>NC_133412.1:147737500-148397222 GCF_049350105.2 Macaca mulatta | reverse complement strand
CACGCCTGTAATCCCAGCACTCTGGGAGGCCAAGGCAGGAGGATCACGAGGTCAAGAGATCGAGACCATCCTGGCCAACATGGTGAAACTCCATCTCTTCTAAAAATACAAAAATTAGCTGGACGTGGGGGCACGCACCTGTAATCCCAGCTACTTGGGAGCTGAGGCGGGAGAATCGCTTGAACCCGGGAGGTGGAGGTTGCAGTGAGCCAAGATCGTGCCACTGCACTCCGGCCTGGTGACAGAGCAAAAAGAAAGAAAGAAAGAAAAAAAAAACAAAGGAAAAAGAAAAAGAAAAATCAATGTCCAGTGGCTACTAGAGCAGATATGTCTCATCTGTCTGGCCAGCATCTGTTCCTTTGGAATTTGTCTCCTTCTTTCTGTTGTGCAGAATTCTGGAGGTCAACCAATCCCGGTCCCATGAAGGGGGTCCCACATGACCTAAGCTAAGCCATTCAAACTCACCCGGGAATTTGAATTTTGAACAGGGATTCAGGGATGGGAAGTTTGAAGTTGAATCATGAGTTAATCCCCAGGAGATCCCCTCTTGCCTGGTCAGTTTTTCCTTCAATTCTATAAACTCCCCAATATCCTTCCTTCAGATGGCTTTTTTTTTTCCTGTTAACTCAGAATTGGTTCTTATCTCCTGAAACTGCAGAGCCCTGGTATAGTTCTCCATTGTCCATAGAATGAAGCTTACAAAGTTCTCACCCTATATTACAGATTCTCCCCATTCTGTTTATATCTTACATGATGGCTCTGTCCCAACTCCGTTTTAAGTCCCTATGTGATGATCCTCTGTGAGCTAGCAATTAAACAGTCTGCATTTTGTAGGCAAGGAAGATATATATCTCATGTCTATAAGGCCTTGAGGTCCCGTGCTAGATGGCATGATATGTTTTGATCAGATTTAATTGAGAACTAGCTCTGACATTTTATTTATTTATGTATTTATTTATTGTAGAGATGGGTAATCTTGCCATCTTGCCCAGACTGGTCTTGAACTCCTGGGCTCAAGCAATCCTCCCACTTCAGCCTCCCAAAGTGCTGGGATTATAGGTGTGAGTTACCATGCCCGGCCCTACATATTCTAAAATAAGAAAAGGTGTTCTGCTATTTAGAAATGACTGCCAAATCACCATTCTTTTGTTGGGTTTGTGCTACTGTCCAATGAGCGCATAGTGAGGGCAATACTGCTAACACCTACCAAAAAAAAAAGGCAAAAATAAACATGAAAAACAGAAGTGCTTTCCAGAGACTAGGATTACAGACAACCTGGATATAAACTAAGTTCTGGGGGTATTTTAAAAAGAGTATTCTAAACAGTATATTCTAGGCCAGCCACAGTAGATCACACCTGTAATCTCAGCACTTTGGGAGGCCGAGGTGGATGGAACTCCCGAGGTCAGCAGTTTGAGACCAACCTGGCCAACATGGTGAAACCCTGTCTCTACTAAAAAATACAAAAACTAGCCAGGTGTGGTGGTGCATGCCTGTAATCCCAGTTACTTGGGAGGCCGAGGTGAGAGAATCGCTTAAAACCAGGAGGCAGAGGTTGCAGTGAGCCAAGATCACACCACTGCACTGTGATCTGTTGCCTGGGCAACACAGCAAGACTTCATCTCAAAAAATTAATAAATAAATAACTAAAAAAGAGTATATTCTATTCCTTTGGTTGGAAATTAGACTTGGAAGTTTAATTTAATTAGAAGGCCCAAACAAACTAGCCCACTGACTCTTAATGAAGCCAAATCCCTCTGGCTTGTTGTATCCTGGGAATTTAAATCAAGCAGAATATATGCATATATTCTGCAAAAGGAAAGGAGTGTAAATTTGTAACAACACAAAATTAAGAAACAAGGTTGTTTCCAGATAGATGGCAAGACTATTAGTGGATTTTCTTTCCCTTCCTTATCTGCCCTGCTTGCTCGGCCAACGTTATTAGCTCCAGTCACCAATTAGCCATTGCTATCTTGGGCCATATTCACCAGAGCTTTTTTATTCCCTGATAATGGAAAGAGGTAATGAGTAAGGTAATTTCTCCTTCAAGAATGATGCAATGATCAAGACTGTCTTGGAGTCCAATAAACTCAGGTTTATACCCTGCTTCGGCACTTGTTGGTAGATTAACTTTGGACAAGTTATTTCCCCACTCTAAGGCTCAAGTTTTTAAATCTGTAGAATGAGGACAATAATGCTGGCCCCATCCTCAAGATTCGGATTCCTTTGGTCCATGGCGGCTTGAATCCTTGAAATTCTGTTTACAGTGCCCAATGGGTTGTTGTGAAGATTAAATGTATAAAAAACTCTAAAATAGTGCCTGGTACTGAGTCAAGGCTCAATCAATGTTCCTTACCCTTCTCCTTTGGTGCCCTCTTCTCTGGCACCATCTGTCCATTTCTACCCCAGACCTCTAATCACATTATATGGAGGTATAGCTATATGTCTGTGTACATAAAAACACATAATTTAATACATAAGCATTCTATGTCCATTTCCACTTATTTGTTCAACAACTGGTTATTAAGAATTCATCGGTGCCAGGCACTGTGACAAACCAGTTAGACAAGTTCCCTGTTCTCATGGAACTTGCTTCCTAGTGGGGAGTATTGTAGGTGATAATGATAGGGAGGGACAGGAAGGGAAAGGAGTGCCACGTGGACTAGGCAGGAGAGAGAAAGCTTCTCTGAAGAGGGGACCTCTGAAACCTGTAGGATGAGGAGAAGCCAGCCATGAACCAGGCTGGGGAAGAGCACCAAGCACAGGGTACAGCAAGTGCAAAGGCCCTAGGGCAGGAGCAGCTCGGTGAGTGTGAGGAACAGGACGGTGCTAGTGGTAGTCAGGTGCGGTGACTCACATCCGTAATCCCAGCACTTTGGGAGGCTGAGGCAGGTGGATCACCTGAGGTCAGGAGTTCAAGACCAGCCTGGCCAACATGGAGAAACCCCATCTCTACTAAAAAATACAAAAATTTGTCAGGTGCGATGGCTCACACCTGTAATCCCAGCACTTTGGGAGGCAGAGGCGGGTGGATCACGAGGTCAGGAGTTCGAGACCAGCCTGGCCAATGTGGTGAAACCCTGTCTCTACTAAAAATACCAATATTAGCTGGGTGTGGTGATGCATGCCTACAGTCCCAGCTACTTGGGAGGCTGAGGCAGGAGAATGGCATGAACCTGGGAGGTGGTGCTTGCAGTGAGCAGAGATCGTGCCACTGCACTCCAGCCTGGGCGACAGAGCGAGACTCCATCTCAAAAAAAAAAAAAAAAATTAGCCGGGTGTGGTAGCAGGCACCTGTAATCCCAGCTACTTGAGAGGCTGAGGCAGGAGGATTGCTTGAACCTGGGAGGTGGAGGTTGCAGTGAGCTGAGATCATGCCACTGCACTGCAGGCTGGATGACAGAGCAAAACTCTGTCTCAACAACAACAACAACAACAAAGGAAGATTCTAGTAGTGTCGGGGTGAGAGGAAGGTAGGGGAAGAGCCAGATCGCAGAGCATCCTACTGCCCCTGGTGAGGAGTTGGGATTGAAATGGGACATACTGGAGATATTGAAGTGGGAAAGGGATGGGATCTGATTTATGTTTTGTTTTGTTTGAGATGGAGACTTGCTCTGTCACCCAGGCTGGAATGGAGTGGCATGATCTTGGCTCACTGCAACCTCTGCCTCCCAGGTTCAAGTGTTTCTCCCATCTCAGCCTCCTGAGTAGCTGGGACCACAGGCCATTAGACATGTCTAATTTTTGTATTTTTAGTAGAGATGGGGTTTCATCATGTTGGCCAGGCTGGTCTCAAACTCCTGGGCTCAAGTGATCTGCCTGCCTCGGCCTCCCAAAGTGCTGAGATTACAGGCATGAGCCACCACCATGCCTGGCTGGTTATGTTTAAAGGCCTCATTCTGGTTGCTGTGTTTCAAAGGGTAGATGGCAAGGGACCAGGATGGAAGCAAGTTCAAGTGATTACAACACATACATCATACCAGACATGCAGACACTTAGAGATAGAAAGGAGCACAAAGGAGCTCTGGCCCAATAACATGGGAATGCCTGGGGGTCACCAGCCTTGAGAACACTGGTCCTCATCCACCTCTGCACAATGCAGACACCTAGAGCACTGTTAACAAAATCCCAGCCACTGTGAACCAATGGAATCAGAATCTCACAGATGGACACCAGACTAATAGTATTTTTACAGAACTCTTGGGATATTTTATGGGCATCCAAATGGAAAACCATAGTATCTGGGGAAATTCTTCAGGGCCCAAGCTCTGGCTGCTGCCTCAGTCACTTTTCCAGCATGGGACATTTGTTACTACAACATCCTTTCCTAGAATGGGCTGAAACCGGCCTCTGGGGTAACTTCCCTGCACACACACTCCTGTGGGGCCAGTCTTTCCTTCCACCCCTACCATCACCGAAGGCAAATCTTGGCCAAGGGGACTGAGGGAACCCAGACTCAGGGAACATGAATGGGGAAGGGAGGAGCCAGGCTTCTGGGCATGCCCTCTGCCCTGCTGCCTGGCCGTCTGCCAGGCTGGTACCCAGGAAGTCTGGCGTGTGCTGCTCAGAGAGCACAGCCTCGCAGCAGCCGCCATGTCTCCAGGAGGTGAACTGCTGTCTTCTCCCACCCAGTCTACTCACATTGCCAGAGAATTTTAGAACTTCAGAGACTTTAGCATAAATAGTTTCATTCTAATTTAACCATGGGTTGTCGGGGGAGGGAGCCAGACACTAAATATAGTCAGTCTTGTATTTCTGGGGCACTCCTGGAAGCTTGAGAAGGGGGAAGGGAACTTGGTCGCCTACATTTTGGCAGACTCTGTGCTATACAATTTACAGTCCTCACAAAAGAGCTATGAAACAGATGCTGTTATTCTCACTTGGAGATTAGGGAACTGAAGTTCAAAGAGGTAAAGTAACTTGACCAAGGTCACACAGCCAGTCAGTAGTGAGGGCCCCATGGAAACCAAAGTTGGCCTAACACCAAAGCGCATGCTGGGTCCGTGGAGGCATCCATAGCTGCCCTGTGCTTCCTCTTGCTGTCCTTCCCCAGAATCTTCCTCCAACACCGGGAGTATCAGCATCCCTCTTTTCCGCGTTACCCCATTGGAGGCCAGGAGGGCCACTGGCCCAGATCCCCAAATCCTGTGACTCCTTGCCAGCCCATCACTCTGTGCTTCCTTCTCCTCACACAACCCGCATGCCTTCTACCACGGCCAAGCCTCCTCCAGCCCTTTTCTCCTCTTCTCTCCCATGTTTCCTGCAAACCCAGGCCAAAGCATGAAGCAACCCTAAAATACTAAGAAATAAGCAGGGCCGGGCGCGGTGGCTCACGCCTGTAATCCCAGCACTTTGGGAGGCCGAGGTGGGCGGATCACAAGGTCAGGAGATCGAGACCACGGTGAAACCCCGTCTCTACTAAAAATACAAAAAATTAGCCGGGCGCGGTTGTGGGCGCCTGTAGTCCCAGCTACTCGGGAGGCTGAGGCAGGAGAAAAAAAAAAAAAAAAAAAAAAAGAAATAAGCAAACATGTAGGTTTAAAGGTTGTCCGTCAGCAGGGCGCGGTGGCTCACGCCTATAATCCCAGCATTTTCGGAGGCCGAGGCGGGCGGATCACCTGAGGTCAGGAGTTCGAGACCAGCCTGGCCAACATGGTGAAACCCCGTCTCTACTAAAAATATAAAAATTAGCCAGGCGTGGTGGTGTGCGCCTATAGTCCCGGCTACTCGTTGAGGCAGGAGAATTGCTTGAGCCTGGGAGGCGGAGGTTGCAGTGAGCCGAGATCACACCACAGAACTCCAGCCTGGGCAACAGGGCAAGACTCCGTCACCACATTAAAAAAAAAAAAAGAAAGATTGTCTATTTAGGTTGCCTGTTCTGATGGAGGAGGGAAGAAGGGAAGCCGTCATTCCCCTGTGCCTTGATATAAGATGACTGCTTTGCCTGCGTTGCTCTGATTTTGCATGCTGACTCCTTAACACTGAGAAATTTCCCAACTCCCGCAGGCCTGCAGAGATCTCTCCTTCACAGGCTGTGGCCACAGGATAAGCATTTACCTAGGAAACAAACTTATCCCATCATAATCTCTTGCTGTTGCATATGGGAATATTAAAACTAACCCTCTCCTAGCACTTTGGGAGGCCAAGGCAGGAGGATTGCTTGAGTCCAGGAGTTTGAGACCAGCCTGGGCAACACAATGAGACCCCATTCCTATAAAAATTTTTTTTTAATTAAAAAAACACTAACTCCCACCACCACCCACTCCAGCTAAACTAAAGGGTTATGTTTATACCCTTAGGTTTATGTGTGTTACGTTCATGTGTGTTCCCCACATTACCCAACACTTCCATGTTGAATGCGTTCTTGTTGACTGGATGATTGGCTGACCCTGTGGTATACAGGGACCTCTCAATTCATATTGAAAGGTGGCACCACATGGACTGTGGAATGTCCTTATCTCAGGTGCTCTAGCAGGCCCTCTAGGGATCTTAGTTAGTCCTCACAACAAACCTAGACAGCATTACTCCCATTTCACAGCTAAGGAAATTCAAGATCAGAAAGGATGTCACTTGCTCCAAGGTAAGACAGGGAGTAGAGAGCAGAAATAGGATTCCAGTCGACGGTGCTCTGGTCCACAAGACCCACGGCATCTGAGATGCCTCGTGTGCCTCATCTCTACCAGACTCAAGATGCCCAAGGTGGAGACCAGGCTTGGGTTTCCTGCGGGCCTTAGCACAGAACCCTACATAGGGCAGTTGTAAGGTAAATGTTTGCTCAGTAAATTGTCAGAGGAAGTTTACACTGATTACCAATTGTGTGAGAACCAGCACTGGGGAAAAGGAAGTGTTTGCACAGTGATAAGGCCTGTGTGCCTGATAGTACACCCCATGCCCTGGGCCAGTGGCGAGAGTGGGAGGTGGGCAGTAGAGTGGGGCAGTGCGAGATGCCTGCCCTAACAAGGCTCAGGGAAGGACTGTGGTGCCCAAGAGACCAGGGATATAGCGGGGGATAGGAGGTACATCCTGAGGGTTGACTGATTACTAGCTCCCCGGCATCAAGACCTTCAGGTTCTTCCACCAGAAGGATCTACAGAGACACAGGCAAGTGAGAGGGAGGCAGCCTCTCAATGCACACAGGGTCACCTGGGGGCTGTGGGAAAAGCCAGCCAGAGTGACTGTGTGTGAGGAGAGGACTCGGAATGGAGATGCTGGAGTAGGCGGCATTTGGGTTTGGGAGACCCCGGGAACAGAGGTAGGATTTGACAGAGCTTCACGGGAAGGTCGAGGAGTAATGTGGCCTGATTCAACACCCCTGAGAAAAGGACATTTTCTTGGAAGGCCCAGACCAAGAATGAAACAGAAAGGCATAGTTTGAAGGGATCAGATGAAACTTTTTTTTTTGTTTGAGATGGCATCTCACTCTGTCACCCAGGCTGGAGTGCACTGGGGTGATCCCAGCTCACTGCAACCTCGACCTCCTGGGTTCAAGTGATCCGAGTAGTTGGGATCACAGGTGAGCACCACCATGTTCAGCTAATTTTTGTATTTATAGTACAGAAGGAGTTTCACCATGTTGGCCAGGCTGGTCTTGAACTCCTGACCTCAAGTGATCCACCTGCCTTGGCCTCCCAAAGTGCTGGCATTACAGGCATGAACCACCACGTCCGGCCCATAAAAGATGGAACTTGATGTAAGGAAGCTATGTGGTGGGAGGTTTAGGGAGTTGGTTCAAGAGGATGGTGGGCCTGATGACCACATGGGGAATGCCTTTGGGGTCCTGTAGAAATACAGAATAGCCATAAAGGCAGGGCCCAAGCTGATATTTCACGTCCCTGCCTTGCCCTTCACTGGCTGTAGGACTTTGAGCAAGTTAGTTACTTAACCTGTCTGACCCTCAAGTTCCCTATAAATGAAATGGGAGATAATAATATTACATGCCTTATACTTTGTTGTAAGGATGAAATGAGATAAAGCATGACCTGAGTTTGGCACAGTGCCTGGAAGAGATAAAGGTCCAATCAACATTAATAATAATTAATGATGGTGGAAAGATCAGGGTATGATCCTGCAGGAGAGGAATCTAGAAATAGAGTGAATAATAATAATAATAATAGCCGGGCACGGTGGTTCATGCCTATAATCCCAGCACTTTGGGAGGCTGAAGTGGGTGGATCGTGAGGTCAAGAGTGTGAGAACAGCCTGGCCAACATAGTGAAACCCTGTCTCTATGAAAAATACAAAAATTAGCCAGATGTGGAAGCATGCACCTGTATGTAGCCAGGTGTGGAAGTAGCCAGGTGTGGAAGCTACTTGGGAGGCTGGGGCAGGAGAATCGCTTGAACCTGGGAGGCGGAGGTTGCAGTGAGCCGAGATCACACCACTGCACTCCAGCGTGGGTGACGGAGTGAGACTCTGTCTCAATAATAATAACAGTAATAACAATAGTTTTTATTATTGAAACATTGCCAGCCTGTTCTGTTTCATGACAGGGTACATTTACTAAGTGTATACCATGTGATAGACACTGTTCTAAGAAGCTGGGCAGGGTGGAAATTATCCCAGCCCTATAATGCCAGTACTTGGGAGGCTGAGGCAGGAGAATCACTTGAGCCCAGGAATTTGAGACCTGCCTGGCCAACACAGTGAGACCTCATCTCTACAAAAATCTTTAAAAATTAGCCAGGTATGGTGATGTGCACCTGTAGTCCCAGCTGCTTGGGAGGCTGAAGATCTCTTGAGCCTGGGAAGTCGAGTCTATAGTGAGCTATGATCACACCACTGCACTCCAGCCTGGATGACAGAGCGATACCCTGTCTTAAAAAAAAAAAAAAAAAAAAAAGGCATTGTTCTAAGCACTTTACATGCTTTATTTCATTTAATCCTCCTGACAAACTTATGAAGTAGGCACTATAATTATCCTCATTTACATGAAGAAGCAGAGATGCAGAGAGTCCAGGTAACTATCCTGAAGTCACACAGTTAATGGATAGTAGAGTTTGGATTTGGTTGTGTCTTTGTTCATTTTGTGTTGCCATAACAAAATGCCACAGACTGTGTAATTCATAATGAATAGAAATGTATTTGACTTATAATTACAGAGACTGGGAAGTCCAAGAGCATGGCCCCAGCATCTAGCAAGGGTCTTCATGCTGCATCATCTCATGGTGGAAGGGAGAAGGGCAAGAGAGGGTGACAGCAAGAAACACAGAGGGCCAAACTCATTTTTATAACAACCCACTCTCACAATACCAACCTTACTCCTATGACAGTGACATTAATCTACTCATGAGGGCAGAGCTCTCATGGCCTAATCACCCCTTAACAATTCCAGCTCTTAACACCATCATCACAGTGGCAATTACATTTCTTTTTTTTGTTTGTTTGTTTTTGTTTTTTGTTTTTTGAGACGGAGTCTCGCTCTGTCACCCAGGCTGGAGTGCAGTGGCGCGATCTCGGCTCACTGCAAGCTCCGCCTCCTGGGTTTACGCCATTCTCCTGCCTCAGCCTCCTGAGTAGCTGGGACTACAGGTGCCCGCCACCGCGCCCGGCTAATTTTTTGTATTTTTAGTAGAGACGGGGTTTCACCGTGGTCTCGATCTCCTGACCTTGTGATCCGCCCGCCTCGGCCTCCCAAAGTGCTGGGATTACAGGCGTGAGCCACCGCGCCCGGCCGGCAATTACATTTCAACATGAGTTTTGGAGGGGACATTCAAACCATAGCGTTCTACCCTGGCCGCACCAAACTCATGTCCTTCTTACAAACAAGTTGCATTCATTCCATCCCAATTGCCCCAAAAGTCTTAACTCATTCTAGCACCAACTCAAAAGTCCAAAGTTTCATCTGAATTAGATATGGGTGAGACTCAAGGTATAATTATCCCAAGGCACATTCCTCTCCAGTTGACAGCCTGTGAAGTTAACAAGTTTATGTACTTCTAAAATACAATAGTGGGTGGGCATAGGATAGATGTTCCCATTCCAAAAGGGAGAAATTTAAGAAGAAATGTGTAATTAGTCCCAAGTAAATCCAAGACCCAACAAGGAAAAAGGAAAAACAACATTAAGTCTTTTTTCTTTCCTTCTCTTTTTGAGACAGAGTTTTATGCTGTCACCCAGGCTGGAGTGCAGTGGCAAAATCATGGCTCACTACAGCCTCGAACTCCCAGGCTCAGCAAACCCCCTACCGCAGCCTCCTAAGTAGCTGAGACCACAGGCATGCAACACCACACATAGCTAATTTTTTTTTTTTTTTTTTTTGAAGAGATAGAGTCTCTCTCTGTTGCCCAGGCTGGTCTCCAACTCCTAGGCTCAAGTGATCCTCACACCTCAGCCTCCCAAAGTGCTGGGATTACAGGCATGAGCCACTGACCTGGCCATAACATTAAGTCTTAAAGCTCCAGAATAATCTTCTTCGACTCCATGTCCCACCCTTCTAGGCACACTGGGGTGGGGATTGGGCCCTATGGCTTCACTGGCCTCAGTTCAACCAGCAGTTATCATGGGTTGGAGTCACATGCTTGTAGCTCTCCCAGGCTGATGCTGCAAGCTGCTAGCTCTACAATTCTGGGGTCTCAGGAGTGGCCTCATTCCCATGGCTCCACTAGGCATTGCCCTAGTGGGGACTCTGGGGCAGCTCTGACCCCACATTTCTACTCAGCACTGCCCTAGTATGGGGTCTCTGTGGGCTCTCTGCAGTGCTCCTGCAATACTTCTGTGCTTGGGCCCCCAGGCTAAGATATCCTTTGAAATTTTGTAGAGGAAGCCATGCCCCCACAGCTCTTGCATTCTGCATGGCTGCAGAATTAGCACCACGTGGACACACCACCAAGGTTTACCACTGTTTGTTGGTTTGTTTGTTTTGAGACGGAGTCTCACTCTGTTGCCAGTCTGAGTGCAGTGGCGCGATCTCAGCTCACTGCAACCTCTGCCTCCTGGGTTCAAGCGGTTCTCCTGCCTCAGCCTCCCAAGTAGCTGAGACTACAGGCGCTCACCACTGCGCCTGGCTAATTTTTGTATTTTTAGTAGAGACAGGGTTTCACTATGTTGGCCAGGCAGATCTCAAACTCCTGACCTTGTGGTCCACCCGCCTTGGCCTCCCAAAGTGGTGGGATTACAGGCGTGAGCCCCTGCACCCAGCCGGTTTTTTTTTGTTTTTTTTTTTTTTTTTTTTTAGACAGATTTTCGCTCTTGTTGCCCAGGCTGGAGTGCAATGGTGCAATCTCGGCTCACAGCAATATATGCAACCTCTGCCTCCCAGGTTCAAGCAATTCTCTTGCCTCAGCCTCCCAAGTAGCTGGAACGACAGGCACGCGCCACCACTCCTGGCAAATTTTTTTTTTTTAATTTTTTTTTTTTTAGACAGAGCCTTGCTCTGTCACCAGGCTAGAGTGCAGTGGTACAATCTCGGCTCACTGCTACCTCTGCCTCCCGGGTTCAAGTGATTCTCCTGCCTCAGCCTCCTGAGTAGTTGGGACTGCAGGTGTGTGTCACCACCACGCCCAGCTAATTTTTGTATTTTTAGTAGAGATGGGGTTTCACCATGTTGGCCTGGCTGGTTTAAAACTCCCGACCTCAGATCTGCCCACCTTGGCCTCCCAAAGTGCTGAGATTACAGGCGTGAGCCATCATGCCTGGCCTAAAATGCACACTCTTGAGCCCCATCCCTAGAAGGTCATTCAAAGCAGTGACAGTGGAGGCTAGGGCAGAAAGGACAGACATGTAAAATATATATATATATATATATATATATATTTTTTTTTTTTTTTTTTTTTTTTTGAGACGGAGTCTCACTCTGTCACCCAGGCTGGAGTGCGGTGGCCGGATCTCAGCTCACTGCAAGCTCCGCCTCCCGGGTTCATGCCATTCTCCTGCCTCAGCCTCCCGAGTAGCTGGGACTATAGGCGCCCGCCACCTCGCCCGGCTAGTTTTTTGTATTTTTTAGTAGAGACGGGGTTTCACCGTGTTAGCCAGGATGGTCTCGATCTCCTGACCTCGTGATCCGCCCGTCTCGGCCTCCCAAAGTGCTGGGATTACAGGCGTGAGCCACCGCGCCCGGCGACATGTATATTTTTAACCAACTCCTGAGGTGATTCTGATGCAGGTGGTCTAGAGGCAAAAGGAGAAGACATGTACAATATGGGCGTAATTAAATGGCTTGGTGGAAAAGATCATCTATGTGGCGGGAACTGACAAGGCCTCCTGGACAAGGTAGCATTCGACATGGGGTTTAAGGATGGGAAGGATTTTATATATTCTTCTACACCTTTCCATCTGGAGGCTGATTGGGTTGAATTATGTGCCCTCCCCCCCTCCCCTAACCCCTAAAGACATGTTGAAGTCCTAATTTCTGGAACATGTGAAGGTAACCTTATTTGGCAAAAGAGGCTTTGCAGAGGTAACTAAGTTAAAGATCTTGAGATCATCCTGGATTCTCTGGATGGGTCCTAAGTCCAGTGAAATGTGTCCTTATGAGACAGAGAGAAGAAACACAGAGAGAAGAGAGAAGGCCGTGTGAAGACAGAAGCAGAGATTGTAATGATGCAACCAAAAGCCAAGGAATGCCTGGAACCACGGAAGAGGCAAGGAAGTTTTCTCCCTTAGAGCTTTCAGAGGGATTGCATCCCTGCCAACACCTTGATTTCAGACTTCTGGCTTCCGGATCTGTGAAAGAAAGTATTTTCTGTTGTTTTCCGCTACCCAGTCTGTGTTCATTTGTTACAGCAACCAGCACTTTGGGAGGAAACGAACACTGTCTTTCATCCTGGTCCCAAAAGCTGCTCTGGGGAGGTCTTTGCAACTAGACTCTGCCCTATGGAGGTCAGAGCCTGCAGACACTTGAGCTATGCTTGCCAAATCTCTGGCTGGGACCCCAGACCCTGAAGGAGGATGGTGAAGCACAACTGTTAGTGATGTAGTAATCGTTGTCCTTGTGAACTTGATACTTCTTCACTTCTCTTTGGATGCAGATTTGGAAGAAGTCAAAGGTTCTGTTCTCAGTTTCTGGCTTCACATTTTACAAAGGAGGAAGTCAACACCTAGAAAGGGTAACTATCAGCCCAAGGTCATCCAGCAAGTGGCTGACAAAGGCAAAGCCTCTGTCCAGAGCACACTCTCGTGGGATGCCCAGTCTGTATCATTAAAGTCTGGTTGTGATAATGATGTAATAATGTTACTTTAATTTTACTCCAAAAAAAGTTGGTTACCTCTAACAATTTTGCTTGGTGGTCAGTCTTCTTGTCTCTGACCAACATGTGGGTAGTGGCTTTTGACCTCTGGCTTAGAAATGAAGATGGTCCTCTTCCCCGTAGTTGTGTCTTCTGCTTTAGGGATACAAGTTGAGCTATCTTTGGAAGCCTTCATCCAAAATGCAGAAGTTGGCCATCTGTAGAACTGACAGCACTGGTTGCGGTTTTGAAACACCAAATGTTGGAGAAGTGCGTCTTTAGAAAGGTTATTAATACTTCCTTTGTCCATGTGCCACAATGACTTTCTGCAAGGGAGAAGAAAAAAGTCTCCCTCACGTGCCTGTGCAGAGAGCTTCCTCCTCTTCTGAAGTCCTCCTAGCTTCCCATTCCTCCCTTTTTGCTAAAACTTGAGCTGGTAGCACGTGGCCAGCAGAGGAATGAACCTTGTCCTCAAGCTGGTATTGCAGGTACTCTACTTACCAGAGGACAAATTCACATAGTGTTCTAAGTGAAAGGGTGGCAATGCTTCAGTAGGGGAAACAGGAATGTAAATCAAACTGAGCAATATTTATTGAGAGCATGCTACATGAAAAGCAGTGAAAGGTTAGGTGCGGAGATAGGAACGGGCAAGCATTACTTTGGAGCATTGGTTTTCAACTATGGATGTACATTGAATCACAGGGGAGTTTTTTAAAAAAATACTGATGCCCAGGTTACATCCCACATCAATTACATCAGAATGTCCGGGAGTGGGAGACAGGCATCGGTATATTCTGTTGTTGTTGTTGTTGTTTTGAGACAAGGCCTCGCTTTGTCGCCCAGGCTGGAGTGAGGTGGTGCCATCTCGGTTCACTGCAACCTTCGCCTTCTGGTTCAAGCGATTCTCCTGCCTCAGCCTCCTAAGTAGCTAGGGTCACAGGTTCATGCCACCACACCCGACTAATTTTTGTATTTTCAGTACAGATGGGGTTTCGCCTTGTTGGCCAAGCTGGTCTGGAACTCCTGACCTCAGATGTTCCACCCGCCTTGGCCGCCCAAAGTGCTGGGATTACAGGCATAAGCCACTGCGCCCAGCCGGCATCAGTAGTTTCTAAAGATCCCCAGGTGACTTCCAATGTGCAGCAAACTTAAGGAACCACTGGAACATACTATTTCCATGTGCCATACCCAGATGTTTTGTTTTCATTCATCTAAGTTGGTAAGTTGGTAGTTTTTAAAAACTGCTCAGGTGATACTCAGAGACTATTCATTCCAGTAGATAATAAAAAGAATAGAGGCCAGGCACAGTGGCTCACGCCTGTAATCCCAGCACTTTAGGGGGCTGAGGTGGGCGGATCACCTGAGGTCAAGGGTTCGAGACCAGCCTGGCCAACATGGTGAAACCCCATCTCTAAATATATGAAAAATTAGCTGGGCGTGGTGGTGGGCACCTGTAATCCCAGCTACTCGGGAGGCTGAGGCAGGAGAATCACTTGAACCAGGGAAGTGGAAGTCGCAGTGAGGCGAGATTGTGCCATTGCCCTCCAGCCTAGGCAACAAGAGCAAAACTTCATTACAAAAAAAAAAAAAAAGAATGCAATCAAACAGGCAATATCAAGAGGCCTGCAGCTGGTACTCTTTTTCCATCTATATGGTCCATCTCTCTCACAGGATGGAGCTTTTGTTGAAGGATAATGAGTTTTGGCAGATTTCAGAGCCAACCGGTAATGGTGGATGCCAGATACTGACCACTTAATGGCCTGGAGAGGAAAACCAAAACTTTCTCAGAACCAGGAATAAAGATCTGTAACAGTGTAGTTCTCCACTCTAGGCCACAGAGCTTTAAGGTTTCAGAACCCTTTTGAAGTAATCCCAAGCCCTCTGAGAATCTGCATATACTCAGGCTTCAGGCACAGCTGTGTCCAGGTGCTGAATGTAGCTAGTGTTTGGAGAGGGATGCATTTTGACTCTCCATTAATCCTCCTTTGGTGGCCTCAACTCTGGAGCTATTTCTCAAAGCTCTGAGCAACTTCCCTATTTCTTTCTTTCTCAATAGTTTTTCCCCTTCCTTTGTAGGTCTACAGACATAAGGTAAACCAGGGCCCCCGCAGTTCCCATTGATCCTCCCTTACCCCACCTCTTTCTCCCATAGAGTCTCATCTTTACAATTCTATTTTTCTTTTTGTCTCTTGGTTCCTCCACTCAGACTAGTTCAGTGGATTTCTTTTTCTCTCATTCTTCCTTGGGATACCATCTTCCTGGCCCCCGGGACTTCTCTCTGCTCCAGGACCTGAGGCCAAAACTCTTCATAAGCAAGTAATTATGGGGCAGAGGAGATGCCTCTCTTCTTTTAGTCCTATTCTTTGATAAATAAACTTTGGTTTATTTTCAAAACATAGGAGTAGTGGTGATGGTTCATGTAACGGTTCTTACATTTTCTGAACTTGTTCTTTCGAGACACATCTTATATATTTTGCTTGCATCATCTCTAAAATTCTTCCTAATAAATTTTGTTGTTGTTGTTAAATCTAGCCCACTTATATCAATCACTAGAAGAACTTTGGTCCTGGCAATCGGACTTACAGGTTATATAATAGCATCTAAGACAGGGTTCTAATTGTTTATCTCAACAATATCCTGTAGAAAACATTGATAAAGGGCATTAACTGTGACGAGAAGCTGGTGGGGGTTGTTGTGAAAAAAACTTTCTCAAACTGTGTTTTTCCTCTCCTCTCACAGGAACATAACAATCAACACACAAAAAGACCTTTTTTTTTTTTTTTTTTTTTTGCTGGAGTGCAGTGGTATGATCTTGGCTCACTGCAACCTCTGCCTCCTAGGTTAAAGCAATTAACCTGCCTCAGCCTCCTGAGTAGCTGGGATTACAGATACCCACCACCATGCCCGGCTAATTTTTGTATTTTTAGTAGAGAAGCGGTTTTGCCATGTTGGCCAGGCTGGTCTCGAACTCCTGATCTCAAGTGATCCGCCCATCTCAACCTCCCAAACTGCTAGGATTACAGGCGTGAGCCACTGTGCCCAGCCCAGAAGAAGACTTTTGAGTTCAAATGTGTGGAAGTTTTTCCTCACATACCAAGCAGCGGGGCATCCTCTGATTCAACTGCGACACCATCTACCTGGAGATAGCATCAGAACTTATAGGATGAGGGCTCTGTCCCTAAGTCTTCCCCCAACTCCGCCCCCACCCAGACCAAAGTCCAGGCTTTCGGAACTTCTAACCAATGGGCTTTAAATAGGGTTCCCACAACTCCCTCTTTGAGTTTGATTAATTTGCCGCAGAGGCTCATAGAACTCAGGGAAACACTTACGTTTTTTGGCTTATTATAAAGGATATTACAAAGGATACAGATAAGAGATGTGTAGGGAGAGGTATAGGGGAAGGAGCAGGAAGCTTCCACGCCCTCCCTGGGTGCTCCACCTTCTAGGAGCCTCCACGTGTTCAGTTATCTGGAAGTTCCCAAAACCAGTCCTCTTGGGCTTTCACGGAAACTTCTTGATGTCAGCATTCCTTCCCCCAGGGAATAGGGAAGGACCCTCTCTGGGGAAGGCCTTAGGACCCACAATCAGAAAGGTGGGGGAAAATTAGAGGCCTGCCTTGGGGCAGGTGAAAGGAGAGCAGAAGAAGGTCAGCAAGATTCTGTTACCTGAGGCCTGCCTCTGAGGACTAACACACCCAACATTACAACAGAAACTGTAACAAGGGCTATGGGAGTTATGAGCCAGAAACTTGGGAGAAGAATCATGTGTATACCACAGGGGTTCATGTTTCCCACCTACGAAGATAAAAATGTAGCACCATACCACGGGAATCTGGAAAAGAAAATAAATCTTGTTTTTTCTTTTCTTTTTTCTTTTTTGTTTTTGAGACAGAGTTTCAGGTTTCACTCTTGTTGCCCAGGCTGAAGTGCAATGGCGCAATCTTGGCTCACTGCAGCCTCCACCTCCCGGGTTCAAGCGATTCTCCTGCCTCAGTCTCCCAAGTACCTGAGATTACAGGCTCCCGCCATCACACCTGACTACTTTTTTGTATTTTTAGTAGAGATGAGGTTTACACCATGTTGGCCAGGCTGGTCTCGAACTCCTGACCTCACATGATCCACATGCCTCCCAAAGTGCTGGGATTACAGGCATAAGCCACCACGCCCGACCAATAAAATCTTGTTTTTTCAAGCAAAATGAGTTGGGAGAGGCTAGTGGATCTTATACTAGCCTCTAAGTGAAAGTAGAGAAAGACTGCCCAAGAATTTAAAACTTCTTAGTAGAGTGGAAACTAAATGATAAATACCAAGTTTTATCAAATGTAATGACAAAAACTGGACTGCAGTTAGGAACTCTCATTTCTATTTTCAGCTCTAACACTGACTCATTGTATGACTTGAGGCAAGTCACCAAGCAGTTTCGGATCTCAGCTTCTCCATATAAAAAATGGCAATTAAAATATTGTTCCTACTAGATAGAGGAACTTGTTTTTATGGAGCAACTGCTCTATGTTCATCTCATGCTAGGAGCTTTATATTATGTTCTGTTTCATTTATTCAGTAAGTATTTGTTGAGCACCGACTACAAACAGGATATTGTGCCTGATCTCAGGGAAAGATCAAATCCCTTGCTCTTCTGAGCTTAAATTCCAGTGGGGTTGGGTGATAATAAACAAGAAAGATATATACAAGATACTTTCAAACAGTGACAAGAGCCATGTAGATAATAAAACCAGGGCCAGGTGCAGGGGCTCACACCTATAATCCCAGCAATTTGGGAGGCAGAGGCTGGAGGATTGCTGGAGCTCAGGAGTCCAAGACCAGCCTGGGCAACATAGTGAGACCTCATCTCTACTAAAACAAAAAAAATTAGCCAGGTATTGTGGCATGTGCCTGTAGTCCCCAGTACTGGGGAGGCTGAGGTGGGAGAATCGCTTGAGCCAGGGAGATGGAGGCAGCACTGAGCTATGATGGCGGCGCCACTGCACTCCAGCCTGGGTTACACAGCAAGACCCTGTCTCTAAAAAAAAATAAAAAGAGCCAGGTGTGGTGGCTCACACCTGTAATTCCTGCACTTTGGGAGGCCAAGGCAGGCAGATCACTTGAGGTCAGGAGTTCAAGACCAGCTTGGCCAACATGGTGAAACCCCATCTCTACCAAAAATACAAAAATTATCCAGGCACAGTAGCACGTGCCTGTAGTCCCAGCTACTCGGGAGGTTGTGGCACGAGAATCATTAGAACCCAGGAGGCAGAGGTTGCAGTGAGCCAAGACTGTGCCACTACACTCTAGCTTGGACAACAGAGGGAGACTCCATCTCAAAAAAAAAAAAAAAAAAGAGAGAGAGAAAAAATAAAGATAATAAAACCAGATAATGTGATATAAAGTAACCCAAGGGCAGGGTTACTTATGTGGGGTGGTGACATTCAGTTGGGTCCTAAATGATGAGGAGCAGTCAGCAGAGTCTATGAGACAACAGCTGAGAAGCAGGGCTCCAGGTAGGCAGCAAGGTCCAAGGCTCTGATGCATGTAGGAGCTTAAACTGTTTGCAAGGCCAGGTGAGACATTAATGGGTAGAATGAGCACAAAGAGGCAGGCATGAGCCAGAGCACAGTGGCCTTCAGCCTTCAGGCTGTGACTGGGTGTCTGGATTTCAATCTAGTTGATCTGCTTTACTTAAAAAAAAATAATAATAATAATAATCAGAGAAAAAAAAGAAAAAAATTCTGGGTACATCAACAAGTATGATTATTGTCAGGCAATAATAAAAGCAGAGATAACCATTAAGGAGGCTGTTGTCTTGTTTGCTTAACTGACAGAAATAAACTTTTTCTGTAAAAGGTCAGATAGCAAATATTTCAGGCTTGCAGGTCATTTGAGCTCTCTATCGCACATTCTTCTCTTCTTTCTCCTCCTCCTTTTTTTTAACAGCCCTCAAAAAATGTAAAAGCCATTCTTAGCTCTTGCACAATAGAAAAACAGGAGGTTGCATGCCAGATTTGGCCTGCCTAGCTAGGCAGCAGTTTATGGACCCCTAGCTTACAGAGAAGTAGAAACTGACCTGCATATATTTTAGGACCCAGTCCAGAACTGATGGGACTTGTTGATGAACTGACTCTGTCTAGGGAGGTTAGTTAAAGAGGAAACAGGAATGGTGTTATTGACTAGGCAGAAGGTGGTGCCATTTACTGAGATGCAGAAGAAGCGGATTTGGGAGCCAGACAGGGGAAGAGGGGAGAAGGGAAATCAAGAGTTAAGTATGAATTGCCTATTAGTCATTCAAGTGGAGATGTCAAGTAGGGAGCTCGATATAGACTCTGAAGCTTATGGGAGAGGTCAGGAGAATTATCGGTTCTTATGTGGGGTGGTGACATTCAGTTGGGTCCTAAGTGATGAGGAGCAGTCAGCAGAGTCTATGAGAAAACAGCTGAGAAGGAGAGCTTTTGGGAATTATCGGTCTACAGATACATTTAAAGTCATGGAATTGGGTTGGGGGCGGTGGCTCATGCCTGTAATCCTAGCACTTTGGGAGGCCAAGGAGGGTGGATCACCTGAGGTCAGGAGTTCGAGACCAGCCTGACCAATATGGTGAAACATCATCTCTACTAAAAATACAAAAATTAGCTGGGCGTGGTGTCGTGGGCCTATAGTCCCAAGTCCCAGCTACTTGGGAGGCTGAGACAGGAGAATTGCTTGAATCCGCAAGGCGGAGGTTGCAGAGAGCCGAGATTGCGCCACTGCACTCCAGCCTGGGGGACACAGCGAGGTTCCATATAAAAAAAAAAAAATATATATATATATATATATATAAAAATAAAAGGCCAGGTGCGGTGGCTCACACCTATAATCCCAGCACTTTGGGAGGCCAAGGTGGGCGGATCACCTGAGGTCGGGAATTCGAGACCAGCCTGACCAACATGGAGAAACCCCGTCTCTTTTTTTTTTTTTTTTTTTTTTTGTTTTGAGACGGAGTCTTGCTCTGTAGCCCGGGCTGGAGTGCAGTGGCCGGATCTCAGCTCACTGCAAGCTCCGCCTCCCGGGTTTACGCCATTCTCCTGCCTCAGCCTCCGGAGTAGCTGGGACTACAGGCGCCTGCCACCTCGCCCGGCTAGTTTTTTGTATTTTTAGTAGAGACGGGGTTTCACGGTGTTAGCCAGGATGGTCTCGATCTCCTGACCTCGTGATCCGCCCGTCTCGGCCTCCCAAAGTGCTGGGATTACAGGCTTGAGCCACCGCGCCCGGCCAAGAAACCCCGTCTCTACTAGAAATACAAAATTAGCCAGATGTGGTGATGTATGTATGTAATCCCAGCTACTTAGGAGACAAAGGCAGGAGAATCGCTTGAACCCTGGAGGCGGTGGTTGCAGTGAGCTGAGATTGCACCATGGCACTCTAACCTGGGCAACAAGAGTGAAACTCTGTCTCAAAAAAATAAAAATAAATTAAAAATATAAAAATAAAGTCATGGAATTGGATGACATCACCTGGAATGCAGAGCAAGTTTCCAGGACCAGGTCCTGGGGGACTCTAACATTTAGAAGACCCATTAAAGAGACCCTTGGAATCACTCTCTGGGTCAAAGAGTATGGCATGTGGCAAATATTGCCAAATTGCTCTCCAAAGCGGTCTTTTGTATCCTCACAGAGCCCATCTTGTCTTAGCTATGTAAACACATACTCCATGTGGGGTTATATACATGAGTAGGCGGGAAAAACCAAGTCAGGAATCCTTGATGGCTTCTGCATGGAGCTGAGGAGTCTCAAGCCACACTGGAGGATTAGGCTGGTGCAAGGAGGTGTCAGGAAAGGGTCCAAGCACTCCCAACCACAGAATCACTCAGCAAGCTTGTTACAAATGCAGATTTTTCTTTTTTTCTCTCTCTTTTTTTTTTTTTTTTTTTTTTTTAAGACATGGTCCCACTCTGTCACCCAGGCTGGAGTGCAGTGATGTGATCTCGGTTCACTGCAACCTCTGCCTCCGAGGCTTAAGCAATCCTTCCACTTCAGCCTCCAGAGTAGCTGGGACTATAGGCATACACCACTATGTCCAGCTGATTATTGGTATTTCTTGTAGAGATAGGGTTTTGTCATGTCACCCAGGCTGGTCTGGAACTCCCGGACTCAAGCAGTCTGCCTGCCTTAGCCTCCCAAAGTGCTGGGATTATAAGCGTGAGCCACTGCGCCCAGCCCAAATGCAAATTTTTAGTAAGAGCTTCTGATTCACCATCTGGGGTGAGGTGTGTTTTAAACATGCCCCCTCTTACACAAAGGAAAAGTTGAGAAACATATGGCTTAGGGATAGACTGGCAGAGGGTGTCTTCATGATATTTCTTCACCTCCAGAGGCTCCAGTGGCTCAGGAATCTTAGGTGGATTTGGCTGGGGAAGTTTCAGGATGACAGGATGGCAGAAGACTGCTGGCCAAAGAGAAGCATTTACTGTAGTTATGGGACACTTTCCATTTGCTCTTCAATCCAAATGAGGCCTTTCTACCATGTAGATATAAAACAGTGTCCTTTTTTTTTTTTTTTTTTGATGGAGTCTTGCTCTGTCACCCAGGCTGGAGTGCAGTGGCGCAATCTCGGCTCACTGTAACCTCTGCCTCCTGGGTTCAAGCGAGTCTCCTGCCACAACCTCCCAAGTGGCTGGGATTACAGGTGTGAGCCACCACACCCAGCCAATTGTTGTATTTCTAGTTGAGATGGGGTTTTACCACGTTGGCCAGGCTGGTCTCGAACTCCTGACCTCATGTGAATCGCCTGCCTCAGCCTCCCAAAATGTTGGGATTACAGGCGTGAGCCACTGCATCTGGTGCAATGGCAACTTCTTTTTTTTTTTGTTTTTTGTTTTTTTTTTCTTGAGACAGAGTCTCACCCTGTCGCCAGGCTGGAGTGCCGTGGCGAAATCTAGGCTCACTGCAACCTCCGCCTCCCAGGTTCAAGCAATTCCCCTGCCTTAGCCTCCTGAGTAGCTAGAACTACAGGCATGTGTCACCATGCCTGGCTAATTTTTTTGTATTTCAGTAGAGACGGGGTTTCACCATGTTGGCCAGGATGGTCTCGATCTCCTGACCTCGGGATCCACCTCCCTCAGCCTCCCAAAGTGCTGGGATTACAGGCATGAGCCACCACGCCGGGCCGGTAACTTCTTTAACACAGGTGCAGGTTTAAAAGTCTCGGTTCCATTCCACAGCATACAGAGGAGAATTGTGTTTTTGTTTGTTTGTTTCTGTGTCCTTACATAGAAACAAGCATATATTTTCCAATTTTTTTTTTAAGAAAAGATACAGGCCGGGCGCGGTGGCTCAAGCCTGTAATCCCAGCACTTTGGGAGGCCGAGACGGGTGGATCACGAGGTCAGGAAATCGAGACCATCCTGGCTAACACGGTGAAACCCCATCTCTACTAAAAAATACAAAAAACTAGCCGGGCGAGGTGGCGGGCGCCTGTAGTCCCAGCTACTCAGGAGGCTGAGGCAGGAGAATGGCGTAAACCCGGGAGGTGGAGCTTGCAGTGAGCTGAGATCCGGCCACTGCACCCCAGCCTGGGTGACAGAGCAAGACTCCGTCTCAAAAAAAAAAAAAAAAAAGAAAAGATACACATGTTGTTGGTGACACTGAAACTGTACCTACACTTTAGATACATTATGGATTAGACAAATTTATGTGAAAACAGCTAAAGAATAATGGGAGAAATTTGCTGTTGGGCTTTCTAAGGTATCAGTCTTAAATTCATTGCACCATTATTTATTGTACCTAAGTGCTAGGCACTGTTTTAGGTTCAGAAGATAAAACAGTGAAAAAAACAGACAAAAATCCCTGCCCTCACAAAACAGACATTCTAGTTAGGGAGACAGACTAATAAACACAATTCATAAGCAAAATGTATGCTTTCTTTGATAGTAATGAGTGCTGAGGGGAAAACTATAAAGGAGGGAAGAAAGACAGGAGGTGTTGAAGGATGGGGATAAGTGAGACTACAGGACAAGAAAGGCCTGGAAGCCGGGCACAGTGGCTCACACCTGTAATCCCAGCACTTTGTGGGCTGAGACGGGCAGATCTCAAGGTCAGGAGTTCAAGACTAGCCTGACCAACATGGTGAAACCCTGTCTCTTCTAAAAATACAAAAATTAGCTGGGCATGGTGGTATGCACCTGTAATCCCAGCTACTCAGGAGGCTGAGGCAGGAGAACCACTTCAACCCAGGAGGCATAGGTTGTGGTAAGCCAAGATCACACCACCACACTCTAGCCTGGGCAACAGAGCCAGACTCCATCTCAAAAAACAAAAGAAAGGACTTGAGAGCTGTGACACAGAAAAGTAACTGCTCTGCGTCTGAGTTTCTTCATCTGTAAAATAAGGAATCATAGCATCTTCCCAAGGACAGCTCAGGCCCCCAGACAGCTTTTGTCACTTTTAAGCTCATGGGGTTTGGAGTACTGACAAAGATTCTCTCCTTGACCAAACTCTACCCAGGCTGTTCTGATCTGCCTTCTCAACTAGGCTCTGACTTTTGGACTTCCATGACTCTGCATTGTCCAGTTTTAGGAAGAATCCTGCTAAGTTAGTTTAGCCAGAATGTCCCCTTACTCCCAATATTTCCTTTTAGTAATTTTCCATTAACTGACCCTGATTCTTGGCTGTAAATCCCTACTTTTCCTTGCATTTGGAATTGAGCCCGATCTCTCCCTCCTGCTACAAAATTCTATTGTCGTAGGCGCCTGTATTACCTGTCTTGGCAGTACCCCTGGAATAAAGGTTTGCTCTGCAATTTTTTTTTTTTTTTTTTTTTTGAGAAGGAGTCTCGCTCTGTCATCCGGGCTGGAGGGCAGTGGTGTGATCTTGGCTCACTGCAACCTCTGCCTCCTGGGCTCAAACAATTCTCCTGTCTCAGCCTCCCAAGTAGCTGGGATTACAGGCATCCACCACCACGCCAGGCTAATTTTTTGTATTTTTAGTAGAGACAAGATTTCATCATGTTGGCTGGTTTTGAACTCCTGCCCTCAAGTGATCTGCCCGCCTTGGCCTCCCAAAGTGCTAGGATTACAGGTGTGAGCCACCATGTCTGGCCTGCTTTACAGTTCTTTAACAAATGTCATGAAGTATTTTTTTCTTTAACAGTATGATTCTTTGGCCTCTCAGAACCTCAGTTTCCTCATCTGTAAAATGAACAAATTGTCCAGACTATTTCACAGGGTTTTTGAAAATGTCAAAGGAGATCATTATGATATGTGAAAATATTTTAAATTGCATTATCTATTATGTAAATGTAAGATGGAAATTTAAAGAAAACACATACACAGTTTTTTCATGGGTTGCAGATCTCTTGCTATTGGTCAGCAGAGCCTCAGGAATGCAAGTAGACAATGAATTAGATAACTGCTTAAACTGATTGCCTGCATTGGCAGGGAAAAGGCCAATGCAAATTATCAGGATGCACTGTGTGGACTAGCAATCTTATCTTAGATCAGTGATACAACAATCAAATGAAATGTTCCTAAGTGGACACCTCATAAAATAATTATTGTATGGCATTTGTCAAAATTGTAAATGCTTTACAGCTTCTTTGTTTGTTCTTGTTTTGTTTGTGGGATTTCGTTTCTAGGAAAATAACTAAATGGACTAAGTTTAAAAAGAAAAAAACACCAATCGTGTACATTACTAAGGGCAGACAGTCCATCTTCTGGATATTTCTGAAGATGCTCAATAAACGTTAATCAAAGTAGGTAATGATTCCCAACATGGGCTACTGTGTCTTCCACGTTTATTTTCTACGCTTGATCTTAGCCAAAAGGCCAAGAAGCAATTCCATTTTCTTTCTTTCCTTCTTTTTTGAGACAAGTCTCGCTCCGTCGCCCAGGCTGGAGTGCAGTGGCGCCATCTCGGCTCACTGTAACCTCCGCCTCCCAGGTTCGAGCAATTCTCTGCCTTAGCCTCCCAAGTGGCTGGGATTACAGGCGCCCGCCACCACGCCCGGCTAATTTTTTTGTATTTTTAGTAGAGATGGGGTTTCACCATCTTGGCCAGGCTGGTCTTGAACTCCTGACCTTGTGATCCAAAGTCACAAGGCCTCCCAAAGTGCTGGGATTACAGGCATGAGCCACTGTGCCCGGCCGTTTATTTTCATATATTCTTCAGCTCTGAATATTTGATAGCATCTCAGTAATAGTTTGTTAAATCAATAAACGTGTGGACATACATGCATAGTATAGTGTCTGGCACACAGTAGGTACTCCATTGAATGAATGTATGAATTATTACCATGTCAATTTGCTTGTCTATTTGCAATTGATCCCTAAAGTGTTTGTGAACTTACAACACACACATATTCACTTTCCCTGACAACACTTATCTGCTAAACCCTTAACTATGTTCATCTGAGACTGGACCAAAACATGTTGTTTTATTCAATTTAAATACCAAATTCAAATTTGTTTTGAATATAGCTTAGAAGACATTCAATGTTTGCTAAAATAATAATAATAACAATAATAATAATAATAATAACACCATGTACATTCAGTTAGCCAGACAGTTAACTCCAGCCCAAATACCCTGCTCTGGGACATGAATTGGATGTCTGCCCGGCACACATTCATCAGGTAACCTCTACAACTTCTCTAAGGTACTGGTCCACACTCGCTAATAGCCAAGTTTAAATCTTTCCTCGAAATTTTCCTCTCTAGTGTCTCAATGCCCCAGGTGTCATCCAGGTGTCAAAGGCGCCGAGAGTGCCTTGCAACCCGCCTCAGCCTCGGAGACTCGGCCTTACTCCCCGCCCGCGCGCCCAGCCGGCCGGTGGGCGGGCCCAGCAAAGGGTCTTGTGGCTGTTTCCTATTGGGGCTTGGTTGCTATGGTGTCACTCGCCTTTAAACTCTTGGGTACATCTTTCGGAAGTTAAAGGAGAATTACTTCCAGGGTTGCCCATACTTGCCATGGCCGACTTAGTAGTCACTAAGTTCAACGAAAATAAAACTTTTGCAACAGTATTCTATTAAAGCTTCTTTAACCACTTAAGTTTGTGGTTTTGACATGGTACCTATCCCTTCTTCCCTTTTCAAAAGATTCGCTACAGATTCTTTCTCTATTTGCCAGACTCCAAAATGGCGCGGACGGCATCAGTAGGTCAGAGGTGAGTCACGTGGGTCCTCCCGGTTCCGGCGCGGTAGAGGCCTTGGGTGGTGAACGAGTCTCCAGCACCATGTCTGGTTTGTCTGGCCCACCAGCCCGGCGTGGCCGTTGTCCGTTGGCGTTGCTGCTTTTGTTCCTGCTCTGCCCCAGCTTGGTCCTCGCCATCTCCTTCCATCTTCCCATTAACTCTCGCAAGTGCCTCCGTGAGGAGATCCACAAGGACCTGCTAGTGACTGGCGCGTACGAGATCTCCGACCAGTCTGGGGGCGCTGGCGGCCTGCGCAGCCACCTCAAGGTGCGGCACTGGGCGACATGGGGCCGGGAGGGAAGACTGCAGGCTTAGGCGAGGGGAGGCCCGGGTTCGGGGGAGTCGGGCGGGCGGAGGCCCGTGAGTTGTTCTCGCCTCTGGGGAGCGCAAAGGACGTGCGGTGGAGCCCGCCCCCTCACCCCGCTGGTTGCCTTTCGCGGGGCGGGGCTGGGCACCAACGCCTGGGAACCCCAAGAAGGGCTGCGAGGCTTTGGCGGATGTGGTGACACCTGAGCTGGAGCGGTTGTTGTCAACGTCCTATACCAGTTTTGGTCTCAGATACCTTGAACCGTAACTTGGTTCTCCAAATAAGTGTTGGGATGTTGAATATTTATGGGAATTGGCATCATAAGATACCGCGATACCTGCAGGAAAGTAATGGAGACAAAGCTGTGATTAATAGAATGTTATTGAGCATCTGCTGTGTCAGTTACTGTGCTGCTTTGCATATATTACCATTTGGTTCATGCACTATCCTATGAAGTAGATAGGTACTGTTAGCCCCATTTTACAAATGAGGAAACTGAGACTCAGAGGTAGAATAAACTAGTGTCACAGATGGAATAGATTCTTTTTTAAAAAATTATTATTATACTTTAAGTTCTAGGGTACATGTGCACAACGTGCAGGTTTGTTACATATGTGTACATGTGCCATGTTGGTGTGCTGCACCCATTAATTCGTCATTTACATTAGGTATTTCTCCTAATGTTATCCCTCCCCCATCCCCCCACCCCACGACAGGCCCCGGTGTGTGATGTTCCCCGTCCTGTGTCCAAGTGTTCTCATTGTTCACTTCCCACCTATGAGTGAGAACATGCGGTGTTTGGTTTTCTGTCCTTGCGTTGGAATAGATTCTTACTTAGTTTGGTAGTTAAGTATGTTGAGGGAAAAGCGCTGCAACCTTATTCCTTCCTTGTTTTAAATTCGTAATTTCTGTAATTGATTAAAGTCTATTATTGGTTACAAAATGGTCTCAGTCTCTAGTCCTTTTTCTTTGGTATACCAGAATCTGGACTTGGCTACTTTTATGTAAATACCAACTGTGCTCTTGGATGGTGACAACTACTACCATAATACTAGTTTGGTCCCATTCTGTAGCTAAGAGTAGCCTGGCCTGGTCTTTGAGACATTAATATAATTTGATATCTGTCAGTATTTGGTTGTATTTTAGGTAATTTTATTCATTCACAATAAGTAAAGTGTCTTTTTTTATTTCTTTGTAACACAATGAGGCTTGCTTTTCTTATGCTAAATAGTAAGAAACATTTTTACCTTTTTTTTTTTTTTGAGACGGAGTCTCCCTCCGTCGTCCAGGCTGGAGTGCAGTGGCACGATCTCAGCTCACTGCAGCCTCTACCTCCTGGGTTCAAGCGATTCTCCTGCCTCAGCCTTCCAAGTAGCTGGGACTATAGGCACCCGCCACCACACCCAGCTAATTTTTGTGTTTTTAGTAGAGATGACGTTTCACCATGTTGGCCAGGATGGTCTCGATCTCTTGACCACGATGGTGATCCGCCCGCCTCGGCCTCCCAAAGTGCTGGGATTACAGCCGTGAGCCACTGCGCCCGGCGGCCTCGTTTTTACTTTTTAATAGAGTTTCAGATATAATAAGACCGTTACTTATGTTAAAGTAGTGGAACCCAGTAGTGTGGTAATACATGTAGTTTATTTCTACTTTATTTGGGAGAGATAAACTATTTTCAGGGCAATTAATCTGTGACCCATCCTTTTATTATTCTCTTTGGGTACCAAACATCTCTCTACCCAGGAAAATAGTGATGGCATGATTTTAGAAGCTTAGACATAGTGTTTCCCGGGTGGGAGATCATGCTTCCAACTCTTCAGAGGATGTTCATGGACTCAGGGAATTTCAGCAATGAAAGAGACCTTGCTCTCATCTCCACTGTTGCTGTCTGATTTGTTCTTATATTTTAAAGCCCTTCAGTGGCTCACTATTGCTTATTGATAGTTTAAATTTCTCAGCATGCTTTGTTGTGCTCTTCATGATCTGTTTCTGAGCTATATGTGTGGTCACTTCCCACTTTGCATTCTACATGGAGCCACCCTGAACAGTACCCTGAACTCACCTATTTTCTGAACTGTTTTTGTTTATGCCTTGACCTACTTATTAGACTGTTAGTATCCTCAGGGTAGGAACTATTTTCAGATTCATCTTTTCAAGAATGCCAGGCATATTACCTTGCTTCTAGTAAGTACTCTAAATAACAGGAAATGTAGTTTAGCATGGCCTTATGGGAATTACATTGAATCTAGGGCTGGTGAAGGGACCTCAACAGCAGGACTTTAGGCCGGGCTTGGTGGCTCATGCCTGTAACCCTAACACTTTGGGAGGCCGAGGCAGGTGGATCACCTGAGTTCAGGAGTTCAAGACCAGCCTGGCCAACATGGTAAAACCCGGTCTCTACTAAAAATACAAAAATTAGCTGGGCATGGTGGCGTGTGCCTGTAATCCCAGCTACCTGGGAGGCTGAGGCAGGATAATCACTAGAACCTGGGAGGCGGTGGCTGCAATGAGCTGAGACTGTGCCACTGCACTCCAGCCTGGACAACAGAACAAGACTCCATCTCAAAACAAAACCCAGCAGGACTTTGTGCATACACCCTAGCATTTTACCATCACTCAGTTGCTCTCCTGTGTCTGCTCTGTTCTTTTGCTACTAACCAGCTTAATGGAACTACAAGGGTCCTACAGCCAAATGCCAAATAGGTAATATAATTGAATAAATTGGACCAGGTATTTAAAAGAAACAACAGTGATGATAAATGGGAGAATAATTGGACGTAGTGGAAACTGTTATTAATTAGGGGTGACCAATACTCAGTTCTTGATGAGACTTGCCATGCAAACATGTGGGCCCTTTTGCCACATGTGATTCTTCGGCCCACACGTGATTCGCTTCGCTTCTCTTCTGTTCTCTTTTCTTCTTCTCCTCTCTTCTCCTCCTCCCTTCTCCTCCCTTCTCCTCCCTTCTCCTCCCCCTCCTCTCCTCCCCTCCCCTCCCCTCCCTTCACCTCCCTTCACCTCCCTTCTCATTCCGCCTCCCAGACTGGAGTGCAGTGGCACCATCACAGGCTTACTGCAGCCTCGACCCTCCCCAGGGCCCAGGTGATCCTCCTACCTCAGCCTCCTGAGTAACTGGGATTACAGGCACATGCCACCGTGCCCAGCTAGTTTTCATAATTTTTTTGCAGAAATGGAGTTTCACCATGTTACCCAGGCTGGTCTCGAACTCCTGGATTCAAGTAATCCACCCACCGCAGCCTCCCAAAGTGCTAGGATTACAGGCATGAGCCATTGCACCCAGCCCACATCTGATTTTTCATATGAAATAGGAACACCAGATTTTGATGCGAAAGCTCCTGACTTAAATTTCACCAACCAGGTTTCAGCGCTGTAGAGCGTGGGTGCTCCCGGCTCACCTGAGGGCCATGGATCTTTGTTTTTTTTTTTTTTTTGAGACGGAGTCTGGCTCTGTTGCCCAGGCTGGAGTGCAGTGGCCGGATCTCAGCTCACTGTAAGCTCCGCCTCCCGGGTTTACGCCCTTCTCCTGCCTCAGCCTCCCGAGTAGCTGGGACTACAGGCGCCTGCCACCTCGCCCGGCTAGTTTTTTTGTATTTTTTTAGTAGAGACGGGGTTTCACCGTGTTAGCCAGGATGGTCTCGATCTCCTGACCTGGCCATGGATCTTTGTTCTCACTACTGCTTTGCCACTCCATTTCCCTCAGTAAAATGGTTTGGCCCCCTGAAAATAAAAAAAAGTTCACCAGCCAGTTCTGATTGGTTTCGGCATTGATTTGTTTTCAGGGTTATAGAGAATAGTATAGTGAGTTCACCTTTCTACCCTTTACTTAGATTCAGCAGTTATCAGGATCTTTCCACACATGTCATCTTAACTGCTTCCACCATATCATTTCATGCTAAATTGTATTAAAGTAAATCCCAGATGTCATGTATTTCCGTCCTGCCTATGTCAGCATGCATCTCTTTAAAAATATAAACCACAGTGTTATGTGGCTAATCACACCTCACAAAATGAACAATGATGGCCAGGCGTAGTGGCTCATGCCTGTGATCCCAGCACTTTGGGGGGCCGAGGCGGGCGAATCACAAGGTCAGGAGTTCGAGACCAGCCTGAGCAACACGGTGAAACCCCATCTCTACTGAAAATAAAAAATTAGCTGGGCGTGATGGCACACATCCGTAATCCCAGCTGCTCGAGGCTGAGGCAGGAGAATTGCTTGAACCTGGGAGGTGGAGGTTGCAGTGAGCTAAGATTGTGCCACTGCATTCCTACCTGGGCTACAGAGTGAGACTGTGTCTCAAAAAAAAAAAAAAAAGAACAATGATTCCTTAATATCCTTAATACCCAGTCCATATAGTATGATCCCACTTGTCTCAAAAATATCTTTTTTTTTTTTTTTTTGAGACAGAGTCTCGCTCTGTAGCCCAGGCTGGAGTGCAGTGGCCGGATCTCAGCTCACTGCAAGCTCCGCCTCCCGGGTTTACGCCATTCTCCTGCCTCAGCCTCCCGAGTAGCTGGGACTACAGGCGCCCACCACCTCGCCCGGCTAGTTTTTTGTATTTTTAGTAGAGACGGGGTTTCACCATATTAGCCAGGATGGTCTCGATCTCCTGACCTCGTGATCCGCCCGTCTCGGCCTCCCAAAGTGCTGGGATTACAGGCTTGAGCCACCGCGCCCGGCCAATTCTCTTCCAAGTGTCTAATCTAGAGCAATCTCCTCTTCCTCTCATCTCCTTTCTTACGCTTGCAATTGAATTGTTGGAGTCAATTGCTCTTAAAAGAATGTACAGCATTTTGGAGTTGTCTGTTTGCTTCCTGGAGGTGTCTTTTAACCAGTCCTTCCCTGTACTTTTTGTAAAAGGAATCAGCTGTAAAGATGTAACCAGAGGTACAGCAAACCACCATGGCACATGTATACCTATGTAACAAACCTGCACGTTCTGCACATGTACCCCCCACCCAGAACTTAGTGTTAAAAAAAAAAAAAAAAGATGTAACCCGATTCAGGTTTATCTTTTTGTCAAGAGTGTCACTGCAGGAACACACAGTACTTTTTGTGCCCCTGATTGCAGCTGCTAAGATTGATAAGTGGATTAAGGTGTGTCTTAGTGTCCTGTTGCTGTAACAAATTACCGCAGATTTGTGGCCTAAAACATCAGGGATTTGTCTTAATCGTTCTGAAGGTCAGAAGTCCTAAAATCAAGGTTTTGGCAGAAGACTTTCATAGTGGGATGGGGATCAGTTTTCTTGCCTTTCTAGCTTCTAGAGGCCACTTGTATTCTTTGATTCATATCTCCTTGCTCCATCTTTAAAGCCAGGCTGGTCGCGGTGGCTCTTGCCTATAATCCCAACATTTTGGGAGGCCAAGGCAGGCGAGTCACTGAAGGGTAGGAGTTTGAGACCAGCCTGGCCAACGTGGTGAAACCCTGTCTTCACCAAACATACAAAAATTAGCTGGTCATGGTGGTGCACACCTGTAATCCCGGCTACTCAGGAGACCGAGGCAGGAGAATCGTTTGAACCTGGGAGGCAGAGATTGTAGTGAGCCGAGATCGTGCCACAGCACTCCAGCCTGGGTGACAGAGCCATACTGTGTCTCAAAAAAAAAAAAAAATTAAAGCCAGTAGCATAGTGTCTTTAACTTTCTCCCTCTCCTTCCCTTTTCCATCCTCTGCTTTGTTCCTCACCACCCCTTCTCCCTCTCTTCCTCCCTCCCTCCCCGGCTATAATCATCTCATCTCATTCTCTTATCCACCTGCCTCCCTTGTTCTCTTATAAGGACCCTTGTGATAATCTTCTCCACCTCAAGACCCTTAATCTGATTTAATCACATCTGCACAATCCCTTTTGCCATGTAAGATAACACATTCATGGGTTCTAGGGATTAGGATGTGGACATCTTTGTGTGGGGGAGGCATTTTTCTCTCTGGTAATAGCCTGAAGCCTTCATTGTAAAGTTTCCCATTAACCTTTCACTTGGGAATCTGCTGATGACTACTGTGTGAATTTATTATTTCATTAAGGTTGTGAAATGATGATTTTCTAATTCTGTTACTCCTTCCATATTTATTAGCTGAAATTATTCTTAAGGAATTAATATCATCTGATTACCCTAAAATTTATCATTCATGTTGGTAGGAGAAATGCAGAATTTATTCTAATTGATAATTGTCAGAGTAAGAGATTGTTGCCCTTGTCATTTTCATTGTTGTCCAAGAGTTTTTGGGTTTTTTTAAAAGTATTTTACTGAACTCTTTTTAATTGTTTGTTTCAACTTTTAGAGTCATTGTGTTTTAGGCAGTTGTTTCCATTCTTTATGCCCAATTTGTCCCTTTGGTTCCTTCATGTTGGCTCCTGTATTTTTTCGATATAATCCTGTTAGGTTTTGAGAGCATCCTTGTTTTCTGGCACGACAAAGTATTCTAGACTTATTTTGTATATGTCTATCCCCTGACCTCAGAACAACTGTTTCTCTGAGGAATTCTGGTTCCTTTTTGTGGGGATTGGTATTTGGAGACCACAAACTAGGTGTCATTTTTGAAAATGTAATATACCATGCAAGCCACAGAACACATTTGTGAGCAGATTCAGCCCATAGCAGCTTTCAGTCTTTTTCTTTTTTTTTTTTTTTTTGAGGCGGAGTCTCGCTCTGTCGCCCAGGCTGGAGTGCAGTGACGCGATCTCGGCTCACTGCAAGCTCCGCCTCCCGGGTTCCCGCCATTCTCCTGCCTCAGCCTCCCGAGTAGCTGGGACTACAGGCGCCGCCACCACGCCTGGCTAATTTTTTTGTATTTTTAGTGGAGACGGGGTTTCATTGTGTTAGCCAGGATGGTCTCGATCTCCTGACCTCGTGATCCGCCCGTCTCGGCCTCCCAAAGTGCTGGGATTACAGGCTTGAGCCACCGCGCCCGGCCTCAGTCTTTTTCATAGTGTCCGTTCACTTAGTTCCACTTTTTCTTTTTTTTTTTTTTGAGACAGAGTCTCGCTCTGTCACCCAGGCTGGAGTGCAGTGGCGCGATCACTGCAAGCTCTGCCTCCCGGGTTCACATCATTCTCCTGCCTGAGCCTCCCGAGTAGCTGGGACTACAGGCACCTGCCACCACGCCTGGCTAACTTTTTGTATTTTTAGTAGAGACGGGTTTTCACCATGTTAGCCAGGATGGTCTCAATCTCCTGACCTCATGATCCTCCCACCTCAGCCTCCCAAAGTGCTGGGATTACAGGCATGAGCCACTGCATCTGGCCGCCACTTTTTCTTATATTTTGATGACTGCTTCAGGGATTCTGTCTATGCATCATTTTAGCTCCTGAAGTGCAACTCCTGAGTGCCAGAGCTCCTTTTCATATGCTAGGCCACATTCTAGGTCTCAGGTCAGCCAATGGATTGTTTTGTCTTTGGTCACTTTTCCACCCTTGGTTTAGGCAGCCGTGGTTTAATTTGAGATAGGATAAGAACTGGAGACTGGTGCAGAACCTGGCCAGCTGAGCTTAGCATTTGGTGGTTGTGCTGAATGAGGCAGTCTTTTTTTTTTGAGATGGAGTTGCACTCTTTTTGCCCAGGCCGGAGTGCAATGGTATGATCTTGGCTCATTGCAACCTCTGCCTCCCAGGTTCAAGCAATTCTCCTGCCTCAGCCTCCCAAGTAGCTGGCATTACAGGTGCGTACCACTGCTCCTGGCTAATTTTAGTATTTTTAGTAGAGACGGGGTTTGACAATGTTGGCCAGACTGGTGTCAAACTCCTGACCTCAGGTGATCCGCCTGTCTCCCAAAGTGCTGTGATTACAGGCATGAGCCACTGTGCCCGGCTTGAGGCAGTCTTTCTTATAAGGCTCTCTGAATGTAGTGCCTTGGTAATCTGTCTGATTCACCTTCTTTCTATCTAGGAAAATCTTAGTATCTAGTGAATGCACCTATGTTATCATGTACCACTCTGTGTTGCAGTTGTGTATTTGCCCATGTCCTGGGATAAACTATAAGCTGCTTGAACAGAGACTAGGTTTCATTCATCATTGCAATGCTTGTCTAATATAAGGCCTGGCACATAGTAGGACTTCATCCTAAGGAATTAGTGAACACATGAACAAGCACTGTCCTTGCCTCATCTCTGATCTTTCCCTCTTCCATTCTCTTTATTTCCTTCCTCCCACTCTGACTCTAGCTATACTGAACACCTTACAGTTCTTTGAATATAATGTTCTCGTAACCTGGATCAGTGTTTGACTTTCTGTGTCCCCTATGTGTGCCTCATTGGCTTATAACTTTTTTTCCCCTCACCAAAAGCTGTAGGAAAAGATACTGTAGTATATATACCATTACCTCCTGTTTTACATGGCACTTTTCACATAGTGTAGTGTTTACTTTGTGAGCTGTTTAATGTCTTACTCATCTTTGTGTCTTTAGTTTAACATACACATTGTTGTACAACTGAGTTAAACATATTAGTCTTCTTGAGAAGCCTTGTGGTATAGTAGAGACTAGATCTGAAGTAAGATAGATTTGGTTCAGATCCCGGCAGCTCCACCACTTAAAGGGTATGTGGGTCTTGCAAGGATTACTTAGCCCTTCTTCTCTGGTCCTGTTTCTGTAATACAGGAATCGTAGAGCTCATAAACTTGTTAGAAGGACTGATTGAGATGGGTGAGGTTTTTATTGTGCAGGGCCCATTATGGCGCTCCATAGATGTTAGTACTCTTTTCTTTCTTCTGTATCGAATGAAAATTGAATTACTCCTCAGAGCCCCTCGTGCTATATGTCATTGAAATAACTAGATATGGAGTATTTTAATGAGAGGAATTATGAGTAGTTTGTTTGTGATTCTTTCATTCATTCAACAAATATTTATTTAATATTTAGTATGTGTCAGACCTGGCTGAGAATATGGGGATAAACAGGGGGCAAGGTGCTCGAGCTCTCGTGGGGAACAAAGACAAAAGACAAGTTAAAAGAATAGAATTTCAGGTAGTGATGAGCACTATAATGAAAGTTCAGGCACTAGGGAGCAGGGGGTGACTGATGGGTTAAAGGGTGTTTGAGTGGTCAGGGGAGGCCTTTATGAACAGAGAGAGAGAAATGGATTGAAATGATGGGTGGTCCTCTCCTGCAAAGATTTCTACTTAAGGCCTATGTTGAGATGTATTTTGTGTTAAGATTTCCAAACTGAGTTTATTCCATACTTTCCTACTCATTTCACAAAGTGAGGCTAAATCAAGCTAACTAGTGTCAGGTATAAAGACTTTGCTGCACATAATTGAAGCAGGAAGTATCAACTCATCATTTACAGTGAATGTAGAAGTTTCCCCCATTACTTCAGGTCCATAATAAAAGCCTGTTGTAGGGACTCAAAAATTTGGGTAATATTTTTATTATTATTTTGCTCTGGCTGGAGTGCAATGGCATGATCATAGCTCGCTGCAATCTCAAACTCCTGGCCTCAAGTGATCCTCCCACCTCTACCTCCCAAAGCACTGAGATTATAGGCGTGAACCCCTGCACCTGGCTGAAAATTTGGATCTTATACCCAGTTATGATTTCAGTCCTTCCCAACTAGCTTGTAGATAAGAAAGCCAAACAGATCCCTTAAAGAGTTCAGCCTTGAGTCATAGGCCTACCACAACTCAAGCCTAAAAATTATGAAGAAGTAACTCGGCAGTTGGGAAACTATTGGCTTATAACTTCTTTTTTCCCTCACCAAAAACTATGAAAAGATGCTACAGGCCAGGCATGAGGAGAGGGAGGAGAGGGAGGAGGGAGTAGAGAAGGGCGGTGGTGGGGTGGGGGGTGCGGAGGAGAAAGAGAGAGAGGCAGAGGGGAGAAGAGGCAGGGGAGGGAGGAAGGAAGGAAAAGATGGTATATATGCTATAGTTTTCAGATTATTTTGTTTGGAATTACTGTATTTCAGCTTTTTTATTACTGGTATTTGTACTGAGGTCTGTACTGTGCTGACAAGGAGAAACAGTAGGATGCTTCAGCTGGGTGCGGTGGCTCACACCTGTAATCCCAGCACTTTGGGAAGCCGAGGTGGGTGGATCACGAGGTCGGGAGAACGAGACCATCCTGGCCAACAGGGTAAAACTCTGTCTCTACTAAAAATACAAAAATTAGCCAGGCGTGGTGGTGTGCGCCTGTAGTCCCAGCTACTCAGGAGGCTGAGGCAGGAGAGTTGCTTGTACCCGAGAGGCGAAGGTTGCAGTGAGCCGAGATCATGCCACTGCACTTCCAGCCTAGGCGACAGAGTGAGACTCCGTCTCAAAAAAAAAAAAGGAATAGGATGCATGTTGCTCTGTCATCAAAATGAACCATCCTTTTTATCAATAACGATCCATGAACCCTTACTTACGCCAGACTTTTTCTGTAGGGAAAAATATGGCCCTTTTAGCGTGAATTTAATGTGACTATTGTCCACTGGGTTAGAAACAGGTCAATAAATAGATGGTTCAGTACAGAAGGCTAATTGGTACATTAACATTTAATAATATAAATCGAATTTCTTTTTGTACTACATACAAAGTTCCTAGCTTTTAATTATAACTTGACCTTGTGCTTCCTTCTCCATAAAAGTTAAAGGATACATTACTTCATTTAAATCTCTCTTATTCAGTAAACAGTTGTCTATAGCCTTCTCTGTTTTGAACTGATCTAGAGAAGGGGGCTGCTTCCAGTTTGGAATTCCTACACCATATCTTTATGCTGACTTCTGAAGACTGAGTCTGGTTTCTAGGAAAGTGGAACAAATATGTAAAGGTAACCTAGTAGGGATGCAGTGACTTCTATGCTGTTTCTTGTGTGAATTGCTGACTGGTAGTTTGATCCTAAGCCATTGCCCCCATACGCATATACAGTCTGGCAGCCTGGACAGTAGAGCCCTCTGTGAAATCAGCCAGCTGGCCACAGACCCGAACTTGGGCTCCCAAACAAGTCTCCGACTTGAGGGAGGTTGATGTCATCTGCTTTATCCTGTGCTCCCAACCTCATTGTTCAACATAAAATGTGGGAAATCAAGGGACTAGTTGTTAAGAAAGAACAAGGCTTTGTTTGTGCCCGTAATAAAAGGGTCACGCTGGAGGTTTTTACCGTAAATAACTTTGGAACAGTATGAAAAAAAACATTTGATCTGGCTTCACCCCCGCAGTAGTATTGTTAGGGCAGCAACTGGTCTTTCGTTCTCATTCCCCTCCTTTCCTCCCTCTCTTTCTCCCCTTTTCTCCTCCCCCCCACTCCTCCCCCAAGTCAAGCATGACGTATTGCCTGTGTTAACTTAATGTAGCAAATGCTGATAGAAGCAGGAAGAGAGCATCTATCCATTATCATGCCAGTGCCTGGAAATTTGCTATTTCTGGTTTTCAGCACTTCTAGAAAAAGCCTCCCAGTCTCGATCATATTTTAGCTTAAGCAATACTTATGTACTATGTTATACTATCAGTGAACTGTACTAGAAATTTGAAAGAATTTAGTGTTGCCAAGTGCTGCTTGGGGGGTAAGTTTGACTTTGTTCTGGGTAAAATCTAGATGTGATCCTTTTATTTCAGGAATATACTTGATAGACTTTGTACATGCTTTTGTTTAAAAGATCAGCTTAAATTCATTTTATGCCCATTAAATATAGCACCTAAGCCATCAGAGTTTATGTTTTTCATTTTTGAGATACAGTGGTCCCTTTTGAAAGTGTTTCTGAAGCTGGATGCAGTGGCTCACGCCTGTAATCCCAACACTTTGGGAGGCTGAGGCGGGAGGATCATGAGGTCAGGAGTTCAAGACCAGCCTGGCCAACATGGTGAAACCCCGTATCTACTAAAAATATAAAAATTAGCCATGCGTGGTGGCGTCCGCCTGTATTGCCAGCTACTCGGGAGGCTGAGGCAGGAGAATCGCTTGAACTTGGGAGGCAGAGGTTGTGGTGAGCCAAGATCACGCCGCTGCACTCCAGCCTGGGTAACAGAGCGAGACTGTCTGAAAAAAAAAAAAAAGAAAAGAAAAAGAAAGTGTTTCTGGTACTATTTTTCTATCTAAAACCATAGCATCTTTAATGAGCTGGTGTTCTTTCTGCTTTTTTATATCTTAGGGGAATAGACCCTTTGGCTCAGTATTCACTTGTGAATTTTTATGAAGTGAAGAGTAGAGATAATTATATATGTAGCCTCAATCCTCTTTTCCCCCGCATATCTAATGTTGGATTCTTCATGTAGTTTATTCCTTATTAAGTTAAAAACCACATACAGGAAAAGCTGGCATCATCTTGGATTCCTTACTGTCTCTTTTTATCAGCTAAAAGGATCAAACATCTGCTTTGTTAAGCATTTTGTATCCTTTCATTTTCTAAATCTTGCTGCTGCTTCCTTGAGAGTGTACCTGACTACCCCTTTCTCTCTGTTTCCATGCAATAGCCATTTGGGCCCTAATCATGCCTGGATTTAGTGAACATAGCATAATTTATCTAGTTTGCCATCCATTAGTACTGTTAGGTTAGAAAATATGGTTAATGGGCCAGGCACGGTGGCTCACGCCTGTAATCCCAGCACTTTGGGAGGCTGAGGCGGGCAGATCACGAGGTCAGGAGATGGAAACCATCCTGGCTAACGATGTGAAACCCTGTCTCTACTAAAAATACAAAAAATTAGCTGGGTGTGGTGGCGGGTGCCTGTAGTCCAGCTATTCGGGAGGCTGAGGCAGGAGAATGGCGTGAACCCAGGAGGCGGAGTTTGCAGTGATCCGAGATCGTCCAGTTCACTCCAGCCTGAGCGACAGAGCGAGACTCCATCTCAAAAAACAAACAAACAAACAAACAAACAAAAAAACAGAAAATATGGTTAATGGGCCAGACGTGGTGGCTTACGTCTGTAATCCTAGCACTTTGGGAGTCCGAGGCAGGCGGATCACAAGGTCAGGAGTTCAAGACCAGCCTGGCCAACATGGTAAAACCCTGTCTCTACTAAAAATAAAAAATAAAAAATTAGCCGGGCCTGGTGGCGTGCACCTGTAGTCCCAGCTACTCGGGGAGGCTGAGGCAGGAGAATCGCTTGAACCCAGGAGACGGAGGTTGCAGTGAGCTGAGATCGTGCCACTGCACTCCAACCTGAGCAACAGTGCAAGTCTCCATCTAAAAAAAAAAAAAATTGCCTGGGCATGGTGGCATGCATCTGTAGTCCCAGCTACTGTGGAGGCTGAGGCACAAGAATTGCTCGAACCCGGGAGGCAGAGGTTGCAGGGAGCCGAGATAGTGCCACTTTACTCCAGTCTTTACGACAGAACGACTCTGTCTCAAAAGAAAAAGGGAAGAAAATATGGTTAATGATCTAAATATTTATGGAGTTCTGAGTTATCACCAACAAACAGTTACAACAATAATATAACACCTCTCGAATGCCTGCTATGTGAGAAACACTGTTCCAGGCAGTTTACTTGTATAACATTTAATCCTCACAGTAGCTGGGCATGGTGGTATGTCCTTGTAATCCCGGCTACTCAGGAGGCTGACACCAGAGGATCTCTTGAGCCCAGGAGTACACGACCAGCTGGGCAACACAGTGAGACCCTACTAAAAAAAAAAATTCTCACAATAACCGTATGATGTATGTACAACTGTTGTCCTTATTTTACAAATGAGGTAGAGGAGTTAAGGAACATGCCCAAGTGTTTACAGCTGGTAAATGGCATGCCTGTGATTTGAGCACAGACCAGAAAGTCTGACTCTAGAACCTTCCATCTTAAAAGTACTATGTTGTACGGTCTCTGAGAGAGAGAAAAGGCTAGATATTCCTGTTTCCGTTCTTTTTTTTTTTTTTGAGACGGAGTCTCACTCTGTCACCCAGGCTGGAGTGCAGTGGTGCGATCTCGGCTCACTGCAACCTCTGCCTCCTGGGTTCAAGTGACTCTGCTGTCCCAGCTGCCTGAGTAGCTGGGACTACAGGCGCGTGCCACCATGCTTGGCTAGTTTTTGTATATTTAGTAGAGACGGGGTTTCACTGTGTTAGCTAGGATGGTCTCGAACTCCTGACCTCAAGTGATCTGCCCGCCTCGGCCTCCCAAAGTACTGGGATTACAGGCGTGAATTACTGCGCCTTGCCTTTGAGTTTTTTGTTTGTGTGTTTGTTTTGAGACTGGGTCTTGCTCTGTCACCCAGGCTGAAGTGCAGTGACATGATCACAACTCACTGCAGCCTTGACTTCCTGGGATCAGGCAGTTCTCCTGCCTCAGCCTTCTGAGTAGCTGGGACCACACCCAACGAATTTTTTTTTTTTTTTAATTATTTGTAGAGGCAGGGTCTTCCTGTGTTGCCCAGGCTGGTCTTAAATTCCTAGACTCAAGTGATCCTCTCCCTTTGGCCTCCTAAAGTGCTGGGATTACAAGGTGTGAGCCAGTGGGCCTGGCTATTGAGCATTTGTCAGATGTTTTTCTCACGATAAGCTGAGGTTATGGGTTTTGGGGAGGAAGACCATAGAGATAAAGTGTCATTTTTTTTTTCTTGTCAAAACCATGATTCACTTGTAAAGTGTCATTTTCATCACATGGTATCAGCATGATTTGTCACCGTTGATACTGCCGTTGATCATTTGGATGAATTAGTGTTTGTCAGGTTTCTTCACTATACAATTATTCTTTTCTTTCCTTTTTTCCCCCTTAATGATGTTTTGGTCAGTCCACTACAGAGTTACTCTTTTTTCCCCCTTTCTATACTGTGTTCTTTAGAAGGAAGTCACTTTATGTAGCCCACACTTAAGGAGTGGGGAGTTATGCTTCACACTCCTTACGGATGCCTACATAATTTATTTGAGAATCTTCACGGAAGATTTGTCTCTCTTCCTTATTTATTTATTTAATCAATCATTTATATGTAAGTGTAGATTCATGGATGTTTACTGTGTACTTTGGATTATAAATCAGTACTGTATTTTATTGCCCTAATTGTTTCAGCTTTAGCTATTGGGAGCTCTTTAGGCTCCTGTTTCCCTTTGACATACCCTCATTCTTGTATTTTTTGGATTTTGATTTTTGTTTGTTTGTTTTGAGATGGGGGCTCGCTCTGTCACCCATGCTGGAGTGCAGTGGCACAATCTTCTCCCACTGCAACCTCTGCCTCCCGGGTTCAAGTGATTCTCATGCCTCAGCTTCCCGAGTAGCTGCAATTACAGGTGCATGCCACCATACCTGGCTAATTTTTGTATTTTTAATAGAGATGGGGTACCTCCATGTTGGCCAGGCTGGTCTTGAACTCCCGACCTTAAATGATCTGCCCCCCTCGACCTCTGGTTTTTGTTTTTGAGCACTTTCTTACTTTCTGGCACTATAAGATGCTCCAGGCTCATTTTGTACATTTCCTTCCTCAGTCTTAGGATCATTTATCCAAGGAGCCCTGGTTGCTTTTATTGGAGAAGGGAATTAAGTCTGGGTGGATAGTTTTATTTTTAAGGCATCTTTTTCTGGTACTGTTTTTTTTTTTTTTTTAAACTCAGTCGTGCTAGCAAGTGGCCAAAAGTAGTCCCATCCTTCCTGCAACTCTAGAGTAAGGCTGGAATTCTGTGAGCAGCCAGAGTGGGCTAGGATGGGGAGAAATGTAGTGCTTAGGGGCAGGGCAGAGAACCAGGTCTCACCTCTGCATTAGATCAGGTCATTCATTGTTAGGGAGGTTCACTAAAAGAACTCATTTGAACTGTGCTTGTATCTTTAGCGAGATCATGGTTGAAAATGAAGAGTCTGTTAGTTACAGTCCTTCTACAAGGACCTTCCTGATAAATGGTTGTTCGTGGTTACTTCCAGGAAGATTGTCCCTGAGATAAATTTGTGAGCTTTCATCAGAAAACAAATGATGTCTCTTTAATCTTTTAATTTTGGCTTCCAGAAAGCTTGGAACCAAATTTATTATACAGTTATCATTTGCTCGATTCAGGTTCTTGATAAGACTTATTTCTTCCCTCAGGTGAACTCTATTTCATTTTATTCCTACTTGCCTTATTGACCTAAGCTACTTACAGATCCTTTGAAAGTTTTATTTTGAATGTTTGGTAAAGGAATGAGAGCAATTTCAGTAGCAGGACCTGCTCAAAAATCTGTTTCCAGCCACTGCCTAGCATGGTCCAAGAAAATCCAATTTTAAATGAGTTTATCTTCCCAGTTACCTGTTTTCTCATTTCTCACAGGCTCAGTGTGAGTATTCACATATTCTTGACATCACCTACTCTGCATATAAAATTAACACTTTTTTTTCCTGTTTTTTTTTTTTTTTTTTTTTTTTTTTGAGACGGAGTCTTGCTGTGTCACCCAGGCTGGAGTGCAGTGGCCGGATCTCAGCTCACTGCAACCTCCGCCTCCCAGGTTCAAGCGATTCTCCTGCCTCAGCCTTCTGAGCAGCTGGGATTACACTCACCTGCCACCATGCCTGGCTAATTTTTTATTTTTAGCAGAGACAGGGTTTTGCCGTGTTGGTCAAGCTGGTCTCAAACTCCTGACCTCAAATGACCCACCTGCCTTGGCCTCCCCAAGTGCTGGGATTACAGGTGTGAGCCACCATGCCCATCCCCCCTACTTTTTAAGTTGTGAACTTTGGTTTACTTTTCTTCAGAAGGTGACATCTAGAAACAGATATTTATTCCCATTCCTTGATGTCATATGGGCAAATTTTATAGCTTGGTATTACCTTTGTTTAATTAAAGAACTTTATGATTATTATTATAAGTATTTATTGTTAAAAGGGAAGAAAATAATCCTTTTAAGGTCTTGCTGTTATAGTAGGTAAAAGTAGCAGTTATTGGCCGGGCGCGGTGGCTCAAGCCTGTAATCCCAGCACTTTGGGAGGCCGAGGCGGGTGGATCACGAGGTCAGGAGATCGAGACTATCCTGGCTAACATGGTGAAACCCCGTCTCTACTAAAAATACAAAAAACTAGCCGGGCGTGGTGGCGGGCGCCTGTAGTCTCAGCTACTTGGGAGGCTGAGGCGGGAGAATGGCGTGAACCCGGGAGGCGGAGCTTGCAGTGAGCCGAGATCACGCCACTGCACTCCAGCCTGGGAGACACAGCGAGACTCCGTCTCAAAAAAAAAAAAAAAGAAAAAAAGGAAAAAAAAAAAAAGTAGCAGTTATTGATTCACCAAGGTGGTTCTCTAGGACAGTTTACGAAGAAAAAAAAAACCTCTCAATTCTTGAGAAACCAGATGGCCTTTTAAGGTGATCTATAATTAGAACATTTTAATTAAAGGAAATTAAGCTATCATTTTAGCCTATTAGACGTTGCTGGCTCTGGTTAGTCATTGAGCTTGGCCCAGTTTCCTATTCCCTAATTTTAGCTACCTGGTTTATGTAATGATGTTGGGGTTGGAAGATACGATTTTTGTTTTGTTTTGTTTTTCTTTAAGACTAATGTCTTGGCTCCTAAATAACTACAAAGTTATATGAACTAGATAGGAAACGCACTGATTTTCAGAAAAATCCTGAGATGTTTTAGAATGCCCAAACAGTCCATATGAGTGAGCCCCACCTGAAAGTTCAGTTGTCAGGTTGCCTGCCTGGATTTCCAAATATCCGGATAAATTCCCTTGTGTAGTTGTGTCATCTGAAGGTTATAGGGAGTGTAGACATGTGGAGGCCCTGGGGGAACTTCCAGCATCATCACACACTATTTCTGGGAGGTAAATTTCGTGTTGATAAAAGGTACAGGCTGCAGTGGTGCGCCCTTTGCCTTCAGCCTCTTGAAATGAATTTCAGTTTTTGCTTTAAAATGAGTCTTTAATGTTCTTCGGATGTCATAGAAGAGACAATGCAAATGGTTCTTCTGTGATTGCAGTTCCTCAGTACAGTGTGGTAGAGGACAATTTAAATAGTATTTACCCCTTTGGAGTACCAGTTGGAGATGTGATTTTCCTGGAGTCTTTCAGAAAAACATAGCAGATTTCTTAATTCATTTTGTAAGATACTTTTAGCAATGCCTTAAGAGTTTTATGACCTGCATTTAAGCTCCTTTATAATGTAGAGAGACTCCTCTCCTTAAAAGAAAAAAAAGTTTTTGAAGGACACTGTTCATATCTTGGAGGAACCAATCTATTCTTCCAGGAAATAAAGTGGTTGGGCAAATGTGTGCCAAATCCTGCAAGCACTGTTAAATTCAGTTGTTTGTCCTAGGCCAGTGACTTAGTCTGTTTCCTTGCCTTAGCATGGAGATGATGAAATCTGTGATGACTCTTTTCAGTACTTTCACCTTGATGCTTATTCCAGGCTGTCCTCTACCAGTTTTACTTACATTTAGACATTTTCAGCAACCTGTAATTCTTAATTAACTTCTTCCTTCAGAATTAAGCCAATGCAATGAGCAAATCTGGAAAGTCATGTTACCCAAGTTCTATTTGTCTGCAACTTTATTCATAGGAAAAAAGTCCAAATCCAAATTAGGGTTTCTAGATTGGCTTGGAATGTGAAAAATCTGTTATTCCTGCTGTCTACCTTTTTGAACTTCTTCTTTGCTCTTAAATTTTGTCTTTATGCTTTATGAAGTGAGAATCTTGGGGAAGTGAGTATCTTTGTGGGTCAACTGATTCTGAAGAAAGTAAGAGAGGCATCATACTGATGACTACACATTACTTTGTGATGGTTAGTTCTCAGATCTTTTTGACTTACATGTGTGTATCCAAGGTTCTATTTTTTTTTTTTTTTTTTTTTTTTTGAGACGGAGTCTCGCTCTGTCGCCCAGGCTGGAGTGCAGTGGCGCGATCTCGGCTCACTGCAAGCTCCGCCTCCCGGGTTCATGCCATTCTCCTGCCTCAGCCTCCCGAGTAGCTGGGACTACAGGCGCCCACAACCGCGCCCGGCTAATTTTTTGTATTTTTAGTAGAGACGGGGTTTCACCGTGGTCTCGATCTCCTGACCTTGTGATCCGCCCGCCTCGGCCTCCCAAAGTGCTGGGATTACAGGCGTGAGCCACCGCGCCCGGCCCAAGGTTCTAAAGTACTTTATTTATTTATTTATTTATTTATTTATTTATTTATTTTGAGATGGAATTTCACTCTTGTTGCCCAGGCTGGAGTGCAATGGCGCGATCGCGGCTCACCACAACCTCTGTCTCCTGGGTTCAAGCGATTCTCCTGCCTCAGCCTCCCAAGTAGCTGGGACTACAGGCGTGCACCACCATGCCCAGCTAATTTTTGTATTTTTAGTAGAGGCAGGGTAGGATGGTCTTGATCTCTTGACCTCATGGTCCACCCGCCTTGGCCTCCCAAAGTGCAGGGATTATAGGTGTGAGCCACTGTGCCCGGCCTGAGGTAGTTTTTCAAATATTGGGATTGCTTGTAAATATTTTAAAATTAGGAGATTTCAAATAAAAGTTAAAATATCTACCTTCTCTTGAAAAACCGGATGATCTGAAAACCTGGAGTGCCATGGCAGTCACTGGCTTTTCCTATGACACAGGCCATCTTTTCTAGTTTGCTATGTATGGCTTGTGCTGGTCCAGTATCAGTATGTTTCTCACTTGATCTCTGTGGGCATTTACTTTTTGGTTTTGTCCTGTAGACTCTACCTCCTTAAAATCCCTCAAACTCTTCAGTTCATGGGTTACTAAAATTTTTTTAATTAAATAAAATTGTTTAATTAAATACAATTTAATAAACTTTTAAAAATTAAATAAAATTTAAAATTATTTTAATTAAATAAAATCTGTCCCCTCTCTATACTGAAGGCCCTTCTCCTTTCTTGGCTGGAGTACTGGAATAGTGTCCCAGCCCACCTTCTTATCTCTAGGGTTGTCTCTCTCTTGTCTGTCTCCATAGTACTGGTAGCTTCACCTTTCTGAACTGTACATTGACTCACATCATTCCGTTTCAAATTCCTTATTGCCTTTCCACTTTGTACTAAATGAAGCTTAAACTCCTTAGCATGCTACTCTAGTTCTACATGATCGGGCCAGTACCTCTCCAGGCACTTAACCTCTCCGGGCCTCAGTTTCCTCCCATGAAACATGGGGGCAATAATTCTTGCCAGCAGAGTTATAGTGAGGATTAAATTTAAAATGCTTATAAAGCAGCAACACAGTATATGACACTTAGTAAGTCTTCAGTAAATACTAGCTATTAGTAATATGATAATACCATATTTTTGTTTATGTTTTTCTGAACCCAGGCCTTCATATTTGCTGTCTCTTCTACCCTGAATGTCTTTACCCCTCTTTCCCTTGATTGAAATTCATCCTTTAGGACTCAGCTCATGTGTTACCCACTCCCAGATACACTCCCTGACCCTCCATAATCCCATGGCACTTGTGCATACTTCTGGTAGCATGCCTTGCACATTGCTGTGAAACACTCTCTTAGCTTTATTGAGGTATAATTGACAAATAAAAATTGTTTATATTCAAGATATATAATGTGATGTTTTGGTATACATATACATTGTGAAGTGAATGCCACAATCAAGCTAATTAACATATTTTATCACCCCATACAAATGTCTAACAAATACATTAAAAGTTCCCCAGTATCGCTAACCATCAGGCAAGTGCAAATCGAAACCACTATGAAGGCATCTCATTTCTTATCACCCTCCTCGCCTCATTTAGACTCATAAGCCCCTTGAAGACAGGAACTATCTTACTCATACTTGTATCCCAGTGACCAGCACAGGTCTAGGTATCTTAAATGTTTGACAAATTAGGCCAGGCATGGTGGCTCACACCTGTAATCCCAGCAGTTTGGGAGGCCAAGGCAGGTGGATCACTTGAGGTCAGGAGTTCGAGACCAGCCTGGCCAATATGGTGAAACCCCATCTCTACTGAAAACATAAAAATCAGCCGGGCGTGGGGACACATGCCTGTAGTCCCAGCAACTTGGGAGGCTGAGGTAGGAGAATCACTTGAATCTGGAAGGCAGAGGTTGCAGTGAGGGTAGATTGCGCCACTGCACTCTAGCCTGAGTGACACAGAGAGACTGTCTCAAAAAAAAAAAAAAAAGGCCAGGTGCGGTGGCTTACGCCTGTAATCCCAGCACTTTTGGAGGTCAAGGCGGGTGAATCACAAGGTCAGGAGATAAGGACCATTCTGGCTAACACAGTGAAACCCCGTCTCTACTAAAAATACAAAAAATTAGCCACGCGTGGTGGCATAGGCCTGTAATCTGAGGCAGGAGAATCGCTTGAACCCAGGAGGCGGAGGTTGCAGTGAGCCGAGATCGCACCACTGCACTCCAGCCTGGGTAACAGAGCGAGACTGTCTCAAAAATAAATAAATAATAAAAATAAATTTAAAAGTTTGCCAAATTAGTAAATGGTGCTAGATGGCAGAAGACAGTTGACTAATACTAACTACTGTTTATTAGGGAATTTAGATGTGCCATAAAACTTTTTTTAGTTGATCTATCATTTCAAATTTATCTAGTAGTGATAACTTTTCTTTATTATCAATTTTTTCCAAAATAAAATAGCTTTATTATTATTTTTTAACATAAGTGATCCAGTAATACATGTCTTTTTTTTTTTTTTTTTTTTTGAGACAGAGTCTCACTGTGTTGCCCAGGCTGAAGTGCAGTGGCACGGTCTCGGCTCACCACAACTTCCGCCTCCCGGGTTCAAGTGATTATCCTGCTTCAGCCTCCAAAGTAGCTGGGATTACAGGCGCCCAATACCACGCCTGGCTAATTTTTGTGTGTGTGTTTTTAGTAGAGACAGGGTTTCACCATGTTGACCAGGCTGGTCTCAAACTCCTGACCTCAGGTGATCCGCCTGCCTCGGCCTCCCAAAGTGCTAGGATTACAGGCGTAAGCCACTGCACCTGGCTGAGCCACCATGCCCGGCTACATGTCTTTTTAAAAAATGGAAAAAAAGGCCAGGCACGGTGGCTCATGCCTGTAACCCCAGCACTTTGGGAGGCTGAGATGGTTGGATCATGAGATCAGGAGATCGAGACCATCCTGACCAACATGGGGAAACCCTGTCTCTACTAAAAATACAAAAAAATTAGCTGGGCGTGGTGGTGGGTGCCTGTAGTCCCAGCTACTCGGGAGGCTGAGGCAGGAGAATCACTTGAACCCGGGAGGCAGAGGTTGCGGTGAGCCGAGATCACGCCACTGTACTCCAGCCTGGGGACACAGTAAGACTCCATTTCAAAAAAAAAAAAAAGAAAAAAAAGTAAAAATATAAAGAGAAAGTCTCACCCCTCAGAAATAACTACTGTTATAAAGTACTTTTAAATATATAAGCTTAAATGTGTGCCACTTAATTTTCCTGATTAAAATTTCCCCTTAAAAGAATAGCATTAGAACATCCAGTTTAATGTAATGAAGCCACTACTTTTGTGTTCCACATTGCAAAGTAGCTTCCAGTCTTAAGTGATGAAATATGCTTTCTACTAAGACAGCCGCGTACTCTAGAAATGAAGGCTGAGATCCAGGCTGTTAAATTACCGTGGAATTCCCTTGCTTTGTATGTGGCTGTTTACTTCCCAGTATATGCCCTTTCTTCTGTGCTGATAGGCTGTTCTTTGGTAATAGAGCAGTTTAAGTCTGAAGAACTAAAGCTAAGGATCTAGAAGAAAGGAATAATCGTTTATGGAAGCCAAGGATATCTTTTTTTTTTTTTTAGGATAAATTTCTCTCCTTTTTTTTGTTTTGTTTTTGTTTTTTTGAGACAGGGTCTTGCTCTGTCACCCAGGCTGCAGTGACAGAGCAAGCTTCCTAGTAGCTGGGACTATAGGTGCGCACCACCATGTCTGGCTAATTTTTGTAGAGATGGGGTTTCGCCATGTTGCCCAAGTTGGTCTTGAACTCTTTTTTTTTGAGATGGAATCTCACTCTGTCATCTGGGTTGGAGTGCAGTGGCACAATCTTGGCCCACTGCAACCTCTGCCTCCCAGATTCAAGCGATTCTCCTGCCTCAGCCTCCCGAGCAGCTGGTACTATAGGCATGTACCAGCCACTATGCCCAGCTACTTTTTGTGTTTTTAGTAGAGATGAGGTTTCTCCATGTTGGTTAGCCAGGATCGTCTTGATCTCTTGAACTCGTGATCTGTCCGTCTCGGCCTCCCAAAGTGCTGGGATTATAGGTGTGAGCCACCGCGCCCAGCCAGGTCTTGAACTCTTGAGCTCAAGTGATCCTCCTGCCTTGGTGTTCCAAAGTTTGGGATTACAGGCATGAGCCACCATGCCTGGCCAGAAATTTCTTGTTTCCTGTGTTTTGTTCCCACTCTATGTAGCTGTTGACATAATTAACATGAAATTTGCAGGAATAGATCTCCTGGATTATCTTCTCTATGCATGCTTTTTTTCCTGCTGCCCTTGTATTGTGTGTCCTAATTTTATTCTCCACCCACACCCCTTCCCAATCAAATTTGTTTTATAGAATAAATGTGTTTTTATGTATCTTTGTCCCTCTTGTATAAGCTTTTGATAATTGTCTACTTTCATTTTTGTGACATGTTCCTCTATGCACAATGATACTAGTCTGCATCTATAAAGTGAGTTTTTGCCAATAAGTCCAGTGTATGTAACTTGGAGCATTAGCTAGATTAACTTTTTGGTATGGTAAGACATCCTATAGCAGCAACAGATTTTAGCCTGCAATGTGATTAGACTACTTGAATGAATGAAATTTACTGTATTTGGATTTAATCTTCTAATCCAGTTTTTGTCTTTGGGGATGGCTGGAAGATAGTCATCATAATGAGAACTATAAATTGTCTTTCGTAGATAGTGTCTCTGTCTCCCCAGTTTCTGTAAGTTCTCTTCCTGAGTGTTATTTGCTGCCTATTCTTACTACATTTCTTATTTTAGATCACAGATTCTGCTGGCCATATTCTCTACTCCAAAGAGGATGCAACCAAGGGGAAATTTGCCTTTACCACTGAAGATTATGACATGTTTGAAGTGTGTTTTGAGAGCAAGGGTGAGTAATCAGAGTGTTTCTCTGGATTAAGAATCTTCTCCAACTCTAGTGCACTGGTGCTCCTTACTAGTACGGTCAGCACTTAATATCCAGTTTCATTTGTATTCTTTATTTATTCTGATTTGGAGACCTGTTACCTTGTAGTCTTTGGAGCACCTTTTAAAAGGTCAACTAAGTGGAATGAAAGATTGAATAGATGGAACAGAGGGAACTTTTAGGGCAGTGAAAATATTCTGTATGATACTGTAATAGTGGATACATATCATTATATGGTTGTCGGAACATTACATTTGTAATGTACACCAAGAGTGAATCCTAATGCAAATTATGGACTTTGGTTGATAGTGATGTGTCCATGTAGGTTCATCATTTGTAACAAATGTACCACTCTGGTGGGAGATGGTGATAATGGGGGAGGCTATGCATATGTAAGGGGAAAGGGAATATGGGAAATCTTTGTGCCTTCCTCTCAGTTTTGTTGTGAACCGAAAACTGCTCTAACAAAATGAAGTCTTAAAAAAAAGGCTGGGCATGGTGGCTCATGCCTGCAATCCCAGCACTTTGGGAGGCCAAGGCAGGCAGATCACTGAAGGTTAGGAGTTTGAGACCAGCCTGGCCAACATGGAAAAACCCTGTCTCTACTAAAAATACAAAATTAGCTGGGGAGGCTGAGGCAGGAGAATCACTTAAACCCAGGAGGTGGAGGTTGCAGTGAGCAAGATTGTGTCACTGCACTCCAGCCTGAGTGACAGAATGAGAGTTCATCTCAAAAAAATAAACAACGACAACAACAACAAAAAAAACTGGCCAGGCATGGTGACTCACTCCTGTAATCCCAGCACTTGGGAGGCTGAGGCGGGTGGATCACCTGAGGCCAGGAGTTCGAGACCAGCCTGGCCAACATGGCAAAACCCCGTCTCTGCAAATACAAAAATTCGCCGGATGTGGTGGTGGCACATGCCTGTAATCCCAGCTGCTTGGGAGGCTGAGGCAGGAGACTTGCTTGGACCATTCTGAGAAATGGTGTTTAGGCGATTTTGTTGTGCAAATATCAAGTGTACTTCAAATATCAGGTGTACTTACACAAACCTAGATGGTATAGCCTACTACCCACCTCAGCTATATGGTGTAGCCTATTATTGCTCCTCGACTACAAACCTGTAAAGCATGTGACTGTACTGAATACTGTAGGCAGTTGGAACACAATGCTATTTGTGTATCTAAACATAGAAAAGATATAGTAAAAGACAGTATTATAATAATCTTATGGGACCACCTTCATATATGCAGTCCGTCCTCGACTGAACTGTCTTCATGCAGTGCGTGACTGTACTGTGCTGTGACAATCAGGGAGGTAGTTGGAAGACTGTACGTAAGAAGATATCCTGATCATTTGGACCAGGTGGGGCTGTGAACTGCTTAAGTTTCACAACTTTTTCAATGAGGAAAGAAAATCAAAAATTTGCATTACATCTTCCGTGGACAATGGCATAATCAGGATTACACATTGGATTTGGGAGAACAGAACACTCTGGGTGCGACATTGTGTTTTGTTTTGTTTGTTGTTTTCATGCTCAGAAGACACTGTGGCTTGTCTTACTTTGCTCTCAGTCTTACCCTGTGCAGTCTTATTTATATTTCTGTGCTTTTAAATTAATCTTTCCAATCTATCCAAAAGAAGTTGTTTTTTTGGTTTTTTTTTTGTTTTTTTTTGTTTTGTTTTTTGTGAGACAGAGTCTTGCTGTCACCCAGGCTGGAGTGCAGTGGCGCGATCTTAGCTCACTGCAACCTCTGTCTCCCGGGTTCAAGCGATTCTCATGCCTCAGCCTCCGGAGTAGCTGCAACTATAGGCACGCATCACCATGCCTGGCTAGTTTGTGTATTTTTATTAGAGATGGGTTTCACCATGTTGGCCAGGCTGGTCTCGAACTCGAACCTCAAGTGATCCACCTGCCTCGGCCTCCCAAAGTTCTGGGATTACAGGCATGAGCCACTGCACCCATCCCAAAAGAAGTTCTTTACTGTCTTTCAAACATGCCGTACTCCGATTTTAATATCTGAGCCTTTGCTCATGCTTTGCCATCTGCCTAGAGTACTTTGCCTAAGTCCTGCCTTTAGGTGTTCCCTCTTTAGTGAAGTCTGTCCACAACTACTGTCTTCCCTCCTCTTCCCTTTGCTCCATATTGGGATTGTCTGAACCAGTTCCTTTGGCTTAAAATTTTACAGTGCTTTGCATTTTCACTGTAGTCGTTTTGTGTATATGTCTTAGATCCCAGTTGAATTATTTGAAGGCAGGGATTGTATCCTGGCTTAGTCCATTTTGTGCTGCTATAACAGAACATCACAGACTGGGTAATTTATAAACAGTAGAAATTTATTTGGTTCATGGTTCTGGAGTCTGGAAAGTCCAACATCAAGGGGCCCCATCTGGTGAGGGTCTTTTTGCTGTGTCACAGTAACATGGCAGAAGGTATCACATGGCAAGAGAATGCACAGGAGGGCAAGAAGGGGCTGAACTCACTTTTATAACAAATCTACTTCTATGATAATGACATTAATCTATTGATGAGGGCAGAGCCCCATAACCTAGTCAATTCTTAAAGGTCCTGCTTCTCGGCCAGGCACAGTGGCTCATGGCTATAATCCCAGCACTTTGAGAGGCTGAGGCAGGAGGATCGCTGGAGCCCAGGAGTTCCAGATCACCCTGGACAGTATAGTGAGACCCTGTCTCTACAAAAAATACAAAAATTACCTGGGTGCGGTGGCTCACACCTATAGTCCAGCTACTGGAGAGGCTGAAGTGGGAGGATTGCTTGAGCCTAGCAGTTCGAGGCTACAGTAGGCCATGATGGTACGTGCCATTGCACTCTAGCTTGGAAGACAGAGTAACAACCTATCTTAAAAAAATTTTTTTTAATTAAATAAATAAATAAAATTAAAGGTTCTACCTCTCAACACTCTTGCATTGGGGATTAAGTTTCCAACACATGAACTTTGAGAGGGGCATATTTAAGCCATAGCATGTCCCTTTAACATCTCCAGCACAGTTCTAGTACTTAGTGAGTTCTCAATGAGTAGTTACTGAATTGACTTCAGTTCATTTCAGAAAACTTACAGTGTCTCTCAGGCATCAGAGGGTACAATACCATTCAGTGTGGCTTATGGTCTCAGGAACCCCAGTGCTTCAGTGGTACTGTGTATCCCAGAACTTCTGATTTCATGCAGGCAGTTGTAAATTTTATAACTAGGTGAATTCCAGGGGATTGGGGCTGAACAGTTTTCTGGGGCTCTTTGGGTCTTTTCCTTTCTCCTACTTGATGATTTAAGATTAGTATGCCTCTTTGATCCAGCTGAATCAGATCAACTCTTCTGACATGAACTCTATTATAAGAAGCATCCCTGAGATTTGAACTCTTACTGTAAATTTTTTTTTTTTTCTTCAACTGTTGTAACTCTTTTAAGGGCTTAGTGGGAATAGCTCTGTAACATTGTACTCCTACTGAAATAGGCCATACATTGATCAAAATGTTTGAATTAAAGTGGAATATTAGATAAAACTTATGTTCTTTTCAGTACTTAGATTTATATTAAGTAAATCTAAGCTTAGCACATACCCAATAATCCTAATTCATCATGGCCTTCCCTCAAAATTTGACAGGGCAACCTTTTCAGATGTGGAAATACACATTTTCAGCCGAAGTTGTTGGCCACTCTCTCTTGATTTATATGCCACTCAATTTCACACTGTTTTGATTTTTGAGTTTTATTTCCCAATTCAATAAGCCTGTGTGTTTTCCCTTCTGTTCTGTTCCTCTGTAGTACCAGTTGCAGTATCTTGTGTCCTCGCCTGCTCAGAGATGTTTGCCAGCAGCATGTTCTTGTTGCTTTCCGGCACCCCACACAGATAGAGGCTTTGTCTGGAATGTTTGTGATTTTAGCCAGAGCCAAGAATTTTCTGCAACTGAGCAGGGGGAGGAGTTGTGGCTGTTTCCCTCTATTGAGAGGGTAGGGGTTCTGGAGAGGGAGGGCGGGTGGGTGGGTGGGTAATTTCCCGGAATTTTAAGTATTCCACACAATGAATCCTTTGATTTCTTTCTCAGGAACAGGGCGGATACCTGACCAACTCGTGATCCTAGACATGAAGCATGGAGTGGAGGCGAAAAATTACGAAGAGGTATGTCCTGCTGTAACAGCCAGAGGAGGCAGCAGTGTGCTATGCTGTGAGGTTTCTGTGACCTCGGCAGGCCAACAGGCTGTGCTTTGCCCAAAAGGCTGTGGTTTCTTAGCAGTCTTGTGACAGCCAGCCATGAACAAAAAGTTGTATTAACAGCCTTGGCCGGGCGTGGTGGCTCACTCCTGTAATCCCAGCACTTTGGGAGGCCGAGGCTGGTGGATCACCTGAGGTCAGGAGTTCGAGACCAGCCTGGTCAACATGGTGAAACCCCATCTCTACTAAAAATAAAAAATAGCCAGGCATGTTGGCGTGCGCCTGTAATCCCAGTTAGTGTACTCAGGAGAATTGTTGGAACCCGGGAGGCAGAGGCTGCAGTGAGTCGAGATCGCGCCACTGCACTCCAGCCTGGGCAACAGGGCAAGGCTCCATCTCAAAAAAAAAAACAGCCTTGAAGACTAATTCTGGCTGTGCTGTCAGCCAAAGGACTGAACTAACTGTCCCACAGAAATGTGGGTTTGATAAAACACTGAAGCATATGGCATTAGTTCTCTTGAGGCAGAAACCGTGTGTGTGTGTGTGTTGTATAGAGACAGATATTTTACATTTTTAAAGCTGGAATTCAGTTATTTGTAAATGCCCAAGGTTAAGAAAAGTGATTTGTTTTTAATTCCTAAGACTTTTTCCCCAAGACCAACAGTTGTATATATCTATATATATATATATATCTAGGGCATGCATTCAGTGCTGTTTAGTCTTGAACAACTGTTTTGTCTTTGGGAAATAACAATAGTCAAATATAGTTTTGAGTTAAAATAATTTCAGACTTTTAAGGAAGAGGGCAGGATGGAGGAAGAAGCTACAAGAGACTAGGAATGTTGATAATAGAAATTTGATGCTGATAGGAAGTATTCATTATAGAGTAATAAAAACTGACATTTATTTGGGTGACAGGGAGATGGAGGTGTGCACAGAATGAGGAGAAGGGCAACAGCCTTTTTCATCTCTGCGAGACTTTGGGGGCAGCACAAAAGGGTTCTTCAAACAAAGCACACCTTTGAAAAACCACAAGAACTATTTAAGACTAGATAATTGATCTTTACAGAAAGATAAGAGTATTTTTACCCAGCAAAACAGTACGTAAGGGCATGAAGGAGGAGTGGGGTACAGGAAATAGAATGGGCTTTTGAAGACTGCAAACTAAGTAAATGAAGGAAAATTGGTTTAAGTGATTTAGGAAAATTGTCTAGGAATAGTGGAACAGAAGTTGCTCTCTCTTTGGACAGGACTTGGGAAGGGAAATATCCTAAAATGGAAGAAGATTGGAAATGACTGGTTAATTCTGCAACAGGAAGTAGTACAACAATTGCAGCTCTTTCCTTGTTCAAATCCTCAATTGAATGAAACTGGGTAGCGTTCTTTAGAGGCAGTAAGTAGGAGCAAGTGATATAGTTGTGAATGGGAGACAGTTTCCAGTAGAGACTTTTCAGTTGCTTCAATTCTGTTTCCAGGCTAGTTTAATTTAAATAAATAAAACAAGAAAACCTCTTTATTTGATGAATTTAAGAGTAAGTTGAAAAATTTTTTTAAACCTTCATGATTCAGAAGAATCTTAATTATATGTAAATAAGATTATTTTAAAGTGCTTTTGTAAGATATAAAACACAAGGGAAGATGTCATTATTATGAGGTGGAAGAATAGGTGAAATGATTTCTAGTTTGTGGTTACTGCTTCTGTTCCCGAACTGTGGACCATTCTCAGTTGAATTTGTACTCTGTGGAATTTTACCTATTGTAATTTTTTTCTCCAACATGTTGGCTGTCATTAAGGGTATGTATTTATTTATTTATTTATTTATTTATTCATTGAGATGGAGTCTCGCTCTGTTGCCCAGGCTGGAGTGCAGTGGCGGGATCTCGGCTCACCGCAAGCTCTGCCTCCCGGGTTCACGCCATTCTGCCTCATCCTCCCAAATAGCTGGGACTACAGGCGCCCGCCACCACACCCAGCTAATTTTTTGTATTTTTAGTAAAGACAGGGTTTCACCACGTTAGCCAGGATGGTCTCGATCTCCTGACCTCATGATCCGCCTGTCTCAGCCTCCCAAAGTGCTGGCGGATTACAGGCATGAGCCACCCTGCCCAACCCAAGGGTATTTATTAAATAACAACACATCAATGCCCTATTAGACAGTAGACGTAACTAGTTCTCCTCAAAAACAGATGACATTATTGTGGGTTTAAATAAAGAATGCTTTGGACACAACTTAGTTGTCGTATAGCATTTTAGAACCCCTATACCTCCTGGAATTTCCATCATCCTTGGACTTCATAAACATTAGGAAAGGGGCTTTACCTTTCCTGACCTTTTGCTTAACCCAAGAGGGGAATCCCTAGCCCAAAGGAAACCACGGTGCTTCCTTTGCCTGCTTCCTGCTTCAGATGTCTGACATGTCCTAAGCCTTTTTTTATGCATGTAGTTACAACACAGCTCCAAGGTTCTACTTCTTAACCAAGAAACTCCTCCCCACTACTTTAACATGTGTCCCCACTCTCCTACCCCTCACCCCTGCCCCCCAGCAGCAGACCAAATTGATGTAGAGGAGGAATGGCTATGACACAGTCCAAAGACCAGCCATTTCTTCAGTCTGCAGCAAGGCTCCCTTGAACTTTGCTTACAAATGGCTGTTAGCTGGCAGGGTACGGTGGCTCACACCTATAATCCCAGTACTTTGGGAGGCCAAGTTGGGTAGATCACTTGAGGTCAGGAGTTGGAGACCAGCCTGGCCAACTTGGCGAAAACCCCATCTCTACTAAAAATACAAAAATTAGCTGGGCATGGTGGCGGGCACCTGTAGTCCCAGCTACTTGGGAGGCTGAAGCAAGAGAATCACTTGAACGATTTAATTTCAGGCCCTTGAGATAATGGAGAGGCTTTACCTCCAGAGGATTTGGAACCTTTGGCATCAGTATTAAGATTTGGTAATGTGGCACACTTCTTTAATTTTCTTCATGTCCAACATGTCTCTCCCTCATATTTGTGGACTCATAATTCTGAAATCCCATGTGGTCCTGTAAGATTGGATAGTAATTGTACCACACTACCTACCTAAATTGTTATTAGTTAATCCATGTGAAATTGCTATGTAACACAATACAAATGTAAGATGATACTATTTGGAAGACAGTGTTTGTCATACTGTGAAGAAGCATTAAGTCTTGTTGTTTGATTCTTTAATGAGAAAGAATGCCTCTGTCCTCAGAAAAAAAGCGCTTTTGATTTTGAGTTCCTGTATTGTATTTTATGAACCTCTGACCACTGTCTTGCTTTTGCCCTTCAGAGGGTGTATCTTTGTAGATTCAGGATGTGAACCGAGCCACTTCTTTTTAGCTTGTGATTTGTGAATTAGAGCAGTTGTTTGTAGGGACTTACTGTCTGAATGTGCAGTTGGGAGAATGCAGGCAATTACTGTCCAACAAAGAAGGAGCTATCTGACGCATCTTCTAACTCCTGGGCTATCTGTGTGTCCCATGAGTAAAATACCGTTTTGCCTAGCAGTTCTGTTTGTCTGTCATTGGCTATCAACAGATACACCAAAAACACACCTGCCCTGGTTGGAGCAACAGCTGTCCAAAAGTTCTGTTTATCTGAGTGCTCTCAGGAAGGAGGAACTCTGATTCCATGTACTAGATCCAAAATCCTTTTTTTTTTTTTTGAGAGAGTCTCACTATATCGTCTAGGCTGTAGTGCAGTGCAGTGGCGTGATCTTAGCTCACTGCAACCTCTGCCACCTGGGTTCAAACGATTCTTCTGCCTCAGCCTCCTAAGTAGCTGGGATTACAAATGTGCACCACCACACCCAGCTAATTTTTGTATTTTTAGTAGAGACAAGGTTTCACCATGTTGGCCAGGCTGGTCTCGAACTCCTGATCTCAAGTGATCCAGCCACCTCAGCCTCCCAAAGTGCTGGGATTACAGGCATGAGCCAATGTACCAGCCCAGTTATGTTTATCTTGCTTGTGTTAGAGTAGATGGTCTTCACATTTATTGCTGTGTTCCTGGAGTTGGTAGGGGCTGTGGTGGGAGGCGTGGAGGCAGCAAACTACTTTGACTGAATTTGTCTTGTCACAAGAAGCTTCTGTCTTGGATCTTGATGCTCCACCAAGGAAAAGAATTTAGAGATTCCCTAGAGGTTAGATTAACACCTCTGTTTTAAGAAGCAGTTTTTTCAGAAAGTTAATACCGTTTCTTGGTACAGTTACTTATAACTCTGTAAACTCTTTAGATTCAAATCTTCATTATAATGGAAGATTTGGATATGGTTTTAGAAAAGTTTAATTTTACCAGTATTTTGGAGGTGTTATACAGGAAAAGGCTTTGTAACTTGTAGCTTTTCCAAATGGTACCTACCATGACCAGTAAGAATGATGTTAATAGGCCGGGCGCGGTGGCTCAAGCCTATAATCTCAGCACTTTGGGAGGCCGAGACGGGCGGATCACGAGGTCAGGAGTTCGAGACCATCCTGGCTAACACGGTGAAACCCCGTCTCTACTAAAAAATACAAAAAACTAGCCGGGCGAGGTGGTGGGCGCCTGTAGTCCCGGCTACTCGGGAGGCTGAGGCAGGAGAATGGCGTAAAAACCCGGGAGGCGGAGCTTGCAGTGAGCTGAGATCCGGCCACTGCACTCCACCCTGGGCGACATAGCGAGACTCCGTCTCAAAAAAAAAAAAAAAAAAAAGAATGATGTTAATAGATATGGTGGTAGAGAAGGCTTTCTCCTAGGCGGCAGGCCTTATGAAAATAGATGCAGGCCAGGCGCAGTGGCTCACACCTGTAATCCCAGCACTTTGGGAGGCTGAGGCAGGTGGATCACCTGAGGTCAGGAGTTCAAGACCAAGCTGGCCAAGATGGTGAAATCCTGTCTCTACTAAAAATATAAAAATTATCTGGGTGTGATGGAAGGCACCTGTAATCTCAGCTACTCGGGAGGCTGAGGCAGGAGAATTGTTTGAACTTGGGACATGGAGGTTGCAGTGAGCCAAGATCATGCCACTGCACTCCAGCATGGCTGACAATGCAAGACTCCATCTCAAAAAAAAGAAAAAGAAAAAAATAAGAAAAAAAATAAATGCAGAGTGCTTTTAGTATACAAGAAACACTTGCTTCAGGGGACCAGCAGCACTTAGCTACTTTGAGAAAGTTGCCTTCTTTGAAGAAGGCATAGAGTGGGCAGAACAGATCAATTACAAGTGTTTACTATGTATCAGGTCTTTAAGACTATATAAACTATAAATCATTTTAATTTCCTTGAGTTCAGGGGCCAAACTAGTGTGAAGGGATAGAATAAAAATAAAACAATTTGTGAATATGACAATATATGATTGAGTGTTAACTGTGTGACACAGTAAGTGTTGTAGAGCTTCAGGGAAGAGAGAGCATGGACAGGAGTGGTTGAAGGAAGCTTTCAAGGAGGCTTGAAAGATAGGTCAGATTTGGGTACAGAGAGCATAAATGCTTTTGGAAGTCAAGGATTCTGTTCTCGAATTTTACAGCAGAGTTTGGCAGTTTAAATGCTGTGATGACCCTGAGTAGGGAGTTAAGAGACCATGGTACTGTTAATTTTGGTTGGGCACCCAAAGGGCTGAGTAACTTTATGGACTCTTTAGTTTCCTCATTTGAAAAATGAGGGACTCACTGCAAAATGAAGTACCTTGAAGTTATAACATCCTTTGATTATTTAACAGCTACATGCAGCCTGCCAGGGGAATGTCAGCCCCTACTGGAGAACCTGTGGTGCACATTGTCTTACAGACTTGGCAAAACATACCTCATGCTTCCAGTGATGAAGGAAAGTAGAATAGAATACCAGCCTGCCTTCATGAAACATGTATAATTTGGCATTCTTACAGATACTTTCAACAGTTTAATCAACTGTTTACAAGAGCAGAACAACAGAAAGTGGGAATTTTGATACTGAGGATTTCTTTTTTAGCTTTTTGTACAGTGATATAAAGTCTCAGTGCTATTTATTAGATGCTTAGTCCTGAGCAAGTAAAGAGCGTCTTCTTGAGAATACTTACATGATTCGTTTTAAAATTTTACTCTGTGGCCCTGCAAAAATAATAGCAATGGGAAACCCAGGAAGTTTATTAGTCAAACTTTATTAGTCAAGCAAATAGGACAACCTATATAGATCCTTGTGACCTAATATAGCTTGTTCATTTTCACCTTTGATTCAGGAAAAGCTTAGTATAGTCATCTGGTTTTCTTTATTACATTTCTGGTACTTACAGAATAAACTCACATAGACTTGGATTCTAATGCCAACTCACCAAGCTGTGATACTTTGGGCAAGTATATTTAATACCTCTGAGACTTAGTTTCCTCATCTGTAAAACTTAAGGATAAAAATATTCACCTTATAGGGTTACGAGGATTAAATGAGATTACAAAATATACCACATTGTGAGCATATATGAATGACCCTGATTCATTATTCTACCTTTTTCATCCCCTTCCCCAATTTAGTCTCAGCCTAACTTTTGAGCCTGTCATTTGCTGTTATCCCCTTATCCCCTACCCTCCCCAAGCACAAGTGTGTGGCAGTTATGTGGGTACATGCACACATACCCTATAGTCTAGTTTCTAGCACACCAGACTACTTAAGTCTAGACTATTCATAGTTGCCAAACATGCCTGCACTTTACTCCCTCTGTGTTTTGGTTTACAGGTTCCCCTCAGCCTTGAATGCCCTCTTAGAAGTCCTGCCCAACTTGGGAGACCCAGCTCACGCACTTGCTGTTAAGCTTCACTTTGTCCTCCCGACTAGAACTCTGTTTTTAATGTGTGTCTTTGTTATAGAAGTTACTACATAAAGCCGTATGTTATGGTTATGACTTACTATGTAAGCTGTGAGAGCTTAAGATCGTAACTTACCTTGGTACCTTGCACATAATAAGAACTCAGAGCCGGGCGCAGTGGCTCACACCTGTAATCCCAGCACTTTGGGAGGCCAAGGCGAGCAGATCACAAGGTCAGGAGATCGAGACCATCCTGGCTAACACAGTAAAACCCAGTCTCTACTAAAAATACAAAAATTAGCCAGGCGTGGTGGCGGGCGCCTATAGTCCCAGCTGCTCAGGAGGCTGAGGCAGGAGAATGGCGTGAACCCTGGAGGCTGAGCTTGCGGTGAGCCGAGATCACGCCGCTACACGCCAGGCTGGGGGAAAGTGCGAGACTCCGTCTCAAAAAAAAAAAATAAGAACTCAGAAAAAACGTTAAGGTCTTAAAATGTTTAAAAAAACAAGAAACTTTTTACATTTGTTTTAAGCTGGTAATAAAAGTTTATTGTTATATATTCTTGTAGTAAAGTTTTTTTTCTTTATTATTACTACTACTTTGTAATAGAGATGGGGTCTTGCTGTGTTGCCCAGCTTGGTCTCAAGCAATCCACCTGCCTTGGCTTCCCAAAGTGTTGGTATTACTGGCATGAGACACTGCGCCCAGCCTGCAATGAAGTTGTGTGGTTTTTTTTTTTTTTTTTTAAACACTACTACTACTTCTTCATTTATTTATTTATTTATTTATTTATTTATTTATTTTGAGACACAGTCCACCCAGCGCAGGCTGGAGTGCAGTGGTGCCATCTCGGCTCACTGCAACCTCTGCCTCCCAGGTTCGAAGGATTCTCATGCCTCAGCCTCCTGAGTAGCTGGGACTGCAGGTGTGTGCCACCACACCCAACTAATTTTTGTGTTTTTAGTAGAGACAGGGTTTCACCATGTTGGCCAGGCTGGTCTCAAACTCCTGGCCTCAAGTGATCCACCTGCCTCAGCCTCCCAAAGTGCTGGGATTACAGGCGTGAGCCACCACACCTGGCTAATTTTTTTCTTTTGGAAAAATAAACAGGCCAGGTGCAGTGGCTCACTCCTGTAATCCCAGCACTTTGGGAGACTGAAGCAGGAGGATCACAAGGTCAGGAGTTTGAGACCAGCCTGACCAACATGGTGAAACCCTGTCTCTACTAAAAATACAAAAATTAGCTGGATGTGGTGGCGCACGCCTGTAATCCCAGCTGCTTGGGAGGCTGAGGCAGGAAAATCTGTGTGACAGAGCAAGACTCCCATCTCAAAAATAAAATAAAATAAAAATAAAATAAACAACAGAAATTATTTCTCATAGTTCTGGATTCAAGGAAGTTCAAGATCAGGGTACCAGTGTGGTCAGGTTCTGGTGAGTGCCCTCTTCTGAGTGCATACTGCCTTCTCACTGTGTTCTCACATGGAGGAAGGTGGAATTGCTTTCCTTAATAGCATTTAATTGTTAAGTCTATCAGATTTTGGTGGTTTGAAAAGATTTTTGTTCTTTGATTTCCTCCAAATATTATTTTGATTTCTAGGTTTAGATTCAACGTAGAAATATATCCATGATTGTTGTTATTTACTATTGAGTATCCATGGTGTACTAGGTGTTTGGAATGGCAAGTTAGATTTCAGTATTGTTTTAGTCTCTTGAGATTTCTTTAAGCTTTCTAGATTTTAAATTAGTATCATGAGTGAAGGTAATTATTAGGCAAAAATGGCTTTTAGGAACTGAGACCAAAATGAGACCTTCATCACACTAATGAAGGTCTGAAAATAATTTCCTGGATGAAAGAGGGGATTCAATAGAGATTTATTTATTTATTTATTTATTTATTTATTTATTTTGAGTCGGAGTCTCAGTTTGTCTCCCAGGATGGAGTATAGTGGCATGATCTCAGCTCATTGCAGCTTTGACCTTCCAGGCTCAAGTGATCCTCCTGCCTCAGCCTCTCAAAGTATTGGGATTACAGGTGTGAGCCACTATGCTTGGCCTCAGCAGAGATTTTGTGGAGGAAATAAAATCAGCTTTGAAGATAGGAATTTGACTGTTTGGTTATGAATAGAGGTATAGAGTCTGGAGTAGCACCTGTACTAGAAAAGGGGTTGGGGATTGAATGATTAACTAAACAATGTAGAATACTAGCAATGTGGAATGCTATGCAGCAGTTAAGAAGAATAAGGTAAATTTATAAGCACTGCCATTTTTGGAAATATCTTATTAAATGGAAAAAAGCTGTAGAACAATATGTGTAGTATGATGCCATTTATAAATATATTTTAAGTTATATTTTTGTGTACATTTACATATAAAAGCATAGTGTCTCAGACAAAAAGGTGTGGAAAGATAATACATCGAGTTTATAAGCATCGTTACCTCTGGAAAGCAATGTGGGATTTGAGGAACCATGAAGGTAGACTTTTGGTTCATATTCTCTTTGCTTCTGGATAGTTTAAATTTTTAGCAGAAGACTATATTTATGTGTTGGTTGTACAACTAAAAAATAAATTTTATTACTGTAAAGGGATTGAGAACAGCTTATGGGGGGCTGTAATCTACAAAAGCCATCTTCAGTACCAGGTTTAATTCCATCATTGTTTTTTGGGTTTTAAGTCTCTGGACTATTGTCCTTTAACCAAAAAAAAAAAAAAAAAGAAAGAAAGAAAGCAGGGGCTGGGGGATTCAACAGGCTTTAGTGTAATTTTTTTTTTAATATCATTTTCAGCTGGCAGAGGCACAGCCGTAGTTTCACTTCCAGTTTCTTTTGCAAGTTTCTATTTAGGGAACTTTAAATAATTTATCTCTAAGAAGTATCATGCCATTTCCTTTATACTGTCTCATTTAGGAAGCTCAGAGTGGGGAAGTATAGAGCAGGAGGGAAGATGTTAGACTAAGGTTCAGCTTGTATAGCTCCTCTTATTTTTCTTGGGGAATGTTTTTTTGTTCTGCAGCTCTATATGAGATCAATGAATAGATATACATTCTGGGTTAATGACAAAACCTGGCATTTGGCCATTCACTTAAGAAAGTTAGCTCTGTGCATTAACTGTTGGTTAAATCTTACACCCAGAAGCTGTTCTGCAGTTACCAGTCACACCGTTAACTCTAGCCAACATTTTATAAATGCAAGAAAATGTGCATCTGGTGAGAGAAAACGTAGGTGTATCATCGCGTCTATCACCATATTTTTATGAACCTTAAATATAAACTCAATTTTTACATCCCAATCTTAACAGCAGTTTGTTTTATTTTAAATAACTTTTGTTCATCACACATTTAGTGAAAAATGTAATAAGAAAATGTAAAATAAATTCCTCCTATTCATCCCTTGTTAACTGCTGTTAACATTTCACAAAGAGAAAGAACAAGGACAATGAATTGAACAAAGGAGAGGAAAAAAAGTGGGCCATAGGGAATGTAAATAAATAGGGAGTAAAGAAGCAGATATAGAAACAGAATTATTAGGTGTAGCCAGATGTGGTGGCTCACACCTGTAATCCCAGTACTTTGGGAGATCAAGGCGGGTGGATCACTTGAGGTCAGGAGTTCGAGACCAGCCTGGCCAACGTGGTGAAATCTCATCTCTGCTGAACATATAAAAATTAGCCAGGTGTGGTAGCGCACACCTGTAATCCCAGCTACTCAGGAGGCTGAGGTGGGAGAATTTTTTTGAACCTGTGAGGCAGAGGTTGCAGTGAGCCAAGATCACACCACTGTACTCCAGCCTGGGCAACAGAGTGAGACTCCATAAATAAATAAATTAATTAAATTAATAAAAAGAAAGAAAGATAGTTATTAAAGAATTCTCTACGTGGAAACTTTAAGAGCAACTGGTATGTAGAAGTTTTAAGATCTAGAAAGCTGGCCAGGTGTGACGGCTCACGCCTGTAATCTCAGCACTTTGGGAGGCCGAGGCAGGTGGATCACGAGGTCAAGAGATTAAGACCATCCTGGCCAACATGGTGAAACCCCACCTCTACTAAAAATACAAAAAATTAGCTGCGTGTGGTGGCGCATACCTGTAGTCCCAGCTACTTAGGAGGCTGAGGCAGGAGAATCACTTGAACCTGGGAGGCGGAGGTTGCAGTGAGCCAAAATCGTGCCATTGCACTCTAGCCTGGCAACAGAGCGAGACTCCATCTCAAAAAAAAAAAAAAAAAAAAAAAAAAATCAGGAAAGCTCTGGTGGTGTATCCCATTTTAAAGCAAAGCATAATCTAAGATTGATAAGAAAAAAAACATAGAATAGTGCAATCTTTGGTGTGATAGATGCCTCTAGTTATTGGATACTCTTAAGAGTTTTCTTAGGAATCTAACTTGAGAACAGAAGACAGTTAATTTCTTTCTGACATCCTTCATTCCTCAGCATACAGGGAATTCCTTGGAGATTTCTTTTGATAACTGTGTCATTCTAAAAGAAAAAAAAATGCATAAAAAATTCAGTGCAGTTTTCTCACATCTGAGCTCTGATACTAAACCTTAAAAGTTGTTGTAGGATTTATATGAACAAACCAGAATTCTCTAATTGTGTATTTTGAAGTATTACTTTAATGCTCTAATAACACATGCTCACATTCATATGTACTGTCAAAGGTTTAATGAATTTAGTGGTTTTTCTTCTAAAACCAGGTTTGACCTAATATGACTCACATTTATTATATTAATAATGTTGTTTACTTCTTAGACATGAGTGGAAGGGCAAAGTAAAGTGCTTTACTAAAGTCAAAAATCACCTGGGCATGGTGGTTCACACTTGTAGTCCCAACACTTTGGGAGGCTGAGGCGGACAGATTGCTTGAGCTTAGGAGTTGGAGACCAGCCTGGGCAACATGGCAAAACCCCATCTCTACAAAAAGTGCAAAAATTAGCTGGGTGTGGTGCTGCATGACTGTGGTCCCAGCTACTCGGGATGCTGAGGCAAGAGGATTGCTTGAGCCCAGGAGGTCGAGCCTGCAGTGAGCCAAGACTATGCCACTGCACTGCAGTCTGGGCAACAGAGTAAGACTCTGTCTCAAAAAAAAAAGTAAAAATCTTGAGACAATAGTATATCTTGCTTTATAGCCTGCGGTTATTATATTACTTGTAAAGAGATTTTAGTCAAAATTAAAGTATAAAAAAAGGTCTGAAATGGAAAGATACAGTCTATAGGGAAAGAAACAAGCCCAAATTTTAAAATATGTTGGGATGATTGATAGGAGAGAATTTAAATCTTGTGAAACTTTAAAAAAGACTCTTCTGTTGCCTTCTTTATGTTCTTGACTGAAGCGATGTTTTCAGAGAGCTGAAAATATTCCATTCTTTTCCAGATTGCAAAAGTTGAGAAGCTCAAACCGTTAGAGGTAGAGCTGCGACGCCTAGAAGACCTTTCAGAATCTATTGTTAATGATTTTGCCTACATGAAGAAGAGAGAAGAGGAGATGCGTGATACCAACGGTGAGGGGGAAGGCGACTCTTACTTCTTAAGTGACCCATAAATGAGACAGTCTCCAAACTTTCAATTCTGGTGTATCCTTTTCTCAGTTTTGCCAAGGCGGGTATATGGAAGGGAAATTGCTTACTTCGCTGTTGTTGTTGCTAAAGGTAAATGAGCCTTGTTAGATTTTCAAGAGAGCAGAAATTGCTACTGTGATAGGCAGTTGACAGCATCCTCAATTAGTCTATACCCATATCAAATTGATAGCAGCAAGCTTTGTTATTTTCAACATTTATATATAGGATAATGAACTTTTTTTTTTTTTTTTTTTTTGAGACGGAGTCTCGCTCTGTGGCTCAGGCTGGAGTACGGTGGTGTGATCTTGGCTCACCGCAACCTCCGCCTCCTGGGTTCAAGCGATTCTCCTGCCTCAGCCTCCCAAGTAGCTGGGACTATAGGCGCGTGCCACCACGCCCGGCTAATTTTTCATATTTTTAGTAGAGACAGAGTTAGCCAGGATGGTCTCGATCTCCTGACTTCATGATCCGCCTGCTTCAGCCTCCCAAAGTGCTGGGATTACAGGCGTGAGCCACCGCGCCCAGCCAGGATAATGAACTTAAAAAAAAAATTATCTGAAATCCTACTATTAGACCTAGGGACAGAGTGAAGTTAATTAATTGCCTTTACATTGCTCCCCTGCCATTGTTTAGCCAGCTGAGGAGGCTCACTCATTATGTTTACAATGTTTTTGTTTTTTTTAGAGTCAACAAACACTCGGGTCCTATACTTCAGCATCTTTTCAATGTTCTGCCTCATTGGACTAGCCACCTGGCAGGTCTTCTACCTACGACGCTTCTTCAAGGCCAAGAAGTTGATTGAGTAATGAATGAGGCATATTCTCCTCCCACCTTGTACCTCAGCCAGCAGAACATCGCTGGGACGTGCCTGGCCTAAGGCATCCTACCAACAGCACCATCAAGGCATGTTGGAGCTTTCTTGCCAGAACTGATCTCTTTTGGTGTGGGAGGACGTGGGGTACCACCTACACCCAACAAATCAATGAGGGACTTTTTAATTTGGTAGGATTTTGACTGGTTTTGCAACAATAGGTCTATTATTAGAGTCACCTATGACAAAAAAATAGGGGTTACCTAGATAATGCCAAAGTCAGCATTTGTCCTGGGTTCCCTTGTGTGATCTGTTTGGAGTATGTTTTCTTTTCTCCCACTTGCTCAGCAGCTTGGGCTTCCATTCTGGTTCTTTTACCAAGATTTTTGTGTGACCATGTTGACTTCATTCGGATTGCCCTCTTTCAATTTCCTTGTGAAAACACCCTTAACTTTCTCTTTACCCTTAGCTGAAATGTTTACGTAGCTTCTGGTGATACCTTTTCATGATTTTATGTCTTAAAATGGTGATGGATGTGACACCTCATAAAAGTGAGCTTTGAACTGTAGATAACGCTTAAAGAAAATGTCATTTTAGACAATTAAAATATTTGTGCTTAACTGCTTGAACTTTTTTCGTGTGTGTATTTAATTATATGCAATATTATCACATGTGTAGATGCATGTGACCACCATCACAAGAGACATTCTGTCACATGAATCCCTTTTGCTGCCCTTTTACAGCCACAGTCACATCCCTTTCTTATACCCTCACCCCAACCTGTGGCTACCACTGTTCTGTCCTCCATCTCTGTAATTTTGTCATTTCAAGAATGTTGTGTGAACAGAATCATACAGAACGTAATCTTACGAGGTTGACTTTTTTTCATTCAGCATAATTCCCTTGAAATCCATCCAAGTTGTTGCATGTATCAATAGTTTCTTCCTTTTTTTCTTTTAAAAATTTTTATATATTTAGGGGGTATGTACAGATTTCTTACATGCATATGTTGCATCATTGTGAAGTCTGGGCAGTTCCTTTTGATTGCTGAGTAGTATTCCATGGTATGGATGTACCACAGTTTGCTTAACCATTCACCCACTAAAGGACATAAGAGTTGTTTTCAGTTTTTTGCCCTTACTAATAAAGCTGCTATGAACATTCATGTACAGGTTTTTATGTGAACATACATTTTCATTTTCTGGGATAAATGCTCAAAAGGGCACTGTTGGGTTGTATGGTAAACACGTATATTTTTGTAAGAAACTACCCTACTCTTTTTCCAGAGTGGCTGTACCTTTTACATACAGCCACTCATACAATTCATACAGCAATGTATGATTGATACAGTTTCTTCACATCCTCACCAGCGTTTGGTATTACTACTATTTTTTATCTTAACCATTCACAGAGATGTGTGTAATGACACCACATGTGGTTTTAATTTGCATTTTCCAATGGCCAATCATGTTGAGTATCTTTTCATGTGCTGATTTGCCATCTATATATCCTCTTTGGTGAAATGTCTGTTCATGTCTTTTGTCTGTTTTCTATTTAGGTCATCTGTTCTTTTTACTATTGAGTTTTGAGAGTTGTTTTTTTTTTTTAATATATCCTAGATAAAATTCCTCTGTTAGATACATGGTTGCTTGAATTTTTAACATAACTTATACCAAGGAAAAATAAATAAAATTTCCAGCTCTTGCATGGCCAGTCACTTAATTCCTGTCCTTCAGTGTTCCATCTAGAGAATTAAGAGATACGATGTATAAAATAGACATCTAGGAGGGCCATTAAGAGAGTAAATACTTAAAAATACATGTTAAGAAAGCAAAGCCAATAATCACTGTAGGAGTATGAGGTGCCTAAGGGCCAAAACTAATGTAAATAAGAGAAAATGTGGATATAAATGACCATGTTTATAAAGTTATGAAAAATGTTGTGACTTGAAATCTTTCCCACATCTCCCAAGAAAGTAGGCAGGAATTTATCCTTTCTGTAATCTCTTTTTAACCCTGCTATTACAGGGCTTGTTTAATCACAGTTGCAAGAATTACACGTATCTCACAGTAAAGCAGCAGAATACTGGAATTGTTAGAGAACCCTGATGTGTTGACCTGGATAAAGTACAAAGGTGGAAGAGGGAATGAGTTATGTTGTTAAAATCTCAGGCTATTCTGTTAATGTTCCTGCTACTATGAACTCAAACCGTTTTTCCCCCCCTTTTGACTCTGTTTATCTTCCTCTCATGTGGCATAAAAGTAGCTCTGTCGTTAACTTGTACAACATTGCCATCTGCTGTTGAGAATTGGTAGGTACTGCTTCTGAGAACCTGGCTGCGGATCCTTAGCATAGGCAGCAAAGGTTGAGAAAGTCTATCTGTAGTATTACATATACTAAGTCACAGAGGATGCATCCAAGTAGAGAAAATAATATGTGGGTTAAGATCCATCCTGAAACTTTTTTTTTGGGGGGGGGGGGAACGGAGTCTTGCTGCGATGCCCAGGCTGGAGTGCAATGGCGCTATCTTGGCTTGCTACAACCTTCACCTCCTGGGTTCAGGCAATTCTGCCTCAGCCTCCTGAGTAGCTGGGAATTCAGGCGCACACCACCACGCCTGGCTAATTTTTGTATTTTTAGTAGACAGAGTTTCACCATATTGGCCAGGCTGGTCTCAAACTCCTGACCTCAAGTGATCCGCCTACTTCAGCCTCCCAAAGTGCTGGGATTACACGCGTGAGCCACCATGCCCGGCCTCCATCTTTAAACTTTTAAATGTGAAATTCTATTATGTACCATTAGCCTAACAAGATTTTCTTTCCTATTTCTGACTGGTGCCTTTCCCCTTTTTAGGAGCAATGAAAGCTACTCTGTTAGTTATGTTCTTCTGATGTGATAAAATGTCAAGAAGATAGGAGAAGAGAATATTTTATGTTGCTGATGCTTTTGTTCCCAAGTGTGACCCTAAACTTAAGCTTTGTAGGAGATGACATTCTTTCATGTCCCTTCCCTTTACTCATGCCTATCAGCTGGGACATTTTGTGCTTTTGGTTTAAAAGTTAATTGATATTATACCTTGGTTTTATCCAAAAAGTAAAAGTATTTGCCTTTGACAAAAGACTGACACAAGAGCAAATAAGCTTTAAAATCAGGGGTGTTATGTGCTTTCCTCCATTTTTGAGCATATTATCCAAAATGGTCTGTATAAATGAGAATGATGCAGTTTAAGTAAGCCTTGTATACCATTGTCATGGAGCCCTGTCATAAAGCCATTTTTCGGTTTCTTTGGGAAAGAGGCATATGGGATTTATACAGATTCACTTGTAAATGTTGGATTGGGGATTTTTGTGTAAATTTTCTCAAATAAAGGCTAGCAGAAACCATTTTAGGTGTATGTTCTGTTACTCTTGAGTACTTCTATGTCTGGACTGGTGATAATTCTTCCATATTTCTCCATTTTAAATTACGGCAAATGATACCTGATGAATTAGAGAAAAAATATTGTTATTCTTCAGTTACTGCAGATCGATAGTTTATATGAGCTAGTAAAAGATTATATTTTTTGTATGTAATATATGTAAATTTTATACATATATATGTATATATAATTAAGAATCCTTAATTTTGCATCCTCAGACCAAATATGGTTCTGTAAGCTAGGCATTTTATTCTATCTTGTCTCTTTTGGAAACTGTTACTATTAGGTTCGCTCAAAAGTGATTGTGGTTTTTGCAATTAAAATTGCAACTACATAGAATCACTCCTACAGAAAGCCGTCTCCCTTGCCTTTCATTCCTAAAAGCCTAAAAGACCCCCCCCAATATATGACCCTTCAGGACTCACTTTTTAGGCCTGTCATATCCAATGCAAAACCCCACTCCAGGAGGTAAAGGCCTTTTCTCCTCTCCTTTCACTTACAGTTGAACATTTTTCACAAAGCTTTCCAAGAGCCAATATGAAGTGCTTTGCACACTGACTGGCTGGCCTCTTATTTATCCTCTTACCTCTGTTCTCCCTCACATAAATTTTATTATGAATCCATAGTCTGTAGTGTAGTGGTTCCCATTATTTGGGAATAATTTTTTTTTTCTTTTGAGACGGAGTTTCACTCTTGTTGCCCAGGCTGGAGTGCAATGGCGCCATTTTGGCTCACCGCAACCTCTGCCTCCTGGGTTCAAGCAATTCTGCCTCAGCCTCCTGAGTAGCTGGGATTACAGGCATGTACCACCATGCCCAGCTAATTTTGTATTTTTAGTAGAGATGGAGTTTCACCATGTTGGCCAGGCTGGTCTTAAACTCCCAACCTCGTGATCCACCCACCTCAGCCTCACAAAGTGCTGGGATTACAGGCATGAGCCACTGCACCCAGCCCAATACATGCTTTATAAATCATTTATTCAGTCTGTTGCAGTGGTGTCTCATATAATGTTGAGATGCATGTATAATTTTAAATTTTCTAGCATCACATTAAAGAAGTAAAAACAGGTAAAAATTTGCTGATTCTCCAGCCTCCAAGTAGCTGGGATTACAGGCACATGCCACCACACCCAGGTAATTTTTGTATTTTTAGTAGACAGGGTTTCACCATGTTGGCCAAGATGGTCTCGAACTCCTGACTTCGTGGTCTGTTCACCTCAGCCTTCCAGAATGCTGGGATTATAGGCATAAGCCACCGCGCACAGCCAAAAATTATTTTTAGTAGTATATTTAACCTAATATACCCAAAATATTATTTCAACATATAGTTAATATAAAAATGGTTAAGGAGATGTTTTGTATTCCATTTTTCATGTAAAATCTTGAAAATCCAGTGTGTATTTCAAGCTATACCACATCGATAGCTTAAAATTAGACTAGCCACAATTCAAGTGTTCAGTAGCTACATGTAGCTAGTGGCTACTGTGGCAGACAGTGAAGGGTATAAACTTGGGTTGGTCTTTGGTAGGTTCTTTCATCTTGACAGTAACTCTATGGCCCCTGGGAATTTGCCATTCACAAATTGGAAACTTCTGCAAAATAGCATTCTAACCATTCACTTGTTAGAGTAAAATGTGGAAATAGTTTGGTTTCAGCCAAAGGCGCTTTAAAATTTTACACCTTGGCCAGGTGCAGTGGCTCACGCCTGTAATCCCAACACTTTGGCAGGCCAATCACTTGAGGTCAGGAGTTCGAGACCAGCCTGGCCAACATGGCAGAACCCCTCTCTACTAAAAATATGAAAATTAGCTGGGTGTGGTGGCAGATGCTTGTAATCCCAGCTACTCAGGAGGCTGAGGCATGAGAATCACTTGAACCTGGGAGGTGGAGGTTGCAGTGAGCTGAGATCATGCCACTGCACTCAGCCTGGGTGCAGAGTGAGACTGTCTCCAAAAAAAAAAAAGTTATACCATTAGAATAAATGTTGACTATTTTTGAACTTATGAATATTCAAAGGTAAGACAATTAGTTTCAGTTAGATCCAGTATAATGAAGAATTCGGCAGGAATGTCTCTGCTCTGTAATAGGACATGTTTCTTCTAAGCTTGTAGTATCCATGCATTATCATTAGAACAATTCAGTTTCAGGCCAACCAAGTTATAGAAAACTAGTTCCTCGTTGCAAAGGTGCCAGAAAAAAATAAATTTTTAAGCTTTGGCTGAAATCTATTCAGCCTCTTTGAAAGTCAACATTCCCAATTTTAAGTCATTTTTTTTCCCATTCAACTGAGAAACTATTGAGCATCTTTTCTGTTTAACAGATTAACCAAGAATAACAGAATTAACAGTTAATAGAATTAACAGATTTAAGCCAAACTAAACTCGAGTTTATCTAGATAAACAAGAGGCAATACCTATCCTCAAAGTGCCTTCTAATTAATAGGAGGATGTAGATGGAATGGCCTCTACCTGGAATGATATCTCTAGTTTATTTAGCCACCATTGGACTTAACATTTTGTATATTCCTCCAGGGAGCCTGCACTCACACAGCAAGTTTGGCTTGGACAGATGCCCCTCCTAAATGCCTTTCTAGAATCTTGCACTTTATAGCCCTTATACAAACTGTTTTAATTGCCTGGTGGTTTTCTGTTACATGAATTGTAAGCTCTCTTAAAGTAGAAACTTTTCACAAATCCGTATGACACAATTTATTTTTATGTATTTATTTGAGACAGGTTCTCGCTCTGTTACCCAGGCTCAAGTGCAGTGGCATGATCTTGGCTCACTGCAACCTCCGCCTCCCCGGTTCAAGCAATTCTTGTGTCTCAGCATCCCAAGTAGCTGGGATTACAGGTGTGTGCACACCCGCTAATTTTTGTATTTTTAGTGGAAACAGGGTTTCACCATGTGGGCCAGGCTGGAATCGAACTCCAGGCTTCAAGTGATCGACCCACCTCGGCCTCCCAGAGTGCTGGGATTACAGGCGTGAGCCACCACGCCCGGCTAGTCACATGGCTTTCTCTTAGCCCTATCACGTCCTGCTTTTTCAGATTGCTGGGTTTAACTTCCCAGCTCCCTCTTACTAGGTCTGTCACATTAAGCAGGTAACTTAGGTGACTCTGTTTCTGTAAAATGGGAATGTTAGGATAATACATAATACACAGGATAATACATAATAATGTGGGATAATACGTGAAAAACCTTTAGCATAGTACCCAGAACATAACACTCAATAAATGTTAGCTGTTATGTCTGTGATGTAGACCATATTCTCACAACTTTTTATAGAGTTCAAAAACAAGCTTGGAGATGAGAAGTTGCCCAAGGTCACATAACTGATGGAACACCTATTGTTCACCATATTGCTGTTTTCCTACTTGACGGTAGGGAGCATGTTATTGCAGATCTCCTGTTCCCAAACAGTGTGTGGCACCGAATGCTCAATGTTTCATGAGATCATATGGTCAAAGATCTGGAAAAATCTGAATAAACTGAACCTGGAAAAAGAGACGGGGGAGAAGGAAAGTGTCAGGAAAGTTGACTTAAAATATTTTTGGAGTTGTGTAGAAGAGGGAGGGACTTAGGATGGCTCTGGGAGAAAGAACTGGAACCAGGGACTGAGATGACAGGAGGCGGACATTTAGGCTGTCTATATTACTTTTTTTTTTTTTTTTTTGAGACAAAGTCTTGCTCTGTCATCCAGGCTGGAGTGTAGTGGCGCGATCTCGGGTCGCTACAACCTCCTCCTTCCATTCAATTGATTCTCCAGCCTCAGCCTCTCAAGTAGCTGGGATTACAGGTGCCTGCCACCACGCCTGGATAATTTTTGTATTTTTATAGAGACGCGGTTTCACCAGTTGGCCAGGCTGGTCTCAAACGCCTGACCTCAGGTGATCCGCCCACCTCGGCCTCCTAACATGCTGAGATTACAGGCGTAAGCCACCTTGTCCGGCCATATTATCTTTACTATACTATCTTTCTAAAAAAGAATGCTGTCCAACGTTGAAAGGTGAAAGAAGGTGTACACTGGGAATGCTTCCCCAATCACCCTCTTGTCACAGACCTGAGGTCAAGATGAGACTGGACGACCTCTGAACCTCGAAGTTGTATGGGGACCGGACCAGGGAGGCAGAGGAGGGTAAAGAGACCCGAGAGGCCGTACTGTCAGTGATGCCCTTGTTCCCGTGGGAGCCCTTCGGTTCCACGCAGTTCCCACCACGCGCCCGCCAATCCCAGCCCGAAGCCTCACTTAGCAGGCCTTCCCCGAAAGCGGGAAGCCTTGGCCGCTAGACTAGCCAAGCTGTCAAACAAAGGCGGGGGAAACTCAGCCGGGCCGGAAACACAGAGAACTGCTTCCGGGTCAGGGGGCAGGAGCCACCATGGAGCTTCGCGGGGTTGCTGGGCTGACGGATCCGCGGGCCGGCATCTGAAGCGAGCGGGACGCAGCGCGGCTAGCGCCTCCGGCCATACGCAGGCCGGTCCCGAAGGCCCGCGGTCGCCGCCATGTCGGTGCTGGGCGAGTACGAACGACACTGCGATTCCATCAACTCGGACTTTGGGAGCGAGTCCGGGGGTTGCGGGGACTCGAGTCCGGGGCCTAGCGCTAGTCAGGGGCCGCGAGCCGGCGGCGGCGCGGCGGAGCAGGAGGAGCTGCACTACATCCCTATCCGCGTCCTGGGCCGCGGCGCCTTCGGGGAAGCCACGCTGTACCGCCGCACCGAGGTAGCGGCCCTCGGCACCTGCCGTCCTGTCTGGCGCTGTCGGGTCGCCCCGAGTCCTTTCTTCCCGGCCCCGCTTTCTCAGCGTCGTGAGCTTAGTGCTTTAGGCGCCCACAGGATATATGTGTCAGGGTCTTCACCGCTCTTCCCACTCATCGGCACTAGAAATTGGCAAGATCATTGGTTTGACTAACTAGTCATTTTTGATTGGCCTAAGTCACCTAACCGTCTCTGAGCTTTAGCATCCCCATCTGTAAAATGGGCTTACTGATAATACCTTGAAATCATCCTTTTTTTTTTTAAGATTATCTTGAGAATGAAACGAAGGCGCTTGTTCTGTAAATTAAAGTGGTATACGAATGTGAGGTATTGCCAAAACTTCCTTCCCCTCATGCTGTATATATAGTTTTCCAAGGTCGGGGTGAGGAGGACGGGCATAGCTTCAAAATCCCCACACCGGTGGCACCTCCGTAGTTTGTGTCATTATCTTTAAGATCAGCTGTGATCACTCAGTTGGAAGCTTTTCTTGAAGCTCATTGGGAAGATCTTTGTGTGTTGGTTCTTTATCAGTGTTTATCCTACAGGGTTTATGCATGGGAAGTACTCTGTTGGTATATTCTAAGCCATTAGTTCTTAATTTGGGGGGCACAAGGACCCCTTTGAGAACCTAACATAAGCAAAGTAATCTTACCCCCTCCATCAACACATTTGCACATAGGCACATCCTTTGGAGAGATCCATGGATCACGGAATCCCAAGTTAAGAATATATACTAGTGTAAAACCCTGCAGTGATGATTCTACTTCCAAAAACTAACGATATACTGGTTTTGATCATAAAATCTTACTTTAGGGTAAACATTTAATGAGAACTTGCTGGGGTTGCCGAAAGTGATCCATCCATCTGCAGTTCTGGTGTGTGTTCCAAGCCAGCATACTTTTAAGGCTGAAAGATGGAGAAGGAGAGAAGTGGTTGCAAGAAAATATTTTTAAGTGTTCTTTTTTATCCTGAAGCCACGTTAATGTATGATGTTAGAGTTATTCTTAGTAGTCTGTTTTCTTTTTTGCACTCAAATGAGAAAGAGGAGATAAGGATTGTTATTTCTATATTTTAGTTAGAGAAACTAAGACAGTATACTTAAGTCACTTGCTCACTTAAGTTATAAGTAAATCTTGGACTAGAACTAAAGTCTCACATCTTGCCCATTGCCTTTTTATTATTATCCTGTTGAACTTGATTACTGGATTTGTTTTGAGTTAAATTTGATTACACTTCTCAAAAATTGCATAGCGTTATCCATATCACCAAATATTTATTAGGTCTGTGAATTTACAGAAGTTCAGAAGCACTCTTCCTCTAGAAGCTTATATTTCAATAGGAAAAGTTGGCCATTGTTAGTAAACACATAGCATTAAGTTGTATATGTAGAGATATGAAAAGAATGGACAAATATTTCAGTGTATGGGGTCTAAAAATTAAAGGCATGGTTACAGTAAAAGGTTCATCAGAGTCTTTTCAAAAACATTGTAAAGGCTTGGCAGAGGCATTCAAAAGGATGGGGAGGGTTACATTGGTGGAGATGCTCCTGGGCTAGGAAGCAGTGTCAGCAAAAAATGAGGCCAGGCACAGTGGCTCATACCTGTAATCCCAACACCTGGGAGGCCAAGGTGGTCAGGTCGCTTGAGGCCAGGAGTTCTAGACCAGCCTGGGCAACACAGTGATACTCCATCTCTTAAAAAAAAAAAAAAAAAAAAAAAAAAATTTAGCTGAGTGTGGCAGTGCAATGCCTGTAGTCCTAACTACTGGGGAAGCTGAGGTAGGAGGATTGCTTCAGCCCAGGAGTTCAGAGCAGAAATGAGCTATGACTGCACTCTATCTCAAAAAAAAAAAAAGATGGTAGACATCAGGAGCTACAGGTAAGTTTTCAGGAATGGAAGAAAATGTGATACATAAAAGTGTGAGAGATTATAGAGTTGCAAAAGGGGGCATGACTTATCCAGAAAGGGTAAGTCTAAATTTATAAAACTAGGGAAGTCTAAATTTATAAAACTAGAGGCAAGTTTAGTATTTTCATTTTAGAAGCTGTGACCAACTATAGATAATTGCTCCCCAGTTCTCTACCTCTCAAGTATTGCCCTGCCATAATCACCATCATGATTAGCAGTCTGTCATAGTATCCTCAATAGAATCTTTTTGAGACCTATGCCCAGCCCATATTTTTACCTGGAACTGACATCATGCAAATTGAGTGTGACGACGACGTCGTAATGCTTTACTTCCCCTGTCCTGTGATAAATTATAATGCTAAATTGTACACATAACCTTTGAAGTCTGTTAAAAGGAAAAAATAAGAGGAGTCAGTCTCTGCTCCTCTTAGGTAGTTTTGCTTCTAGGCTTACAAATCTAGGTGTGGATTCATTTGCTGCCAGGCAAGAGGAAAAGCACGATACCTCTGTTACTGTGTTTAGGATGACTCACTGGTTGTGTGGAAGGAAGTTGATTTGACCCGGCTGTCTGAGAAGGAACGTCGTGATGCCTTGAATGAGATTGTTATTCTGGCACTGCTGCAGCATGACAACATTATTGCCTACTACAATCACTTCATGGACAATACCACCCTGCTGATTGAGCTGGAATATTGTAATGGTAAGATAGAGTTCAGTGGGACCTTCTCCAGCAAGACTTTCATAGACTCATAGTTACCTTGAGGAGAAGAATATAAGAAGAGACATATACAGTGATAAAAACTTTAAATGAATGTCTCGAGTTTAAGAGAAACTTTTCAGGCCTTGGAGAATTTTGAAGTGGTTAACGAAATAAGGAGAGGGATTTTCCCCTGCATATCCAAATTTTCTCTTGTGATTATAGTTCCATTTTCAAACTATCTTTTCTTCGGTTGGATTTTACATTTATTTTTCAAGTTTTTTTTTTTTTCATGAAATGACATTAGTTAACCAGAATGTGGCTTGGCAGTGCTTGATACAGTATTTAATAATATCTTGTAGGTGATATTTATTTATATTTTCAGCTAAAGCTATCCTATTGAAAAGCAGTCCAAAGATCATAACTGAGTGAAAGTGGTATATGGTAAAGCATGGCGCTATTTATCTGATCCCTGATTTCTTCAGATCATTTTGCTTGTAAGATAGCAGTATAGCCTAGTTGTTAAAGAAAATAGACTCTAAACCCAAGTTTGTCTACTTTCTAGCTCTATAACCGTGGCAAGAAACTTAACTTCTCTGTGCCTCAGTTTCCTCACTTTATTTATTTATTTTTTTGAGACAAAGTTTTACTCTTGTTGCCCAGGCTGGAGTGCAATGGTGCCATCTTTGCTCACCACAACCTTCGCCTCCTGGGTTCAAACGATTCTCCTGCTTCAGCCTCCTGAGTAGCTGGGATTACAGGCATGTGCCACCACGCCCAGCTAATTTTTGTAGTTTTAGTAGAGACAGGGTTTTGCCATGTTGGCCAGGCTCGTCTCTAACTCCTGACCTCAGGTGATCTGCCCACCTCTGCCTCCCAAAGTGCTGGGATTACAGGCTTAAGCCACCGCACCCAGCAGTTTCCTCATTTTAAAATGAGTTTGTTGGCCAGGGACAGTGGTGCACGCCTGTAATTCCAGCACTTTGGGAAACCAAGACAGGCAGATCACTTGAGCATAGGAATTCGAGGAAGGCCTAGGCAACATAGTAAAACACTGTTGCTACCAAAAATGCAAAAAATTAGCTGGGTGTGGTGGTGTGCACCTGTAGTCACAGCTACTTGGGAGGCTGAGGAGGGAGGATGGCTTGAGATAGGGAGGCAGTAGTTGCAGTGAGCTCAGACCACTGCACTCCAGCCTGGGCGATGGAGCCAGACCCTGTCTCAAAAAAAAAAAAAAAAGGCTGGGCATGGTGGCTCACGCCTGTAATCCCAATGCTTTGGGAGACTGAGTTGGGCGGATCACGAGGTCAGAAGATCAAGACCATCCTGGCCAACATGGTGAAACTCTGTCTCTACTAAAAATAACAAAAATTAGCTGCACATGGTGGCGCATGCCTATAATCCCAGCTACTGGGGAGGCTGAGGCAGGAGAATCGCTTGAACCAGTGAGTTGGAGGTTGCAGTGAGTGGAGATCACGCCACTGCAGCCTGGTGACAGAGCGAAACTCCATCTCAAAAAAGAAAAGTTTATTGATAACAGTACCTACTTTCTAGGATTGTTATATTACATGCATAGTATTTGGTAGGTAGAAAGTGTTTGCTACGTACTGTACTAGCTGTTAATCATCTTATTGCACAAGAGAACCTCCAAAGCCCTTTTCTGAACTGCATGCTAAAGAGGTTCCAGCATGTTCGTCCCTTATAACTTTCTTGTGTAAACTCTTGTATATTATGATCATTGGTGATCAGTGCCATATACAAGATTCTGTTAAAAATTTTGAAAGTAGGAGAAGCCCTAGGACATTAACTTCTTTTGTGATTAGGAAGAACTAGAACAAATGATACATTTGTTGAAACTGAGTTACTAAGTTGCAGGGGAAAAGAAGTAAAAACTTACCCAGGGCTAAAGTGTAAGTTATAGTTGCAGGTGGGATGTAAGATGAACCATGATTACTTGCGGTCTGTATTACTAGATAAAGGAAAGAGAGAAGTAAATTCACACTTATTCCACAGGAAGGAATTAGTAAAGAGAGTAATGATAGGAAACAGTCTAGGGGTAGACCCTAAATTTTGGGAAATTTTTTGGTGTGAAGTAGAAAATTTGTAAATATATACCCTATAAATACAAAACATTGTATCACAGGTGTAATCCAATTTTTTTCTTTTTTTCCTGAGATAGACTCTCACTGTCACCCAGCCTGGAGTGCAGTGGTGCAATCTCAGCTCACTGCAACCTCCGCCTGCCAGGCTCAGGCGATCCTCCCACCTCAGCCTCCTGATTAGTTGGGACCACAGGCACGTGCCCCCACACCTGGCTAATTTTTTGTATTTTTGGTAGAGATAGGGTTTTGCTGTGTTGCCCAGGCTGGTCTTGAATTCCCAAACCCAAACGATTTGCCCACCTCAGCCTCCCAAAGTTCTGGGATTATAGGCGTGAGCCACTGTGCCCAGCCTAATCCAAATGTTATAGTAGTCACAACTGGGAGAGTTGTTACAAAAATATTACAGAGTTCTTAAAGGAGAGTTCTAGAAAAGAAATCTGATTTTGAATATACTTGTTGGGAACAACAAGAATGGTCTTTACTCACATCTTTTCTTAAAATGTCTTTTTTTTTATTAAGACTCTTGTGTTAGGGAGATCTTTGAAGAATATTTCTGATGCAGTCCTTGAGAGATGGGAAGAGTTTTGTGCCCATGTGAAAAGTCAAAAGAAGTAGTTGCCTATGGAGAGAAAGCAGAATCCTTCATTTGCTTGTGTCACCTAAAAAACCCTGTAACAGGAGCCAAGCTTTGATCTGTATTAAGCAATTCAAACCTGTGTCTTGTTTAATTGCAGGAGGGAACCTGTATGACAAAATCCTTCGTCAGAAGGACAAGTTGTTTGAGGAAGAGGTAATTCATATTTCTATGGAAGGAAGTTAGAATTGTAGTGTTGTAATTCTTGCATTCTAGTTCTGTATTTACTCTTCCAATAATGAAGAGTGTTTTTTTCCTTTTGTTCAGACTCCTTCCAGGCTCTGATATTCATGAGAAAGGAAACCTCTAACAAGGAAGCTGTCTATAGCTGCTTCCTAAACGTTTTACCTCCACATCATGATTCTCTGTGGGCTTTCTTTCCTGGTTCTATTACTGCATACTGGTATGCCCAGTTTTCTATAACTTTGCATTCTTCCTGAGTTTTTCCACATGTCTGCTTTACCATACTATATATTATAATGACATTGGAACGATTTTATGAGGAACCTGTTTTTTGTGTTTTTTTACCCCTTCACTTTTCTTTGCCTACTCAACCTGCAAGGAAGAGATGTCATGTTGAATCATAACTTCTGGTTGCAGCTTTCTTTGTTTTGTTTGTTTGTGTATGTGTGTGTATTTACTTAAATGGAGCTTTTTGTTTCTAATCCAAATATTTATTTTTTCTCTGCAGATGGTGGTGTGGTACCTATTTCAGATTGTTTCAGCAGTGAGCTGTATCCATAAAGCTGGAATCCTTCATAGGTAAAAAGTAAAAAAATTTATGGATGGATTCTTCTCTACCAATTCAGCCCCTACCCTGGATACCCCCCAACACCACTTTTATTTTCTTGATTAAGCAGCCAAGAGTTTTTCCATTTATATCATTAGGAAAGGAAAATAATGAGGAATGTTATTTTCACTCCCTGAAGTTAAACCATGTTTATGATCTAGGAAGAATCTCCTCAGTAGCCAAGTACTACTTAGTCATTTTACAGACAAAAATTTTAGAATTCAGTTTGTTAATTCATCAGTAAAGCCTAGAAAGCACTATGAGAAGTAGTATTTGGTAAGATTCACAGCAGTAATAATTGGCAATTCTTTTTAATTCTATAATTAAGCGCTTTTAATTTAAATAAAAACCTCTTCACTTTGTACAGTTAATTGTACAAATTTACCAGATCTTTAAAAACAAGCACATTTCCATTCATTTCTAGCTATAGAAGAGAACCATTTCAGTAACATTTTCACATCATTATACCCTTCTTAAGTGAGTCATCGACTAGTGCCAGAGATTAATTATAATACACTAAGATTTCTTTTTTTATTGGTTTGTTCATTCAGTTAACATATATTTCTGGATAGCTATTGAATGGCTTCTGTTGCATGTTGTTATTTTCTTTTAAAAGTAACAAAGTATATTGTTCTGGTTTATTCACATCTTTCAATAAGGAAGCCATAGTGAACCAGGCACAATTCATTTTGTTTTACATATGGTCAATTAATCTTTAGAAAAATAGCCTGTGATTTTATTTAGATGACTAAATGGCCTAATCATATCGTTGTGGGGACGTGTAGGCCTCTTCTCTTGCCTTAACAGATTATTTGAAACTTTGACACCAACCAAGTTAGTTAAAGTTGCCTTGATATCATTTAATTCAAGGCATAAGTGATAGTTGAAGAGCTGTGGTATCTTATGGGAATTATGGTTACCTAGAGCACCATTTTCCTCATCTGACCCTCTCAACTTTTCCTCATAGCTTCAGTAGTATGGGAGATATTTCTATGCTGTGAAGCCCTAGAGGATGAAGTTAATTCTCTGCCTTCACTCCTTTAAAGTCCCCACTTCAGTGTTAAACACCATGTGAAAGTGACGACCACTGTGGGATGTTTAGGACAGAATATGAGCAATGGTAACACTCTTTTTTTATTTTATTTTAGTTTTTGAGACAGGGTCTCACCCTGTTGCCCAGGCTAGAATGTAGTGGTGCAGTCATGACTCACTGCAGCCTCAGCCTCCTGGGCTTAACTGATTCTCAGGTGCTTTAGCCTCCCAAGAAGCTAGGACTACAAGTGTTTGCTACCACGCCTGACTAATTCATTTTTTGTAGAGATGGGGTCATACTATGTTGCCCAGGCTGGTCTAGAACCCCTGGCCTCAAGCAGTCCTCCTGCCTTGCCCTCCCAAAGTGCCGAGATTACAGATGTGAGCCACTGCACCCGGCCCACACTCATTTTTATTCTGTAATAATCCTGGGCAAGACGGGGGATGAAATAAAACAATTATCTGTGTGAACTTAATTTGCAGCATCTTTTTTTTTCAGAGATATAAAGACATTAAATATTTTTCTGACCAAGGCAAACCTGATAAAACTTGGAGATTATGGCCTAGCAAAGAAACTTAATTCTGAGTATTCCATGGCTGAGACGGTATGTGTTGCCCTTGTCTTAATTTTTATTTTCTTTTCTAGTACTGGGAAATATAACTATACTCCCTAAATCTTGCATACTTTTCTCAATATTCTTTCAAGTTTTCCATACTTTTAATGAATGTCTTCAGAAGTCTTTTTCCTGGGCCCACTAGCAGGCATTTAAGTCATTGCCCACGTTACGCCTCTGACCTCATAACCTTTTTCCAATACTGATTAGGGGCTTAATCTAAAAGCAACAAAATGCTTTACTGTTTTGTCCAGGTTAGGGTCTTTAGTAGATTTCACTTTATCTCTTATTTAATGTTTGAGCTCAAGGTGTTAGACATCTCTTTTTGTTTTTCCTTTGAATGCTTCTGGTTCAAAGAGAACCCCTATATTACAAGTGAAGGCTGATGCTCAGAGAACAATCTACTCTTTAATATTATACACAGTCTGAACTGCACAGGGTTCCCCTCTCACGTGATTTTGAGAAAGATCATTGGTAAAGAGCAGACATAAGTTGATCTTTGGGACAGTAATCTTATCCTTTTAGGAATTATAAAACCCAGTTATTATTCTAGTTTCACAATGTTGTATCCTTAAAAGAACTTGAAAACTGATTTTGGCCAATAATTTTTTTTTTTTTTTTTTTTTTTAAATAATGTCAAGATTTGTCTGCAAGCAATTTAGATGTTTAGGGTTTGGAGTCTCTGCTTCAGGGACTCAGATGTTTCTATGATGGAGGCCAAGTGAGCTTCTGAAGAAGCAATCATGTCTTTATATGGATTTTTCTCATCAAGAACAATCTGATAAAACCAAGACTTGACTCTTTTTAGCTAGTTAAATGCAAAGAAGGAATGATATGAAAATTTATAAAAGCCATGTAAGCCATCTGAAATTTGCTTTGCTTTGCTGATTAAAGCTGACTATGAGTTTTATTAGAGCTGCTAGGGCCTTCATTATATCTCATCTTGGGAGAGGCATGACTTCTTAGGACATTTTTATTTCCAAGTTTATTTTTGAAGTCAGAAAATCTTTTTCAAATTCAAAAGAAATTCACTAGTTGTGTTAGCGTAACAGATGCCAAATTGGGCCATTTTAAAAGTTTCATTACGTGTATTTTAGTTAGAACATCTAATTCCATCATTCAGTTACCATCTCCCCACTGCCAGTGTTTGGGTTTTTTTCCCAAACACTTAGTGAACTTAGTAAGTATGTCTTTAAGTATGTGTAAAGTCTTCAGCAGGCCTTGAACGCCTGAAGCCTCTGTGATCTAGGAATCACACAGCTATTGAGCCCCTCAAGTTACCACAGTTCCTTTATCATGGAGATTGTCCCTTTATAATTGACCCAAGAGATTTGATATGAATAAGATTTCTTTCCATAGTGGCATCATCTCATAAAAACCATTTTGGAATCTGCTGATGAATGTTTTATGGTTGTTATCACTAGTTCCTGGGAAATTTAATTAAGCTGTTGAAATGTTAACATAGTTACCTCAGAAAAGAAGTTATTCTTTGATTGTTTCTTTGTTGCTCAGCTTGTGGGAACCCCATATTACATGTCTCCAGAGCTCTGTCAAGGAGTAAAGTACAATTTCAAGTCTGATATCTGGGCAGTAGGCTGTGTCATTTTTGAACTCCTTACCTTGAAGAGGACGTTTGATGCTACAGTAAGTTGGCATATTATCCCTATATTGCATTTAGCAGGTTGCAAATGGTACAGCCTGACTAAGCAGATCAACTCTATTCCCAGGCTTCTGATTTCTGGCAAAAATAACCTGTATTCAGGTACAAGATTAGTAATCTATTATTAAAATGCTATCGACCCAGCCAGGCGCAGTGGCTCATGCCTGTAATCCCAGCATTTTGGGAGGCCGAGGTGGGTGGATCACTTGAGGTCACCCTGGCCAACATGGTGAAACCCCATCTCCATTAAAAATACAAAACTTAGCTGGGTGTGGTGGCGTGCCCCTGTAATCCCAGCTACTCGAGAGGCTGAGGCACAAAAATTGCTTGAACCCAGGAGGTGGAGGTTGCAGCGAGCCAAGATTGCACCACTGTACTCCAGCCTGGGCAACAGAGCAAGACCCTGTCTCAAAAAAAATTTAAATTAAATTTAAAAGTTCATCTCTTAGGCTGGGTGCGGTGGCTCAAGCCTGTAATCCCAGCACTTTGGGAGGCCGAGACGGGCGGATCATGAGGTCAGGAGATCGAGACCACCCTGGCTAACACAGTGAAACCCCATCTCTACTAAAAATACAAAAACTTAGCCGGGCGAGGTGGCAGGCACCTGTAGTCCCAGCTACTCGGGAGCTGAGGCAGGAGAATGGCGTAAACCTGGGAGGCGGAGCTTGCAGTGAGCTGAGATCCGGCCACTGCACTCCAGCCTGGGTGACAGAGCGAGACTCCGTCTCAAAAAAAAAAAAAAGTTCATCTCTTAAAAGCAAAAAATGGAACATGATGGTTCACTTTTTCAAGCAGTAGGAATTGGAACATTATTAACAGCAGCCAGATGATCATGCAACTACTGCATCACTTTCTTGGAAACGTGTAAAAGGATGCAAATCTAGTGAACAGAATGGAAGGGAGCAAAAGACAATTGTTTTATCTGGGTCTCACTCTGTTGCCCAGGCCTGGAGTGCAGTGTCGTGATCATAGCTCACTGCAGTCTCAAATTCCTGTGCTCCAGCAGTCATCCCGCCTCAGTTCCTGAGTAGTTTGAACTACAGGCATGCCTCACCACACCTGGCTATTTTTTGTAGAGATGGGTTCTCACTATGTTACCCAGGCTGGTTTCAAAATCCTGGCCTCAAGTGATCCTCCTGCCTCAGCCTATGCTAGGATTACAGGTGTGAGCCCCCATGCCCAGCATATTTAGGCCTTTTCCTAAATTGTTACTTTTTTATGCCTTTATTCTATCTTTGTAAACACTTCTGACATAGCACCAGTATCACTTTATTGTACTTAACTTTTTTTATATAGCTGTGGTTTTGCCAGGTAATCTAAAACCCTTCCAAATGTTTGCTTTATTTTCTACAATACCTAACACATTGTGGGTGTTAAAAATATTCATTAACTAGAGAAAAAAAAAGTTTATCTGTTAAAAAATAAAAATTGTCATTGCTTTATAGACAATGAATCCCTTTAAGTCTTTTTTTCTTTTTTTAAGTAAATTAAAGTACAACCTTATATAAAGCAGTGCTTCTCAAACTTTAATACACATACAAAGTCATCTTGTTGAAATGCAGATTTTTTGGGGGGGCAGGGTTGATATTCTGTGTTTCTAACAAGCTCCCAGGTGATGCTGATGCTGCTGGTCCATGGAGCACACTGAGGGGCTAAAGTGGATTCACATCCAGTTGCCTCTACCAACCAGGTGTGAGAATTTAGGCAAATCACTTCATCTCTTTGATCCTCTGTTTCATTATCTATAACATGGTAACAATATATATTCCCCATACAGAGATTCTCTCATAATGTATATGAAAAACACAAATGTAAGGTAATGTAAATTCATTGCCCTTTCATAAGACCTATTCATTTTTCTAAATCCTGAGGGTTGTTCTAGTATATCATCTAATTCCCCTAAATAGTATGGTGGAAGAAAAATGACTTGGAGTCAGAGGCTGGGCATGTTGGCTCATGCCTGTAATCCCATCACTTTGGGAGGCTGAGGCGGGCGGATCACCTGAGGTCAGGAGTTCGAGACCAGCCTGGCCAACGTGGTGAAACCCCATCTCTACTAAAAAATACAAAACTTAGCCAGGCATGGTGGTGCATGCCTGTAATCCCAGCTACTCAGGAGGCTGAGACACAAGAATCACTTGAACCCAGGAGACAGAGGTTGTAGTGAGTGGAGATCGTACCACTGCACTCCAGCCTGGGTGACAGAGTGAGACTCTGTCTCAAGAAATATGTGTGTATATATATGTTGTGTGTATATGTACGTGTGTGTGTATATATGTGTGTGTATATATGACTTGGAGTCAGGCTTTGATTGGAGTTATAGCTTCATTTTTACTATCTGTGATTTTAGTCAGTTACTTTACATCTCTGAGCCCCATTTTTCTCATATATACATTGATAATGATAATAATTTCCTTGAATGGCGTTAGTGAGGCTAAAAAATACCATATATGTAATGTGCCTGTCTAGTTTGTAGTAGTCTCTCAATAATGGTATTACTATAATATTGTTAATATTATCATCTTAATATTATTCACTGCCTTGTCTGTTGCAGCAGGGTATTGCCTGTACAGCCACAACTAGGATATATAAATTAGAAGGCAAGTTAGTTGGCAAGGGAACTACATGAAGCCAAGAAGCATGGCTAGTCTTGCTTTCCTTTTTCTTGGGATTCAGTTGAAAGGTCAGATTATCATATACTCTGAGTATTATATTGTTGGCCACATAGTTATAGATTGTATAGCCAGTTGGCTTCATTCTGTCTGATAGTATCAGCGCATCCCTAACCATTTCTTGTTGATGCATACTAGTAGTTATAACAAGAAGTCAGACCTATTGCCAATTATTTAAATAATGGTCATAGACACCTGAGAGCCCCTACCAGTAGAGTATAGCATCATCTTCATATAACCAGGAACAATGCAGTCATCATTTTCTCATAGAACCCACTCAACCTGTGTGTGAAGATCGTGCAAGGAATTCGGGCCATGGAAGTTGACTCTAGCCAGTACTCTTTGGAATTGATCCAAATGGTTCATTCGTGCCTTGACCAGGTAGGTGTGACTTAAATATTCATTTCAGTTTCGTATTTCCCCTTCCAGCCTCAGTGTTTGGTGTATGGCATAACTATAAACCATACAAAACCACATCCAGTTCCCCAGGGTAGAGTGTATTTGTGGCTATACACAGAATAGGTATTGGTAATTCATTATAGTTGTGTGCTTCAGTGAACAAATTCTTCCTTTATTCTGTTTTGTAAGTATTAGTTTGTGAAATGAATTTCCCATCTAAATTGTGCTCCATTTTTATGACCAAGAGTAATTTCTGAATATATATTTCATAAAACTGCAATGAAAGATAATTTACCACTTTTAATACAGAATGTCTGTATTTCTCATATCTCATAGTTCCCTTGCTATGTAGTTCTAGTATTACTCAAAGTATGTTTCATGAAACACTGGAGTCAAAATCACCAGGGAATGGGAGAGTTTTGTAAGTAAAAAGAAGATTCCTGGGCCCCACCCCAGACGAACTCAGTCAGAATCTCTGTGGATAAAGCCCAGAAATCTTTATTTGTAACAAACCCCTCAGGTGATTCTTCTATTCTGTATATATTGAGGTTTGAGAGCCACTGCCCTAATTGAACAAGTGAGGAAGGTGCATTATAAACATTCTCCTTCATGTACAAGTGTTGATGATAATGAGGTGAGAAACATAAAACATGGAGTATCACATAAGAAATGATTTTTAAAACAAAGGGATAATGCAGTGGTCTTTGACTAATTATCTTTAGATCCCATGTTGCCCATTTCCTTTAAGTGAAAACTAACCCTATTTTTACTTTTTAGGATCCTGAGCAGAGACCTACTGCAGATGAACTTCTAGATCGCCCTCTTCTCAGGAAACGCAGGAGGTAAATTATGAAGAAGTCACTCCATTGTCTTTTCTGAGATAGATGACTTTTAGAGGCTTGATCCAAGTACTACAAGAAAGAGTAGTGTTTCCGGACTTGGTTGCAATAGTGCTATTTTCTACCAACATCCCTGCTTTTATTGCTTAGGGATAGCTTCTGACTTTTGCCTCCTTCGCCTGTGCTATTTTGTTCTAAATGTGTACTGATGAGACCCAAGAGCCCTTCACACCTCCATCCATTGGTTTTAAATCTAGAGTTGAGGCATTAGAGTGCAGTAAGGAAGAGGGGTGTCTGGACTCAGACATCCTTATGTTTATGTCTGAATTTTGTCATCTTTGTCAAGTTATTTAACATTCTTATTTCTTAGCTTTCTTCTCTATAAAGTAAGATGAGGTCAGGATTAAAGAAGATAATGCATAAAAAGTGGTCAGTCCAGGGTCTGGAATAGGGTGCTTACCAATTGTAGTGTGAATTGGACTGGGCCTCTGGTTTTTTTATTTTTTGTTTGTTTTCTGAGACAGAGTCTCACTGTGCCATCCAGGCTAGAGTGCAGTGGCACAGTCCTAGCTCACTGCAGCCTTGAACTCCTGCTGCAAGTGATTCTCACACCTCAGCCTCCCAAGTAGCTAGGACTACAGGTGTGCACTGGCCAATTTTTCTATTTTTATAGAGACCGGGTCTCGCTGTGTTGCCCAGGGTGGTCTCAAAGCTGTTGCCTGGCCTCAAGCAATCCTCCTGCTTCAGCCTCCCAAAGTGTTGGGATTACAGGCATGAGCCACTATACCCGTCCTGGGCCTTTGTTTTTCACTGCATTTGTTTAGGTGGTAGGTTGGAGTTGGAGGAATCCTCTTCAGGTACATTTTGCCCATATTTGAAGTCGAGTTTTATTGACTCCTCAGAGGTTATTTCCTGAGATTTATTCTGTCAGATATCTTTAGAGATAGGAAGAACATCCTTTATCCCTCAGTTCCTCTAGGAGGCTTCACACCTTAATTTAAAACGTTTATCTTCCTTAAATGTTTGAGTCTGTATTTCATCCTATTACACTATTTTTGCCTTGCTACCCTTCTTCCTCCACTACCAGTTCTTTGTTTTTATACCTTCCAAATATTCACATACAATGCTCGTTTCAAGTCTTGCCCTTGGATACATTCTATACATCCCTAATTCCATATTTGCTGTTTCATCCGTACTGTTATTCTACTATGCCATTTAATTAATCTTTTCTGGTTCTTCTCCAGCCAGTGTTTTAGTGCCTGAAATTATGTACTGTACTCCAGATATGGCACCATGAACTTCCATTTATGTTTTGTGCATGTGCAGGCAGTATCACCCTTTTGATCTGGTTAAGCATATTTAAAATTTTTATCTGGCTTATTTCACAGCAGTATAATGATTTATTTTATTTTACTTTTTTTTTTTAATTTGCCTTTTGAGAGTCTCACTCTGTTGCCCAGGCTGGAGTGCAGTGGTGCAATATCAGCTCACTGCAACCTCTGTCTCCCAGGTTCAAGCAATTCTCCTGCCTCAGCCTCTCGAGGAGCTGGGACCACAGGCAGGCGCCACCATGCCTGGCTAATTTTTGTATTTTTAGTAGAGACAAGGTTTTACTATGTTGACCAGTCTGGTCCGAACTCCTGACCTCAGGTGATCTGCCTGCATCGGCCTCCCCAACTGCTGGGATTACAGGCATGAGCCACCAAGCCCGGCATAATCACTGTTTTAAGTCACTATTTTAATCTTTTACTTCTTGAGTGTAGGCATGAAATTTTTACTGAGATAATTATAGATTTACCTGCAATACTTTGGAACTTTGTACTTTGATGGAAAACATAAGACAGAGTTTTCCAGACAGAGAATATAGCATAAGCAGAAACATAGACACAGGAAGTTGTGGAAAATATTCAGGAAACACAAAATTCTATTTGGCTAGATTAGTGGTTCTAGACCTGGGACTTTTGATGCAAAATATCAGGAGCTTTCAAAAAGTACTGATGCCTGAGCACTACTCCAGGAGCTCAGCTATAATTGATTTAGTTAGGATGACAGCCCTGGGCTAGAACATGGGGTGCAAACAAAAGGAAGGAAGTCTGGAAAAACAGGTAGGAAATCTTGCATGCCAGGCCAAGAAGATTGTGGTTAATTCAAGAGGTAGTGCAAAAGATAGAGTGGGTATCACATCCACTGTCGAGAGATAGTGGATGTTTGCGAGAGGGCAGTTCATGTGATGAGAGGCATATCTAAGGAAGAGTTATTTAGCAATATTAGCATCTGCGTTAAATTAGTATAGTAAAATGATTAAGACTGTAGTAAGTGAGGCTGATTAGGAGGTATTATCACAGTACAGGTGGGAAGTAGAGCTGCCCAGAACTAAGGTGGTGAGACTGGAAAGGAAGAGGTGAGTACAAAAAGTACTATATAGGTAGAATCTGTAGAACCTGAATATTAAAGGGAAAGAGATGAATCAGAGATGACTGAGGTTTTAAGCCCAGTTGACTGGGAGAACTGGGGAAGGCTGTTGCAGCTAGTTACAGAAATAGAGGAGTCGGAAAGAAAAGCTCATTTGGGGAAAAGCTAACAAGCTCATATTTGGAGATCCTGAGTTTGGGAGTCAGTGGGCAGACTAGATGAAGGTGTCCATCAGATACTAAACACGTACATCAGAGGTTCTCAAGGCTCTCTGTTCCACCCTGGACCACTTCTCAGAGGTAGAAAGCAAATGGCCCCAAACTGCTGGCCTTTGGGTATTTAATGAATTATCTAATGAAAGGACTATATAATTGTTTTGAGTTGTATCGAGGTACTTTGCTAAAAGTATTGTGATGTTGTAGGATGCATACAGTTTATAAGAGGATTAAATCTGTGAAATGTATTAAACAGACACCTCTGCAATATAAAATCCTATTATTTCACTCATGTATCTTGGCTTTTCTTTTGGTAGAGAGATGGAGGAAAAAGTCACTCTGCTTAATGCACCTACAAAGAGACCAAGGTAATGTTCAAGAGACTCTTAAAAACTTATATATCCTAAATTACAACCGGGGGGGGGGTCTTTCTTGAGCATAGGCATTATTTGATTTCAGGAGCCAGCATCTGCTTAAATTTCAGACAGTCATTTCTAAGAAGAAAGCTATAATTTCACCCTTACACTAAAGTGGCCATCATTACCATGATGAATGTGGAAAAGTGTAGGTGTTATGGGTCAGACTGGAATCTGATCTGGCCAAGCTGTGATGAAGCCCTGAGGCAGGAATTTCAAAGTCTGCTGTGATAGAGCACATTGAAATAAGTTGTCGAGAAAGAACATACTTTCTCATACCATAATTGGCAGTTCTTCTCAGGGAACAGACTGGAAGCATTTTTCTTTGATATTGTTTTTAATGTTAAATGTGCCTTTGTTCTGGGGGTTGTTGGCAGGTCAAGCACTGTGACTGAAGCACCCATTGCTGTAGTAACATCACGAACCAGTGAAGTCTATGTTTGGGGTGGTGGAAAATCCACCCCCCAAAAACTGGATGTTATCAAGAGCGGCTGTAGTGCCCGGCAGGTGTGTGCAGGGAATACCCACTTTGCTGTGGTCACAGTGGAGAAGGAACTGTACACTTGGGTGGTAAGTGAACGCTAAGCATTTTGGAACAGTGCTGTAAGCCTAATAGTGTACTGGGCCCATGATGTTTAAGCATTTTATTAGCTGAACCTATACTAAGGGAGTGGCAACCTGGGGTGATGGAATGGAAGCTATTATAAGAGCAGGAATTTTGTCTGTTTAGTTCACTGATGTACGCCCAGGGGTGGTACATATTAGGTCACCTATAAATGGTTTTTGAATGAATGAATTAGAGAGGGAGAGAAAATGGAAAGACTCAGGAAACTGGGCTTTCCCATTTACAGCTGGATGATTTCAGACAAGTCACTCAATTACTCTGTTATATTACCATGAGGTTCAGAGCAACTATTATCTGTGAAATAGCTTTGTAAACAAAGGAAGCACTATACCATGTCAGGAAACCCCTGAAGCCCACAGCAGTGATTGGAGATGGCTAGGTATATTTTGTGTAGAATTTCTTTGTTGCCCTCTAGATTCTCCCCTCTCACCTTCTTTAACAAATTGTGTTTGCTATCTGTTTCCTTATCTCTCACTCTCTCCTCATTCACCTACAGTGCAGCTTCCATCTCTGCCACTCAACTGAAACTAGTCTTGAAAAATGACCCATAAATTGCTAAAATAAAACAGATGGTTTTTAGTCCTTACTTAGCTTGACTCTGGGTAGCATTTGACATAGTTGACCACTCCCTCCTTGAAGCTTTGTCTTCACTTGCCTTCTGTGATAGCGTGTTCTCTTGGCTTTCCGCCTGTCTCTTGCTATGCCTTCTCAGGCTCATTTCAGGCTGTTGGAGAGAAATTGGTATCTTAAACATTTATTGGCCGGGAGCAGTGGCTCACACCTGAAGTCCCAGCACTTTGGGAGGCCAAGGCGAGTGGATTGTTTGAAGCCAGTAGTTTGAGACCAGCCTGGCAAACATGACAAAACCCCATCTCTACTAAAAATACAAAAGTTAGCTGAGAATACAAAAGTGGCGTATGCCTGTGATTCCAGCTACTTAGGAGGCTGAGGCACGAGAATCACTTGAGCCTGGGAGGTGCAGATGGCAGTGAACCACTGGAGAGCGCACCACTGCACTCCAGCCTGGGTGACAGAGCAAGAGCTTGTTTGAAAAAAAATATATACATATATATGTATATGTATTATGAGGACTTGTAGTTTACTCATTTAATAGAATTATTTTTCTCTATAAAACTGTAGAAAAGGCCAGATGTGGTGGCTCACGCCTGTAATCCCAACACTTTGGGAGGCTGAGGCAGGTGGATCACCTCAGGTCAGGAGTTTGAGACCAGCCTGGCCAACACGGCAAAACCCCATCTCTACTAAATATACAAAACATTAGCTGGGCGTGGTGGCAGGTGCCTGTAATCCCTGCTACTTGGGAGGCTAAGGCAGGAGAATCGCTTGAACCCTGGAGACAGAGCTTGCAGTGAGCTGAGATCGAGCCACTGCACTCTAGCCTGGGTGACAAGAGCGAAACTCCGTCTCAAAAAAAAAAAAAAAAAGTTGAAAAGTCATCAAGGACTAGTCTCATTGCTGTATAGCAGCCTCTTTGATGTAGCCAGATTCTTTATAACTCTTCCATGTTTCAGGGAAACTGTGACCAAAATTTATGAAACTTCTAGTACAGATTTTCAAGAAGCTACATTCCTGTAGAAAGCAACCAAATTAGACTATATTATAAAGAATTTTTTTCACCATCACCTGTAATTAAATATATTGTTTACCTTAGACTTGAAGGACAAAGATTAGATTAATGGATATTAATCTGGATACTTTTTAAGTTTTCTTTACCTGTTGGCAGGGTCTTTATACTACTTGCTGTTAAAATATTTAATCCCTTTGCCCATTTGTTTCTAATTTCTAAACTTCTAGCTCTTTTTTTCTACTGTTTTTCTTCATATGAAGTTACATTAAAGATCAGCTTTTGGCATGAAAAATTAAAACTTCATAAGAGCTCTCAGCCGGGCATGGTGGTTCATGTCTACAATCCCAGCACTTTGGGAAGCCGAGGCAGGAGGATCACTTGAGCCCAGGAGTTCAAGGCCAGCTTGGGCAACATAACGAGAACCCATCTCTTTAAAATTTTAAGTTTAATAAAATGTAATTTAAAAAAAAGTCATAAGACCTTTTTATTTCACAGAACATGCAAGGAGGCACTAAACTCCATGGTCAGCTGGGCCATGGAGACAAAGCCTCCTATCGACAGCCAAAGCATGTGGAAAAGTTGCAAGGCAAAGCTATCCATCAGGTTTCATGTGGTGATGATTTCACTGTCTGTGTGACTGGTAAGCCATCAGCAGAAAGTGTCTTAAGTGCATTTAATGTGGGAGTATTTTGCTTAATGCTGTGCAATCTTAATTGGGATTTTAAAACAAAAGACAGTCTACAAAGAACCAGAGGACCTTGAGCAAATATACTCATTAATAATAACATGCCAAATTTGCTATAGTATTAGGTGGTGGTGAGCAAGGAGAAGACAGAGAAGAGGTGGGATCAGGAGAAAATGTGTGTCCCGGTTGGCAGGAAAAATAATCTTACCACCTCATCAGGCTATGGATAACACAAAATTAGGATCAAGACCTAAGTTTAGTTTTAGTCTTGTCATTACTTACTTTATGGTTCCTTGGAACTCTTTTTTTTTTAATCTATATAACAAAGATGGCCCTATTAAAATTTTAAGTCCTTTTAACGTGATAATGCTACCACTTTTTAAATTGTTTTATATAGTAATGGTAGTAGTACACATGACTCTCTGACATAGAACTCTAGACTTGCACAGTCTGTCCTTTTAATTTCTTGGATATAATCATTTCATGTGAGATCATTTTCTGGGGTAGTCCTCATTCCAGCCCTGCCCAATTTTCTGATTAGATAGAATAAGTCAGTCCTTTGATGGATTCTGTTTTCCTTTCTTTTGCAGATGAGGGTCAGCTCTATGCCTTTGGATCAGATTATTATGGCTGCATGGGGGTGGACAAAGTTGCTGGCCCTGAAGTGCTAGAACCCATGCAGCTGAACTTCTTCCTCAGCAATCCAGTGGAGCAGGTCTCCTGTGGAGATAATCATGTGGTGGTTCTGACACGAAACAAGGAAGTCTATTCTTGGGGCTGTGGCGAATATGGTAGGGGTAGCCTTGTCTCTGTCCACTTCTTCGCAGGTATACAACCTGACTTCAAAGTTGTATGCATCTAAACACATCATGCATCCCCTAAATGAGAAGTGTTGATTCCATAAATCTTTTAATTTTTTATTTTTTTTCCTCAAGACAGAGTTTCTCTCTGTCACCCAGGCTGGAGTGCAATGGCACGATCTGGGCTCACTGCAACCACCACCTCCCGAGTTCAAGCGATTCTCCTGCCTCAGCCTCCTGAGTAACTGGGATTACAGGCGCACACCATCACACCTAGCTAATTTTTTGTACTTTTAGTAGAGACAGGGTTTCGCCATGTTGGCCAGGCTGGTCTCGAACTCCTGACCTCGTGATCTGCCCGCCTCAGCCTCCCAAAGTGCTGGGATTACAGGCATGAGCCACCATGCCTGGCAAAAGAGAATCTTACAGAACCTCTTCACTGGGAAGGAAGCCCTCATTATAATGATTTTCATTCTTACGTGTGTTTCAGGACGACTGGGTTTGGATTCAGAAGAGGATTATTATACACCACAAAAGGTAAAATCAGAAGCAGCTTCTTTCTAAAACCTATCTAAGTCGCACAGACTCCAATAATATGTCCTCTTTCCTTGGCTCTGCTGTATCAAGGTGTTTATTTCTGAAATGTTTCCTGTGTGGGAGACCGACAATCTAGGATTCCTGATTTAGCACCCTGTGGTCTTGTCATCTGACCAAATCATAGAAAATTGAGAAAGTGGATACAACGACTGTGGACATTGTGAAGTCACATCTTACTCAGGGATGAAAGCTAAAATCAGCGTGTACAGCAGAAAAGTCACATATAGCTACAAATACACTGGAAAATTCAAGAAGATACAGTAAAGCAATATACTGTCTCTTAACCCAACACAGTCATTTTCCTTTCCTATTTCTACAGTTGACCACCAGATGAAATATTAATAGTTGTTTTTGTTTAGCGGTCATGTTGCATGAAACTTACTATCTAATTACTCTCAGCCTTGCCAGAGCTGACCCTGTGAGAGGCTCACAGAGGCTGATACCAGCTGAGGGGAAAGCGCAGTCACATCTCTCCCACCTACCCTAGGGCACAGGCTTACCCATTGGAGGGTTGGCTAAATCAGCTATACCATTTATTGTTTACCAGTGTTTTGGCTTTTTTTTTTTTTCCTTGGGAACTTTTAGACAAATCAGTTTTTATTTACATTTTAAAAATTAAATTATTCTGCGTTTCTAAGGACCATCCTCAATGGGATTCCCAGCTGTTCCTTTTCTCCTGGAAAGGCTGTGGCAGAAACTGAGGGTTGAGGTTTCAGGTTTTACACACATCCATTGTGGACCCACACACGCATCACCCCACCATTCTCCAGTCCTGTCTAGTTAGCTGTAAAAATATATGAGCATTTGGAAATCCTAGATATTACCTCAGTATTCTGTCACCTCTCCTATAAAATGACCAGATTGGGACCTCTAGGGCTGTTTAATTTCTGTAACTGTCAAGCAGCCTTCCATCTCAAGACAAAATCAGCAATGAATTGAAGCTTCTTTCTCAACTTTTTGACAAGTCACCCTAAGTAGGACTATTACTAAAACAAACTGAGAGGGGCTGTCTTGTTTGGTTGACCTGGAACTGTCACCTTTTCCTTGATATTGTAAAACTTTAGCTCTTCATTGACCGTAGTAGCCTTGGCTGGGCACAATGGCTCATGCCTGTAATCCCAGCACTTGGGGAGGCCGAGGCGGGCAAATCACTTGAGGTCAGTAGTTTGAAACCAGCCTGGCCAATGTGGTGAAACCCTGTCTCTATTAAAAACACAAAAATTAGCCAAGCATGGTGGCACATGCCTGTAGTCCCAGCTACTCAAGAGGCTGAGGCAGGAGAATAGCTTTGAACCTGGGAGGCAGAGGTTGCAGTGTGCCAAGATCATACCACTGTACTCCAGCCTGGGCGACAGAGCAAGACTCCACCTCAAAAAAAAAACAAGAAAATAAAATAGTAGTTTCAGCTGGGCGTGATGGCTCATGCCTGTAATCCCAGCACTTTGGGAGGCCAAGATAGGTAGATCACCTGAGGTCAGGAGTTCGAGACCAGCCTGGCCAACATGGTGAAACTCCATCTCCAATAAAAATACAAAAATTAGCCGGGCATGGTGGTGTGCACCTGTAATCTCAGCTACTCCGGAGGCTGAGACAGGAGAATCGCTTGAACCTGGGAGACAGAGATTGCAGTGAGCCAAGATCGCGCCTCTTCACTCCAGTCTGGGCAAAAGAGGGAAACTCTGTCTCAAAAAAAAGAAAAGAAAAAATAGCCTCTAAGACACTGGGCAAATCTGAAAAGAATAGAGCGGTCCTCACATTTCTGTAATCATTCTGCTAAATGCAGCATGTCTCTTTTGAAAGAATTTAAGAGCTTTTTTTCTAATACGAATTATATATTTGGGATTTCTTTTTCTGATTTTTTTCTTGCAGGTGGATGTTCCCAAGGCCTTGATTATTGTTGCAGTTCAATGTGGCTGTGATGGGACATTTCTGTTGACCCAGTCAGGCAAAGTGCTGGCTTGTGGACTCAATGAGTTCAATAAGCTGGGTCTGAATCAGTGCATGTCAGGAATTATCAACCATGAAGTGAGTGTCCTGATTGGTGTTCTAACCACATCATCGGAATTTCTCTAGGTTGGAATTTCTTTGAGATGCTATTATTAGTTAGTGACCATGGAATTTGACTTAAGAATAAAGTTATGGTCTCATAGGCATTGTGTGCAGCAAAAGAAGCCAGCCACAAAGAGTACATGCTATATAGCTCTATCTGTGTAAAATTTAAGAACAGGCAAAATTAACTTATACTGACAGAAATCAAATTAACTTATACTGGCTACTTATGGAAGGAGGGGTATTAACAGAAGAGGTGGAAGGGATCCTAGGGTGATGGGAATGGTCTATATCTTGATCTGTAATGGTTTTACAAGTATATGTATATAGAAAAATGTGTCAAGCTGTGTGATATTTTGCAGTATGTTATACTTCAATAAATAAATTGATTACAAAGAATAAAATTATGAAATTCAGCTTTTACCTTATTGAAATAGGAACAAGCAAATTAATGTTATGAAAAAAAAAGACATTTCCATGCATCACCTTCCTGGAGTTTTTTTGATTGATTGATTGATTGATTGGAGTTTTTTAGATTTATTTCTCCCAAATCACTGATCCTGTTTAGGCATATTGATGTAATTACCATTCTGTCTTCAAAAATGTTAGTAAATTGGCCAGTGATATTGTCTTAGTTTCCTTTTTGTGTTAATATGATGAGTTTTGTCATTTTCCAAAGAATAAAATTAAGAGACAGAAGTTTTCTGACTCAATGGAAAAGGTAAGAATTAATTTTTAAGCAATCTCTAAAGTAGTGATTTTCAATTAGGAGAGTACAAATTCAGGGCAAGGCTGGAGAGAGTGTCTTTGTAGTTTGAAAAGAAATATTCAGTTGTTGGGCGCGGTGGCTCACATCTGTAATCCTGGCACTTTGGGAGGCTGAGGCGGGCGGATCATGAGGTCAGGAGATCAAGACCATCCTGGCTAATACAGTGAAGCCCCGTCTCTACTAAAAATACAAAAACAAAACAGCCGGGTGTGGCGGCAGGCGCCTGTAGTCCCAGCTACTCAGGAAGCTGAGGCAGGAGAATGGCGTGAACCTTGGAGGCAGAGCTTGCAGTGAGCCGAGACCGTGCCACTGCACTCCAGCCTGGGCGACGAAGCAAGACTCCGTCTCAAAACAAAACAAAACAAACAAAAATAAAGAAATAGTCAGAATTACTATTACTTGATTTATGTTTTCATTATAGCAGTGGATTTGTTGTGAAATTTTAAACTTCAATGAGAGGATTCTTTTTTAATACTAATTCAAAGAGAACATGAGTTTTAATTAAGTTGAGAAACACTACCCTATAGATGAAATTAGATCACAGTAAACTGATTCCTTTATGGGCTGGAGACAGTCTCAGGACTTTAATTCTTTGCCCTGCCCTTGTTAGATAATGCAGAGTGTATAACCAAGGTAAGTGTCAATGATTCTCTCCTTATGTAAATACCTTCTGGGATAGAAAGTTCATGTTTTATAAACCCTAAGTCAGAATCTAAAACTTTGGTTGTCAGAAAGTTCTGCCTCACGTGCTGTATTCTCTGATTACATATTGAGCTTATTTCTTCTTCTTTTCTGTTGGAGATGGAAAACTACCTGGCACCCTCTTCTTAGTAATATAACTCACTTGAAAGGCCTTTTGGTCACCAGGACTTTTTTCCATTCTCAACCTGATTTTCCCTCGATTTTCTTACCTCATGTATCTGCTTTGTGTTTTATTTTGGTTCAGGCATACCATGAAGTTCCCTACACAACGTCCTTTACCTTGGCCAAACAGTTGTCCTTTTATAAGATCCGTACCATTGCCCCAGGCAAGACTCACACAGCTGCTATTGATGGTAAGTTGATTTACAACTGTATCACATGCCTTAGTAACTCAGCCTCTTTTATTCAATCAAGTATTAGGTTTTCTTCATTTGTACATCATCCTGATTTCCCCTGAACATCTAGTATTATCTCATTAATGTATTCAGGTACATATTTTTCTTGATAATTATTATAAATGCATAATAAATACATCCTTTTATGAGACCACCGCACCTATGATTCCAGACATCTGTTGTCTCTGATTAGCACCTTTTATAAGTATTCTAAGGTAATACTCATTTTTCTCACTAAAAGTACAATACTGGAGAGAGAATACAATATCGAGTCGCTGACTGGATCTAATTGGTTATAGTGCCTAGATACTGTAGCTGCTCTAGGTCCAGGATCATGTGGCTAGTTTTGTATTTGTATATTCTAACAACCAGAAGCTAGTCCATAGAAGTCTACTTGGCTGCATCTTCTCTGGGTTCCAGGACTCATTTGTGCTTTGTTGTTTCTTTTTGCTTCTCTCTCAGAGCGAGGCCGGCTGCTGACCTTTGGCTGCAACAAGTGTGGGCAGCTGGGCGTTGGAAACTACAAGAAGCGTCTGGGAATCAATCTGTTGGGGGGACCTCTAGGTGGGAAGCAAGTGATCAGGGTCTCCTGCGGTGATGAGTTTACCATTGCTGCCACTGATGGTGAGTCTGTACATATCATTTCAAGCTTTCTGGATTCTTGGCTGTGTTTCAGTTCTTGGCTGGGAAAGAAGTGGACTGGTTATTTGTATAGCTGCATTATGGATATACTTTTTTATTTGTATTAAATTGGTGGCCGGTTATATATATTAAGCTTTATTAACTTTGTATGTATTCAACATAGTGATTGTTTTTAAAGGCCAGATTTCTAGATAACGATAGGTTAATGTTCTACATTCCTCCTTTTTTCATTTCAGCTTTCACTTTTTTGGTAAAATGTTGTAAGAATTATTAAGTACTTCTATACAACTTGCCCAGTATCTTATTGATTGGTTTCAATAAACATTGATTGGATAGCTGGAGAGAACAGCATATTTTCTCTGTTGTCTGGGGTCAGCTGTACTACAGTGATGTCCATAGGGACTGCTAAGGTTCGAAGGGCTGCTTTCCTCTATATTATGTGTCTCTCAGATTTCTGAGTTGGTCTAACTGATTTTTCTTCTCTCTTTTCTCTGAGACGATTTTTTTTTTTTTTTTTTGGAGACAGAGTTTCACTCTTGTTGCCCAGGCTGGAGTGCAATGGTGCGATCTCAGCTCATCACACACAGCCTCTGCCTCCCAGGTTCAAGCGATTCTCGTGCCTCAGCCTCCTGAGTAGCTGGGATTATAGGCATGCACCACCACGCCCGGCTAATTTTTGTATTTTTAGTAGAGATGGGGTTTCTTTATGTTGGTCAGCAGGTCTCGAACTCCCGAGCTCAGGTGATCTGCTTGCCTCGACCTCCCAAAGTGATGAGATTACAGGCGTGAGCCATTGTGCCTGGACTTTTTTTTGTTTTTGTTTTTGTTTTTTTTTTTTGAGATGGAGTCTTGCTCTGTTGCCCAGGCTGGAGTGCAATGGCACGATCTTGGCTCACTGCAACCTCCACCTCCCAGGTTCAAGCAATTCTCATGCCTCAGCCTCCTGAGTACCTGGGATTACAGGCGTGAACCACCACATCCAGCTAATTTTTGTATTTTGTATTTTTAGTACAGACAGGGTTTTGCCATGTTGGCCAGGCTGGTCTCGAACTCCTGACCTCGTGATCTGCCCGCCTCGCCTGCCAGAGTGCTGGGATTACAGGTGTGAGCCTCTGCACCTGGTCCTCTGTGACTGTTTCTTTCTGCAGTATAGTTTGGTTCATTACTCCTTTTTTTTTTTTTTTTTTTTTTTTTTTTTTTGAGACACAGTCTCACTCTTGTCACCCAGGCTGGAGTGCAGTGGCACGATCTCAGCTCACTGCAACCACCACCTCCCAGGTTCAAGCGATTCTCCTGCCTTAGCCTCCCGAGTAGCTGGGATTATAGGCACTTGCCACCATGCCTGGCTAATTTTTGTATTTTTAGTAGAGACGGGGTTTTGCCATGTTAGGCAGACTGGTCTCAAACTCCTGACCTCAGATGATCCACTCCTCTTGGCCTCCCAAAGTGCTGGGATTACAGGCGTGAGCCTCTGCGCCTGGTCACTCCTCTTCTGTACTGCCACTGTTGCTATCCTACTTTCCCTTCCTTCTTTGCTTACTGTTTTCCTCTTTTTTCTTTTTCCTGTGTCATCATCTGAACTTCTAAATTTTTGTAGCCACTTTTTTCACTTGACTGGTAACAACTCACATTTCATTTTCTTTTTTTGAGACAGAGTCTTGCTCTGTGCCCAGGCTGGAGTGCAGTGGTGTGATCTCAGCTCAGTGCAGCGTCCACCACCCAGGTTCAAGTGCTTCTCCTGCCTCAGCCTCCCAAGTAGCTGGAATTACAGGCGTGTGCCACCATGCCCAGCTAATACATTTCATCTTCTTATCTTTTGACTCATCAATTTTTGTGTTGTTGATTTTGCTCTGAGATATCCTTGTTTTCTTTTGGTCCATGCCTGTTCTGTACTCATGAGGGGTCTCAGGGATATTGTCAATTAAGTGATCTGTTACCATATTTAAATAAACCAGCATTCAGAACAGCACATTAACTCTCTCTGCTTGTCCCAAAATAAGGGACTTTAAGGAGCAAACTGTTTAGGTCAGACTTGGATAAATGGAAATGTCACACAGGACAGAATCAGGATGTCACTGAAGATAAATTTAGTGCAGCAAATGCTATAGCACTTTCTGACAGGGCTTCAGAAAGCTCATGTTTCTTGAATAGATCTGTGTAGTTCATGACTTTAACTTTAGAATGAAGAATGTAAATTTGGATTCTGTGGCTGGGCATATTACCTCTTGATGTTCCTATACTCCTCTGAACTGTACTTGATGGCCTTATTCATGTCCAGGTCCTCTTTTAGGCTCTAGGAATATAGAAATGAGTCTCAGAAAACCCCTGCTTTCAAGGAGCTCACAGTCTAGTAGAGTAGGGGACTAGCACAGGCAGGTGTTAGGTGCTGTAATAGCAGCAGCCTACTCTTCTAAGTCCTGGAGTGCCCCAAGGCTCACTTGTCTCTCCAAAGTGAGCTTGTTCCCTTAAATTCCCCCTATACACTGCTTTTTATCACCAGCCTTGACCTTGAGACTCATTTATTCAACAGCTCCTCAACTTGATGTCGAAATATAGGGTGGGCCATATAGCCCACTTATCTTAGACCAATCCTGATTCATGCCTTCATGCCTGTTGTCATGGCTTAATGATTAATAGCAACCCTGTTTCATTTAAAAAAAAAAAAAAGGCCTGATTTGGATAAGAAGTTATAGGCATCTCAGACAAACTTAGTATACTCAAAATCAAACTTCTGATTTTCTGCCCAGACCTGTACCTCCTGCAGCCTTCCTGTCTCAATAAATGGCAGCTTCATCCTACACTCCACATCCCATCCATATTGGTTATCTTCAGAATAAATCCAACCACTTCTCACCATCTCCACTACAACTGGTCTCCCTGCTTTCATACTTGCTCCCCTGCCATCAGTTCTCCTCAGTAGATGGAGGGATTCTCTTAAATACCTACTGCTCAAAACCTCCAGTGGTTTCCTCTATCAGTCAGTAGACCAGAGTCATCACAGTGGCCTGACTGGCCCTATGTGAGCAGGACCCCAGCCACCTCCTGACACCTTCTGCTATCACCGTCCCTTCCTTTCCTTTGTTCCAACTGTAGGGGTCTCCTTGTTCCTTGTTTGTGCTACTGACATTACTTTTGCTGTTGCTGTTCCCTCTGCCTGGAAACTCTTCCTCACTCCAGTAGATCTCTGTTCAAGTGTCAGAACTCCTCTGACCTACCCTATCTAAAATAATGATATCCCACCCAACTGTTACTCTTTGTTTCCACTTATTTTTCTCCACCATTTATCTTCATAGCATTTATCACTACCTTAAATATTAGGTGTTTATTTATGTATTATCAGTCTCCCCTACTAGAATGTCAGTTCCACAGGGCAAGGACTTGGTGTTTTTCACTGCTCCATCACCCCATGCAGTACCTGTCATGAAGTAGATGTTCAGTCAGTTTTTGGATGAATGACCAATAAAAAGTTGTTGAAGAAAAAGGTGAATGAATGGATGAATGAATGAATGAATGAATGGCAGTACATAGGAAGAGTGGGCATTTTTACCCGAGTGGAATCAGGAAGAGTTTAGGCTTTATATAGGAGAATAAACAGCTTTCCCTTGTTTAGTACATAGTGGGAAGTCTTTCTAGCTCTAGGATATAAAGATGGAGAACCCAGAGAGTTCGGAAGCCAGTGTTCTGTTAAATGGTCTGCTGTTTAACTTTTTTCCTAGATAATCACATTTTTGCCTGGGGCAATGGTGGTAATGGCCGCCTGGCAATGACCCCCACAGAGAGACCACATGGCTCTGATATCTGTACCTCATGGCCTCGGCCTATTTTTGGATCTCTGCATCATGTCCCGGACCTATCTTGCCGTGGCTGGCATACCATTCTCATTGTTGGTAAGAGTTTCATATGTCTGGGGTTGGGATGGCTTTGACAGAGGATAGACCCACGTCTGAGGTACTATTGGTCACATTCTTAGAAACAGAAATGTCCTGAAGAAGCCATTCTGTAAGTCTTGTAATGGTCAAGGATGCCATGCCTGGTGGTGGGAACAGAACATTGTCATTTCCTGGAATTTTGCTATCTGCCATCTCTTGATTATTTTTTAATATAACTTTGGGCTCTGCCTCCCTGCTTAGAATTGATTTTGTTTTTTGGTCTTTTTTTTTGAGATGGAGTTTCACTCTTTTCGCCCAGGCTGGAGTGCCATGGTGTGATCTTGGCTCACTGCAACCTCCACCTCCTGGGTTCAAGCGAATTCTCTTGCCTCAGCCTCCCAAGTAGCTGGGACTATAGGCACCCACCACTACACCCGACTGATTTTTGTATTTTTAGTAGAGACGGGGTTCCACCACGTTGGCCAGGCTGGTCTAGAACTCCTGACCTCAGGTGATCCACCTGCCTCGGCCTCCCAAAGTGCTGGGATTACAGGCGTGAGCCACCATGCCCAGCCCTAGAATTTGTTACTTCCAATCATCCACCAATTAATTTGTTGTCTGTGCTTATGCTTTCATGAGAAACATTCAGTACATCCTTTAAAAGAAACTTTAAATTATAAGTGCTTTCTGCATAAAGATTACTTTGTTATGAACTACTTTATAAATGCTTGTGTAAGAGTTTATAAGTCTACTTTTAGATCAGTGGTTTGCAGCCTTAGCAGCACATACATTAGAATCCTTGAGAAGCGCCTCTTTTTTTTTTTTTTTTGAGATGGAGTCTTGCTGTGTCGCCCAGGCTGGAGCGCAGTGGTGTGATCTCAGCGCACTACAACCTCCCAGGTTCAAGTGACTCTCCTGCTTCAGCCTCCCTAGTAACTGGGACTACAGGAGTGTATCACCACACCTGGCTAATTTTTGGATTTTTTAGTAGAGATGGGGTTTCGCCATATTAGCCAGGCTGGTCTCGAACTCCCGACCTCATGATCCGCCCACCTCAGCCTCCCAAAGTGCTGAGATTACAGGCGTGAGCCACTGAACCCGGCCAAGAAACTTTTAAGAATACCATTGTCCAGACCCTATCCCTGACCAATTAAATCAGAATCTCTGGGGTGGAACCTATAGACTTATGCAGTGTTACTTCTTTTTTTTTAATTTTGAGACAGAGTCTCACTCCATTACCCAGAGTAGACTGCAGTGGCACAAACACAGCTCACTGCAGTTTTCCTCTCCCAGGCTCAACTGATCTCTCACCTGAGCCTCCCAAGTAACTGGGACTACAGGCCAGTGCCACCACACCTGGCTAAGTTTTGTGTTTTTTTAAGAGATTGGGTTTTGCCATGTTGCCTAGGCTGGTCTCAAACACATGGTTACTTTCTAAAACTTCCCAGGTGATACCAGTGACCAGCCAAGGCAGACAGTTACTAATGTAGATGGTGAATATAATTAGAATAGCAAGTGGTGCTTAGCTTATGATACTAATTTCTAAAACTGTAAGTTATAAGTCTAAAGTTGTCTGAAGTTAGGGAGAGCAATTACCTCCTATCCTAGTCTTCTCTCATTTTTCTTGCCTATATCTGTATACAGTGCTTACCTACCAAATATTTTTTCTCAGAGAAAGTATTGAATTCTAAGACCATCCGTTCCAATAGCAGTGGCTTATCCATTGGAACTGGTAAGTACCAATGTTTCAGGTACCAGTGGTTTTCTGAAGTGTGAATCTTTTGGTTAGATTCCATGTAGACTCTAAAACCCAAAGGAAAATGGGAAATGTCTTTGGGAAGTGAAGAATACGGTGGTTAAGAGAGAGGATCATATTTTGGTTGGTTTTGCAGTAAGTTATGACTTTTACATTGTGGTCAGAGAGAGAGTACATCATCTTTGCCTCCAACGTATATGGAAGTTAATTAAGTAGCTTGCCCAGTACTGTAATATGACTTATGTATTATTCCTTTCCTTGCTATTCTAGGGGGTAATGAGTCCTCTACTTCCACGGTATTCCCAGGGGTATTCCAGTCTTAAGAAATAGTTCACCAAAACAGGCACTCAGAATAAAACTCGGCTAAACTTTCAGTGTGGTTAGGAGAATCATCTCAAAGATCTCTGATAGATTTCCTTTGACTGCTGTCTTCATGGTTCTTTATTATTGCGGACCATGCCAGGAATTGAATCTATTTTCCGTTTGGTTTTCTACCTGCTAGAGTCCCTCTAGCCTTTGATGTCTCAGAACCAGGATTCTGATTTATTTTATTTATTTATTTTTTTTGAGGCACAGTCTTGCTCTGTCGTCCAGGCTGGAGTGCAGTGGCTCATTGCATCCTCTGCCTCCCAGGTTCAAGTGGTTCACCTTCCTCAGCCTCCCAAGTAGCTGGGATTATAGGCATGCACCACCACACTCAGCTGTTTTTTGTATTTTTAGTAGGGATAGGGTTTCACTGTTTTGGCCAGGCTGGTCTCAAACTCCTGGCCTCAAGTGATCTGCCCACCTCAGCCTCCCAAAGTGCTGGGATTACAGGCATGAGCCACTATGCCCAGCCCAGATTCTGATATTGTTTGGAATCAAAACACATAAACACCCAGAATAAAAGCAGATTAAAGCTGGGCACAGTGGCACAGCCGTTAATCCTAGGTACTCAGGAAGCTGAGTCAGGAGGATTACTTGAGGCCAGGAGTTCAAGGTTGCAGTGCACTATCATTATGCCTATGAATAGCCACTGCAATCCGGGCCTAGGCAACATAGCGAGACCCTATCTCAAATGAATGAATAAATACATAAACAATCGGTCAAACAGATTAAACCTCCAAAAACAAAACAGCTGAAAACATGATCTAGACTTGAACTTCAGTTTACACATATACACCGACTTATAATACCATATTATATATAGTTTATTTAAGTAGCCCATTGCTTGGCATCTCTGTTTACGTATATTAATATCTGTCAAAACTGACTAAAGATCTTTTGCTAAGCACAGCAGTTCGACTACAACTTTGTTTTGCTAGAACAGTATTTAAAGGAAAAACATAAAATTAAAAGCAAACGTCCATTGGTGGGAAGATGTAGACTCGAGGAAGAGCAGGGATTTTTGTCTTTTTTATTTATCAATTTTATCTACTTGCCTAGAACAGTGCCTGGCAAATGGTAAATGCTCAGTAACTATTTGTTGATTAAATGCATTATAACCATCCATTGGAGTGAAAGTGAACATCTCCAAATATTTCCATAATGTGAAATGTAAAAAGCAAGTTGCAGCAGACTACATGGCCTTTTTATAAAGTTTAGAAACAAGTAAAATAGGCTGGGCGTGGTGGCTCACGCCTGTAATACCAGCACTTTGGGAGGCCAAGGCAAGCAGATCACAAGGTCAGGAGATTGAGACTATCTTGGCCAACATGGTGAAACCCTGTCTCTACTAAAATACAAAAAAAAATTAGCCGGGCATGGTGGTGCACACCTGTATTCCCAGCTACTCGGGAGGCTGAGGCAGGGGAATTGCTTGAACCTGGGAGGCGGGGGTTGCAGTGAGCCACGATTGTGCCACTGTATGTCAGCCTGGCAAAAGAGCAAGACTCCATCTTAAAAAAATAAATAAATAAAAGTAAAATAAATAGTAATGTATTATTTAAGGATGCATAAAGGCGATAAAGTTTTTAAGAAGAAATGATAAATATAAAATTAAACAGAACGGTTTCATCTGGGTGGGAGGCCAGAGAAGGAAGGAATTCACAAGGCAAATACAGTGATATAGGTAATGCTCTAGTTCAGCAGTGTCCAGTAGATCTTTTTGCAATGGTGGAAATGTTCCATATCTGTGCTGTTCAGTATAGTAGCTACCAGCCTTCTGTGGCTATTGATCTCTCAAGAGAGTAGCTCTTGTGACTGAGGAACTGAATTTTTAATTCTCTTTAAGTCTAAGCAGGTACATATGGCTAGTAACTCATATTGGATAGTGCAGTTCTAGTTCTAGTAGCAGATAGACCTATGTTTATTGTTAGGCATGAAAATTTACGTGTATGTTAAAATAGTCTTAGGTATATCTAAAATGCAGCATAATCTTAAAAAGCCATTTAAAACAAAAAAGTAAGCTTCAGAACTCACTTTGGTAACTATGGTTCTGCTGCTTCCGTAGGATCTCAGCATGACCCAGTTAGTCCCCAGGCCAGCATAGCAGGTGATAATTAACCCTTCCTTACATTTAGCCTCAGAAAATACCAGGCATCAGAATAAGGATCTCTGAGGAGTAAGAGAAAAAAAGAAAATACCAGGCAATTTTTTTAACTTTGACAAATTAATCTTCTTAATTATATTTTTCTTTGGCCCATATTAAAATTCAGTTTCATTTTCCTGACCACACATCAGCTAGTCTTCATTAAGGTTGCTTGGAATATGCTATATGATATGAAAGAACCAGCCATTATATTATCAAAATTCATACAGATAGTCATCAGAGAATGTAATGTTCACATTAAATTTTGAAGAATTGGCTGGGCGCAGTGGCTAACGCCTGTAATCCCAGCACTTTGGGAGGCCAAGGCAGGCGGATCACCTGAGGTCAGGAGTTTGAGACCACCCTGGCCAACATAGTGAAACCCTGCCTCTACTAAAAATACAAAAATTAGCTGGGCACAGTGGTACGTGGCTATAATCCCAGCTACTCAGGAGGCTGAGACAGGAGAATTGCTTGAACCTGGGAGGCAGAGGTTGCAATGAGCCAAGATCAGGCCATTGCACTCCAGCCTGAGCAACAGAAGCTAGACTCGGTCTCAAAAAAAAAAAAAAAAGTTGAAGAATTCAACATTCAGATTTTCCCTGGACAGGGAGTTAATGGTAAGTTTATCTGACAACTTTAAGAGGAGTTTGACTCAAATGTTAAAGACCTTTTTATATAAGATAAATGTCTATGGAGGATGCTGGAATCTGAATGTATCTCTTAAAGAAGCAGAGTAAGCATGGGTGCTAGATTTGGTGGGCTGTGGTTGGGGGAATTGTTTGGTAATGCTTTTAGAATATTGATAACCTGCTATGGATATAAGACAAAGTTGGTAAATGGAATTATCATTATGAGCATCCTGCTACACAAATACAACTATACAAAATTACAAAACATAGTTTGTATGAAAACCAAAAATTTCATCCCTAATACTTGACTTGCACTGTTGCCATTGCACTTCATGCAGCTTTAGGCACCTTTCCAGGGTAAGTGGGGTTGTCAGATGGTAAATCTGTCTTGCTGCATGGCAAAGCTGTCTATTTCTGTGCTGTGTATCTGTCAGTGTTTCAGAGCTCTAGCCCGGGAGGAGGCGGCGGGGGCGGCAGTGGTGAAGAAGAGGACAGTCAGCAGGAATCTGAAACTCTTGACCCAAGTGGAGGCTTCCGAGGAACAATGGAAGCAGACCGAGGAATGGAAGGTTTAATCAGTCCCACAGAGGCCATGGGGAACAGTAATGGGGCCAGCAGCTCCTGTCCTGGCTGGCTTCGAAAGGTAATTCCTTTGGAAGAAGTAACTTGGATAAAATATCTGACCCTTTGCAGGAACTAGAAAGAGCTGTCAGGGTCTCTCAGTTTTCCAAGTACCTAATAAACTGTTGTGCATCCTGAATCCAGCCTTCTGATTTCTTTTTTTTTTTTTTTTTTTGAGACAGAGTCTCGCTCTGTCGCCCAGGCTGGAGTACAGTGGCCAGATCTCAGCTCACTGCAAGCTCTGCCTCCTGGGTTTACGCCATTCTCCTGCCTCAGCCTCCCAAGTAGCTGGGACTACAGGCGCCCACCACCGCGCCTGTCTAATTTTTTTTTGTATTTTGTAGTAGAGACGGGGTTTCACCGTGTTAGCCAGGATGGTCTCGATCTCTTGACCTCATGATCCGCCTGTCTTGGCCTCCCAAAGTGCTGGGATTACAGGTTTGAGCCACCGCGCCCGGCTCAGCCTTCTGATTTCTACCTGGAAAGAAACTGCCTAATCACTAATCCTTTTTTCTTTCCAAAAAGAGATAAAAATGTTCTCATACCCTTGTTACTTAAGTGAATGTATTATAAGTTACTATAACCTACCTTGATGGCAGTTTTTGTAGTACATGTATATAAAGATTAAGCTTACAGATTTTATGCTGTCATTTATAGAAATGGAATATTGGAGCAATTGGAATGCCTTACAATAGGAAAATGGTTGATGAAAGTTGAGATACAGAAAGTAAAAATGTTGGATTGGGCACAGTGCCTCATGCCTATAATTCCAGCACTTTGGGAGGCTGAGGCAGGAGGATCATTTGAACCTAGGAGCTCAAGACCAGCTTGGGCAACACAGCAAGACCATGTCTGTACAAAAAATTTTAAAAATTAGCCGGGTGTGGTAGTGTGCACCTATAGTCCCAGCTACTCAGGAGGCTGAAGCAGGATGACCACTTGAACCTGAGAAGTCAAGGCTGAAGTGAGCCAAGCTGTGCCATGATTGCACCACTGCAATTCAGCCTGCACGATAAAGCAAAACCCCGTTCAAAAAAAAAAAAAAGAAAGAAAGTAAAAATGTCGAAGTATATTTCTTTTCATGGAAAGTTAGTCACAACATATGGCTATGCAGAAGAGGATGAAATATCTGTATGATCTCATTCTTTTAGGAAATATGTAATACAAATGTCGACAAGACTATGTATTGACAGTTTTTAAAGTGGTTGTCTGTGAGTGATAGAATTGCTGGTGAATTTTATTAGTTTCCTTTGCCCATTTGTATTTTCTCATTTTCTACAGTGAATATTTATGGTTTGTGAAATTTTAAATTTCTTACCAAAAAAAAAAAAGACCGGGTATGATAGCTCCTACCTGTAATTCCAGCACTTTGGGAGGCCAAGGCAGGAGGATTGCTTGAGCCCAGGAGTTTGAGACCAGCCTAGACATCATAGGGAGATCCCATCTCTATAAAAATTAAAAAAGAAATAAGGCCAGGGCCAGGCATGGTGGCTCATGCCTGTAATCCCAGCTTTTTGGGAGGCCAAGGCAGGAGGATCACCTGAGGTCAGGAGTTTGAGAACAGCCTGGCCAATCATGGTGAAACCCCATCTCTACTAAAAATACAAAAATTAGCTGGGCAAGGTGGCTCATGCCTGTACTCCCAGCACTTTGGGAGGCCGAGGCGGGCAGATCACAAGGACAAGAGATCAAGACCATCCTGGCCAACATGGTGAAACGCCATCTCTACTAAAAATACAAAAATTAGCCACGCGTGGTGACGCACACCTGTAGTCCCAGCTGCTCAGGAGGCTGAGGCAGGAGAATCGCTGGAACCCGGGAGGTGGAAGTTGTAGTGAGCCGAGATCACGCCACTGCACTCTGGCCTGGTGACAGAGCAAGACTCTGTCTCAAAAAAAAAAAAAAAAAATCTGGGTATGGTGGCACGCACCTGTAATCCCAGCTACCTGGGAGGCTGAGCCAGGAGAATCACTTGAGCCCAGGAGGCGAAGGTTGCAGTGAGCTGAGATCGCACCACTGCAGTCCAGCCTGGGGGACAGAGTGAGACTCCATCTTAAAAAATAAATAGATATATATAAATAAGGCTGGGCAAGGTGGCTCACGCCTGAAATCCCAGCACTTTGGGAGGCCAAGGTGGGCAGATCACTTGAGGTCAGGAGTTCAAGACCAGCCTGGCCAACATGGTGAAACTGTCTCTACTAAAAATACAAAAAATTAGTGTGTACCAGGTGTGGTGGTACACACTTGTAATCCCAGCTACTTGGGAGACTGAGGTAGGAGGACCACTTGAATCCGGGAGGTGAAGTTTGCAGTGAGCCAAGATGGTGCCACTGCACTCCAGCCTGGTGACAGAGTGAGATTCTGTCTCAAAAAAATAATAATTATTAGCCAGGCATGGTGGCACATGCCTGTGGTCCTAGTTACTCAGGAGGCTGATGTGGAAGGATCGTTTGAGTCCCAAAGGTCAAGACTACAGTGAGTCATGGTTGTGCCACTGCTCTCCAGCCTGGGCAACAGAGCAAGACTGTTTCAAAAAAAAATCTGTAGATTTAAAGCTCCCTGTCTAGTAAGACTAAACTTGCTAGTGATTTGAGGAGGGTGAACAGAGGAAGCAGCATGCTGTTCTGTCTGCACCTTTAGCCTCAGCTTTCAGCAGTGTGGCAGCCAGCCTCACTGCCACTTCCTTGGAGCTTCCCAGCTCACTGAATAGCCTGTGTAGAATAAGTGTGTTGGAGTGACATACCAGACACTCCAGCCTGTGTTCTTTGAGTTTGCCTTTGCATCACTGTTCCTCCTCTGATGAAGGGGTGGCAGTTTGCTCACAGGTAGGCTGTGATATGTTGCTAACCACAACTGTCTTGCCCACTAGAGGGTGCTGATGTCATGACAGAGGGAAAACTATAGCAAAAAGGAGAAGGGAATTTGGGAGGAAGCAAATACTGCAAACAGACTAATGAGATTCTTTCTCATATACATAGGAGCTGGAAAATGCAGAATTTATCCCCATGCCTGACAGCCCATCTCCTCTCAGTGCAGCGTTTTCAGAATCTGAGAAAGATACCCTGCCCTATGAAGAGCTGCAAGGACTCAAAGTGGCCTCTGAAGCTCCTTTGGAACACAAGCCCCAAGTAGGAGCCTGGGTAACTGAACTTTTTGCCTTTGAATCACAACTAGGTAAACAGTCACTGCAAGCTCTGCCCAGTTCTTCTGGCCTCGCTCTAGCTTTTGGGTTTCAGTTGCCCTGCATCAACTTATACTGTCTCTTCAGCAGTACTTAAAGCCTCAACCCAAGACTAAACTCAGTTGCCTCAGAAAGGTATTTACCCTTCCACATTTCTGAAAGGCTAACACCTTTCTAAAAGGATTGTCTTTTCCCTCTGCCTCAGAAATACCAAAATTCAAATTCAGTTTTTCATGACACTGGCAGGGTAATTTAGAGGCTCTAAATATAAAAAAGAAGTAATAATGGTAGTCTAGTGAGGAAGCAACACATGTACACCTAACCTTGGTAAAAATGACATTGTGGTAAATACCTCAATAAAACTATAAGCCAAGGTCATGAAACTTTTTCTATAAAAGGCTGCATAATTATTTTAGACTTTTCCTATTAAAGGCCACATAGTAATTATTTGAGACCATTTTAGACTGAAATGTGTACAGCCTCTTTTGCAACCACTCAACTCTGACATTATAGCACAAAAAGCAGCCTCAAGTAATACATAATGAATGGGCATCCTTGTGTTCCAATAAAATTGTGTTTACAAAAACAGGCAGTAGGCCAGAATTGGCCCATGGGCTATTTGCTGAACCCTCCTATAAACAAAGTACAGTAGAAAAGAGAAAAATCCAGACTAGGATCATCAGAAAGCTTCCCAGAAGAGGTAATCATACCTTTGAAACTTCAAGGTGAATGTTTTAATTTCTCTGTCAGTTCACCTTCTTAAATTGTGTTGGTGGTCCTGTTTACTGACCACCTCTCAAATTTTTTCTAAAGTGTGATTCACTGCATTTCATGAATATTGACACTTTGGGTCTCACAGAGATCTGAAAGACTTGTTCCAAACCAAATCATGCTTTGCCCTACTTCAGCATTTTAAACGAGAAGATACCAATGCACTTTAAAATTTTTCACAAAGTCTTCCAAAATAGATGATTGGTCTCCCAGCTTGGCCTAATGGGGACTGAGGCAGAGAGTTTGCTTTCCCTGTTATGTCAGTGCCCATTGCTGTTATAATGCTAGCATTTCTGTTTCTCTTACATGTATTCATGTGTATATATGATTTATCTTGTTAATTTAAAAGTAAAATCTGATTGCACTTAGAGGAAGTTTGGATTGAGGAGCTGACACCTGGGCAGAACCTCCTGCAATCTCCTTCTTGTCTCTCTAGTCACCTCGGCTGAATCCTGCAGTAACCTGTGCTGGGAAGGGAACACCACTGACTCCTCCTGCCTGTGCGTGCAGCTCTCTGCAGGTGGAGGTTGAGAGATTGCAGGGTCTGGTGTTAAAGTGTCTGGCTGAACAACAGAAGCTACAACAAGAAAACCTCCAGATTTTTACCCAACTGCAGAAGTTAAACAAGAAATTAGAAGGAGGGCAGCAGGTGAGAGCATTAAAAGAATAATCCAATTTCTAAGCCTGTTTTGAAGAATCACAGAATCAAAACACGAAGTACTGAAATAGACAATAGACTTGTTCCTTTGCAGGTCCTTACTTTTTTTTTTTTTTTTTTTTTTTTTTTTGAGACGGAGTCTTGCTCTATTGCCAGGCCAGACTGCAGTGGCACAATCTCGGCTTACTGCAGCTTCCACCTCCCGGATTCAAGCAATTCTCCTGCCTCAACTTCCCAAGCAGCTGGGACTACAGGTGCGCGCCACCACGCCCGGCTAGTTTTTGTATTTTTAGTAGAGACGGGGTTTCACCATGTTAGCCAGGATGGTCTCGATCTCTTGACCTCGTGATCCACCCGCCTCAGCCTACCAAAGTGCTGGGATTACAGGCATGAGCCACCATGCCCAGCCGATCCTTACTTTTTAATGGTATCACTTTTTTTTTTTTTTTTTTTTTTTGAGTCTCGCTCTGTCACCCAGGCTTGAGTGCAGTGGCCGGATCTCGGCTCACTGCAAGCTCCGCCTCCCGGGTTAATTATAATCCCAGAAGCCTTGGACCTTGTTCAGGCACCTAGATTGAATCATTTTCATCACTTAACTTGCATTGCTTTTTCTTAGTGTTTTTTCTTTTACAAAACTTAATTACATACCTCTGAAAGTACATTCTCCTGAACAACCACAATATTATAACCACACCTAAAAAAATTAATACTAGTATTCTCAATTCTCATCTGGTATCCAGCTGATACCCCAGTTTTCCCAGTTTTCCCCACAAAAATGTCCTTTATAACCATTTTCTATCAGACTAGAATCCAGTCAAGAACCCCACATTATATTTGGTTATGTCTCTTATTTCTTTTCATCAGTTCCCTCCACCACCATCACCTTTTAAAAATTATTTATTTATTTTTATTTTTTTTATTAATTTTTTTTGAGACAGTCTCACTCTGTCACCCAGGCTGGAGTGCAGTGGCATGATCTCGGCTTACTGCAACCTCCACCTCCCGGTTCAAGAGATTCTTCTGCCTCAGCATCCCAAGTAGCTGGGACTGTAGGCGCGCACCACCACACCTGGCTAATTTTTGTATTTTTAGTAGAGATGGGGTTTCACCATATTGGCCAGGCTGGTGTCAAACCTTGTGATCCACCCGCCTCGGCCTCCCAAAGTGCTAGGATTACCGGTGTGAGCCACTGCGCCCGGCCTTATTTATGTATTTATTTTGAGACAGGGTCTTGCTTTGTCACCAAGGCTGGAGTGCAGTGGCACAAACATGGCTCACTGCAGCCTTGACTTCCCAGGCTCAAGTGATTCTCCCACCTCAGCCCCCCAAGTAGCTGGAACTACAGGCATGATCCACCATGCTCTGCTTCATCTTTTTAAAAAAAATACTTTTATGATATTGACTTGTTGAAGAAACCAGGCCAGTTGTTCAACAGAATGTCCCACATTCTAGATTTGTCTTGTTTTCTCAGGGTGTTGTCTAACTTGTTTTTCTGTCACCCTGTCTTTTCTGAAAACTGGAAGTTTAACCTAAGGCTTGATGAGATTCACATTAAACATTTTTAGTGAAAAAACTTCAAAAGTGATTCTGCATGCATTATTTTTCGAGAGCCATGCCATTGTTTTATATAGAGGGAAGCAGAAGCAGAGAAATAAGGTTAGGCCCTTGGCTTTGCCATTTACCAGCTGTAGGTGTTTGGGCTACTTACTTTGTTTTCTCTGAGCCCTGGTTTCTCACCTGAAAGAAAATAATAGATCCCTTGTATGGTTCTTTGGAGGATTAAATGAACTAATGTTTATGAAATTACTTTAGAAATTAATATACAGGCTGAGCACAGTGGCTCACACCTGTGATCCCAGCACTTTGGGAGATTGCTTGAGCCCAGGAGTTCGAGACTAGCCTGGGCAATGTGGTGAAATCCCATTTCTACCAAAAATAAAAACTAGCTGGGCATGATGGCACACGCCTGTAGTCCCAGTTATTCAGGAGGCTGAGTTGGGAGGATCACCTGAATCTGGGGATGTCGAGGCTGCAGTGATCCGTGATCACACCACTGCACTTTGGTGTAAGCAACAGAGCAAGACCCTGTCTCAAAAAAAAAAAAAAAACCACGAGGTAAGATTGGCAGCTCTAACAGGGAGAAGATTGTTTTGCCCAGGACTTTTTCCATTTTAAAACTGAGAGTTCTGCATCCCAGGAAACCCCACAGTCCTCGACAAACCTGGATAGTTGGTCACCCTACCTGCAATTAATATAAAGGTATGACTGTATCTAAAATACTGCCATGAGTGTCTCACAAGATCGTGGCTACAAATCCTTAGAGGTTGGCATTGAAAATATAGTACTGAACTACTGCTGTGACTAGGTGGCACTGTTGCTAATATGGAACTGTGTTTTATCCGGACAGGTGGGGATGCATTCCAAAGGAACTCAGACAGCAAAGGAAGAGATGGAAATGGATCCAAAGCCTGACTTAGATTCAGATTCCTGGTGCCTCCTGGGAACAGACTCCTGTCGACCCAGCCTCTAGTCTCCTGAGCCTATAGAGCCCCCAGGAAACTGGGACCCAAAGAACTTCACAGCACACTTACCGAATGCAGAGAGCAGCTTTCCTGGCTTTGTTCACTTGCAGAAGAGGAGCACAAGGCAGAGGCTCTGAAGCACTTTCCTTGTACATTTGGAGAGTGGCATTGCCTTTTAATAGGATCTAGGGTGATTTTATTGTTTTGGAGAATGGAAGGGCCCCCATGGCCCTGGCTTTGTCATCAGTGACTGCCATAGCAACAGCAGCTCTGTACCTCATCTGTTGATCCCACCTTTGAAGAGGAGACACAGTGCTCACCTTAATTGCGCTGGTAGCAGCTTATATCCCATGTATCATTTTCACCATTGATTGGAAGCTGCCTTGGGAATTCAGTACCAGGCATTACCCCTCTGGGTGGGAGAGGGAAAAGTGTAAAACTGGAGTGGGCTGGAGTCAGGCATGGCCTGCCCAGTGTCCTCTGCAGAGTGGTGAAGTAGTCTGAGCCCTCTCGGGAGCCCTGAGTCCAGGAAAATATGTCTGATGGAGTCCATCTAAGGCTTGTTTCCAGAAAGTTCAGTTACTCTGTGCAGCTAAATGCTTCAAGAGGAAAGATAGGCTTAGGTTGCTTTTCCTCTGAGGGTTGATTGAAATTTCTTGAGTGAGGAGTAGAGAAAGGGCAGGACCCTCCTCATCACACAGCTGGTGTTTCAGGCTGTGGCCAGTGCAGGGTGGGATTTCCTAGCTGTGGATGAGGTAATAAGGTGTCTCTGAGGGATGAGGTGTCTCAGAGAGTTGAGTCCATGGGGCAGTCAGAATAGCCTTAAGAGAAAATCATGAAGAAGAAAAGGTCCTCCTTTAGCTGCCTCTACTTGGTATCTTAGAGAGGGCTTAGAGGGCTCTCCGTCTTCTGCCCATGAAAAGACTTCTTGAGCCTCTGCCTTCGTGGCTCTTAAGGTTCTGATCTTGATAGCAGCAGCCCCAACTACTTTCTTTGTGTGTGTCTGGTCAGCATTTTTCTCCTTTTGGTGTTTTATGAAGCCATACGATAACCAATGAATCTGTATTATCTTTCCTACCTGAGTGACCCAAAGCCAGCACCAAACCCTGGGAGTCCCTGAAGCCTAACAGAACAGGTAGAACTTGCAAAAGGAATTTGGCTGAGAGCTCACTTCTAATCCTGTACTCATTGTGTCTTTGTAGATAGAAAAAAGCTAGCTTGCCAAAGAGAAATAGTGTCCTAGAAGAACAAAACTTCATATAGAAAGTTCTAGGCAAGTATTTGATGGTTTCCTTAAGGATGTGAGCTTTGTGTTTCCACCTAGCCTTGTAAAATGTTCCTGTGGTATTTTGTGTCACACATCCTACCTTTGATGAGTCTCACATCCCACCTTCCTACAAATAGCTAAAATAATTTTGTTTCATTTTCCCCAGACCAAAATGTTTGATCATCTGTTCAACATTATGGGAGGTCCTGTGCAATGGAAAATTTGCCATTTCCCCAAAACTGGTGGCATAAAGGCTGATGCTCGGGGAGAACCCCGTTGCTGGGGACAGGCAGCTCTGTTTGATGGGATCTTCTTTGGTTTGATGTTCCCATTGTTTTCTCAGTTCTGAGAAGCCTATTACATTAGTACTAATGTAATCACTGAAACCTTTTCTTGAAATCAGGGAAGCAGCCAAACTTTGATTAAAGTTGCAAGTTCTGGGGACTTGCGGGGGTTGCCGTAACCCCTGACAGTGGGTTTTGGTTCAGCATGTAAATGCAACTTTGATTTTCTTAAGGACTGATTGGCCTGTCATGTCCCTGTATCCTCATGCTCATCATCTCAGCAGGCCTGAGAGGCCAGGTCAGTTTGGGTGTTCATCATGAGGATTGCTTCTGCTGTGGAGCTGAGGGACATGGGCACGTTGCTGAGAAGGTGGGGTGAAAGTGAGTGCTGGGGGTGGGTGAGCGCCCTGGTCTTGTTCACAGGGGAGTCTTTCCCTAGCAGTGGAACGCTGTGGTCATTTTCTCTAGCATATTCCCTTAGGAAGTCTAGATTTGCTATTAATCTGGCTGAGAATCTAAGTTCTGTGCCTTAGAGACAGTCTGCACTTTCTCATATTGTGCCTGAGACAGCCATATGATTTTTTTTCCCACCAAACAAGTATGGAAACAGAAACCAGTTCAAAGGGGGATGGAGTAAAAGATGAGGCAGTAGAAATGCCTTTGAATGGTTTTCTGTAGCTAATTCTCTTTACATTTTGTCCTGCTTTTTTCTTTATGCAGTGCTAGGTGTTTTAAGTTTTCTAATAGTATTGCTTTTGAGTTACAATATAACCTGAGTTACTCCTCTGCTCTAACATTGTTGCGGAAGAACTAGTTTATTGTTAGCCAGGCTTGAAAGGTTGAGGGTGGAGTGGTTTGGCATTTCTGTTTTAAATAAACATTTAAGCTCTTAATCAGTACTGTGCCTCAGTAAGCCTGTGCATGGACCTTAGTCTCTGGGGATAAAACATCCAGATTCTAGGCCTCCGTGAATCTTTGATTCTATGAGTCTTTATATAAATAATGTTCTTGGAACAGAAACAATGCAAGGGACATTTGCACAGAAATAGTCTTTGCTTCTCTCCAGTTTCTTATTCTTGCCAGCAGAATCATTTCTACTGCTACAGCTTTTTTCCCAAAAATGTCTAAAAGTGCTGAAAGTGCAGAGGGAGGGAAAAAATGAGCCACTAAAAGGATGATTCTTTCTTGTACCTACCTCCTCAGTCTCAGTGGGGGCCTTTCCAAGTGATAATGCTAGTTTATGGTTTGTAAAACTTTTCCCTCAAAGAGATTGAACTGAATTTGGTCTCCCTGGCATAGCACAGCCACGTTACTTCTCTTGGCTGAGCCTTTCATTGAAGTTTAAAGCAAAAGTACACTAAAAATTTTCATTTCATTTGCCATATGTTCACAAACATTCATAATAGAACAATTCAGGGGCAAGAATGCATTTTAAATAAATTCATTCAGATGAAATCCCTAAACCTCCAAAGAAGTATTCATGATGGTCAGGGTAGAGTGGGCTGTAATCAGGACTATAAAACATGTTCCTTCCTGCTGCAATGCCAAAAATCATTTATTGTTTCAATGATTAACTGTGGAAATAAACATGCTGATCATTAAACCTCACAGAATCATGAACATTGGAGAGAAAAACTCCACTATGTCACATCTCTGTTACCTCCTGTGTAGCTGTGGAGAGTGATATATTGATAATGAAAGCAGACATTGACCAGAAGGTGCTGTGCTGCATTATATACATTGCTGTTAAGAAATACTGTCTCCAGCCGGACGTGGTGGCTCACGCCTGTAATCCCAGCACTTCGGGAGGCCGAGACGGGCGGATCACAAGGTCAGGAGATCGAGACCATCCTGGCTAGCACGGTGAAACCCCGTCTCTACTAAAAATACAAAAAAATTAGCCGGGTGTTATGGCGGGCACCTGTAGTCCCAGCTACTCGGGAAGCTGAGTCAGGAGAAAGGTGTGAACCCAGGAGGCAGAGTTTGCAGTGAGCTGAGATCACGCCACTGCACTCCAGCCTGGGCTACAGAGCAAGACTCCATCTCAAAAAGAAAAAAAAGAAAAACTATCTCGGCAGGCCGGGCATGGTGGCTCATGCCTGTAATCCCAGCACTTCGGGAGGCTGAGGCAGGCAAGTCAGGAGATAGAGACCATCCTGGCTAACACGGTGAAACCCCGTCTCTACTAAAAATACAAAAAATTAGCTGGGCATGGTGGCGGGCGCCTGTGGTCCCAGCTACTAGGGAGGCTGAGGCAGGAGAGTGGCATGAACCTGGGAGGCGGAGCTTGCAGTGAGCCAAGATCGCTCCACTGCACTCCAGCCTGGGCAACAAGAGCGAGACTCCATCTCAAAAAAATAAAATAAAAAAGAAATACTGTCTTGGCACGTCTGTATACATTTTTAATGAAATTCGTTTCCATGTGAGTTTCCCCATGAAATTTCTCCCATGGTGTAACCTTATGAACTTTAGAATTTATAATGTTTACTTGCACTAAACATTTATTGGATAAAGTAGTATAAAATACAGACATTAAGAAGCAGCATGCATTTATTTACTGTCATCCTCTGAGCTATCCGGGAAGAGATTTAGATTTTTTTAAAAAAAGGTTCTTACCTCTTTCCAGAGACCAGATCAAGCTAAATTTAAAAGATGAAAGATTTTTTTTTTTTTTTTTTTTTTTTTTTTTGAGATGGAGTCTCACTAGGTCACCAGGCTGGAGTGCAATGGCGCGATCTCAGCTCACTGCAACCTCTGCCTCCTGGGTTCAAGCAATTCTCCTGCCTCAGCCTCCCGAGTAGTTGGGACTACAGGCATACACCACCACACACAGCTGATTTTTGTATTTCTAGTAGAGACGGGGTTTCACCATGTTGGCCAGGATGGTCTCGATCTCTTGACCTCATGATCTGCCCACTTTGGCCTCCCAAAGTGCTAGGATTACAGGCATGAGCCACTGTGCTCGGCCTTGAAAGATATTTCTGATATAACCAAGGCCTAAACATGTAGAGATTAAAGGGAACACTAAGGCATTGACTACTGTTTTATTTCTTTAGCAAAATGAGAGCGAATAACTGCTTCCTTGTCTATAGAAAGCACTCCCCACATATAACAACATTTGTTCTCTCTGGAGGGCCCTGATCTATGACCTTACTAACATCCAGGGATCCCGAATCCAGGAGCCTGTGGTACCAGGCAGATAAAGTAAAGAAGTGAAGCAGGTCAGGTGAGACTGTGGTGGTCTGGTGCTACCATTCCCATCTGAAGGAGCATCCATCTGATTCTAAACCATGCAGGTTGTGCCATGCAGGTTGCTGGCCCAGTGTTTCCAGAACTTCCAGTTTTTCAAGAGATGTTCCATATCCCAGTTTTTAAATGTCGGATCATATTGTGAATACTAGGCCAGCTAAATAAAACATCTGTGGAGCAAAGCAGTCCACATGTTGCCATTTTGTGACCTTGGCCACAGCTTATTCTTGCCATCTATTGCAATGTACTAGTTTACATTCCCACTTAAAGTGTACATTTCATTGAACTTGCCTAGGGAATGTACCTATTAGGTTAAATATCCATTATCTCTGTGTGAGGTTTCCTTAAGGGGCTACCCATAAAGCTTTATTATGTGATACCTCCTTTCCTTTGGAACAATTAAAAAGGGTGCAAAGAAATATGTGCTCCTTTTTAAATATATAGGACTTTTTTCCCAGCCTGTGTCCTGCAGCTTCACCGCTAAAGCCTTAACTCACATTTCAAATTGGTCTGATCTGTTAGCCCAGCAACTCAGCAGAAGCTGCAGAGGAAATGGAGCAAGAGTGAGTGGCCATTTGTTATTTAGTAAAATAGGATTTTGTTGTCTGTCTAGCCCTGTTGCCTAGCTCAAATTGAGCAGTTTTTCTCCAGTATTTTAAACTAACAATTTGAGTAATACAGAACAGTAATCCTAGGATTTCTATCTGTTGTGCTAACTTCACTCCTATTTGAACTGATAATACTCTCGCAGACATTATCAGTTCTCTCATTTCACTAGTCTAGGACTCATTCACCTTGTTTAATTTTTAATCTCCAGACCTCATTAATTGAGGTCTTAACTTGTGCTAGGCAATATTCTACACAGAGAAAACTAAAAAGATTTGATCCCTTTCCCTTCAGAGTTTACTCTCTCAAATAGAAGTTGACTATGCTATAATTGCCAAGGGCATGTGACACTGTGCAATGTCCCAGCTTTGTTTTGTTTTGAGACGGGCTCTTGCTTTGTTGTCGAGGCTGCTGTTGAACTCCTGGCCTCAAGCAATCCTCCCACTTCAGCCTCCCAAAGTGCTGGGATTATAGGAATGAGCCACCATGCCCAGCCTATCTCAGCTTACTTTGATGGTAGATTTTGCTGCCTCTAAACAGTCATTTAGCCAAACTGATTTGAAAGTAGAGTGCTATTAACAGCTAAAATGGAGGTTTCTTTCTTAACATATGAAACCCATTAGAAAAGAACAAGCAGAAGTATAATGTGTTTCCCCCCAACACCCATCCCTACCCTATAAAGTACATAAAGATCTTTCCTTTATTACACAGTACACCATAGGGAAGGTTTAGGAGACATTGGTGCCTTAACCTTACATACTTGTATTGGTTTTTGGCCAGGATCATGCACCAGGGAGACCAAGGATAGATTTCCATTAATAATGCCTTACAGCAAAATTATATTATCTTTCATAAGAGTTACCATCTGGGTGATCATGCCCCTCTGACTCCAACACATCCTAATAACTCCAGCTTCTACAAAAGCAAGAGTTAACAGAACTCTGAACATACATGCAGTGACAGGAAGGCACAACCAGATGCAGGCACTTCACTAGCACAAACCACAAGTCAGGCATGCAAGAAGAGAGCTTTAATGGAGCCTGCTCACGACTCTTCAGTGTCTTCACCCATCAATTCTGAGGGCAATAACATAAAGCTTACCAGCCCAAGGTTGTAATTTAGTGGGAAGCTGGGGCTTCCTTCTGCCTCCTGCTGCTTAACAGTGGCTCTCTCCTCACAGACTTTAACTCTGCAGGCAGATCTGGGAGCTGTTTGATTTCTCTCTGCTTTGCATCAAATTCTACTCCCATTTACTGCTGAAGAGAAGCAGAGCTTTCTGACCTATCCAAAAGTTTCCATTGTTGTCTGCTCAACTATAATGCTTCCTCGGAGGTGGAGGACGGTTCTTGATGGTCTTACACTTGGGAATGTGTTGCTCAGCCACCTTGGGAGCAAAGTGGTGGCTACAGTGAGGACACTGAATGTAGTCTGGGTTTTCTGCAGGCAGGATGGGAGGCAAGTGTGAACGGTTTTCACCTTTGGCAGTTACCTGCTGGACCTCTCGAGCCTGGCGGAGCGTATGGATAAAAGATTCGTGCTTCTGTCTCCAGTTGTTCTTCCGAGGAGGTTCAGCCTGTAATGTAAAAGGGAGACTGATCATTCAACTTGGCACCTATCTCCTTCCTGAGTCTCTTTTAGAATAACAGTAAGAAAATGAAAAGGGTACTAATCAGCAAGGTCAAATAACAGGAAAGGAGCAACAGTGGTAACTGACTTGCCAGCGTTGAGGCAAACCAAGGGCCTGCAAAGGAGGTACTGCTGAGAGGCAAGCCACTTTCCCAACAGAATCCGGAGAGGTTCAGTGCTTGGAAGTACCAGATAGTGGAAAGTAAGGAGGTACAGAACTGAAAACAAGCAGGACCCCACGGCTCCTCCCACCTTACGCATCCAAGTGTCCAACACCCAGGCACACTCACAGAAGAGCAAGGATTTATGCTCTGGAGAAATTGAACCAGACAGACTTCTGACTCAGGAAATCCAGACGGTGGAACCGGGTTAATCTTGGGGCTGAAAATGGGGATTAAGTACAAGTGTACATACCAAATTATGGAACTGTCAGCCTCCTTCCCCCGCTCAGCCCCCAGAGTACCAAGCAGATTGACATCCTCATAGGAAAAAGAGGGGTTCTCTGGATACATGGAGCAGTCCAGAGAAAAGCCTTCAGATACTGACCTTGGGAGACACTAATTAAAAGACTCACTATTTGGTAACTTTAATATGAAGATCCTTAGTCAACAAGCCCCACTTAAGCTTAAATATGAAAGGACAGCCAGGAATCATCAGATATTTACTAAAAGCTCTAACAAGAAAAAGAGCCCAGAAAGTCCACAAACAAAAACCTAGGAAGCAGCAACAAGGCAGGAGGCAGAAGAAAACTTTTTTTAACATGAGACCATATCAACAAAATGAGTATTAGAAGAGATTATGTCCATAAAACAAGAAGAGTATACTATGAAAAAAGACAACCAGAGAACCAGAAAGAACTATTATAAATCAAAACTTTGATAGCTAAAAATAAAAATTATTTAAATAGAGGACGGGCGCGGTGACTCATGCCTATAATCCCAGCACTTTGGGAGGCCGACGTGGGCAGATCACGAGGTCAGGAGATCGAGACCATCCTGGCTAACACAGTTAAATTCCGTCTCTACTAAAAATACACAAAATTAGCCAGGCGTGGTGGCACACGCCTGTAGTTCCAGCTACTCAGGAGGCTGAGGCAGAAGAATTGCTTGAACCCAGAAGGCAGAGGTTGCAGTGAGCCAAGATCGTGCCACTGCACTCCAGCCAGGGCAACAGAGCAAGACCCTGTCTCAAAAAATAAATAAATAAATAAATAGAAATGTTGTAAACTAATGTCAAGAAAATTTCTCAGAATGGGAAAAAAGATGAAGATGGAAAGTAAAAAGAAAAGATTAGAAAATTAGAAAGTTAATCCTGGAAGTCCAACATGTGACCAGTAAGAGTTCCAGAAGGAGCAGAGAAAGCACAAGGAGAAATTATTATTATTATTATTATTATTATTATTATTTTTGAGATGGAGTCTCGCTCTGTTGCCCAGGCTGGAGTGCAGTGGCACAATCTTGGCTCACTGCAACCTCAGCCTCCTGGATTCAAGCGATTCTCCTATCTCAGCCTCCCAAGTAGCTGGGACTACAGGCGTGCGCCACCACACCCGGCTAATTTTTGTATTTTTAGCAGAGACGGGGTTTCACCATATTGGTCAGGCTGGTCTCGAACACCTGACCTCAGGTGATCCACCTGCCTCAGCCTCCCAAAGTGCTGGGATTATAATCGTGAGCCACAGCACCTGGAGAGGAGAAAATTATTAAGGAAATAATACAATTAACATTCCTAGAATTAAAGGTCACACATTTTGAGACTGAAATGGCTTACCAAGTATCCAGCACAATTATTGTAAAGTTTCAGAATTTCAAAATAAATAGAGAATCCTGTAGCCTTTAAAAAAAAAAGGTTTCTTGTAATGAAACAGGAATCAAAATGGCATTAGATTTCTCAACAATACACTGGATGCTACGAGCTAGTGGGAAATACCTTAAAAGTTCTAACAGATAATCATTTTCCTCCTAGAATTCTGTACCTAGCCGAAGCATCAAATGGGGGCCTGTTACACAGATAGTGTCATTCATTCCAAGACAGTATACCTGCTGTGCACCTTTCTTAGTAAGTTTCAGCAAAGGAAGGAGTAATGCAAGAACAAAGAAGACATGATGCTGGAAACGGGACCCAACAAAGAAGAGAAGCAAAGAGAAGTCCCAAGACAATGGGTTTGCACCAGGCCTAGAGAATAACCAGTCCAGGCTGGAGCAGAAGGGATCAGAGTGGTGGAAGGGAGGTTTTCAGAATTAAAAAATCAAACTGATAGATTATGAGAGGTGTTTGAGCATTACAAAAATGTTAACAGATGTCTGATATCAGATGGATCATTGTGGGGGAAAAAAAAGACAGGTATGTAGAAAATGAAGGAAATGAAAACATACATCCATTATTTAGGTACATGTGGGCAGAGACAGAATTTGTTCACTCATTAATGAACAAAATGTACATGATCATTACAATGTGAAAGCTAACTTCTTTTAACCAACAATTGTGATTCAACTACAGTGGAAGGGTAAGAGAAGGACAACAGTAGGAGAGAGGGAATATGAAAGAGAATTTCACTCCCAGCTTCCGTAAGAAGTTACCAGGTAGACCAGGCATTGTGGCTCACGCCTGTAATCCCAGCACTCTGGGAGGCTGAGGTGGGCAGATGACTTGAGGTTAAGAGTTCAGGACCAAGTTGGCCAACATGGTGAAACCCTGTCTCTACTAAAAATACAAACATTAGCCGGGCGTGGTGACAGGCGCCTGTAATCCCAGCTACTTAGGAGGCTGAGGCACAAGAATTGCTTGAACTTGGGAGGTGGAGGTTGCAGCAAGCCGAGATCAAGCCACTGCACTCCAGCCTGGGCGACAGAGACCCCGTCTCAAAAAAAAGAAAAAAAGGAAAAAAAAAAAGGTAATGTAGAAAATTGATAAATCAAGAAAATAAACATATTATTTAGAAATATAGAAAGGCAGGCCAGAAGAACCATCTAACAGAACTGAAGGCTACCTCCGGGGGCTGAATTAGGGGCTCCAGTATAGGTCAGTCAGTACTACATGATTTTGTAAATGCATGCAAACACTATTAAATTTTTAAAAGAGAAAAAGACAAACAGCTCTTGGTGATCTGGCATTGTTAATGATGAATAATAGGAAGACAGACTATTGAAGGAAAAGAAAGGATCCTTCTGGAAAGTCTCTTGCTGAAACAGACAAGAAGGCAAGAGAGTGTTAGTGATGGTAACCAGGAACCTTTAAAAGATTCGAAGGCCAGGCACGGTGGCTCATGCATGTAATCCCAACATTTTGGGAGGCCGAGGTGCGTGGATTACAAGGTCAGGAGTTCAAGACCAGCCTGGCCAAGATGGTGAAACCCCGTCTCTACTAACAATACAAATTAGCCAGTGTAGTGATGGGCACCTGTAATCCCAGCTACTCAGGAGACTGAGACAGAGAATTCCTTGAACCCAGCAGGTGGAGGCTGCAGTGAGCCGAGATCGCGCCACTGCACTCCAGCCTGGGCAACAGAGTGAGACTCTGTCTCAAAGAATTTGATCAGGGGAAAGTTCCTCAAGTGTATGAGATACTTTAGTAATTTACTTCTTATACTCTAATTCCTCAATTTTATTCCTCATTGTACTGAAATTCTATTCAGTTAACACTTATTAAGCACAAAGCACAAAGATATGTTCCCTGTCCTCAAAAATGCTTACAGTCCAGGAGAGAGACGGGGTGTACGTCTGCTGGAAATTACGTGAAGATTAAAAGACACCAGGAAAATCACCTGTTCTTGAGTACTCTATAGGAATGACAGGAAGGTACAACCACTCAGCTTCCAAAGGCACAGCACTGTGGAATAAGATTTGAGACATTACCAGGGTGGTGCGGGTGCATCTTAGTCTAGGTCCCTTCTGTCTTGGTGTCCTCAATGTCACACATTCCCCCAAACTAGTTGCCATAAAGCTGGAGCATCTGATCTCAGGAACCTAATTATTTTGCTTCACCGTAACTGTATTTACAAATTTAAGAAACACAAGATTATTTTAGGCTCTGACCAAAAATAAATTGCTACAGTGGGACAGAGTGAATTCCCAGTGGATTATTGGGTTGAACTGAAAGAAAACAGGAAAAAACAGTGAGTGGCCATCACATTATTCTCTGCAAGAGCAAAATGTTGATTTCTTCTTTGGAAACTAGATTTCAGGGAGATGATCTCTGAACATGGATGGGACTTCCTTGTGATTTCCCCAAACTGTACTGAAAAAAAGAACTCTAATTGTAAACAATTTCTTCTAACAACCATCATATAAATGTGAGTTTTTAAAGGCTCCAGAAAATATCAGAAACTGTAAGGTCCCAATGGACAAGAGGTGCCAGCACAGTGGAGGGAGGGTTGGGAAGAAATGAAAACAGAATGACACTCTCTTATTTTTCTGGAATATTAGAACTAGACAGAGCCTCTGAGATCATACGGTCTACACTTTCTCAAACTTCAATCATCTGCACTTTCACTTCATCCTTACAATTAATTAATATTTTTCTGTAAATTTACGATCCCTGGAAATCAGGGGCTTAATATATTGTTATATTTTCCTAATATAACACTGAAACACTAAACACTAAAACTACTAACATAAAGCTTGTCAGTGTGCCACACCTTGAGAAATAACCATTTTATAAACCAAGTGGCAAAACCTTGACATGTCATTCATTTATGAGATAATCTTCTCCAGATGTGTCCAAATGTGCCTATGAAGTTCACCTAACTTTATCATGTAAGTGTCACGAAGCACTTACTTTTTACAACCTGGTTTTTCTAAAGTGAGAAATAATTGGCAAGGGCATGGTTTGTTAGATAACCAGAAAGAAAGTCGTTTTTACCTTCAAGGTGTTTACGTTCTTGGTTTTTTTTTTGTTTGTTTTGTTTTTTGAGACGGAGTCTTGCTCTGTAGCCCGGGCTGGAGTGCAGTGGCCCGATCTCAGCTCACTGCAAGCTCCGCCTCCCGGGTTTACGCCATTCTCCTGCCTCAGCCTCCGGAGTAGCTGGGACTACAGGCGCCCGCCACCTCGCCCGGCTAGTTTTTTGTATTTTTAGTAGAGACGGGGTTTCACCGTGTTAGCCAGGATGGTCTCGATCTCCTGACCTCGTGATCCGCCCGTCTCGGCCTCCCAAAGTGCTGGGATTACAGGCTTGAGCCACCGCGCCCGGCCGTGTTTACGTTCTAAATGGGGAGAAAAAGAATTCCAAACTTAATTGTGTTTCATCTATTTACGAAGAAGCTATGTCAACACTGATCTTTTTTTTTTTTTTTTTTTTTTTGAGATGGAGTCTTGCTCTGTTGCCCAGGCTGGAGTGCAGTGGTGCGATCTCGGCTCACTGCAAGCTCCGCCTCCTGGGTTCATGCCATTCTCCTGCCTCAGTCTCCCGTGTAGCTGGGACTACAGGCGCCCGCCACCATGCCCGGCTAATTTTTTTGCAGTTTTAGTAGACATGGGGTTTCACAGTGTTAGCCAGGATGGTCTCGATCTCCTGACCTTGTGATCCACCCGCCTCAGCCTCCCAAAGTGCTGGGATTACAGGCGTGAGCCACCGCGCCCGCCAACACTGAGCTAATCTTAACAGAGTACATAGTTAAAGGAATGCTCACAGATTCTAGTCTTGGGAGGTGGCAGAATACATTGCAAAGAGTGAGGCGTTCTCTCCAGGTGACAAAAGCCTGCATTTTTTTTCTTTCGATTTTTTGTGTCTTTTAAATTTTCTACAGTAAACTTTTATTACTTTTATAATCCAAAGGACACAAATTCTTGGTCTAGATTTTTTAGTCATTCTAACCAAGATTTATATGCTGACTCTGCCACTTAAAGCTGTTTGTGACCTCAAGCAAGTTACTTAGCCTGTCCAAGTCTTGATTTTTGAACTGATAAAATGAGAGATAAATGCGAGGATCACATGCAAAGCTCCCATCACAATGCTGGCATACAGTAGTAATCAAGAAATGTTAATTCTAGACGTCAATTCTTCCTACATGACACATGAATTTTCCCTAAAGAAAACTGATGATGACAAAACAGACCCCTACAATGATCCCCACACCAAGTCACATCCATAAGGCTCTTGTTACCTTGGCTGAAGCTGGCCCCTTCCAGTTCAAGTATTGCTCTAGTTCTGTGCCCTTAGCCCGGGCCCTGGAGGAGTCAAACACTTTCCTCTTGGAACCCTGTATCCTGCTGCAGATGTTGGAGTGTCTCTCCAGCCTGAACAAGAGGAATTTTCGCCCACAGTGGCTGCACTCACCCAGCTGTGGCTCTTCAGTGGAGCCGCTGGAACCTGAGGAGTCTGGTGCCATGGACAGGCTGGAATTTCTGGCAGATCCCTGCAAAGCACCGCCTGGTGTTTCTGAAGGCGGGGAGAACTTCTCCATCGACGGCTCTGAGACTCGGTCTCGAATTTTGTTATTGCTTGCTACCAGCCTTTCCCTTTTGAGTCTCTGAATTCTATAATCAGAGAGCTGGAATGGACTCGAATTTTGTTGAGACCGTTCCCAAGTTTCATCCTCTCTCCTGTCTCTACTAAATTCTTCCTCAAAATCAAATTCTGGGGAGAAGACAGCTTTGTGCGTGGTGTTGCTGTTATTACCTTTAACTCTGCTCCTGGGGAATATAATTTTCTGTAGCTCTCTGTTTTCATTTTCCTTGGCCTGCTCCTTTTGCGTCTGGATCCTTCTGAGTTCCTCCTCTGTCTTCTTCAGCTTTCCCCTCAGGAGAATCTGCTTTCTTCGGATTTCCTCCTCTAAGCTCTCCCCTGCAGCTTCTAGTCTTCGGATCTGCACCCACTCCATCCTGTCCAAGTTTGCCAAGGCCTTCTCCGCCTGCATGGCAGCAAGAACAGGATCAACCACAGAAAAGTTGACCTGGTTCCTCACATCAAAGTTCCTGGATGAAAACTCTCTCAGTTCAGGGGGCCTTGGGTAGACATTCTGGTCCCCATCAGTGCCAGACTCACCTGTACTGCACGACTTCCTGTGGACCACGGGTTTCAGTGGGTACGCCCGGTCCACTCCAACTCGTTTCTTTGTAAAGGGGATAAAGTCCTGGTTATTGGCTTTGGGATACCAGGATTGAGGGCCTGATGAGTAAATTTGTTTTACTTGGCCCTGGAAATCACTTCCTGCATCTTGGTGGCTGATTCCAGTACAGTGGGGATAGGAGTAGCTCCGGGCTTTTGTGTTCCATTTGGGGTGAGTGTGGACTTTATCCAGAGTCAACTCTTTGTTGCTCAAAAGCTGCTTCTGGAAATTGTTCCTCAGGTGCCCCTTCAAGGACTGCTGGGAAGAGTCACTTTGTTCGTAAGAGTCTTGCTTGGCTGAGTGGGGCCCTGGAGCTTCTGTTGTATTATGTGGAAGCATAACGCCCACAGGCAGATGTGATGCCAACCGCTGGAGACCAGCCATTCAGGGCCTGGACTGATGCCTACGGGAGATTTAAACCAGATACATGCGAAGAGTTTGTCTGAGGTTCACTCTCGTCTGCTAAAGCAAACTATTTCTACATTTGCCCTGCCCACATTTCCTTAAACTTTTCTGGGGACAGTGGTGCTGGATCTGCCAAAGCTTCCCTTCAAAAACCATTTGGTGAGTGATTACTATGCACAAGACACTGTGTTAGGCCCTGAGGGTAGAGAAACGGAGGTGCTACAGGTGTTCCTGCCACCTAGCTCTCCTCTCCTCCAGCACCAGCCTCTGCCACGCACAGTATACTCTACAGTAAGTGGAAAGAGCATCGGATTGAAAGTCAGGTTTTAGGCCTGTAACAGGACAAGCGACTTCTCCCTTGCTGGCCCCCGTTTCTTCACCTGTAAACTGAAGGGTTCCGTCCGAGTCCATCCTCACCATTTTACAGGTGAGCAAGCTGTGGCCCAGAGGTAGTGACTGGCACAAAGAGCTCTCAGGGCTTCCCTCCTGCTGGAACCGTGCTTGATTCAAAAGAGCACAGAGGCTGCTAGGGCCTGGAGCAGGTGCCTGGCTGTCAAACCCTCATCTCAGGAGTCCCCGTGGCGCAGACGGTAAAAGTTTTGTAACCTGAGCGTTGAGGGCCACCTGACCTGGCTGCAGCCGGTTTTAGATCCTTAAGGCTGAAGTCACGTTCTGTCCCGAAGGGTCAACTGGGGCGCCCCCACTACGGACTCCGCCTCTGGGGACAAGTCCTCTCTCTCTCCTGCCCTTCGGGCCCTTAGGAGGTGCTGACCCTCTGTCTCCCCGCCCTTCTGCGTACCTGAGGCCCTCGGGCACCGCTCCTGCTCAGGGAAAACCCCAGGGCCTAGTTTCCCAGACCCGACCTCCCCCTCAACCGACGGCCGCGCAGGCGCTCTCAGCTAGCTTCTGTTATTCCCGGTGCCTGGAGACCGAGTTACTGGCGGGCCAAGCTCCGCCCCTCGCTGCGAACTCCTTGGGGAGGCGTGCGCAGGCGCAGTGCACCAGCGACCCGGGGCGACCGGGGGTGGGGGGTGCGGTCAGCCCGACCGTCACTTGACCCAGTCAGTGTCCGGCCAACTCTGCAGCCGGGTCCAGCCCTGCCCTTGGGGAGCCGAGGAAGGGCGGGAGAGGCTTTTCTGGGGCTCCATCAAAGAAGAACTTGTACTTTCCTGAGAACGATGCTCCCAGACCTTGGGGTGTGCCCTTCACTGGCAAAGGGCGGAGGCCCTGGCTGTGCCTCCGCGTGCTTCCGCCGCAGGGTGCAGGCGACCGCCTGCCTGGTGGGAGCGGGGCTGCTGCTGACCTTTCTCGGCGCGCTTGGCTGCGCTGGGCGGGCCCCAGGTATGGCTGCACGTGCGCGCTCCCTGCTTGTCGTCGCCAAGTCTTTGGAACTTGCTGCCAACGTTTTTGCTACGCAGTATCTTTCCGGGGTAATTTTTGTGGCCAATCTAATTATTTTGATATTATAATGTTTTACTCTCACGTGGTAACTCTAGCCGTCTGTACTTAGGGCGTAGGAATGACTCAGCCAAGTGTAATGATAATAAAGAACTACCAGATCGAAAATAATCAGTATAACCTGGTTTCAACAGTAAATGATACTCTGTAACTTGTTGACATCAAAAGAAAGTTTATTTTTTTTTCTTCGTTTCAGTTCATCTGTGTAGGACGTTGGGAACAGGCAGTTCGCTTTTTCCCTGTAACTACTCAATTCATGCACTTGGAAAATAATGTAGACAAGCAGTCATCAGTGTTAATACTTCAACATGTCATATTACAGCTGTTACCTGTTACAAAGAAATTCCTTGGTGGACCCTCCAGGTCAGTCCTTCTTTTTTTTTCTTTTCTTTTTCTTTTTTTTTTTTTTTTTTTAATTCCTCGTTTTCATCCCTTGTTGCCTGCACCACCTCTACATATATGCAGCTCCAGATGTTTGCCACTCTACTCAGGGTCCCAATTATCAACTCCCGCAGCTTCCCTCAGCAGAATGTACGGGCTTTCTCTTTCTCTCTCTCTCTCCTCTTCCTTCTCTCCCTTTCTTCTCTGTCTCTGTCTGTCTCTGTCTCTGTCTGTCTCTCTCCCTCTCTCCTTCCCTCTCCTCTATGAGAAAGAAGGGCCACTTTCCATGAGTTCTCTTGAATTAGTGCTTTTCAGTACCCTCCGGGAATTGACTCCATCACTTTACCCCAGCGTTTTGTTTTTGTTTTCTGTTTTGTTGGTTTTGAGGGTTTTTTAAAATTTGTTTGTTTTTTGAGACAGAATCTCACCCTGTTGCCCAGGCTGGAGTGCAGTGGCGCAATCTCAGCTCACTGCCACCTCCGCCTCCTGGGTTCAAGTGATTCTCCTGCCTCAGCCTCCCGAGTAGCTGAGATTACAGGCGTCTGCCACCACACCTGGCTAATTTTTTGTATTTTTAGTAGAGATGGAGTTTCACCATGTTAGCCAGGCTGGTCTTGAACTCGTGACCCCAGGTGATCCGCCTGCCTCAGCCTCCCACAGTGCTGGGATTACAAACATGAGCCACCACGCCCGGACTTTGTTTGTTTTGAGATAGGGTCTCACTCTGTGGCCCAGGCTGGAGTGCAGTGGCACAATCACTGCTCACTGCAGCCTCGACTTCCACAGCTCAAGCGATCCTCCCACTTCAGCCTCCTGAGTAGCTGGGACTACAGGTGTGTGCCCCTCACACCCAGCTTACTTTTTTTTTTTTTTTTTCCTATAGCAACAGGGTCTCCCTTTGTTACCCAGGCTAGTCTCAAACCCCTGGAGTCAAAAGAGATCCTCCCGCCTCAGTCTCACAAAGTACTGAGATGATAGACGTGAGCCACAGCATCCTGTCTGCATCTTGTTAACTTCAAGTTATACCTCTCCATAAACTCCATCTCTTTGGTTTTAAAATATACTCAACTTTCTCCTGCAAAACAAACCTTACTTCCCATGACCTAACTTTCATATTATGGTCCCATTCATTTCTCCTCTTCTCCACAAGGCTTCTTAATGGAAATCTCCACATTTGCTGCCGACATATGCTCATCTCCCCGTCATTGTCCAGTTCATTGTGGCCTGGCTTCTACTTTCTCCACGTTATTTAACTACAAAGCTACCAGTGACCTTCCAAAGACAAAAGCTTCATTTCTTCAGCCTACTCATGTGGCATTATTGATTATCCACCCACTTAGAATGCTCTTCTCAGTTCTCCTGTGCCCTCTTGGTTTCTTCTTTCGTGTTCTTGCTCCATCTTCTTCCAAGTCTCTGGCATTTATCTTTTCCCCATCTGCCCCCTAAATTTAAGTGTTTTCTGAAGCCCTCTTATTTCATATATATATATATATAGTTCCAGACATTCTCTTCTTTAACGATTTCAACCAAATGCTGAAATTTTCAGGTTTCACCTGTGTTTAAATGACAGCCAGCTTAACTTTAGTCTTTCTCATTAGTTACAGACTCAAATTTCGGGACTGCCCATTTGACACCTCCACAAGATCGTTCCTTAGGAACCTCAAATTCCGTAAGACAACATAAACTCATGATCCTCTCCCGTTCTCAAATCTGCTTCTGCAGTGTGCCCTTGCATGCTCACAGCATCAGTCTTCCATGCTTCCCTCTTAGTTGCCTCTTCCTTCTAACTAATCACAAGTTTTATTGAGTTTTCTTCCTTTTTTTTCTTTGAGACAGAGTCTTGCTCCATCATCCAGGCGGGGGTGCAGTGGCATGATCTCAGCTCACTGCAACCACCTCAAGCCATCCTCCTGCCTTGGCCTCCCTAGTAGCTGGGACTACAGGTGTGCACCACCATGCCCAGCTAATTTTTGTATTTTTAGTAGAGATGGGGTTTCATCAGGCTCGAACTTCTGACCTCAGGTGATCCACCTGCCTTAGCCTCCCAAAGTGCTGGGATTACACATGTAAGCCTGGCCTATTGAATTTACTTCTGCCATGTCTCTCATATATGACTCTTCCTTTACATTTCTGCCTGCTGCCCCAGGTGAGTTTTTCCTCACTTCTCCTTGGGATGGCATAGCCCTCCTAACTTCTGTTCTTGCCTTCAATATCTGCTCTTCAAACCCAACCTTCATGCTGCAGCCAAAACAATCAGTCTAAATATTTCTCCACTCCCCCAGTTTTATTAAGATATAATTGACAACTAAAAATTTTGTCTATATTTGCAGTGTACAGTGATGTTTTGATACATGTATGCATTGTGCAGTGATTAAATCAAGCTAATTACTAAATACTTCTGATCCTACCATTTCCCTCCCCAGTAGCTTCTTCTTCACCTAGAAAATAAAGTTGAAGTGCATAATTTAGCATGGCATTTCTATCTCCCAGGTTAGGTCCAGCCTACCTTTTCAGTTTTGCCTCCCCTTAATAAGCCACAGAGTCCAACCCAGTGAGTCTCATCCCTGGCTGTGTGTTAAGACTACTTGGAAAGCAATATCTAGGGGTGAGACCTGAGGATTAACATTTTTTAAAGCTTCCCCAAAGATCCTGATGCACAAGTAGGGTAGCGGACCCCTGGTCTAGCCACAACTGGCTACTTGTACTTCTTCATCTGCATGGTACTACCTTACTCTAAGCTCCACATACTGGGAGCTGGTAGAGCATAGCATTCACGGGAGTTGACTCTGGAACCAAATCCCAGCTCCATCACTTACTGGTTGTGTGACCTTGGATTAAATGCTGTTTCCTCTAAGAACCCTTTCCCAATCTTCCCAATCAGAATTAATTTGTTTGCTCCTTTGTAATATTTTCTGTCCTTGTTATAGCACAGGGCTGGTTCCTGATGAGCTCTCAATGGATTTTCATTTCATAGAATTAAATTATCATGCCGTACATTTTATGGTCATTGTTTGCATGCATATGTGCCCCTACACCAAATTAAAAACTCTTCGAAGGCAAAGATTATATATCATTCATCTTTGTATATTCTAGAGTGCCCCATACGTATTAGACACTCAGTAAGTTTTGAATTCTATAAACTATTTTTTAAATGAATTTTAGAGAAAGAAATACCATTAGCAAGATACTGTATTTAGAGTTATTTTCAAATATTGCCAAGTACAACATTCAGTCCAGCTTGTTCACCACCAACCCCCTGCCTCTCAACACTAAGGTTGCATGATTTGCTAGCATATGGATCCTCACTCTGTAGCAGGGAACTAGCAGAATGATGAATTTCCGTGCCTACTGTCACAAACCCGTCTCTCATTGTCAGGTCTGCCAACCTGGCATATTCGCATAAGGAGTCTTATGTTATGAAGTGGTGTAATATATACAATCAATCCACAAAGGATCAGTAAACACCAGTTTTCCTTCACACACATTATGAATCATAAGGGCAGCTGGATTCAAATGTTTACACATCACCTCTAATTTTAACCATCCTCATCCACATCCCCCTTGACAATTCCCTTTTCCCAAAATAAATTTGCGTAGTTTGGCCATTTGACTTAGATTGACTGATTCAACTGTAATTCTGGAGCCATTAATTATTTTGCTTGTGCTCTTGCTTTGTTTGATTAGTTATTTGTTCAAGCATTATTTGACATTTTCTTAGTAAAGGAGACCGGTGAGTCGCTTCCAGAAGCCCAGAAGCAGACGTAACCTCCATTGGGACCTCCTGTGCACTTACGCCCCTGTAATCCCCTATTCCAGATTAGTTATGACCCAAACTTTAAGAACTGAATGAAAAGGGACAGAAAGGTTGGATGTATCCTACTCAACATATTTATGATGTTTATTTTTTATTTTATTTATTCATTTATTTATTTGAGACAGAGTCTCACTCTATTGCCCAGGCTGGAGTGCAGTGGGGCAATCTCGGCTCACTGCAGCCTCCACCTCCCGGGTTCAAGCGATTCTCCTGCCTCAGCCTCCCGAATAGCTGGGATTACAGGCGCCCACCACCACGCCCGGCCAATTTTTGTATTTTCGGTAGAAACGGGGTTTCACCATATTGGCCAGGCTGGTCTCGAACTCCTGACCTCAAGTGATTCGCCCGCGTTGGCCTCCCAAAGTGCTGAGATTACAAGCTATTTATGATATTTAATGTGTACTGTTTGTCTCTCACCTCCAGAATTAAGCTCCTCAGGACAGGGATCCTGTTTTGTTCACTAATGTTTGCCAGGTCACCTAGAACAGGTGCCTGGCACACAGTAGCTGTCAGTCGGTATTTAATTGAATGATTGAATGTATCCCAATGTACTTCTTCATCTATGCTTTTCTCCCCATGAGAAAATGAGAAGAGGGGTGCGCTTGTTGACTGAGATGGGATGAGGGCTAGGTTTGTGGAGGCCCAGCCGAGTTCCTGGACAGATCCCCAACCCAAGCTTTTGGGTTGCCGGACAACCGCGTCCTGAAATCCCGCCTTCTTGGCGGGCACGGGCCGAGGCGCCCCCTCTGATTGGCCAGCTGGAGGTGATGGGCATGAGAGACAGCGAAGGAGCAGCTACACACTAAACTTCCGGGCGCGGAGGTCTGCGCGCCCTAGTGAGCCGTTGGCCTGGTGGTCCCGCAGTGAGCCCGGCGGCCGGTGGGGAAATCAAGGAGGGTGAGCCGGGAGGGGCCCCCGGGGTGTGCTTGTCAGGTCGATTAGCCTTAAAATGTTAGTAGCAGGGGATTCTGGGTGTTAGTAGCAGGGGATTCTGGTAGTGAAGGAGCGGGACCGGGAATGGATGTAAGGAGGTCATCGGTCAGCAGGTGATTTCCCCAGAAGAGGCTTCAGCGGGCAGCTGCGTACCGAAGCTCCCTCTCCCGGCGTCTGGCTCTTCCTTCACACACGCCTTATCACATCCACTCACGATTCCCATTTCCAGGACCTGGAGGTCGGGGAGAGGTCGCAGTGGTTAAGGATGGACAGGGGTGGGTGTGGCCCTTTCTGACTCAGGCTTGTGGGTCCTGGAATAATAGCCCTTCACTCTTCTGCTTTCCTGGTTTCTGACAGGTTTGAGCATGGCAGAAGGAGACACCCTGTTATCAGTGGATTATGAAATTTTTGGGAAGGTGCAAGGGGTGTTTTTCCGCAAGTATACTCAGGTATGTGGCCTGGAGGCTTTGGGGTGGTAACCTAGGTTGTGGGCATAGGAACAAGGGACATGTTCCTGACAAATGTGAACTGGAAGCCGCTGGCCAGCTGCATGGCAAAGAGGTAGTTTGTAGAGCAATGAGTATGAAAATGCTGTGCAATCGGTAAAACATGGTGTAAATGGAAGATTATCCTGCTGTTATTATTTGTCTTTTTCCAACAGTGGTGCCTGAGCATCTAGATACACATATTAATGAGCTTCTCTCTTCCAAGGGAAATAGAGGGCTTCACCAGTTCTCGCTGTTGTGGCGTCATCAAACCAAGTCAGATTTCTTACAGAAAGGCTAACATTGATTGAAGAGATGGCATTTAGATGACCTGATGTCATGTATATAACATATATAAATGCTTCCTCTGTAGTTGCTGCACTTTCTTCAGACCTCTTTCTCCAAGCTTCCCTCAATTCTCCACTTAATTCCTTTCTATTCTTTTTTTGGTTTTGAAAGAACATTTACATTTTCCAGCTGACATTTTTCTTATTAAAAACTCTTTATCCGTTCCAGAATAGGTGATGGGAACACTGAATGTGGAGCCTGGTATTCTTCCTAGAGCAATAAGGGAGTATTTAAGGGGATGGACAAACTGCTGGCAGCCTCTACCTCTGCTTTAATGTGGTTAATCTTCCCTCAACAGGCACACATAAATGCAAGCTCAATTTCCCCTCTGCCTTCTGTAGGTATTGGCTATTGCCTTCCCGGTGTGTCTTTAATCCCACAGATAATGAGTTAGGACTGCAGAACTTCTTGAGTGTCTCCTTCCTGGGACTGTGGTACTTAAAATTCAAATTCTAACCTGGAAGGAATCTTTGAAATATGAATGTGAATTGTCAATACCTTTTTTCCTTTTTCTTTTTTTTTCTGGAGGATGGTGGCACAGTCACAGCTCATTGCAGCCTTAACCTCCCAGGCTCAAATGATCCTCCTTCCTCAGCCTCCCAAGTAGCTGGGACCACAGGTGCATGCCACCACCCCAGCTTTTTTTTTTTTTTTTTCTTTTAATAGAGAGCTATGTTGCCCAGGCTGGTCTTGAACTCCTGGGCTCAAGTGATCCTTCTACCTCTTTTTCTTTTTTCTTTTTTTTTTTTTCCTTGAGACAGTTTCACTCTTGTTGCCCAGGCTGGAGTGCAATGGCACGATCTCAGCTCACTGCAATTTCCGCCTCCCGGGTTCAAGCGTTCTCCTACGAGTAGCTGAGATTACAGGTATGCGCCACCATGCCCCGCTAATTTTGTATTTTTAGTAGAGACAGGATTTCTCCATGTTGGTCAGACTGGTCTTGAACTCCCAACCTCAGGTGATCCGCCCACCTCGGCCTCCCAAAGTGTTGGGATTACAGGTGTGAGCCACTGTGCCCAGCCAATACCTCTTATTCTAATTATTCAGAAACCATTTCTTCCCATCTGACATTCAAATAGGAAATGACCGTTGAAAACAGAATTGCTGAAACTCATAGCAAGAGCTGTGTTCCAATTAGCTTTGCTACCAATTATGCAGGTAAGTTCCTGTAAATTAAGGTGATTGAGATAATAGCTTCAAAGGTTAGTCAAAGTTGTTGAGGGAGAAGGGCCAGATAGTGGTATATATAGCCCATCTTTCTCTACCTGCCCTTCTCCCCAGTTTTTTGTTTGTTTGTTTGTTTTGTTTTTCTTGTTTTTTTTTTTGAGACGGAGTCTCGCTTTGTGGCCCAGGCTGGAGTGCAGTGGCCGGATCTCAGCTCACTGCAAGCTCCGCCTCCTGAGTTTATGCCATTCTCCTGCCTCAGCCTCCCGAGTAGCTGGGACTACAGTTGCCCGCCACCTCGCCCGGCTAGTTTTTTGTATTTTTTAGTAGAGACGGGGTTTCACCGTGTTAGCCAGGATGGTCTCAATCTCCTGACCTCGTGATCCGCCCGTCTCGGCCTCCCAAAGTGCTGGGATTACAGGCTTGAGCCACCGCGTCCGGCCACTCCCCAGTTTAAAGAAAGAATAACAGAATGCAGAAAAACAAATATTGATTGGAAAACTGCATATAAAATGACATCTTTTTTTAAAATTAGGCTTGTAGCTTATTCTTTACTATTTATAATCATTTAAATATATATGTTCATTTGAACAGTTGTTTTGCTGCAGTCTGTTTGCTGTTGATATTATCTAGCCTCTTATTTAAATTCCTTCATTTCTAGAGAAGTGGCAAATAATAATTCAGGGACTTTTAAAAACTTGGAATATAATTTACATCCCATAAAACCCATCCTCCTAAAGTGTATAATTTGGTGATTTTTAGTATATTCACAAAGTTGTGCACTAATTCCAGAACATTTTCATCATCCCAAAAAGAAACCCCCTACCTGTTAGCACTCACTCCTCATCCCCTAAACCCCTAATAACCACTAACCTACTTTCTGTCTCTATGAATTTGCCTATTCTAGATTTTTGTTGTTGTTGTTGTTGTTGAGACGGAGTCTCAACTCTGTCTCACTCTGTCGTCCAGGCTGGAGTGCAGTGGCATGATATCGGCTCACTGCAACCTCTGCCTCCCGCGTTCAAGTGATTCTTCTCCCTCAGCCTCCCAAGTAGCCAGGATTAAGGGCATGCACCACCACGCCCCGTTAATTTTTGTATTTTTAGTAGAGACGGGGTTTCACCATGTTGGCCAGGCAGGTCTTGAACTCCTGACCTCAGGTGATCCACCTACCTCGGCCTCCCAAAGTGCTGGGATTACATTCGTGAGCCACCATGTTCACCCTATTCTTGGTATTTCATATAAATGGAATCATACAAATGTGGCCTTTTTTTGTGACTGGCTCCGTTCACTTAACATATTGTTTTCAAGGTTTATCTACACTGTAGCATGTATTAGTATCCTATTCCTTTTTATGGCTGAATAATATCCCATTGTATGGATATACCACATTTTATTTATCCATTCATCAGTTGATGGAAATTTGGGTTTGATTTTTGGCCATTATGAATAATAGTGCTGGGAACACATATGTGCATATTGTTGTGTAGACAATGTTTTCAGTTCCATTGAGTATATACATACCTAGGAGTAGATTGCTGGGTCATATGGTAACTTTATGTTTAACTTTTTGAGGAACTGCCAAACTTTTCCAAAGCAGCTATACCATTTTATGTTCTCACTGGCAATGTGTGAGAATTCCAGTTTGTCCACATCCTTGCCAACGATGGTTACTGTCTTTTATGTTAGCCATCCTAGTGGGTATGAGGTAATATCTCATTGTGGTTGTTTGTTTGTTTTTCAAGTATTAATGAATTTAAAAGGATTTAAATCATATGAGGAATATTCTGCAACTACAGTGGAACTAAACCACATTAAAAAAAATAAAAAAGATAACTGGAAAATCCCAAAATATTTGGAAACCATATAGCACACTTACTTCTAAAATTGTGGTAGAATACATATAACATAAAAATTACTGTTTTAACCATTTTTAAATGTACAATTCGGTGGTCTTAAGTACATTGTTCTGTTTATCTACAGAACGCTTTTCATCTTGCAAAACTGAAACTCTGTATTCATTAAACGCTAACTCCCCATTTTCTCCTTCCCCCAAGCCCCTGACAATCATAAATCTACATTCTATTAATTCAACTATTCTAGTTACCTCATATAAGTAGAATTTTACAGTATTTGTCCTTTTGTGGCTGGCTTATTTCACTTAGCGTAATATCCTTAAGGTTCATCTGTGTTATATCATGAAAGTAAAAACAATTTTCTTTCTTTGTAAGACTGAATAATATCCTGTTGTATGTGTAACTTTCAGTGTGGTTTTGATTTGCCTTCCTAATGACTAATGATGTTGAACATGTTTTCATGGGCTTATTGGCATATTTTATGTCTTCTTTGGAGAAATGTCCATTCAAATCTTTTTGCCCATTTTTAGTTATTTGCCTCCTTATTCTTGAGTCATAAGAATATTTTTATTCTGGATACTAGTCCCTTATCAGATATATGATATACAAACATTTCTCCCATTCTGTGGGTTGTCTTTTTAATTTCTTGATAGTGTCTATGAAGTACAAAAGTTTTTACTTTTGATGAAGTCAAATCAAATTTATCTGTTCTTTTTTTGCTTATACTTTTAGTGTTATGTCTAAGAAATCTTCCTAATCCAAGGTCATGAAGGTTCATGCCTATGTTTTTTGTTTGTTTTGTTTTTGTTTTTTGTAGCGACTGGATTTCCCCAAGTTGCCCAGGCTGGTCCTGACCTCAAGCAGTCTGCCCACCTCAGCCTCCCAAAGTGCTGGGATTACAGGTGTGAGCCACCACACCCAGCTGTCATGCCTATCTTTTCTTTTCCTTTTTTTCTTTTTTTCTTTTTTTTTTAGACAGAGGCTTGCTCTGTGCAGTGGTACAATCTCGGTTCACTGCAGCCTTCTGCCTCCAGGGTTCAAGCGATTCTCCTGAGTAGCTGGGATTACAGATGTGCACCACCATGCCTGCCTAGTTTTTGTATTTTTAGTAGACATGGGGTTTCACCATGTTGGTCAGACTGGTCTCCTGACCTCGTGATCCACCCGCCTCGTGATCCACCCGCCTCAGGCTCCCAAAGTGCGTGAGTCACCGCGCCCAGCCGCCCATGTTTTCTTCAAAGTTTCATAGTTTACACTCTTAGACTGAGGTCTTTGATCCAGTTTAATTTTTATGTGATGTGAGGTAGGAAATCCAGCTTTATTCTTTTGCATGTGAATATCCAGTTGTCCCAGCACCATTTGTTGAAATTAGTATTATTTCCCACATTCATTTGTCATGGCACCCTTTTCAAAAATCAACATAAAGGTAAGGGTTTATTTCTGGACTCTCAATACTATTCCATTCATCTGTATGTCTGCCTACTGTAGTTGAGATGTTTGTCCCCTTCAAATCTCATGTTGAAATTTGATCCCCAGTGTTGAAGGTGGGACATAATGGGAGGTATTTGAGTCATGGGGCCAGGTCCCTCATGAGCAGATTAATGCCCTTCCTGCAGGGTGGGAGGGTCAATGAATTCTTACTCTATTAGTTCCCTTGAGAACTAGTTGTTATTTTTATTTATTTATTTTTTTGAAATGGAGTCTCATTCTTGTCGCCCAGGCTAGAGTGCAGTGGCACAATCTTGGCTCACTGCAACCTCCGCCTCCAGGGTTCAAGTGATTCTCCTGCCTCACCCTCCCAAGTAGCTGGGATTACAGGCACCCGCCACCACACCCAGCTAATTTTTGTATTTTTAGTAGAGATGGGGTTTCACCATGTTGACCAGGCTGGTCTCGAACTCCTGACCTCAGGTGATCCACCTGCCTCGGCCTCCCAAAGTGCTAGGATTACAGGTGTGAGCCACTGCACCTGGTGGGAACTGGTTATTAAAAAGAGCCTGGTACCCCACCTCTTCCCACCCTGCCTCACTTCCTCTTTAACCGTATGATCTCTGCACATGCGGAATCCCCTTTGCCTTCCACCGTGAGTGGAAACAGCCTAAGGCCCTCACCTGATGCCAGTGACAGTCTCATGCTTGTACAATCTACAGAATCATGAGCCAAATAAACCTCTTCATAAATTACCCAGCCTCCGGGAGTTCTTTTTTTTTTTTTTTTTGAGACAGAGTCTTGCTCTGTCGCCCAGCCTAAAGTGCAATAGTGTGATCTTGGCTCACTGCAACCTCCACTTCCCAGGTTCAAATGATTCTCCTGCCTCAGCCTCCTGAGTAGCTGGGATTACAGGCACCCACCACCGTACCCAGCTAACTTTTGTATTTTTAATAGATGGGGTTTCACCATCTTGGCCAGGCTGGTCTTGAACTTCTGACCTCATGATCACCCCACCTCAGCCTCCCAAAGTGCTGGGATTTCAGGTGTGAGCTACCATGCCCGGCCCTCAGGTAGTTCTTTATAGCAACACGAAATGGTCTAAGCCACTATCCTTATGCCAATATCACACTGTCTCAGTTACTGCAGCTTTGTAGTAAATTTTGAAATTGGGAAGTGTGAATTCTTCAACTTTGTTTTTCCTTTTCAAGATTATTTCTAGCTATTCTGGGTCCCTTATGTTTCCATGTAAATTTTAGTATCAGTTTTTCGATTTCTGCAAAAGCACTGGGATTTTGATAGAGATTGAGTTGAATCTGTAGATCAACTGGGTAGTAGTATCACCTTAAAAATGTTAAGTCTTCCAATACATCAATAAGGGATGTCTTTTCATTTACTTAGATAGTCTTTAATTTCTTTCAAGAATGTTTTGTAACTTTCTGTATATGTCTTGCAGTTCTTTTGTTAAATTTATTCCTAGACATTTTATCTTTTTGATGCTATTATAAATGGAATTGTTTCCTAACTTCATTTTCAGTTTTTCATTGCTAGTGTATAGAAATACAATTGATTTTTGTATATCAATTTTATATCCTACAACCTTGTGAGACTGTTAATTAGCTCTAGTGTGTGCCTGTGTATGTTCCTTAGGACTTTTTGTATACAAGATATGTCATCTGCAAGTAGAGGTAGTTTTGCTTTTTCCTTTCCAATCTGAATACCTTTTCTTTTTCCAGCTATGGATAGACCCTCAAGTATAATATTGAGCAGAGTGGTAGTAGCAGACATCCTTGTCTTGTTCCTGATCTTAGTGGGAAGGTTTTCAATCTTTCACCATTAAGTATGATGTTAGCAGTGGGTTTTTCACAGATTCCCTTTATCAGGTTGAGGAAGTTTCCTTCTGTTCCTAGTTTGTTGAGTGTTTTGATCAAAAAAGAGGTATTAGTTTTTGTCAAATGCTTTTTTGCCATCTATTGAGATTATCATGTAGCTTTTGTTTTATTAATATGGCATATTAAGTTGATTACTTCTTGCATATTGAAGCAATCTTGAAAGAAATCCTAATTTGTCATGGTGTACAATTCTTTTTAGATGTTGCCTGATTTGGTTCACTAGTATTTTGCTGAGGATTTTTGCATCTCTGTTCATAAGAGATATTGGTCTATGGTTTTTTGGTGGTGTTTTTCTTGTGACGGCTTTGTTGTTTTGGAGTTTCTTTGTTTTTTCTTTTACACTGGGTTTTTTTTTTCCTCTTTATTTTTCATTTTTATTTTTTAGCTTTGGTTTTAGTATAAGGATAATGCTGGCTTAATAGCATGTGTTGGGAAGTGTTTCCTTTTATTTTTTTTAACCCTTAATTCTTGGTTTGGATCTTCTATTTTTTGGAAGAGCTTGTGAAGGGTTGGTAAAGGATTGTTTTTTAAACATTTGGTAGAATTTACCCATGAAGTCATCTGGTCCTGGGCTTTTTCTCTGTGGGAAGGTTTTTGATTAAAAATTCCATCTCTTTACTTGGTATAGGTCTATTCACACTTTCTATTTCTTCTTGATTCAGTTTTGGTTGTCTGTCTTTCTAGGTTATTAGGTTTCTTTTCATCCAAGTTAATCTAACTTTTTGGCATATAATTGTTCATAGAATTCCCTTATATCCTTTTTATCTTTGTAAGGTTGGTGGTAATGTCTCCTCTTTTATTTCTGATTTTAGTAATTTGAGGCTTTCATCCTTTTTTCTTTATCAGTCTAGCTAAAGGTTGTCAATTTTGTTGATCTTGTCAAAGAAGCAACTTTTGTTTTCTTGATTTTCTCTATTCTTCTGCTTTCCATTAATTTCTGCTCTAATCTTTATTTCTTTCTTTCTGCTCATTTTGAATTTAGTTTGCTCTTCTTTTTCTAGTATCCTAAGGTGGAAATCTTGGTTATTGATTTGAAGAGAGTTTCTTTTTAGATTGCAACTAGAGTTGGTGATTATATTCCTTAAAATATTGTCAGATGATTGTTTAAGCAAAAATATGGTTATGAGGTAGAATTCGCTTTTTGGAATTTTCTTAGGGAGAAAAACCCTGTTTACTTGTGCAATAGATATTCAAAACTGAACATAAGTCAATAACATTATGCTATCGTTAAAAAAATAAGAACAGAGTTGAGCACACAAATGAAACCAGTAGGAAACACCCATTCTCAACACTGGTCAAATTTTGTAGCATTCTGTTCAACTCTCAAGAGTTCAGGTAAGGCCAGGTGCAGTGGCTCACGCCTGTAATCCCAGCACTTTGGGAGGCCGAGGCGGGCGGATCACGAGGTCAGGAGATTGAGACCATCCTGGCTAACACAGTGAAACCCCACCTCTACTAAAAATACAAAAAAATTAGCTGGGAGTGGTTGCGGGAGCCTGTGGTCCCAGCTACTTGGGAGGCTGAGGCAGGAGAATGGCGTGAACCCGTGAGGCGGAGCTTGCAGTGAGCTGGATCGCGCCACTGCACTCCAACTGGGGCGACAGAGTGAGACTCCGTCTCAAAAAAAAAAGAGTTCAGATAAATCACACTGCAAATTTTTAAAGATTTATTTGACTGTTAAACCTCCTGTTTAAAACTGCACATTCTTACAGCTATTTACCATACATATAAGATATCTCTTAAGAACTGGAGATAGTCAGCTCCCGTGGGTTAATTTGAAGCAGAAGAGGGCAGTTGTTATACCAAGTCAGTTGGATGTGGAGTCTTACTCAAAATTCATTCTCAGCATTCTTCTTTTATGGTATCTTCTTTGGCACTTAGCAGTGCATCGGGTAGGCATCTTCTATTTTTCTTCATTCTTTAATTTCCTTTGTATCCCTCAAATGGCTATTTATTTGGTTGGAGTCTGTTTTGTTCATTAAGCAAACATGTCTTTGCTTTGAACATGTCTTTGATTTGATGGATACTTACATTCCTCATCAAACATTTTTTTTGCTATGCATAACATTTTCTTTGGCCAACTCCAGCAATTTCCCACATTTTGACATGCAATCATGTTAACTCCCATTTTCTTTTGTAATCCAACACCTTCTATTTAGATAGATTACTTTAACAATCAGTGACTTAATATTCTAATCATAAATTTATACAAAAATAAAATTACCTCCAAAACATTGCTACCTTTCCTAAACATTCAGTCTTGCCACAGTTTAATAAAAGGAAAGAACATTAAAAAGGATAAGCCACTATAATGATTAGATGCTTTTCATAAGCCTACAGGCATTGTGATTATTTAGACAGAAGAGAAGAAAGTCAAGTGAAAACCTGATAGTTATGTAGTCTCATGGTTTGCTGTTGAGAGGTTGATCACCAGCTGCTTTTCTTTTCTAGGAAGACAACAAAGTGGGCTTTGGCTACGACATAAATATATTGGGTTAGACAGTTTTACTACAGTAAGAACAATGGGATGAGTTGCTCAGGAAATTGTGAAATACTTTCTAATGATCTTTAAAGATATAACAAACACGAATTCATCTGGATTTTAGGTGTGGTCCTGGTTAACGGCAAAGGGAAGGGTCAAAGAACTTCATGCTTTTTCCATTTAACATACCCAATAGATTCTTGATTAGGGGAAGGGAAAATGAGCAAGATACAGTCCAGTATTCTAAAAACAATCAGCCTTAGGGGATCATTTCAAAAGCATCTGTTTTGGACTTAAGTCTTTGGTACTTAACCAAATTGACTTCACACTGAAAAATTCTAGTGCCTGAGTTTTATAGGGTAGAAGAAAGACATGGAGTCAAGTGGCCAACACTTCATGTGAAGATAAGCAATGAGCTCCTTCTTGCTGTCTTTCTTTTGACTGTTCTGGGCAATATCAAATTAGTTTCTGTGGTTTGATTATAGGCCAGATTGTAGTCTTACCTTGTTTTCCTCAATCTCACTGGATCTCTCTCTCTTTTTTCCCCCCTTAGGCTGAGGGTAAAAAGCTGGGATTGGTAGGCTGGGTCCAGAACACTGACCGGGGCACAGTGCAAGGACAATTGCAAGGTCCCATCTCCAAGGTGCGTCATATGCAGGAATGGCTTGAAACAAGAGGAAGTCCCAAATCACACATCGACAAAGCAAACTTCAACAATGAGAAAGTCATCTTAAAGTTGGATTACTCAGACTTCCAAATTGTAAAATAATGGCCTGAATTTAAGTTTTGTTTTTGGTTGATTTGGTTTGGTTTTTATTGTTAATAGAGATAGAACTATTGTGTGTTAATATTAGCATTAGTCAATAAGTTATTTTAATGTCAGATATTTGAATGTTATTATATATTACCTGTATGATGGAAGGATTATTACTGTACACAAATCTAATCAATAAAAACATTAGAACCTTCTGCTTAGAGTACTTTTTAAAAATCTTCAGTGAACTTCCTTTTGGGCGAAATAAGAAGTATTTATTCAGTAAACATTTGTGGGAGGATTTTGAGGTAATTTAAAGAAGTCTGAAAGAAAAAAAGTTATGTTAGTCATTTCTTTAAATGGTTTCTATGAAATGTTCTTCAAGAAATTGCATGCCTAATAAGAACAAATACCACAAGTTCAATTTGTTAGCTCTGTTCATATGATGTTTGGATGAATTACTTCTGCTGTTGTTTCTTTTCTCTGGGTAAGGAATTCACATAAAGTTATGTTACGGGCTGAACTGTGTCCCACCAAATTCATATGTTAAAGTCCCAGTCCCCAGTACCTCAGAAAGTGACTGTATTGGGACACAGAGCCTTTAAAGAGGTAATTAAGGTTGAATGAGGCTGTGAGGGTGGGCCCTACTCCAGTCTGACTGGTGTTCTTATAAGAGAACATATTGGACATAGACACACATGTGCAAAAATGAAAGACCCTGTGAAAATGGCCATCTACAAGCCAAGGAGAGGCCTCAGAAGAAATCGTTGCTGCCAACACCTTGATCTCAGACTTCTAGTCTCTAGACCTGAGAGGAAATAGACTGCTGCTGCTTAAGTTACTCAGTCTGAGGTATTTTGTTATAGCAGTCCTAGCTATAGTAATAATCATAAACAGTTATCAGGATTTTGCTTAATCAGCCCTAGAAGACTGGTTGGTTGGGTTTGGTTAGTCACTAAACTAGTATATGTCAAATGCTTACCAGGTCTGACAAATTTGTTATAAATTCCACTTTAAATAAATTCTCAATGAAAATGAGATAGAAAGCAAAAACTAAGGACTGGTTAACAATTTCAAAACACTTTATTCTCACAGCATTCTCAGAGTTCTGCTCTCCTTTAGTTATAAAAGAAGCTGTGGTGGCATTGGGGAGATTCAAGTCAGTGAAGAGAGTCTTGGTGTTGTCGTCTGTAAATTAAGAGTTGAGCAAAGGCCGGGTGCGGTGGCTCACACCTGTAATCCCAACACTTTGGGAGGCCGAGGTGGGCAGATCCCCTGAGGTCGGGAGTTCAAGACCAGCCTGACCAACATGGAGAAATCCCCGTCTCTACAAAAAATACAAAATTAGCCGAGCGTGGTGGTGCATGCCTGTAATCCCAGCTACTCGGGAGGCTGAGGCAGGAGAATCTCTTGAACCCGGGAGGCGGAGGTTGCGGTGATCTGAGATCACGCCATTGAACTCCAGCCTGGGCAACAGCCTCTGTCTCAAAAAAAAAAAAAAAAAAAAGAGTTGAGTTAGACAGTTTCTCAGCCTTTTCCAGCTCCAAATGCTATAATTCTAAAATGGAAGCCTCTGGAATTATTCATTCATTCAGTGCCTACCATAAGCCAGGCACTGCTCTTGGTAACTGGGATACAGCAGTAAACAAAATATATAAACTCTTTACCTTCACATAGCTTACATTCTAGGGAGAGAAGACAATAAGCAAACATAAAATATATATTGAATTAAACGGTAGTTAAGAGCAAAGGTGAAAATGAGAAAAAAAGGAAAGGGAACACACGGGAAAAAAACAAACAAACATAAAAACAAAAGTAAAAGTTACGACATAGTCTTTCACACCATGCCAAAAGCGGATAAGGATTGAGACTGTAGGTACCCGTTCACTGAACCCTGGGATGCGGATCCTTGGCTGGAACACCTGACGCGCATGCGCACTGGTGTGTCGTGGCCTGGCGCGCCCCTCCGAAGCGCATGCTCGTGGACTCGCACGTGCACGAGCCTCAAGACCCAAGGTGCGCGCGTCGGCGTCCCAGGCGGTTGGTGTCCGAGAATTGGTTAAGCTGGACTCGAGGTGACTCTGGGGGAAGCACGCGACGAAAAGATGTTGCCGGGGGCTCTTCTAACACCAGAAGGGCCTGATGATGGCTGCGCGCAGCTTTCGGAGCCGGATGCGCGAGGACCCCGGAGGCCCGGCGGCCTGGCGGCAGGGCGGGCCCGGTGTGGGGACAAGGACGGGGCTGGCTGGGGAGGGGCTGGGCCTGGCGGGAAGGCGGCGCTGCACTGGACGCGGCCCGCGCGGCGCTCCCAGGCCCCTGGGCCCTGGATCCAGGCCAGTGCGTTGCGTCCGTCCCAAGCGCAGGCGTCATCAGGAAATCGTTGGGTTTACATTAATCGGAATACTTGTTAAACGTTTGCCCCTCACTTGCTGCCGGCTGCGAAGTGCATTAGCTTAGAAAGCAGCAGAAGTTCTGCAGTTAGATCCCTGATTTTCCCGGGTTCGGAAAACCAACCCCACCGCCTACAGGGGGCTCCCCCACGCGGCTTTCACTGATGGAGAAGAGGGGGAGACCTTTAATGGCACTAGAATCTTAGGGTTTGGGTTTTTTAGATGTTTTTTGTTTTTGTGCTTTTACTTGCAGGAAAACTTAAAATCAAATTCAGGCAGCCCCATGCCATCATTATTATTACCAGGGTAGTTTATGCCCGTCTGTAAAGACCAAAAGAATATTAATAATAATGACCGTCTGGCTGGGCGCGGTGGCTCACACCTGTAATCCCAGCACTTTGGGAGGCCAAGGCGGGAGGATCACTTGAGTTCAGGAGTTTGAGACCAGGCTGGTCAACATGGTGAAACCCCATCTCTACATAAAAGACAAAAATTAGCCAGGCGTGGTGGTGCGCGCCTGTAATCCCAGCTACTTGAGAGGCTGAGGCTGGAGGATTGCTTGAGCCCAGGAGGTGCAGGCTGCAGTGCCGAGATTGTGTCATTGCACTCCAGCCTGGGTGGCAGAGCAAGACCCTGTTTCAAAAAAGAATAATAACGACCTTCTAAAAACATGAGTAATACGTGAACAGGATTTAACAATCGAATGGCAAAGAAAGGTTTATATGAAAAGGAATTTTCCTGCTTTATCTTTTCCCATTCCCAACCTCTTTCCCTGAGGTGACTATACTTAACCATAATAATAATAATCTCTTAATGCCCCCAATTTCTCTTTGATACAATTTGATTCTTAAAATTTCTTCCTATTGCTTCACCTTATTGCAATGTCTTAGCAATTCATTATAAGTGCTTTTCTAAAAGTCATGGTTATTGTGTAATGTATAAATGTTATGAAACTAGCTTGGACATTTTTGTCGTGAATAATTTCTAGCTAATGTTCCTTAGCTGTATTTAATTTAAGCATCTGTTTTTGGTGAAGTGGTTAGAATTTCTAATACTGTCTTTACCGGTCAACTTCAAGTGTAATTATGATTTCACTTTAGGACATGTGGGATTTAGAAAGGAGCATTGAAAATTATGAAATTATGAATGTTTCTTTGGATGTGAATTCATTGCACCAAGCATGAGCTGTGCCTAGAGATCAGTGGTATAACTTTGTTTTGCTTTGTTTCACAATTTGGTTTAATAAGAGCGATTTCATTTGCCTCAAATGCTATTTCTTCATAATGCTTGAAAGAAATGTGTAATGCTGTAGCTTTGATTATGTGCGTGTGTGGTTTTTTTCTCCTATAGGCAATTATTTCCCGTCAGAGAAGGAAACCATTGCTTGGCATTCTCACCATCTTTCTACCTACCATGATCAAGTGCTTGTCAGTTGAAGTACAAGCCAAATTGCGTTCTGGTTTGGCCATAAGCTCCTTGGGCCAATGTGTTGAGGAACTTGCCCTCAACAGTATTGATGCTGAAGCAAAATGTGTGGCTGTCAGGGTGAATATGGAAACCTTCCAAGTTCAAGTGATAGACAATGGATTTGGGATGGGGAGTGATGATGTAGAGAAAGTGGGAAATCGTTATTTCACCAGTAAATGCCACTCGGTACAGGACTTGGAGAATCCAAGGTTTTATGGTTTCCGAGGAGAGGCCTTGGCAAATATTGCCGACATGGCCAGCGCTGTGGAAATTTCGTCCAAGAAAAACAGGACAATGAAAACTTTTGTGAAACTGTTTCAGAGTGGAAAAGCCCTGAAAGCTTGTGAAGCTGATGTGACTAGACCAAGCGGTGGGACCACTGTAACAGTGTATAACCTATTTTACCAGCTGCCTGTAAGGAGGAAATGCATGGACCCTAGACTGGAGTTTGAGAAGGTTAGGCAGAGGATAGAAGCTCTCTCACTTATGCACCCTTCCATCTCTTTCTCTTTGAGAAATGATGTTTCTGGTTCCATGGTTCTTCAACTCCCTAAAACCAAAGACGTATGTTCCCGATTTTGTCAAATTTATGGATTGGGAAAGTCCCAAAAGCTGAGAGAAATCAGTTTTAAATATAAACAGTTTGAGCTTAGTGGCTATATCAGCTCTGAAGCACATTACAATAAGAATATGCAGTTTTTGTTTGTGAACAAAAGACTGGTTTTAAGGACAAAGCTACATAAACTCATTGACTTTTTATTAAGGAAAGAGAGTATTATATGCAAGCCAAAGAACGGTTCCACCAGTAGGCAAATGAGTTCAAGTCTTCGGCACCGGTCTACCCCAGAACTCTATGGCATATATGTAATTAATGTGCAGTGCCAATTCTGTGAGTATGATGTGTGCATGGAGCCAGCCAAAACTCTGATTGAGTTTCAGAACTGGGACACTCTCTTGTTTTGTATTCAGGAAGGAGTGAAAATGTTTTTAAAGCAAGAAAAATTATTTGTGGAATTATCAGGTGAGGATATTAAGGAATTTAGTGAAGATAATGGTTTTAATTTATTTGATGCTACTCTTCAGAAGCGTGTGACTTCCGATGAGAGGAGTAACCAGGGCAGTTTCCAGGAAGCATGTAATAATATTTTAGATTCCTATGAGATGTTTAATTTGCAATCAAAATCTGTGAAAAGAAAAGCTACTGCAGAAAACATAAGCACACAGAATTCTAGGGATTTAGAAGCTATCAGAAAAAATACAAATGATGCATTTTTATGCATTTATGAATCAGGTGGTCCAGGCCATAGCAAAATGACAGAGCCATCTTTACAAAACAAAGACAGCTCTTGCTCAGAATCCAAGATGTTAGAACAAGAGACAATTGTAGCATCAGAAGCAGGAGAAAATGAGAAACATAAAAAATCTTGCCTGGAACATAGCTCTTTAGAAAACCCATGTGGAACCAGTTCAGAAATGTTTTTAAGCCCTTTTCAGACACCATGTCACTTTGAAGAGAGTGGGGAGGATCTAGAAATATGGAAAGAAAGTACTACTGTTAATGACATGGCTGCCAACGTCATGAAAAATAATAGAATTCAGAATCAACCAGAGAGATTTAAAGATGCTACTGAAGTGGGATGCCAGCCTCTGCCTTTTGCGACAACATTATTGGGAGTACATAGTGCTCAGACAGAGAAGGAGAAAAAAAAAGAGCCTAGCAATTGTGGAGGAAGAAATGTTTTTAGTTACGGACGAGTTAAATTATGTTCCACTGGCTTTATAACTCATATAGTACAAAATGAGAAAACTAAATCAATTGAAACAGAACATGCATTTAAAAATTATGTTAGACCTGGTCCCACACGTGCCCAAGAAACATTTGGAAATAGAACACGTCATTCAGTTGAAACTCTAGACCTCAAAGATTTAGCCGGCACTTTAAGTAGAGAATCTGGTCAATTGCCCAACAAAAAAATTTGCAGAACAAATATAAGTTGTGGGCTAGAGAATGAACCTACAGCAACTTATGCAAAGTTTTCTACTTTTCAGCAAGATAGCAAAAAATCACAAACAGGTTGCATATTATCTGATACATCCCCCTCTTTCCCCTGGTATAGACACGTTTCAAATGATAGTAGGAAAACAGATAAATTAATTGGTTCCTCCAAACCAATCGTCCGTAAGAAGCTAAGCTTGAGTTCACAGCTAGGATCTTTAGAGAAGTTTAAGAGGCAATATGGGAAGGTTGAAAATCCTCTGGATACAGAAGTAGAGGAAAGTAACGGAGTCACTACCAATCTCAGTCCTCAAGTTGAACCTGACATTCTGCTGAAGAACAAGAACTGCTTAGACAACTCTGATGTTTGTAAAATCACTACTATGAAGCATAGTGATTCAGATAGTAGTTGCCAACCAGTAAGCCACGTCCTTGACTCAGAGAAGCTTCCATTCTCCAAGGATGAAGATTGTTTAGAACAACAGATGCCTAGTTTGAGAGAAAGCCCTATGACCCTGAAGGAGTTATCTCTCTTTAATAGAAAACCTTTGGACCTTGAGAAGTCATCTGAATCACTAGCCTCTAAATTATCCAGACGGAAGGGTTCCGAAAGAGAAACTCAAACAATGGAGATGATGAGTCGTTTTAATGAACTTCCAAATTCAGATTCCAGTAGGAAAGAGAGCAAGTTGTGCAGTGTGTTAACACAAGATTTTTGTATGTTATTTAAAAATGAGCATGAAAAAACAGAGAATGGTGTCATCCCAACATCAGATTCTGCCACACAGGATATTTCCTTTAATAAAAATAGTAAAACACATTCTAACAGCAATACAACAGAGAACTGTGTGATATCAGAAACTCCTTTGGTATTGCCCTATGATAATTTTAAAGTTACCAGTAAAGATTCAGATGTTCTTATCAGAGCTTCAGAACAACACACAGGAAGTCCGGACTCTCCCAGTGGAATGTTAATGAATCTGGTAGACGATGCCACAGGTGACCAAAATGGAATTTGTTTTCAAAGTGAGGAATCTAAAGCAAGAGCTTGTTCTGAAACTGAAGAGTCAAACACGTGTTGCTCGAATTGGCAGCAGCATTTCGATGTAGCCCTGGGGAGAATGGTTTATGTCAACAAAATGACTGGACTCAGCACATTCATTGCCCCAACTGAGGACATTCAGACTGCTTGTACTAAAGACCTGACAACTGTGGCTGTGGATGTCGTACTTGAGAATGGTAAGTACGTACTGTTCATGTGCATGAGATGCTTTTGAAAATGGAAATGCTGGACAAGGAGTAAGATCCTCATTATCCAAAGAGATTATCTCAACAGATAGAACATTTTGAAGACCACTTACAAAACATATATTGTATTTTCATGCTATATGAAGATTATCTACATCCAACGCTAATTTTTTTTTTTTTTTTGAGACGGAGTCTTGCTCTGTCACCCAGGCTGGAGTGCAGTGGTGCGATCTTGGCTCACTGAAACCTCTGCCCCCACCCCCGGTTCAAGCGATTCTCCTGCCTCAGCCTCCCATGTAACTTGGATTACAAGAGTGTACCACCATGCCCAGCTACATTTTTTTATTTTTAGTAGAGACAGGATTTCACTATGTTGGCCAGGCTGGTCTCAAACTCCTGGCCTCAAATGATCCACCCGCCTCAGCCTCCCAAAGTGCTGGGATTATAGGTGTGAGCCACTGCACCCAGCCTCTATGTCCAACACTATTAAATGGAGAATACAGTTAAAAGATGTCAGTGTGTGTATGTGTAAGAAAGGGGGTGATAGGTATATATCTAGAACAACAATAAAAAAAAGGGATGAGACTGTCCAATTTTAATGAAATGATACTATTAATAGTTGGGAAGATCCACAGTACTTTCCTACCTTGTTTTCCCTTCCTGTCAAATGCCCAACTTTCCTAGAAAATTGTCTTTAAAGGTGCCTGTGGTGTCAGCATGGTATTTTACTGGAACTTTCTCCACATGGCTTCCAGGTTAAGGGCCAGAATGATTCTGTAATCATCCTAGGTTTTCCAGTAAACTCTATGGCTTAGTACAGTACTACATTTATGAGCTTTTTCTTTCTGGAAAGTAGGACTTGTCCATGAATTTTCAAAATATAGGTCAAGTATGTACTTTCATGACTATACTTTTGAAGTGTGCTTTATTGTAATGCATGTGGTAAAATCTCCTTGATCTGTTTATGTTATAAAAGTAGCTGTTATTCAGGAAGACAATAATATGGCATTTATTTATTCATGTATTTATGTATGTATGTATGTATTTATTTATTTGAGACGGAGTTTCACTCTTGTTGCCCAGGTTGGAGTGTAGTGGCATGATCTCGGCTCATTGCAACCTCCGCCTCCCAGGTTCAAGCAATCCTCCTGCCTCAGCCTCCCAAGTAGCTGGGATTACAGGCATCTGCCACTACACCCGGCTAATTTTTTGTATTTTTGTAGAGACGGGGTTTCACCATGTTGGCCAGGCTTGTCTCAAACTCCTGACCTCAGGTGATCCACCTGCCTCGGCCTCCCAAAGTGGTGGGATTATAGGTGTGAGCCACTGTACCCGGCCAATATAGCTTTTAGATCATACCACAGGGCTACATTTGAGCCTGCACTAGGACTCTGGGTTCTCAGTCCACATTTAAAGTGATATTGCTTTGGCAGTGTGTTGGGAGCCAGATGTTGGGAGGTGATAAACCTGATTTCCATCTGGCTATAATCTTGGCTTTGTACTAGGAGGATAAACATTACATCTGTATCCATATTAAAAATTTTGAATGCTGCAGAAGAATGGAACATGTGTAAATGTAATTATAAGTCAATTTTTAATTTCTCCTGACCATGAGTACCTCTAGCAGGAAGCTGTGATTTCTTTAAGGTTAAATGAGACCTTTACTTTTCAGTGTTTTTCTGTTTTTTCCTTATGAAAAAAAAAATCACTGTAGTAACTTCAGTAGTATTTCTTAGTATTTTGTAGTATTCATTAGGAGAAAACTCATTTCTTTCACTGTTGTTCCTGAGACTATCAAGTTGCTCTTAAAGCCACTTTATGTGCTTTTCAATCTATGTGGTTTTATGTCTGACTTATATTGAAGGCTTATCAGAGGTAAATCTACAGCACTGACACCTCATCTTCCTGAAATGCAACTGCTTCTGATATGGTGCCAAAAAATAACTGGATTACATTACACTGTGAGATAGCTGTTGCTAAAAGAAAGGGGGAAATCTTAGCTGCCATACTCAACATAAATATCTCTTCCTTTTGAATCTAGATGTTTAAAACACTTTAACCTACTTAACATTCTGGATTAGCATACTTTTTTATAAACTTTTGAAAGCCATGTTAACTCATAGTTTCCCAATGAAAAATATTTTTGGTATAAAAAGAAGTTCCATGAACAGATGGCTCCTCAGTATCCTGCTACCTTTCTGGAAATGGCCGATATACATCATGATATTAGGACATTGTCAAACTTTACATAAAAGTGTTACATGAGATAAATTGTTAAAAGATAATTTTTTTTTTTTTTTTGGAGACAGAGTTTTGCTCTTGTTGCCCAGGGTAAAGTGAAATGGTGCGATCTCGGCTCACTGCAATCTCCGCCTTCTGAGTTCAAGCGATTCTCCTGCCTCAGCCTCCTGAGTAGCTGGGATTACAGGCATGCACCACCATGCCTGGCTAATTTTGTATTTTTAGTAGAGATGGGATTTCTCCATGTTGGTCAGGCTGGTCTCAAACTCCCAAGCTCAGGTGATCTGCCCGCCTCAGCCTCCCAAAGTGCTGGGATTATAGGCATGAGCCACTGGCCTAAAAGATAAATTTTAATGTACAGAAGAGAGGATCTATAAAGGTGATTTTGAGTAGTAGTGTCAAGTCCCCAAGCCTTGGTAATTTTTTCTTTAAAATGTATTTAATGCAGTTCTTTCTGTTAGTAGTTATAAACCTTATTTCACTTCATTATCTTAATTTTATCATTCTTAACCTCTCCAGGTTTAGTCCAACGGATTTATCTCTCATGTTTTCCTCCTGTTCTAAAGCTGTCAAATTCAGCATTGTTTCTACAACTCAAATCTTATTATCCTTCATGGAGAAGAACAGCATTTGGGCCAGATCTTACTAGACTCTGGAGTTTGAATTGAGAACCTTTCATTTGTCCACCTGTTCACTTTTTCATGAAACATTTGTTGATCATCCGCACTGTGCTAGATGCTGTCACATTGCAGGTTAACTGACTTTGCTTTCAGGAGTTCACAGTACTATTAGGGAAGATAGCTATCTAAACATAGTTGTATTATAATGAGACAAATGTTAGGATAGAGACATACATTGGAGATAAGAGACATAAGTTGGAGATCTGTGAAGGTTGCACCAAGTTATAGGTGACAATTAAGTACTGCTGTATGTCTAACACAGGGCTTCGCCGGATAATTTTTTGTCGTAGGGTTTGTCCTATGCATTGTAGGATATTTAGCAGCATCCGTGGCCTTTATCTGCTAGATGCTAGTAGAACGTAGAACCCTTTACTTAAGTTGTGACAATGAAAAGTGTCTCAAGCCGGGCACGGTGGCTCACGCCTCTAATGCCATCACTTTGGCAGGCGGAGGCGGGCGGATCACAAGGTCAAGGGTTTGAGACCATCCTGGCCAATATGGTGAAACCGCATCTCTACTAAAAATACAAAAAAATTAGCCAGGTGTGGTGGCTCATGCCTGTAATCCCAGCTACTTGGGAGGCTGAGGCAGGAGAATTACTTGAACCCGGGAGGCGGAGCTTGCAGTAAGCTGAGATCACGCCACTGCACTCCAGCCCGGGTGACAGAGCGAGACTCCATCTCAAAAAAAAAAAAAAAAGTGTCTCAAGACATTGCCGATGTCCCCTCGTGCAAAATGGCCCCCCATTGAGAATCACAGTGACCTATTCTAGGTCTTCATTCTGTCTGGTATGAATGGATAATGGAACTAAGCATTAATATAGAGTCGTATATTGACAGCATAATTTCATTAAAGGATTTCTGATTCTCAATCTGGTGTTTAGTAGTCTGCTTTATGTCTTGACTCAGTTTATGCAGAAAGAGGTTTTATGTGATTAAATTTTTAAAGAGTTTACTTGTATTTTAAGTTCACATTTCTAGGTTTTTCTTTCTTATATTTAGGGTCTCAGTACAGGTGTCATCCTTTTAGAAGCGACCTTGTTCTTCCTTTCCTTCCGAGAGCTCGAGCAGAGAGGACTGTGATGAGACAGGATAACAGAGGTAGGGGTGGCAGAGACTGCTGGGGCACCCAGTACACATCGTACCACCTAACTCAAAAAACAAAGCAGGCTTGCATTAAGCTTGATCAGTGCCAGCTGTGCTGTTCTGGAATCAGGAATTCCCCATGGCGCTATTTAACAGCGGAACTAATTAATTTAGTGCATGCATTTAGATCAGAAATTACTATTCCAGACTTGAGGTCAGTATTTGCTGATTATGCATATTCTGTGGTGTCTTGTAATTAGGGGACATGTTTCTTATTTTTAAAAAGGCTGGACTTACCCTCCAAGTTGCTGTAGTTTTATGTAAACAAAACTCTTCAAAAAAAGCTACAGGCCTGGCGCTGTAGCTCAAGCCTGTAATCCCAGCACTTTGGGAGGCCGAGATGGGCGGATCACGAGGTCAGGAGATCGAGACCATCCTGACTAACACGTTGAAACCCCATCTCTACTAAAAAAATACAAAAAACTAGCCGGGCGACATGGCGGGCAACTGTACTCCCAGCTACTCGGGAGGCTGAGGCAGGAGAATGGCATGAACCCGGGAGGCGGAGCTTGCAGTGAGCTGAGATCGGGCCACTGCACTCCAGCCTGGGCGACACAGCCAGACTCCATCTCAAAAAAAAAAAAAAAAAAAAATACAGACATCAATTTTTTGCGTTTGTTTAAAAATAGATAAGGTCTATTTTATTTAAAGGCAGTAAGGCTACAAATTTGAGCCATAGCTTCTCTGTCAGTATTCCAAAATATCTCTTGTAAACAGTTTGGAGAAAAGTTGTAATGCCAGAAGATACAGTCACCAACTCTAGTTTAAAAAGTAACAGATCAAAATAATTTAGAGATATAGCAAACACTGAACATTTGTAGAATATAGAAACAATGTATGTGATCTTTGGTCTTGAGGCTACAGCTCACCAAACAGGAAATGCCATTCCCTCCTTTCCCTGTGGTTCTGGATGCCAACTTTACCTGTTCCCTTTTGCCCTAGATACTGTGGATGATACCATTAGTAGCGAATTGCTTCAGTCTTTGTTCTCAGAATGGGACAATCCAGTATTTGCCCGTTATCCAGAGGTGGGTCTGTAGCAGTTTTTCTTTGTCTTTTTTTTTTTTTCTTATTATTATTGTTTTTATTTTGAGATGGAGTTTCGCTCTTGTTGCCCAGACTGAAATGCAATGGCACGATCTCGGCTCACGTAACCTCCGCTTCCCAGGTTCAAGCGATTCTCCTGCCTCAGTCTCCCAAGTAGCTGGGATTACAGGCACCTGCTACCACGCCCAGCTAATTTTGTATTTTTAGTAGAGATGGGGTTTCTCCATGTTGGTCAGACTGGTCTCTAACTCCCAACCTCAGGTGATCTGCCTGCCTCGGCCTCCCAGAGTCCTGGGATTACAGGCGTGAGCCATCACTCCTGGCCTTTCTTTGCCTGTTATTTTAAACTTTTGAGTTTCAAGATGGGTACAGTGGCATGCACTTATAGTCTCAGCTACTCAGGAGGCTGAGGTGGGAGGATCACTTGAGACCAGGAGTTCAAGGCTATATAGTGTGCTGATTGTGCCTGTGACTAGCCACTGCACTATAGCCTGGGCAACATAGTGAGACTCTATCTCTTAAAAATTAAGTAAATTAATTAAAATTAAAATTTGAATTTTATTTAAGCTGGGTATGGGCATGCAAGACTATACTAATTTGTAATTATGATTGGAAACTGGGCATATTTCCACATAATTTATTTGGAAGTTACTGTTTAATGTAGAGAGGAGAAATAAAATTTATAGCATTTTGGGAGCTCAGGCATTTTGGATTAAACATGTACAATCAATGTAAGAATAGCAAATGTGTTTACCACTCTCAGAAACTCTGACTTGTAGCTTTGGCACAATATTCAGGGTGGTGATAATAAAATTGTTATCATTAGATAAAGCCACACATCTTCTACTGGAGGAACAGTTCCTCATTGGCCCTGGGTGGATGTTCTCTCCTCAGTGTATTTTCACAGAATGTACTGTGCATGTTATAAACAGGTTGTATAATAGATGAGCATTTGTTTACCAGTTTTTTCGTCAAGATATCATTTGAGGACTTGATCATAGAACATAGATAAATTGTTGTTCTGAAACTATTTTTGTTTTGTCAGTAATTTTGTTTATAAGCAAAAATTGTTACGTAAAGTCTTACATAAGACTCGTTTTTCACAGATTCTTTTGAATTTCTTTTTTTTTTTTTTTTGAGGTGGAATCTCGCTCTGTCGCCCAGGCTGGAGTGCGGTGGCATGATCTCAGCTTACTGCAAGCTCCGCCTCCTGGGTTCATGCCATTCTCCTACCTCAGCCTCCTGAGTAGCTGGGACTACAGGCGCCCGCCACCGCGCCCAGCTAATTTTTTGTATTTTTTAGTGGAGATGGGGTTTCACCGTGTTAGCCAGGATGGTCTCAATCTCCTGACATCGTGATCTGCCCACCTCGGCCTCCCAAAGTGCTGGGATTACAGGCGTGAGCCACAGTGCCCGGCCGATTCTTTTGAATTTCTACAAATTCCCTGAATTAAACCCACCTCTAGTAGGCTATATAAAAATGAATGCTTTTAAAGCACTCTGATATCTTTGGTAAAACAGTTCTGCTGACACAAAAATTAAAATTTCAATTGTATTTTGCTGAGTCTTTCTAGGTTGCTGTTGATGTAAGCAGTGGCCAGGCTGAGAGCTTAGCAGTTAAAATTCACAACATCTTGTATCCCTATCGTTTCACCAAAGAAATGATTCATTCAATGCAGGTAAAAGATTGACTTCAAAATCTCATAAATATATGTATAAGGCCTAACTCTTCTAAAATTTGATTTATTTAATGATATAGACCACCTCAGTCAAGGCACGTGTGTGTGTGTGTGTGTGTGTGTGTGTGTGTTCTTACCTTACTAGAACTTTTATCATCAGAAGAAAAAGCAAGGAATTAATTATAATTACAAAGAAAGAAATGTCTTTAGTAGTGTGAGTAGGTTTGGAGGGAATGAATTATGAATTCGGGTTGACAGTTTCAAGGATTCTCAAGGTTCTCCTGCAGAAGATTATATATTGACTTTATATTTGGCAATAATTTATAAATCAATAAAGTCCTTTAGTGACCTTGTCCTTCAGTGTGCAACAGTGCCCTTTTAGAAATGACCCTCTACTGTGTGAGCCTACACAGGCTTGGGAAAGCCCATATTGAGGAGTCCATTCACAAAAGGGACCCTTTGTCTGATCTGCTTTTCTGCTTTGCCTTCTGTTTACCACCGTGGCTGTCTTACTCCCTTTGTTTTTAGTAAGGAAACAAGTTGGGAGGCTAACAGATTTAGGTAAACTCCTAACCTGGCATTGGCCTGGTACCAGAGCAGGCAAGCAGTTGATCCAGAAATAGGCCCTGGGGCACTGGTTAGGCTCGGGGGTATTGGGGAGCATCATGTACCTAGACAGAGAGGAACCACCAAGGTCTAAAGCCACCAGTGGCTTTTTAACTTACTTCTTTAATAAACTAGCAGCCAGGCACGGTGGCTCTCACCTATAATCCCAGCACTTTGGGAGGCTATCCTGGCTAACACGGTGAAACCCCGTCTCTACTAAAAAATACAAAACATTAGCCGGGTGTGACGGCAGGCTCCTGTAGTCCCAGCTACTCGGGAGGCTGAGGCAGGAGAATGGCGTGAACCCGGGAGGCAGAGTTTGCAGTGAGCCAAGATCGCGCCACTGCACTCCAGCCTGGGTGACAGAGTGAGGCTCCATCTCAAAAAAAAAATAAATTAATTAAAAATAAATAAATAAAAATAAATAGACTAGTTCCTCCAAAATAGTTTTCCTTGCTTTCATATAAATTTTAAAAATTTATTTCAGCCTGTATGTTAGCAATCTCTGGTCACATGACCTATTCTCAAGAGTCACTCTGTTGGGAACATCTCAGGCCTTCTCTAAAGTATTGCTAGCGCACCACTCTGAGAAGTGGGTGTCTGTCTTCCCCTGTCGCTTCCCTCCCCTTACATCTTCTGATCACTCCACTTGCCCATTCTTTCATCCTTCCTAGTGACTGTTTCTGGTTCATCAGAACCTTACCCAGTCTCAGAGAAAGGAGTGTGATAAGGTAAACAACTCTAAATAAAATACAGTTCTGTATCTTTCTATGCAGATAAACCTTTGTTAATTTTTATTTAGTGTTGTACCACTTATTTGAATGTCTGACAGGTTCTCCAGCAAGTCGATAGCAAGTTTATTGCCTGTTTGATGAGCACTAAGACTGAAGAGAATGGCGAGGCAGGTAAGAATAGAGTTTAGCCTGAATGACTAACCAGCTGGTCTTCTTGTAACCTTTTTTTAATGATTATTTTTGGTATATTTCAATGATTTGGATGGATCAGGGAAAGCCAATCTAAACTAAGAATATTATGAAGGCTGGCTGCGGTGGCTCACACCTGTAATCCCAACACTTTGGGAGGCGAGGCAGGTGGATGGCTTGAGGCCAGGAGTTCAGGACCAGCCTGAGCAACATGGCAAAACCCCGTCTCTACTAAAAATACAAAATTAGCTGGGCATGGTGGCATGCTGTAGTCCCAGCTACTCAGGAGGCTAAGGCACAAGAATCACTTGAACTTGGGAGGCAGATGATGCAGTGAGCCGAGATTGCACTATTACACTCCAGCCTGGGTGACAGACATTTAATTTTATGTTCATACACATACATATACTCAGGATGCACATTAAACTATCAAGAGTATTTACTTTGGGAGTGAAAATGAGGGTGTGCAAAGGAGGTATTTCATCTTTTACTCTTTTTGTCTTTTTTTTTTTTTTTCCTTTTTGTGGAGAATGGGGTCTCGCTATATTGCCCAGGCAGGTCTCGAACTCCTGGGCTTAAATTGTCCTTCCACCTCTGCCTCCCTAAGAGCTGGGATTACAGGCGTGAGCCACCACGCCTGGCCCATCTTTTACTCTTTTAAATATTTTCTATTGTTTGACTTTTTAATAATATTTTCATGTTTTCCCTTTATAATAATAGAAAGTGTATCTAATGAACTCTGCTAGGTTTGTCAATATTTACACAGAATCTCTTGGTGACCTGCTCTAATGAAACAATAATAGTTTGTAAATATATTAACTCATGCAACAAGTATTAATTGAGTGCCCATTGTATGCCAGGGACTGTACCAGGCCTTAGGGATACAATAATGAGAAAAGATATATATGCGAGAGAAAAAATAATTACACAAACATAAAATTTTAATTCTAGCCCTTGTCATGGAAGAAGAGATACAAGATGCTCTAAGAACCTGTATTGGGAGATTTGATTTCATCAGGGAGTAAAGGGAAGTGCTTCTTGGTAAAATGAGGTCTGAATATGAATATGAATTAACTAAGTAAAGAAAGGAGGGAATAACATAATGCAATTTGTGATTTATTCTCCTCAGTGAGTGGAAACAGAGGAAGGGGAACTGGAGATGGGGCTAGAGAAGTAGGTAGGAGTCAGATCTTAAATGCCAGCTACAAGCTTTGCTTTGTCCCAACACCATTGGAAACCATTGAAAGCTTTTTTTTTTTTTTTCCATTTTTTATCATTGTATTTTGATGTTTTTGGGGTGGTATGTGTCACATCACATTTGCATTTTAAAAAGATTGCTGTGGTTGCAGTGTGAAGAATGGAGTAGGAGTAGGGGTGGAGTTCCAGTTAACTGTAGAGTGACTGTTAAAAGAATATTGTAATATCTGAGACATGGTTAGATGGGACCAGGGTGGACTAGAGAGTAGTGAATGTATTGGAAAGATATTTAGGAGATAGAGTCAGCAGGGCTTGGTGATGGATTGGATATGGGGAAGGTATGTAAAAGATGGCTTCTGGTGTTCTGGCCTCCATAGCTGAGTAAATGATGTTGCAGGACCCGGGTTGCAGGCAGAGCAGAGAGGATGAAAATCATGAGTTCAGTCTAAGTTCTCTTTGAAATGCTCCAGAAGAGATGTCAAGGCAACCGGGCACGGTGGCTCATGCCTGTAATCCCAGCACTTTGGGAGGCTGAGGTAGGCGGATCACGAGGTCAAGAGATTGAGACCATCCTACCCAACATGGTGAAACCCAGTCTCTACTAAAAATACAAAAATTAGCTGGACATGGTGGCAGGTGCCTGTAATCCCAGCTACTTGGGAGGCTGAGGCAGAGAATTGCTTGAACCGAGGAGGCAAAAGTTGCTGTGAGCCAAGATCACGCCACTGCACTCCAGCCTAGGCGACAGAGCAAGACTTTGTCTCAAAAAAGAAAAAAGAAAAGATGTCAAGAATGTGGTTGGATATTACAAGTCTGGCCTAGAGAAGTGTTCTGACATGGAGATACAAATTTGAGCCATCAGATGCAGAAAAGTGGTCACTGAAACCCTGGATATAAATGTTACCACCTAGGAAAAAAAAAAATGAAGAGTGAGGAGAGGTCTTGAATCTAGAATAATTCTAGCACGTAAGAGCTGGGTAGAAGAGGATGAACCAGCAAAACAGACTGTGAAGGAACAGCTAGGGAAATAGGAAGAAAACAGAAGAATGTTGTGTTGGAAAACCAAGACATCATGCCAAACGCTGCCGAAACATTAAGTAAGATGAGGACCATCTGATTTTGTGACAGTAGAGATCAAGGATTTTAGCAAGTGAGAACTGTTTCAGAGAATAGACAGGACAAGACGCTGATGGTGCTAACGCAGACTGCAAGGAGATACTCAGTAATGTGCCTGTGACATGGAAGAGAAGGACTACAGAGGGTGAGGGTGACAGAGGACTTTTTTTTTTTTTTTTTTTTTAATGGGAGAATCTTGAGCATATTTACAAGGGATGCTTGATGGGATAAAGTTTCTGAAAAGGCCGGAGTGGCTGAGCCCTGAGCAGCAGTGGAGGGCTGGCTCCAGCTTAATAGCACCTGCAGGCAAGTGCTTCTAAAGTTTTAGAGCATTTATTCTCTATGTATTTCAAAATATTCCCTTTACCTTGTTTAGCAAATGTCATAGTAGATCAAAGGCAAATTAACCTAAAGTTCTGTCAGAATTATCATGAATGTAGAATTTGTGAAGATCAAATTCTTGTAATTTTACTATTTCTAGAAAAGTAATAGATTTTTTTTTTTTTTTTTTTTTTGAGGCGAAGTTTTGCTCTTCTTGCCCAGGCTGGAGTGCGGTGGCGCGATCTCAGCTCACTGAAACCTCCGCCTCATGGGTTCAAGTGGTTCCCCTGCCTCAGCCTCCTGGGTAGCTGGGATTACAGGCGCCCGCCACCACGCCCGGCTAATTTTGTATTTTTAGTAGAGACAGGGTTTCTCCATGTTGGCCAGGCTGGTCTCGAATTCCCGACCTCGGGTGATCCGTCCACCTCGGCCTCCCAAAGTGCTGGGATTACAGACGCGAGCCACCGCACCCAGCCAATTTTTTATTTTTTATTTTTTTGAAAGTTTTCATTATCTGGAATTCTTTGTTGTTTTTGAGATGTCAGAATCTCTACTAATGGTACTCAAGATGGGTGTAGCCACAAAATCTGCAGATGTTAAAAGAAGTAAAATGGATCTGTTGAAATTTCTCTTTTTTTTCTTTATTTTTATTTATTTATTTATTTTTTTGAGATGGAGTCTTGCTCTGTCGCCCAGGTGGGATTGGAGTGGTGCAATCTCGGCTCACTGCAGTCTCCCTCTCCCAGGTTCAAGGAATTCTTCTGCCTCAGCCTCCTAAGTAGCTGGGAGTATAGGCACGCACCACCACGCCCTGCTAATTTTTGTATTTTTAGTAGAGACAGGGTTTCACAATGTTGGTCAGCTGATCTTGAATTCCTGACCTTAAGTGATCTACCCTCCTCGGCCTCCCAAAGTGCTGGGATTACAGGCGTGAGCCACAGGGCCCAGCCAGAATCTGCGTTTTAATAAGATACCCCGGTGGTATTTGTGCACATGAACGTTTGAGAAGCCCAAGTCTAAGGCAGGACAAACATGGCCCGAGGGGAATCCGGGCATCACCTGTTTCTGTACAGCCAGGGAGACGAGAATGGTTTTTACATTTTTTAATGGTTGGGGAAAAAAAAGAAGACTATTTCTTGACACATTAAAATTATATGAAATTAGTATTTCAGTGTCCATAAATAAAGTTTTTTTGGAACGCAGCTACAATATTCACATATTATCTGTGGCTACTTTGGCTCAGAAAGAATTGTTGAGTAGTCATGACAGAAATCGTGTGGCCCAAGAAGCCTAAAATATTTATGATCTGGCCCTTCAGAAAACGTTCACCAGCTTGTGATCTGAAGTGCACTGGAAGTACATTCTTTATGGGTTTCCAAGTAGCTTGTACACCAAGGATAACTGATTATAACAATATGTTGTTTAGTGATCCTTTATCATATTAAAGTTGAATTAATAAGGCAAAATCAGTATTTAAACATAAGAATTATACATTCAAGCTTCAAACTTGAAGAAATGCCACTTTGACTTTTTTTTTTTTGAGATGGACTCTCACTCTGTTGCCAGGCTGGAGTGCAGTGGCGCAATCTTGGCTCACAGCAACCTATGCCTCCTGGGTTCAAGCAATTCTCCTGCCTCAGCCTCCTGAGTAGCTGGGACTACAGGCACGTGCCACCATGCCCAGCTAACTTTTGTATTTTTAGTAGAGACAGGGTTTCACCATACTGGCCGGGATGGTCTCGATCTCTTGACCTCATGATCCACCCGCCTTGGCCTCCGAATGTGCTGGGATTACAGGCGTGAGGCACCACACCCAGCCCTGACTTTGTTTTCTAAATGAGATACTGGTGAACTAAAGAGTTTCTTAGTTTACCTTTTGTTTCCTAAAAAATGAAATTATGGGGAAAATAATAAACTTATAGGATAAAACTTAGTAATACTGGTAATCTCTGGGGAGAGAAACTAGAAGGGGTGGGAGCAAAGGTGTAAAGGAGACCTTATTATATTCCCTTTTGTGCCTTTCAGAATTGGAGCTGGGATCCAAACTTATGGGATAAGTTTGCTATCATTTTCCCCATAATTTCATGTTTTAGGAAATAAAAGGTACAATTGTTAATACTCAGAATGTTCATAAGACAATGAGTAATGTCTTATGCTGTTGTTAGATAGTTTGAATTAAACCTTGTCTCTCCTCAACACACACAATGGGCATCATCTTGCTCTGAGAATCTGAAAGTTCACAATCCTTGCTCATCTAGGTGGAAACCTGCTCGTGCTGGTGGATCAGCACGCTGCCCATGAGCGTATCCGTCTGGAGCAGCTTATCATTGGTAAGGATCTGTTCGCAACCAGAAAAAATGTGAGACTCCCAGCAGAATCAGTACGCCTCAAAGAGCTTTTCTAAGTGTGACTGTTGTGAGAAAGCACACTTTGTACTGTATGTTCAAAAATTAAACTAAAGTCCTCCAGTTTGCCTGTGTAATAACTGAAAGAATGTGGTAGTTCACTAATTGAAAGATATGAGTCTTATTTATGTGGTCAGAGGCATATTTGCCGGATGTTACGAACAACCCAGAGGTACTTGAGGATAGGCTGCTTACTCTGACATCCAGCACAAAGATCTGCCCCCTCCGTATGCCCGGTGATCTTGGCATGCCTTCCCACACTCCATCAGGCAGAGACCACTGGCAGCTCAGAAGGCCCAGTATGCTGTTTTGATTTTAAAATTTAGTTTGCTTTTGAATATGCAGTATAATCAAATAGATCCAATTCTGAAAGGCACAAAAAGGAATGTAATAAAGTCTCCTTTCTACCCTTGCCCCCACCCCTCCTAGTTTCTGTCCCCAGAGACAACCAATATCACTGGTTTTTAAATCTATCTTTCCAAAGCAATATATGCTTTTTAATTTTTTCTTTTTCTTTCTTTTTTTTTTTTTGAGATGGAGTTTCGCTCTTGTTGCCTAGGCTGGAGTGCAATGGCGCGATCTCGGCTCACCGCAACCTCCGCCTCCCAGGTTCAAGTGATTCTTCTGCCTCGGCCTCCCTAGTAGCTGGGATTACAGACACCCGCCACCACGCCCAGCTAATTTTGTACTTTTAGTAGAGACGGGGTTTCTCCATGTTGGTCAGGCTGATCTCGAACTCCCGACCTCAGGTGATCCACCCGCCTCAGCCTCCCAAAGTGCTGGGATTATAGGCATGAGCCGCCATGCCCGGCTTTTTTTTTTTTTTTTTTTTTTGTGCTACCCTTTTCCTCATCATGAGGCAGTGTGTTCGCCAAGTGGTAAAATACCAGGAAAGTCTTCACTCCTGTGGCCAATGAGTAATGTCAAAGAATTAGGCAAGGAACTAAGGAGTGCTTCATGGACTAGAATGACAATGATATTACTACTGTTTTCACTTTTCCTTATAAAATGACAGCCTAAGAGTTGGGAAAGATATAGTAAAAAGAATGGTAGAAAAACTTACCTCTACAGGCCCTCCACCTTTTGAGAATAGTACTAATTCTCTCCAGAGACTGGGAGACCCTGCTCAAGGAAAGGGAAGCCTTCTGGAGCCATAAGACTGTGTGGTAAACCCACATATGTTCCTGGTAATCCACATTATTCACCTCTGTCATCAAAACCACATTTATTAACTACAGGAACATTGCCTTGTTCATCTGAATATAAGATGCAAGTCTTACATTTCTTATTTTGAAAAATGTTACCAAAATTGTTAATAGGCTGAATATTTATTACTTTGACTTTAAAAATGGAAATCTAAAATCTAAAACTGAACATTAAACATTCTGCTATGCATTAGAATGATTATCTCAAGGCTGTGCTTTATTTTTATCTGAATCTAGAAGACTTCCCTTCCTACTCTTAACCCATTCATCTTTCTGCCAATAGATTCCTATGAGAAGCAACAGGCACAAGGCTCTGGTCGGAAAAAATTACTGTCTTCTACTCTAATTCCTCCACTAGAGATAACAGTGACAGAGGAACAAAGGAGACTCTTATGGTTAGTACCACCATGAGAATGTGATGTTGATGGTATCAATTCTCACAATAATTCTGTGAGGAATAAGCATAACTATTGTTCCATTTCTCCGATGAGACCAAGAGAGGTTATAAGACTTGTCTAAGGTCATAGCAGTTATTAAGTAGTGGAGTAGGCACTCAAAGGCAGGTCATCTGACTCCACAGGCTGTTTCCTTTTTTAAAATATATTTTTTTCTGCATCTAATCACCCATTAAAATATTTAATTTTTGAGACATGGTCTCACTCTGTTGTCCAGGTTGGAGTGCAGTGGTGTAATCTCTGCTCACTGCAACCTCCACCTTCCAGGCTCAAGCAGTCCTCCCACTTCAGCCTCTCAAGTAGCTGGAACTACAGGTGAGCACCACCATGCTGGACTAATTTTTGTAATTTTTTGGTAGAGATGAGTTTTTGGCATGTTGCCCAGGCTGGTCTGAACTCCTAGGCTCAAGCATTCCTCCCACTTTGGCCTCCCGAAGTGCTGGGATTACAGTCGTGAGCCACTGCACCCAGCCTGTTCTTTCTACTGTATCCAAGATGGTGAGTATAGGATAGAGTTTCCCTGATAATTTTTTCCAGCAGTTGGCTTAGAACACTCTTCTCATTTCTTGGAACAGTCTATGTTTATGCCGTGCTTTGTGAAAACAAAGTTTCTGCAGTAATTGGTCCCATTCTTCTTTGCCTTGGTGCATTCTAGACTGTTAGTTTTCATTACCGTAATCATAATGTGAAGAAAGTAAAACACTGGGATGTAAGGAAGGAGCAAATCATATAGTGAGTCACAGGATAGGGCATCTTTCCTCTTCTAGGCAGCACAAATTATTGAAAATGAAAAAGAGAATTTTCTCCCAATATGTTTCAAGTTTGGGAATATGATACTGCCAGTAAATCTTTTTTCCCTGTGACATAATTTATAGTAAAGGCAGATATATTTACTTAGATCCCGTTAGTCAGGACTTCTCAGTTCCTTGGGCATTAATTACCTCCCTGCTTTCATGTTGATTCAAGTCACTCTCAGACCTTTTCTTCGTGCCAGACTCCGTTAAGTGCCAGCAGCCAGAAGTTAGCAGTTCCTCAATGAAGAAAACACACTTAGAAACAAGACGTAGACAAAGATTGATTCTCAATGGAAAAGAGAAAAACAGTAAAGATTACTATAATTCAGAAAGGAAATTGGATAATAAAAAATCCCAAACACACACATAAGTGTGAGAATAACAATAGAATTGTTAAGCCCTGTGGCAGCTTTTGAAAAACTATCAAGTAGTATTTGGAACCAGCACTGAAGTGCAAATGAAGTAGCCCTTTTTTTTTTTTTTTTTTTCTTTTTTTTTTTTTTTTTACATTTGAGGTTATCTCTTTAGGTGTTACCACAAAAATCTGGAAGATCTGGGCCTTGAACTTGTATTTCCAGACACTAGTGATTCTCTGGTACTTGTGGGAAAAGTACCACTCTGTTTTGTGGAAAGAGAAGCCAATGAACTTCGGAGAGGAAGATCTACTGTGACCAAGAGTATCGTGGAGGTAAGACACAGCTGCAGATGTTAAGGAAATTGCTGAGTGATGGTAACCTCATATTTTGTCTGTAGATTCTCTGAATTCATCTTTTCTTCAACCAGCATTCATGGTATTTACCTGCTGTGTGCCAGGAGCTAGAAATTCAGAGATGAATTAGCTCAGAATAAGTAAGAAGGGTGTTTAAAGAATTATAGTCAGTGAACTTTGGCTAGCAGAGGTATGTGTTTTGCTTTCTTCCCAATATGATAACGGTCATGAAAACTAAGAGTCTAGAATGCACCAAGATAGTTTTTCAGAAGTGTTATGGAAATATAGAACGACTTCTGTGCCTGGGGAGGTGGAGTCAATGAAACTGTCACAGAAAAGCTGTTTTCTTAAGAGAAGTTTTTACTTTTGAAAGACCAGACCTCACTCTGTTGCCCAGGCTGGAGTGCAATGGTGCAATCTTGGCTCACTGATCTCCTGGGCACAAGCGATCTTCCTGCCTCAGCCTCCCAAGTAACTCGGACTAAAGGCACACACCACCATGCCTGGCTAATTTTTTCCTTTTTTTTTTTTGTAGAGATGGGGGTCTCACTATGTTGCACAGGCTGGTCCTGAACTTCTGGCCTCAAGCAATCCTCCTGCATTGCCTTCCCAAACCCCTGGCGTTACAGGCATGAGCCACTGCACACAGCCAGAAAAGTCTTATAGAATAGTGGGAAACTAGGCCGGGCGCCGTGGCTCACGCCTGTAATCCCAGCACTTTGGGAGGCCATGGCGGGTGGATCACCTGAGGCTGGGAGTTCAAGACCAGCCTGACAAACATGGAGAAACCCCATCTCTACTAAAAATAGAAAATTAGCCAGGCGTGGTGGTGCATGCCTATAATCCCAGCTACTCAGGAGGCTGAGGCAGGAGAATGGCTTGAACCTGGGAGGCAGAGGTTGTGGTGAGCCAAGATTGCACCATTGTACTCCAGCCTGAGCAACGAGAGTGAAACTCTGTGTCAAAAAAAAAAAGAAAAGAAAAAAAGAAGAGTGGGAAACTGCTGAGTACAGAAGAGGGCAGAAGGGCATTCTAGACAGAGGAATACATATCAGAGACTTGAGGCACATCCTATGTTTAGGGAACTATAATAGATATAGCTCAAATTAAGATCTACAGTTAACCTTTGGACAACTTGGGTCTGAACTGCACAGGTACACTTATATGCAGATTTTCTTCCACCTCTGCCACTCCTGAGACAGCAAGACCTTGCTGTCTCTTCCTCCTTGCTCTTCCTCCTCCTCCTTAGCCTACTCAGTGTGAAAATGATGAGGGTGAAGACCTTTATGATGATTCATTTCCACTTAATGAATAATAAATTCTTACGATTTTCTTAACTTTTTTTTTTTTTTTTTTTTTTTTTGCGATGCCCAGGCTGGAGTGCAGTGGCACAATCTCAGCTCACTGCAACCTCCACCTCCTGGGTTCAAGTGATTCTCCTACCTCAGCCTCCCAAGTAGCTGAGATTACAGGTGCACACCACCACGCCCCAGCTAATTTTTGTATTTTTAGTAGAGATGGGGTCTCACCATGTTGGCCAAGTTGGTCTTGAACTCCTGACCTCAAATGATCCACCTGCCTTGGCCTCCCAAAGTGCTGGGATTACTGGCATAAGCCACCATGCCTGGCCAACATTTTCTTTCCTCTAGCTTACCTTATTGTAAGAATACAGTGTGTAATATATACAACACACAAAATATGTGTTAGTTGACTGTTTATGTTATTGGTAACACTTCTGGTCAACGGTAAGCTATTGGTAGTTAAGATTTGGGGAAATCAGGCCAGGTGCAGTGGCTCATGCCTGTAATGCTCCCAGCATTTTGGGAGGCCAAGGCGGGCAGATCATTTGAGGTCAGGAGTTCGAGACCAGCCTGGCCAACATGATGAGACCCTGTCTCTACTAAAAATACAAAAACTTAGCCAGGCATGGTGGTATGTGCCTGTAATCCCAGCTACTCGGGTGGCTGAGGCATGAGAATTGCTTGAACCTGGGAGGCAGAGGTTGCAGTGATCGAAGATTGCTCCACTGCACTCCAGCCTGGGTGACAGAGTGAGACTCGTCTCAAAAAAAAAAAAAAAAAAAAAAAAAACTGGGGGGAAATCAGAAGTTATACTTGGATCTTTGACTGGATGGGAGTTGGCTAGATGGGTTGTCAAGGTCAAATCATTAAATAATTTAGCATATTCTACTAAGTAGTTTGCATTTTATCCTATAGGCAGCCAGTGAAGAATTTTAAGCAGGAGAGTAAGGTCCGTTTTAGATTCCTTTCCAAATATGATTACTTTACATATATGTTTTGGTAAAGGTTTGGAAAGCTACTGCTGGATGTGGCATTGGAGGTATTAGAGAGGACTATTACTTTTTACTTTGATTACTTATATGTTTCTTTTATGGCAAATATCATTTATTTTGTTTTTATTGTCTTTTTCCTCTCCTTTCCTGTTTTCTATTATAGTTTTCTTTATTTCTCTTTTTTTTTTTTTCTCTACTGGTTTAGAAGTTATATATTCCATTTATATCCTTTTAGAGATTAGCCTTAACTTTTAACATGCATACTTATCACAGTTTAAAAGTAATTCATTTCTCTATCCTCTTCTAACTGTACCAAAATCTTATAAACCGTTCATCTCCTCCCATCTTCCATGTTGCTGTCTAGTACTTTAATTCCACCTTGTTTTTAATCCCCTGGTGGTCATTTTATAGTCAATCTTTATTTAGATTAAACAAAGTGTTCACCAGAGTCTTTGTTCACCATTGCCTCTTGCATCCTACTTATTCTGTGTTCTTTTATGTTCTGTTTTTTTTGGGGTTTTTTTTTGTTTTTTTTTTACTGAAGTAAATCTCTTAAAAGATCTTTTATCCACAAACAGATCTTGAGACAAAAAATACAAAAATATAAAAATAAATAGAAGTTATTTTAGTAAGAGTCCATGGACCAGACATGGTAGCTCATGCCTGTAACCCAGCACTTTGGGAGGCTGAGGCAGGCAGATCATCTGAGGTCAGGAGTTTGAGACCAGCCTGGCCAACGTGCTGAAATGCTGTCTCTACCAAAAACACAAAAATTAGCTGGGCGTGGTGGCGGGTGCTTGTAATTCCAGCTACTCAGGAGACTGAGGCAGGAGAATCACTTGAACCCGGGAGGTAGAGGTTGCAGTGAGCTGGGATCACGCCATTACACTCCAACCTGGGTGACAAGAGTGAAACTCTGTCTCAAAAAAAAAAGTCCATGAATGATAAGCTGTCTTTTAAAGTTTCTTTATTTTCCCTTCATACTTGCATGATTATCTAGCTAAGAGCAGAATTTCACATTGCCAGTTATCCCCCCCACATTTTGAAAATATTTCACTACTTTTGACTTTCTATTTTATTTTATTTTATTTTATTTTATTTTATTTATTTATTTATTTTGAGACAGAGTCTCACTCTGTTGCCCAGGCTGGAGTGCAGTGGGATGATCTCAGCTCATTGCAACCTCCACCTCCCAGGTTCAAGTGATTCTCCTGCCTAAGCCTGCCAAGTAGCTGGGATTACAGGTGCCCACCACCACGCCTGGCTAATTTTTGTATCTTTAGTAGAGATGGGGTTTCACCATGTTGTCCAGGCTGGTCTCGAACTCCTGACCTCAGGTGATCCGCCTACCGTGGCCTCCCAAAGTGCTGGGATTACAGGTGTGAGCCACCACACCCAGCCTGACTTTCTGTTTTAGCCATTGAAGTCCTTTGTCAATCCAATTATTACTCTATAGGTAATCTGATTTTCCCTCTGGTTGCTCTTGCAATGTTCACTTTGTCTTTGGTGTTCTGCAATTTCCCTGTGAAATATCTTTGTATGGATTTATTTTCATTTCCTTCTGGAGATTTGCTGTGCTTCTTCAACTTGGAAAGTATGCAGTCATTATCACCTCAAACCTTTATTTCCCATTCTCTGTCTTGGAAATTTTGTCAGATCTACTGGGCCTTATCTTTCTACTCTCTGTGCCTCTTCAAATCTCTTCCGTATTTCCCATTGCTTTCTCTCTCTGTGATACATTCTGCAAAATCTCCTCTTATGTTCCAGTGAACTAAAGGATCTCTTCATCTTGTGTTTAATTATGTGTTTAGCTTATCCACTGAGTTTTTTATTTCAGTGACTAAATTTTTAATTTCAATGACTATATTTTTTATTTCCAGAAGTTGTGGGTTTTTTCCCCCCAAATCTCACTCTTCCTTTTTCATCGTGTCCTGCTTTTTTCATTAGTGTTCCTACTCCTTCATCCCTAGCTCTCTTTATTTGGAGCACAGGCAAATCCACATCCACATCGTCTAGAAGTCTGAAGTGCTGTACTAATATCTAAAATAGTAATATCTAAAATTAGAAGATAGATGTAGTAGATAAATTGGGGGATAGATTGATGTGGGAAGATTTGAGTCAGAGAGAGCAGCTGAAGGGTTATTGCAGTCGTGCAGGTAAGAGAAGATGAGGATTGGACTGAGTCAGTAGCAGAGGGAGTAGACAGGAGTGACATATTTGAGACAGAATTTGGGAGGCGGAAGCAAGAGGACCTGGTGAGCAATCGAATGTGAAAGAATAAAGGAGAAAACAAAAGCAACGGTGATTCTGAGGGTTGTAGCATGGGTGGCTGGAAGGATGGTGGTGCCATTGACAGAGAAGGGGCACAGATGAGGAGGAACAAACCTGCCTAGGAGTTCCATCGTGAAGCTGGGTTTAGACACAGTGAATGTGCCTTCAGGTGGAATGCCCAGCGGATAGGCAGACTTAAAAGATCTGGTGCTTGGAAAAGAAATCTGGGCTGTACATAATATCTATCTGAGAGTTAATAGTGTATATATTTTGATAGTATCAGAAGCTGGAGGAGGGCCTTGAGGAGGCGAGGTTGTCCAGGGAGAATATGGAGAGTGAAAAGGAAGAGAGAAAAGGGTGGAGCCTGTGGAACATCAGCATCCAGGGTGCATATGCTTTGGCAAAGGTCTGGAAAGCTCTGCTGAAAAGAGGAAATTCTAAGGATGGCTGAAAATACTTGGTTAGAGAGGGAGGAGGAAAACCAGGAAAAAGTAATATTGCCAAAACTAAGGAAAGTTTTAAGCAAGGAGGGAATGGCCAATAATGGCTATGAAGTAGAGCCTGAAACGTTGGACTTGGCTGTCATGTGGACATTAGTTGTCTTGTGGAATCATTTCCTGGGGATGAGGTAGGGCAGAAGATAAGAGTGCAGTGAGTCAGGAGCATATGAAGCGGGAGGAAGTGAAGCTAAGTAGACTACTCTTTCAAGAACTTTGGCTACACACAGAAAAAGATGGGGTGAGAGCTAAAGGTTAGAGGTGGTTGGGAAGTGTGGGGTGGGATTCAAGGCTGAGGAAGGGTGTTTGTTTGCTTTAAGACAAAAAAGACCTAAGCACATTTGCAGGCCAAGGGTGAAACATTCAAGAGGAAGAACAGCTGTCAGTCAGCTCTTGGATCATCTTGGCTTTGCACTTTCCAGAATCGCCTTTGTATCAGACTTTGCTCTGCTTCCAGCAAAGCTCTTTCCTCTCCACAGACATACTTTCTGTAAGACCCCTGCTCCAAATTGTCCTAAATCCAAAAGATAGGATCTGTTAGAGTCTTTTATTGTAATTCAATCTCTAAATATGTAACCAGAAAATTATAAGAAAAACTTTTCCTAAAGGAACTTCAAAGACTACTGTTAAGGAGTTTACTTCAAATGCAAACAAACCTCTGGTTTCAGAAAATCTTGATTATGCTATGTCAGGCAGATCAGGAGAGATTTTTGTGTGATTCTGGAAGAAGCTGGAATAGTTTTGGTGTTTTGAGGAGGTAGCTACTTGAATCCTAGCAGTTGAAAGATCATTAATACATCCTTCTATACAGCTCTATCTTCTAGCCTGATGAGGAGGTAGAGGCTGCAGTGAGCCGAGATCGCGCCATTGCACTCCAGCCTGGGCAACAATGAGACTCTGTCTCAAAAAATTAAAATAAATAAATAAGGCCGGGCACAATGGCTCACGACTGTAATCCCAGCACTTTGGGAGGCTGAGGCAGGCAGATTATCTGAGGTTGGGAGTTTTGAGACCAGCCTGACCAACATGGAGAAACCCTGTCTCTACTAAAAATACAAAATTAGCCAGGCGTGGTGGTGCATGCCTGTAATCCCAGCTACTCAGGAGGCTGAGGCAGGAAAATCACTTGAACCCAGAAGGTGGAGGTTGAACCCAGAAGGCAGAGTTTGCAGTGAGCCAAGATGGTGCCATTGCACTCCAGCCTGGGCAACAAGAGCGAAACTCCATCTCAAAATAAGTAACTAACTAAATAAATAAAAATAAAAATATTAAATTATCCAGCATTAAACAGACCATTGGAATATAAAATGGACTGAGATGAGACCCATCACCCCTTCACTAGGCTTACAAACAGATGTTTTACCATCCCAGATATACAAACACCAGAGAGAACAGCAGAGCAGTTAGGTTTGCTCTCCATCCACAGTAAGCTTTGTTAGTGGATTGAGTCTTATGAGACCATCTTTCTGTTTAGGTTCGTTTGGGAAAACATGTGATTTTTAAATTATATGTAGTATAGTATCTACTACCTAGCTCTTGGTAACTGTGCTCATTTATAGGCATGGCAGACTAGAGTATAGATGAAGGAGGGAAGAGAATTTCCTGAGTCTGGTTTTAAAAGAAAATGTACCATGTTGTAATCTTAGGAGGCAGATTTACACATAGCCTTTTCCAGGAGTAAAGAAATGATTTTCTTATAAAGAAATCATTAAATGTGCAACAGGTTTTTTTTCTTTTTATCTCCAGAGGTTAAACAAATTGGTAGCATGAAATAGTGTCTGCTTTAAATTTCTTTAAAGTTCTTTTGTAAATATTAATATCCACAGGGATGTAACTATTGAAAAGGTTACCCCAGGGACAGAGACATACAAGGGAGGAGAAATTTCTCAACAAAGGGCCTCAGAAAATAAACTTTCTGACCTGAAGGGAATTGTCCCCAGAAAGCCCGTGGGAACTGAAGTGACTGTTTACTTATGTTTATGATATTTAAGCAAGTGTTATACTGAGCAGTGGTTGTGTTGATGGTTGTTGTGTATGTATTCTCAGTTTGTGTGTAATATTACACTTGTTCTGGCTAAGATTACACACACAAACAGACCGCCTTTTAGTGAGAAGCCTTCCTGATGTTTTGAACTGGTTGAATCATCAAGACTACTCTCACCAGCTACGTAACCTCATTGGTTGAGAAGCTATCTCTGGAGGAAGTCTCAGTAGCTAAGTATATTCTGCGTTCAATAAGTTGCTTGGTTTTTTCACATTCAAAGTGCCTTACAACAAATAAGTTTATCCCCAAGTGCAGTATTGCTGGAACTCTTTCCTTCAGGAGGCATGATTTAAAGAAGAAAATTGAGATATTTTGTAAACTATCAAAGGGCAAGTAAAACATAACGGTAAATTAAAGCCTATTTTCGTTTTGCTTTGTAGGAATTTATCCGAGAACAAGTGGAGGTAAGCTTTTCCTTTATTTCGGGGTTTCACACAGAAGCATCACACATAAAAGGCTTTGTTGTTCCATTTCCTTTTCCTGTTAATAATGTGTTTATGCATTAGCTGCTCCAGACCACAGGAGGCATCCAAGGGACATTGCCACTGACTGTCCAGAAGGTGTTGGCATCCCAAGCCTGCCATGGTAAGCCCTTCAACATAGCAGTGATCAAACGCCTCTGCATGCAGAGCCCTGGCAGGGCTGCCGGGATTACAAAAGAGGCAGAGGGCACATTTACTACTTAACTCTTGGAGAATACAATTTAGATCAAGAAACTGGAATGTACATTTTAAAAAATCACTTTTACAAAAACAAAATCCCAACACACAAATTTGACTGTAGTGCTGCCTGACCTATATGAATGGAGGAATAACTCCTAGAGGAGATGCATTTTGAGTTGAATTTTGAATGAGCTGGGGGACATGGGTTCATAGCATGGAAGGGGGAGCTCACTACAGGGAGAGTAAACAGCCTGTGCAGAGACGCAGAACAGAAACAAATTAGCTATGTGAGAAGCAGCAAAGAGTATCAAGAAACTAGGCAGGTAAGAGAACAGAAACCTAGAAGGTCACAGCAAAACCTTTGGATTTGATACAGAAGGCATTGGAATTAGCAAGGGTTCTTTTCTTTCCAACTTTTATTTTCGCTTTAGGGGGTACATGTGCACTTTGTAACATGGGTGAATTCCATGTCACAGGGGTTTGGTGTACAGATTATTTTGTTACCTAGGTAATGAGCATAGTACCCAATAGGTAGTTTTCCGATCCTCACCCACCTCCCACCCTCCACCCTCAAGTAGGCCCAGGTGTCTGTTATCCCTTCTTTGTTTCTATGTGTATTCAATGTTTAGTTCCCACTTGTAAGAACATGCAGTATTTGGTTTTCTAATTCACTTAGGATAGTGACATTGAACATTTTTCATATGCTTGTTGGCCATGTGTATGTCTTCTTTTGAGAAATGTGTGTTCATGTCCTTTGCCCATTTTTTAATAGGGTTTTAAAATTTTTGCTTGTTAATTTATTTAAGTTCCTTATAGATTCTGGATATTAGACCTCTGTTGGATGCAATTTGCAAATATTTTCTCCCATTCTGTAAGTTGTCCATTTATTCTGTTGATAGCTTCTTTTGCTGTAGAGAAGCTCTTTAATTAAGTCTCACTGGTCAATTTTCGTTTTGTTGCAGTTGCTTCTAGAGTCTTTATCAGGAAATCTTTGCCAAGGCCTATGTCCAGAATGGTATTTCTGAGGTTTTCTTCTAGGGTTTTTGTAAAAAGATGGAATGCACCCATGTGCGGTGGCTCACGCCTGTAATCCCAGCACGTTGGGAGACTGAGGCGGATGGATCACCTGAGGTCAGGAGTTCGAGACCAGCCTGGCCAACATGGTGAAACCCCATCTCTACTAAAAACACAAAAATTAGCCGGGCATGGTGGCACATGCCTGTAATCCCAGCTACTCAGGAGGTTAAGGCAGGAGAATCACTTGAAACCAGGAGACGGAGGTTGCAGTGAGCCAAGATCGTGCCACTGCACTCCAGCCTGGGTGACAGAGTGAGACTCCATCTCAAAATAATAATAATAATAATAATAATAATAATAAAAAAGACAGAATATTTCGTGAATTTGCATGTCATCCTTGTGCAGGGACCATGCTAATCCTGTATTACTCGAATTTTATTATATGTGCTGCCAAAGCGAACACCATTGAGGGTTCTTGAGCAGGGTAATATGATACAATATAGAAAAGAGGGAGCTGGGTGAGACCCTGTGAGGAAGGTGCCTGCTTCTCCTTTGCCTTCTGCCATAATTATAAGTTTTCTGAGGCCTCCCCAGCCGCGCAGAACTGTGAGTCATTTAAATGGTCTTTCCTTTGTAAATGACCCAGTCTTGGGCATTTCTTCCTAGCAGGGTGAGAACAGATTCATACTCCTCCATCACCAAATGTCATCATTGCCACCTTCAAAATGTATCTTCAGTCCGTCTGATTCAGGCTGTCTGGCCCCCATCCTCATTTTTGCCACTGTTTAGTTCTCTCACTTAGTTCCTCACGTTCACTCTGGCTCCCTTTCAAGCCACTCTTCTCTCGGCACCCAGGGGAATCTTTTTGAAACATCCCTCTGAGCATGTTGTTATTCCAACTAAAATGTGTCAGTGACGACCCATTGCTCTTGGGATAGAAATGTGATTTTTTACTGTGGCCCACAAGGGTCTTCATGATTTGGCCCCTGCCTGCCTCTCCAGTGTCATGTCATATCACTCTCTACCTTGTTCTTTACATCCTGGCCTGCTGTTTTGGTCTTCTACTTCCTGTGTGCTAAACATCTATCAGCTTCGGGGCCTCTGCACTGGCCTTTTCCTCTACCTGAAACACTTTTCCCTCCTCCTTCAATTAGCCATGTCTTTCTTAACCTAAAGTCTCAGCCTGAATACTACTTTGCCAGGAAAGCCTTCCTTAAACTCCTCAACTGGGTTTGGTCTTCCTATTATATATTCATATCCTGTATTTTATAGCACCTATATTTATCATCTAAATTATTGTGTAAGTATCTGCTTCATGTTTGTCTCCCCTATTAGACCATAAGCGCCATGAGGACGGAAATTATCTGTCTCATTAACTGCCTGACAAAGCTCCCAATACAAAGTGTATACTTAATAAATATTTGTTGACTGGGTAAATTATGCATAAAGGCAGGTTATAACAATATGAGAGTTTAGGAAGATTATTATGGAAATTAGAAAAAAAGCAGCAAATAAAATGAACATTGTAAGGAAACAATCAGAGATTGCTATTGGACGATCCATGGAAAAAGATAACCCCAACTTCACAAACCCATAAAGAGTAGGCAAAAATACTGCTCTTGCCTCTTGGAGAAAAACTCTGAAAGGAAGACCCTAACAAGTTAAGGAATGCCTCCTACAGAGATTAGAAAGACAAATACTCCGTAAGAAAAAGCTGAGAGACAGGTCAGTCCTGAAGCCTTAGTTTCATCCATGGTCATAAGCACCAATTTCTTTCTTTCTTTCTTTTTTATTATTATTATTTTTTTTGAGAACGGAGTCTCATTCTGTTGCCCAGGCTGGAGTGCAGTGGCATGATCTCGGCCCACTGCAACCCCCGCCTCCTGGATTCAAGCGATTCTTCTGCCTCAGCCTCCCAAGTAGCTGGGACTACAGGCGCGTGCCACCACGCCCGGCTAATTTCTGTATTTTTAGTAGAGGCGGGATTTCACCATATTGGCCAGTCTGGTCTTGAACTCCCGACCTCGTGATCTGCCTGCCTCAGGCTCCCAAAGTGCTGGGATTACAGGCATGAGACACCGTGCCCAGCCTATAAGCACCAATTTCAAGCAGGATTAAAGCCTCATTAAAGAAGCCTAAGAAACATGTTACTTTTTCCAGATATTTGGCAGTGACCCAAGGTCAGCATTGGTTTCCCACTATACACACTATAACCTTCTTGTTTCTCTCTTTCATTTAGGGGCCATTAAGTTTAATGATGGCCTGAGCTTACAGGAAAGTTGCCGCCTTATTGAAACTCTGTCCTCATGCCAGCTGCCATTCCAGTGTGCTCACGGGAGACCTTCTATGCTGCCATTAGCTGACATAGACCACTTGGAGCAGGAAAAACAGGTACGTTAATGACTAACAGGAGCAGGAGGGAGCAAAGTTTATCTTCTCTTTCTTTTCTGGCTTTTACTACGCAACTGTAATCTGTCTTAATCCTTTCCAAAATAGGAGAGTTTTGCAAAATCTGCATTGGAAGTTTCACATAAAGCCTCACCGATTTCATTTTCCAGCTCAAATCCAAAATGGAGCTTAGACTGAACTGTCAGGTCACCTACATAAGGGCTTTGTATTTTAAAACTTAACACATGTACAGACTTATGTATCCTGAATATCTATTGCCTGCTGGCCCTAGGTTTGATAATTTGCAGTTCTTCCTAAAGCTACTGAAAGTTGGTAGAAGCACAGCAAATTCACTGTTGGCAATATAGAGCCTCCGCATCCAGTTTCTTGATAGTACCTGCTGGAAATGGTGATCTGTGACTGTACCTGGCCATCCCCAAGGATCTTGAGTTATAGTTTGAGGATCATCAGACAGTGACCCAAGCTTCGGGATCTCTACATTATGCTTTGGCCCTAATTATCCAGCAACCTGCAAACTACAATGTGGATAATGCAATAAAGGCACAGAATGGCTTAAATTAAGAACCTCTGTCCTTGTTATAATCTTCAATGAAGGAGAACATGGAGAACATAACAGGAATGTCTCTGTTGCTGCTTTCCAAAATCTTTTTTTTTCTCTTTTTTGTTTTTTGAGACGGAGTTTTGCTCTTGTTGCCCAGGCTGGAGTGCAGTGGTGCAATCTCGGCTCACCGCAACCTCCGCCTCCCGGGTTCAAGCAATTCTCCTGCCTCAGCCTCTGGAATAGCTGGGATTACAGGCATGCGCCACCACGCCCGGCTAATTTTGCATTTTTAGTAGAGACGGGGTTTCTCCATGTTGGTCAGGCTGGTCTCGAACTCCCGACCTCAGGTGATCTGTCCACCTTGGCCTCCCAAAGTGCTGGACTATAGGCATGAGCCACCACACCCTGCCCCAGATCTTTTCTCTTGCTAACCTTTCCCTGCTAAGGGATATAAAATCTTTTCTTGCATGGAGTTTTCAGGTACTAATGTTTTCTGACTCAACTAGCTGATTTTACTTCATTAAAACCTCTTTGTTTCACAAAGAAAAATACGAAGAAAGTTTTTTTCCATTGCTGAAGAGCTTGGAATCTGGACTTAAAGTTATCAGTCCCCTTTGATCCTTAAAAACATCTATAATCTCCATTGAATCCACAAGTTAGAAATCTAAACAGATTATAACAACCAGACTTTGGAAATATTTGTATGCTACCTACATTTTCTTTTTCTTTTTTTTTCTTTTATTTATTTTTATTTTTTTGAGACGGAGTCTCCCTCTGTTGCCCAGGCTGGAGTGCAGTGGTGCAATCTCAGCTCACCACAACCTCCATCTCCCAGGTTCAAGCAATTCTCCTGCCTCAGCCTCCTGAGTAGCTGGGATTACAGGCGTGCACCACCACGCCCGGCTAATTTTTTTGTATTTTTAGTAGAGACAGGATTTCACCATATTGGCCAGGCTGGTCTCGAACTCCTGACCTTGTGATCCGCCTGCCTCAGCCTCCCAGAGTGCTGGGATTACAGACGTGCACCACCACGCCCAGCTAATTTTTTTTGTATTTTTAGTAGAGACAGGGTTTCACTATGTTGGCTAGGCTGGTCTCAAACTCCTGACCTTGTGATCCTCCTGCCTAGGCCTCCCAGAGTGCTGGGATTACAGGCATGAGCCACTGTGCCCGGCCTATATGCTACCTACATTTTCATGTTGCTAATTGAAGTTATTCTTTCTTCCCACAGATTAAACCCAATCTCGCTAAACTTCGCAAAATGGCCCAGGCCTGGCGTCTCTTTGGAAAAGCAGAGTGTGATACAACGCAGAGCCTGCAGCAATCCATGCCTCCCTGTGAGCCACCATGAGAACAGAATCACTGGTCTAAAGGAACAAAGGGATTTTCACTGTATGCCTCTGAGCAGAGAGCAGCAGCAGCAGGTACCAGCACGGCCCTGACTGAATCAGCCCAGTGTCCCTGAGCAGCTTAGACAACAGGGCTCTTTGTATCAGTATTTCTTGAGCAGATGATTCCTCTAGTTGAGTAGCCAGATGGAATTCAAGCCTAAAGACAGTTCATTCATTTGCATCCATGGACATAGAAGGTTGCCATATAGTATCTACCTTTTGCTACTTATTTAATGATAAAATTTAATGATCGTTTGATTGGTTGCTTGGTTTGTTATTTGAAGGGTGTGATTTTTGTTTCTGTACAGTTTTTTTTTCAAGCTTCACATTTGCGTGTATCTAATTCAGCTGATGCTCAAGTCCAAGGGGTAGTCTGCCTTCCCAGGCTGCCCCCAGGGTTTCTCCACTGGTCCTTCCTTTTCCCTTCAGTCTTCTTCACTTCCCTGTGCTGCTGCTTCATGTGCTGCATCTCAGACTTAAAGAGTTTCTCTACTTTCAGTGAAAACACTCTCTAGGGTCTTTCATCAGGCCTTTAGTTATTTTAGGGGTAAAAACTATGGATAAAAAGGACAAGGATAGAACAGAGAAAATTTAAAGTCCTGTTCCAGGTTTTTTGTTTTGTTTTCTTTAAAAACTCAGAGACTGAGGCCGGGCGCGGTGGCTCAAGCCTGTAATCCCAGCACTTTGGGAGGCCGAGACGGGCGGATCACGAGGTCAGGAGATCGAGACCATCCTGGCTAACACGGTGAAACCCTGTCTCTACTAAAAAATACAAAAAACTAGCCAGGCGAGGTGGCAGGCGCCTGTAGTCCCAGCTACTTGGGAGGCTGAGGCAGGAGAATGGCGTGAACCCAGGAGGCGGAGCTTGCAGTGAGCCGAGATCGCGCCACTGCACTCCAGCCTGGGAGACAGAGCGACACTCCGTCTCAAAAAAAAAAAAAAAAAACAAAACTCAGAGACTGATGTTCAATATCCCAAACCAGTAAAATGGAGAAAATACTATGAGCTTGTTTTTTAAAATATGATTTTTTTTTTTTGGTACTTCATAAAGTATCTCTTTATGTGACAGCAATTGTCATATCAAAACACAGCATATCTATGTTCAACCTAACCAAATATGTTTACACTTTCTCTTTCAGGAGACAAGGGTTCTTTGTGTCCCTTTCAAACAGTATCTTGGTGTTATTACATTATGCCTATCTATTGCCCTTATAATTTCACTTGGGACCAGGACTGATCATTCTGCAAATGCTTGTTATGCCATTCTCAATCTATTTTTCCCACACCTTTTCACATGATTTGTGGTTAATAGGACTCAATAGACTAAAATTGCATAGTAGAAAAAAAAATACAAAAAGCCAGCTGGTAATGTTTATTGCAACAGGGGTGCTATACAATTAGTAAGAGGATGCAATGAGAATTTCTACTTTTGTATTTCCTGACCAGCCTGCTCAAAGTGGCTTTTATATCAATGGATTTATTTTCATCATTTTTTAATACAGGAAACCAATTCGTGCTCATGGAAGAAAAGTTCCTTTGCCAGCAGCCTTGAAGTGAATCTTACAGGAGCAATGAAAGTATTGCATTCATTAGCATCTGCCCCAGAGAAGGTTCAGGGAAAACCTTCACTTGTTTTCAAGGGGATCCTTGTAGACTTACGTAATTGGAACCCTGAAGAACAGGCCCTACTGTCTAAAAATGGCTTTTATTCTTCTAAATACATATAAACGGGTGTTTTATAGATGGGAAAACATGACCTTAGAAAGGAGGGAGTTTTCAGAGGATTTGCAGGCTGTCAGGGGCTCTGCCTCCAGGCCCAGTGTGGCAGTGTGGCCTCAGGGCCTCCGCCTCCCTGCTTAAGGGCTGCACAGAGGCCAACTGTCCTGGGAGTTGTAAAAATCTTTTCGGGTCAGACCAATTTGAGAGATTTTAAAAAGTGTCTCAATGCCTCTTATGATTTCAGAAGGTTTTGCTATATGTAATCCCAACTACAATTTTCTTGAGAGTAGCAGAGGATTACAAAAAGTCCTCCATAAATTATGTAATTGGCCTTCCTGGCTAGCCTGACTCAAGCAATGTCAGAAATAATTATTCTATTTTCATAATTTATAAGTGTGGGAGCAGGCCTCAGCATTCAAACAACCTGTTAGAGAAAAACATCTAATAGATTACCTTTATCGCCTATTAAGGTTTTATGTTGTTTTTAACTCAGATGCCATAAGAACAAAGATACATGTAATTTATAATAGTAATCATTAATACCTATATTGTGCTTTAAGGTTTACAAAATATTTTTTCTCACACTTTATCTTATTTTAATTTCTTGACAGTCCGTGAGGTAAGGTGGTAGCTTCATCACCATTTTACAAAGTGGGAAACGAAGGTGGAGAACCGTCCTCTTAGGAACCTGGTTGTCCCCCTTTGTATAATAAAACTTCGAAGCTCGGAGCTGTTAACTGGTTTGCTGAAGGCTTAGCTGTGAGAGCCAGAATTCAGACCCAGGTCTGAGTGACTTCAAACTGCACACTCCTTCCCATTATTACCCATATGCTGTCCCTTATATTTTTAATTTATTAGGAATTCATTCATTTATAAACTTGGTGATTCACCTTCATTCGATTCTGGTCACTGAAGGCTTTAGTAACTTCAGAGTAAAACTTGAGAGATGAGATGTGAAATGTAGCCATTCTTGAGAGTTCCTTTTTCTGTAACATTCATCAACACTTCATTGAGAAGTGAAGGTTCCTATGGCTGTCTCTGCCTTCAAGAGGCTTAGCTTTAGTCACTGAGAAAGACAAGGAAACTAACGATAGAATATAGTAGCTTCCTCTGGCGTTAGGTATTACAGAGTCACAGCTAGTGACAGCTAGCCTTTTATTATTGAAAGAAGAGGAGCTAACAGTCCCACTATCAGAATTAATACTAGAGATGGCAATGGGAGCTAGTATCGGAAAAGCTTAAGGCAAAACATAAAGTGTAGGCTAGAATGAAGCTGGAGAATGGGGAGGGGGCTTGGGTAACATCCAGAATCTGGCTGGGTACCTGGAACTACATGAGATGTAAGAATGGAGGGGTTCTAGCAGTAGTCAGAGGTCAGGTACAAATGAACAGCTGGGATCTGGGCACGGCAGACAGTGAAAAAACCCAGGCAAGCAAAACGGTCAGAGCAGGAGGGGGCCCAAGGCCACATTCTTGAGATGTGGAGGGGCTGAGGAGCCATGCCAAGTGAGAACAGATGCAGCTCAGCAGTTCCTAGCAAGCCCTGACAAGCCAGCTCAGCTGAAGCTTCGGGTGGGAGCCAGTCATGGCACAGTGGAGTGAAGGAAGAGCAGTTTCAGGCACCCAGAACCTGACCCCCACTACTTGTTTTCCACCTGAAGAGCCACCCATTCTATCCAAACCCTTTGCAAAAGTCTGCTAACAGAGAGAACCGGCCAGTATGCTGGCCACTCACGATCATGCCCGTCTGTCTTTACCCTCTAAGCTGAAGCTGCGCGTCAACGGTGAAATGGCAAAAAGGTGGGTCCAGAAGAGGGGAAAAGAAGGAAGTCTGGGAAAACAAAATGCTGAAGAATCTGGACCAAATAAACCCTTCCTTCCTTCTTCCTTCTATCTCTCTCTTCATCATTCAGCAAATCTTCAGTGAGTTCCCTTCTGAATGTATTGTATCAGAACTTGTGCAGGATATGAAGGGAAAAAAACAGGTTATCACATGGTTTAGGATGTTTCCAACCCTTGGATCATTTTCACCGCAGGCCCATTAGTTACAGAGCACTCAGTCTTACCCAGAAGCATCGGATCTAGTCCAGGCAACCGGATCCAAGTGTGTGGGAATCGCAGTGTGCTGCATGTCGGAATCTATCAGGCCAGCATGACTTGAGCAGCAGCCCGCAGAAGTGGGATTTGGCCAGTCTTGCCTGACTCTGGCCTTACAACTTGCTCTTATCTACTTCCAAAGTAAGGAGTGCCCCATGATGGGCCAAGCAGTCCAAAAAAAAGTGGCTTGGAGTTAGCTACCGCAGTTAGCAGTTTCTCATTATTCAACATTGCATTACCCCTTTTTCACATTAGTTAACTGCAGAATTTTATTTTCATGTATTTGTTATCTTTCCAACCCCAGTGTTGTAGGAAGAATATTACATATAAATGATGACTTAGGAATCTTGTCAAATTTTTGTTTCTTCAGCACTAAGTAGCTTATTTTCTAGGCAGGTCTTAATTCTAAATGTAACATGCTTGAAAAAAACACTATTGAAAGGATCCATCTCTTCAGCATAGAATTTAATATACATATCAGGCAATCACCATCTCAAGCATGATTAGACTCAAGCGCTGCCCTCCATCGTGTGAGGGATGCCAGGAAACTGGAAGCTTAGACTTTAGCTCTTTATTATTAAGTTGGTGCAAAAGTAATTGCAGTTTTTACCGTTAATAATAATAGTTGCCTAGCCATTGTGCAGTACCTTGCAAGAGCTCTTTGGCAAATGAAAGAATAATTCAAAGCAAAGTAGGCCAGATATAAAACACTTCCAAATCACATTTCAAAATTGTCCTTTCGTGTCAACTAGGTGCATGTCTGCTAAGGGAGTTTTTGCAAGGACAGGTGGATAGTATGAGGCCTTTACAATAATCACATTACCATCTGGTGCTATCTATATGGCAGAGCCGTTCTGATGTAGTTGTATTATCACAGATCATTACAGAGTATGCCAGTCATTCCATGATGGGACTGTGACTGGCAGCCTTTCTTAGCCCAAAGACTGATGCAACAGATTGCTTTGAGAAATAGTTTTGAAGCACATCCATGAAACATATGATCCTATGGGTACCAGCATTGATTTCTTTGAGGTATCGTTTTACACTTCAGTTTTTCCTGGTAGAGTATTTTTCTGAGACGTCTCTTCTGAGGCTAAATTAGGAATTTCTGTTCCTTCTTCAAGTTCCAAGAATTGTGCCTCTCCTGCCCTCTGCCCAGACTGGAAGATAGAAACCGTGGGAAAAAAAGTGTCTTTACAAACTGCAGTTATCTAACTTGGTTTATTTAACATATTCAGGAAGACTTTCACATCCATGGAATCCTCGTTCTATTAATTCTCTCCAAGCTACAACAGTTGTTTTTTTGTTTGGTTTTTTTTTTCGAGTTTCTCGGTTCTGCCAGCAAGGCAGGGGTGGGAGGTGGGCACCCCTGATACCAATGCTGACAGGTAGTGAGTTGACGTGGAACTTCTGTTTCCTCCTGTTCAGTTCAGGTTCTCTCTTTCTGATACTTACCCCTCCTCAAATAGGGAAACAAAGAGAGGGGAAATAGGAAGATGAGCCTTAATAGGGTTTACTTAATTGGGGGCATAAAGGTTCTAAAAAGTATGCATTCCTGCAGTTCTGTTCTTAGCACTGTAAAAGCTGATCAGAAAGAGAGCTTCTACCCTTATAACCTTCATCCATCTCAGTCATGCCTGGGAAGGATGTTGGTGCTAATTTTAGACACAGAGACTAAGATAGACAAAGGACAAGTATCATAAAGCATTTTTGGAGCCAGGAACAGATTTAAGTTCCTTGCCTCACTGCTGCTCTTACTCCAAACCACACAATTGTACCCAAGTGAATTGCTGTTAGAATTGGTGCCTTTGGAGGAGACAATTGCTTATAATTGGTAGCTACAAGCCACTTCACTGAGAAAGCATGGGGTCTTAGATGCTTTAAGAAATAATAGAAAGACTGAGCCTGAGTGAGTCAGGCTCTTCTGAGTCATACAGTTTTTAGGTCAGTGTAAAATACTGACTTTCTGAGGTCTTACTTTTTTCCCTCTGGAAGACCTAAAGCAAAGATCTCTCTCAAAGAGGTATTAAAGAATAGAGGCCTTTCCCTCAGAACCTACTTCTGCCCAGTGTTCACCAAAACGTGGTTTCAAATCACCTGTTCAAAGCCCACAGGGTGCTTATTTGTTAAACATGCAGATTCTTAGTGCTCCCTCCACCCACACAGACACTGCACAAGAGGCCCTGCTTTGGACCACTAGTTCCTAAACATGGCAGAAAATCTGGATCACCTGGGAGACTTTTTAGGTTAAAAACCGGAAACAGTATGTAAGCATAAACATGTCAACAAAATGAGAGGATGTCCCTCTGCTTGCCGTGCTTGGTATTTTACTTCTATACTGTTTCCCTATACGTGTACATATAATTTTGTTTTGTTTTTGTCAGACAGAGTCTCACCCACTCTTGCCCAGGCTAAAGTGCAGTGGCCCAATGGCACTGCTCACTGCAGCCTCCACTTCCCCAGTTCAGACTCCCGAGTAGCTGGGACTACAGGTACCCGCAACCACACCTGGCTAACTTTTGTATTTTTAGTGGAGACTAAAAATTTTATTATAGTATTTTAGTTTCACGATTTTGACCACGCTGGTCTCAAACTCCTGACCTCAAGTGATCTGCCCTCCTTGGCCTCCCAAAGTGCTCGGATTATAGGCATGAGCCAGTGCGCCCGGCCAGTGTCGTTTTGTTTTCATGAAATGAGTCCATATTATGCACATTGCTCTGCAGCTTTTGTTTTTCCCAGCTTGTTTTTTAACAGAGTATCAAATGGACTTCCTTGCAAATCTGTCCTATTAACATGAGGATCACAACTCAGATGCCTACAGGGGTTAGGCAGACAACATAAATGAGTTAAATGGATCCAGTAGGAACTGCAGAAAACTGGAGATGTTTCCTCTTACTGCGTCAGACATTACCCAACCGCAAACTAACTACTGCCATTTGGAAATGTTGGCCCAGAGCTGCCAAATTTGAGTTTTCAAGAAGAGCAAGATATCTGAATTTTTGAAATGTGCAATCTCCAGATTTTTAAATATTGGTAACAAATTCACATTAAATGCAGTGAACCAGCCCAAATGTCTTCAATCCAGACACTGCCCCTCCAGCCATCCTTCTGAAATTTCTATTGCCATGTATAATGTTCCACAGTGTAACTGTCAATACTTACTCAACATTTCTCCTATTGCTGGACACTTAGGCTCTGACATTACAACTACTACACTCTGTATAAATCTTTGTGCTTATACAAATATGGAAATACAGCTTCCAAATTGCCCTCTAAAAGGTTGTACCAATTTATAGTCTTATAAACACTGCATGAGACTATCCTTTTCTGGGAAGCTTTAAACAGATTCCCAGGTGGTAACCCAGAGATCAGATGCAGTAGGTCTAAGATGAAACCCAAGACTGTGTGAGTGACCGGAATGACTCAGGTGATTCTGATGATCAGAGAGGTTTTGGAACTACCGTTTTAGCCTATTAACAAGCTGTTTGGGGCCATGAGCAGTGAATTGTAGAAGAAACTGTACTTTCATTTGTACTTCTGTTTTTTAATTTTATTTAGAGACAGGGTCTTGCTCTATCATCCCGGGAGTGCAGTGGTACAATCATAGCTCACTGAAGCTTGAACTCATGGGCTCAAGTGATCCTCCCACCTCAGCCTCCAGAATAGCAAGGCCACAGGTATGTGCCACCATGTCTGGCTAATTTAAAAAAAAAAAATTTTGTAGAGACAGGATCTTGCTATGTTGCCAGGCTAATCTCAAACTCCAGGCCTCAAACAATCCTCCCACCTCAGCTTCCCAAAGTGCCAGGATTACAAATGGGAGCCACTGCATCTGGCCACTACTACCATGTTGTACACTTTTCCTGCTAACTACAGCCCTCTATGCAAACACAAAAAAGGCTCTGCTGCTGCTGTTTCAAGCAGTTCTGTCAGAGTAGGACAACAAATAAACCAACTATGGAACCTTCAAGTGGCTTTTATTGGCAGAGCCTAGAAGAAGTGTTGTAGCCATTCCAGAGCAAAAATCTGTATCCCAGCAAGGTATTCAGTGTTATGTTTAACACACTACTGAACCAGAAAGTTTAAGTTCCTGACACAGACGCAACCAGGTCACTAAAAGGCTCCTAAATCAACAGGTTAAGCCCCGCTGCTGTGTTAAGATCTGAAAGGTAAGACACAGTCCTGGATGTGTGCCCTTGATACAGGGTGACTAAAAAGGCAGGCAACAGTATCAAGGATTTTTTTTAGGTGTACTCCTGTACACTCCCACATTGCAAGGATGTGTTTCAGCAGCAGCACTCAAGTCTCCTCTTCATTCTGTATCTGCCTAACAATCTCTGCTTAGGACAAGTATGGTCGTCATAAAACATGATCATCAGGATGGTAGAGTTCACTCATCAGGCGGTAGATGTAGGAAGGTGCATTCCCACCAATGTTGGAGATAAAGAGGGTAATGAGCTCTGGTGGGACGTAGTCAAACACAGGGCAATGCACGCTGACCTTCTCCAGAATGTCCCCTGAAAGGCAAGCACACGTGCTAAAGGTAAAACTGAGCCTCCCTCTCTCATAATTAAGTAGCATATAGATTCCAGCCTCGAGAATGCAGGCATATTAGCTCCCCACGGATGGGAAGCTATGAAAAAATGCAAACCAGAGGAGATGACTTCAGATCATGACAACCCCTGCTTACAACTCTTCCGTGCCTCTGCACAGCCCTTAGAATAAAATTCAAACTCAGGACTGAAATTTAAGATCTGGGCCCTCCCTGCCACACCACATGAATTACAATTTGGACCACTCTTCCCCTTGCTCATTACTGTCTAGCCATGTATGCCATCCTTTTCTAACTGGCTAAGCCCCCTGCACCAGCTCATGGAAAACTCTATGATCTTCATATGGTGGACTGTATTCATTCAGGACTCAGATGAAATGTCATCTCATTAAGACCCTTCCTCAATCTCAGTTAGGCCCCTAGCCACTTTCTATCACATCAGCCTTGCTTGTCCTCAGGCATCCCATGACCTGATACTTTCTCATCTGTCTTCCACAATAGAATGTGTGGGAACAAGGCCTTATCTTTTTCATTCATTGTTATATCTTCAGTGCCTAGAAGAGTGCTGGATACACTGTAGGTGCTCAGTAACTATTTCCTGAAGAATGAATGTTTATTTAAATAAAGGGATGAAGTCATTCAACTTCCAAGAGGAACTAGAACCCCAACTACTATGCGTTGCTCTCAGAGGGTGTATAAGGCCACCCTTGCTGATGAGGCTGCAGGCATAATGAGCTGAGCTGCTGCCTTCAGAAGAAGCCAGAGAAAAGAACCCTAACACATGAGATTATCCAGGCTACAGGCAAGTTTTCTAAGTAGGAACATTTCACAGCCTGCTTCCTTTGGGAGTCAATTTACCAAAATGACTCCTTATATAGCAGGAAAACAGGTACATTTTCCCAACTGGTTGTTGATATCTCAAAGAGCATGCAAAGCCAAACCCAGACAATGCTAGATGATCCAACCCACAGTAGCCCCAACAAATCTAAAATACATTCGTCTCAGAACAAATTAACATGGACTTGATCAGGTCCTCAAGCACTTTGAGCTGCTAAAGAAAACAGTCCCCCCAAGAAGTATGATAAAAAACACAACCTGACAGCATTCAGTTCTACTGACCAACAAAACGACAAAAAGACCAAAACACATGCACGCACAAACCCCAAATACACACAACACATGCACGCATGCGCACATGCACACATAGCTTTTGTACCTTCTGTGAATGGCAGGACTTCTTCAGGAGCCACAAACTTATGAAATGAGTCTTCTTCATTGGGGAACTAGAAAGGAAAAAATTTTTAAAAACTAGAGACCCAGCAATTCCACTCCTAGATATGTACCCTAGAGAAATGAAAACATATGTTCACACAGAAAATTTATACACAGATGCTTATAGCATGATTATTCACAAAAGCCAAAAGGTGGAACCAACCCAAATGCCCATAAACAGATGAATGGATTAAATTGTGGTATGTTCATATAATGGAATATTATTCAGCCTCGAAAGGAAATTCTGACATTACAACATGGATGAACTTTGAAAACATCGTGCTAAGTGAAAAAAGTCAGGCACAACATGTCACGTATTATATGATTCCTTTTATACAAAATGGACAAATCCATAGAGACAGGAGCAGATTAGAGGAGATGGGGAGAAGGAGAAATAGGGAGAGATTACTTAATGGGTACAGGGAGTTTTTCTAGAGTGGAGAAAAAGTTTTGAAACTAGAGAGTGGTGGTTGTACAATGCTGTGAATGTACTAGATACCACTAAATTGTATACTTTAAAATGGTTAATTGTATGTTATGTGAATTTCACCTCAATTTAAAAAATAGAGACTATAAATAGTTTGATGTTTTCAAAGCAAATAGCTTCTATCACTGATGAAATGTCTCTTCACTTAGTCCCTGCTTGTATTCAGGTTACAAAGGACAGGCCCTGCAACAATAACAAAACTGATTCTATGATCCTAGTGTCAACCTGCTTGGCATTTTCAGAAATGGTCAGGTGACGGGGAGTGGTGACAATCGTAAGGAAAGGACCTTTCCCAACTACATATTGTCCTCACAATCTTGCCTTCCTAAAGCTGGCAGCTTAGAACTCTCAACTATTTTACTGAATCAAGACTTCTGTGGTTCTTTCCAGCCTCCACTGGATGTAATCCATTGAGTAAATGCAGATAAATGGAGGCCCTAGAGTGAGTTGGTTGAAGTCCCAGAGTTCAAGCCTACCCTTTGGCTTCCTTCTTTCTGCTGGCTTCTAGCTAGAGACAGACACACATACCTGTGGGGAAAGTTTGAACATAGGTGCACAGACGATGAGTGGGGTGGAATGGTGTTTTGCTGCCAGTGCCAGAGTGTGAGTTCCTGTCACAGCTCTCAGGGCACCATTGGCCAGGATGGTCTTCGTGCCAATGATTACCTTTGAGACAAGAAGAAAAATGTGAGTCATCCTGGGGGTGGAGCCTTAAAAGGGCCACTGGCCACAAAAAGCTGAATGCTCAGGCCTCAGAATGGTATCGTGAGGGGTCACAGACTGGTAGAGGGGAAGGGATCCCTGGCTTAGTACAAGTTCTAGCTTAAAAGTAGGTTGCCAAGGAAAGAATGAATGTAAAATGGGACAAGAAACTGCAAAACCTACTGCTCTCAGTCCCATATTTTCTGGAAATTGAGAAGCCATACCTTCTGAGAAGCCAGGAACCTTTTTCATTCACTAGCCGCAACTGCCAAGCTCTTTGAGCATAAGGCAGGAGCCCTGTAGCCAATCCCTAGCAACTGACACTCTTGCTTTAGTTCTATTTAATACTTCATTCTTTTCAATGCTTCAACCAAATTTAGAGGCTACTCCAAGAGAGGAACAATGATGCAGAAAAAGGGAAAAGAAATTCAGTATGTACTTTGAAAGGTGCTAGAAACTTCTCTCACCATGGATATTACAGGAGATAAAAATCAGTTTTAGAAACATAACCTTCATGAATTCAACATAAGTCCAAATATGCCCACCTTGTTGACTCTTGACATAACAGCAAAAATGGCAGCATCAGTCATGACAGTTGTCTCAATACCTGCTTTGGACAAATTCACAGCCATTTCATGACCCTGCAATGGGAGGGAAAGGCTGATTCTAAGAGAAAGAGTGAGAAATAGTGAAGAGTGCTCTCAAATGTAACTGGATCTGGGGAATTGTGTGATATGGGCATATCCAGCACATAATTTCCAATAGATAACTCATTTTTCGGACAACTAAGTTTTTGGACTATCATAGCTCTGGTAAGCTGTAGGGAAGCCCAGGGGAAGCTAATAAATGTCTAGTGCTCCAGCCACAAAACTGGAAATACAACGTGCGTGTATAACATAATCACGATTGCTGACAAGATAGCTCCTGGCTCATTATTTTAAAACATCCTGCATCCTTACATATTTCCTTTTTGAGACCTATTATTTACTTAGGATCGAGTGAGGTCAGACCAAGCATCAGTCATCCCCAAGGTAATTTATCCTGCTTTGATTCCTAAAAGAACCAACCTATGTTTCCTTGGACCCAGCAGTTCACCACCTTTTTTTTTTTTTTTTTTTTTTTTGAGACACAGTCTTGCTCTGTGGTACACGTTGGAGTGCAGTGGCGCTATCTTGGCTCATTGCAACCTCTGCTTTCCAGGTTCAAGCAATTCTCCTGCCTCAACCTCCAGAGTAGCTGGGATTACAGGCATGCACCAGCATGCCCAGCTAATTTTTGTATTTTTAGTAGAGATGGGGTTTCGTCGTGTTGGCCAGGCTGCTCTCGAACTCCTGACCTCAGGTGATCCGCCCGCCTCAGTCTCCCAAAGTGCTGGGATTACGGGCGTGAACCACCACTCCCAGTCCCAACTTTCTTAAACCACTATTTAAGAATGTTCACAGGGCGAACACCTTGAAAATTCCCTTAATGTTTTAGTTTATCTTCTCAGTGTCTCAAAGTCTTGCTTATCAATTCGAGGTTGGAATGGCCCTGCCCATCCCTTGTTTATTTCTTCTTCATTTTCCGTTTTTCTTAGTAGCAGCTACAGCAGTCTCCTTACCTGGCAGAAAGGAGCGCACTCTGCTACAATGACATGGAATTTCCTCTTTCGGGCAGCCTCTTGGAGGAAGGCCTCTACTGTTCGGGAGAAGCCAATGGTCATGATCACCTCATTGGAGTGAATGTGCTCCAGAGCCTGGGCTGCAATGTTCTCCGTTGTCCCTTCTGTAAGAACAGTTTGGAAAAATATATATATATATATATATGTCTATATATATATGAAATTGCTATGCTATATCACAAACACACATTATGAGTGTACGGAAAAAGATGTCTGCCCTTCAGATGCACTGCCAACCCAGCAGGCCCTGGTACCACAGGGTTAATGTGCTTAAAGTGAAATGTCACAATTTTTTTTTTTTTTTGAGACGGAGTCTCGCTCTGCCGCCCAGGCTGGAGTGCAGTGGCCGGATCTCAGCTCACTGCAAGCTCCGCCTCCCGGGTTCACGCCATTCTCCTGCCTCAGCCTCCCGAGTAGTTGGGACTACAGGCGCCCGCCACCGCGCCCGGCTAGTTTTTTGTATTTTTTAGTAGAGACGGGGTTTCACCGTGTTAGCCAGGATGGTCTCGATCTCCTGACCTCGTGATCCGCCAGTCTCGGCCTCCCAAAGTGCTGGGATTACAGGCTTGAGCCACCGCGCCCGGCCAATTTTTTTTTTTTTTTTTTTTTTTTTAATAGAGATAGGGTCCCACTATGTTGCCCAGGCTGGTTTTGAACTCCTGGTCGCAAGCAATCCACTCACCTTGGCCTCCCAAAGTTGTGGGATTACAGGTGTGAGCCACCACGCCCAGCTATGTCACAATTTCTTAAAAGCCCCACTCTGGGATTTTCTGCCTGCCCTCTTCCAGAAGTACCCCTATCTATCAACCACTTCTGTCACTACAGAGCTCCTTACAACCGATTTTGAAGACAGTGAATTCAGCCAAGGAATGGCAATCTGGGAAATCCTAAAGTGCTGAGAATCGGGTAAACAGAGCTTCTGCCTAAAAGAACTCTTCCTTCAAAAGGTGGCCACAACACTTCTACGTGAGAGAGAATGGCCAGAGAAGAAAAACGGGGGAGGAATTTGGAAGCAGCTTCTTCATCATCTGATTATAATGAATATCTGCAAGTCACCTGGACCGCAATGACAAGGGGGATAGAAATGGTATACGTGTACGTGTGTATAAAAATTCAGAGATAGTGAAGGAGGTCTTTCGACCTGGTTCTCTAGGGAGTTCATCTTCTTTACAATGAAAATAAAACTCTGTCCTAATAAAGTCTGTGCCACTCCACAGACTTGCAGTCTATCAAGGGTTGGTCTGTAAGGAAAAGTAGAGAGGGTTACTTTGGTCCCATCACCTGTTGCAACATTTCCTAATCAGGAAGGAGGACAAACCTCTGAGAACCAGAAGACTGGTAATATCCCATCTCTGCTAATGAACAACCTTCAGGGGCTTCTGTTCCCTTATTTGCCTGTGACCAGTCCCATTTTCCTAGCGATCAGGCCTCTTACCCAGCTCCACTAGCAGCTCATTAATCGCCTCAATGATGTTGGAGTGGAGTTGGGCATAATGGAAGCTGAAATCCTCGTTCAGGCCTCCGGACGTCAACAGTTTGTGCAGGGACTCCTGCTGATCACTCTCGTCGCTGCGTCCATGGAGTCTATAGAGGCAACAAGACCCAAAGAGAGAGGTGGGGAGGAGGAGTGGTCAGGCAGGTAACAAGGGCTGCTCAGCTCCAATAAAGTCTCCGAGCAGGGAGAGGGGCCCGTGGAAAAAGTGTCACTGGATCCAACCCGGAGCCCAGGACGTAAGCCTGACCTGCCATACTCCTCCCGGATAATCTTGAGCACTCTCCGCACCATGTTGCCCACGGTGGTCTCGGAGGGCTGAGCGGCCGTCATCCTCCTGCCCTCTCTGCGGATCAGCTCCATCAGCTCCCCTACAGTCCAAAAGAGAGAGGATAAGAGGAGCCAACGCGAAGTGAGGCCTGGGAAACTTTCAGCCTTGGGATCGGGAACAGGCAGGGGCCGGGTTCGCTGACGGAGGCAGGCCGGCCTCACCCGCGTTGCTCCAGCGGTGGTCCGTGATGATCTGGCGTAGCAGCCCCAGGGTCTCCCGAGCCATTTCCTCGGAGCTGCGCGGCCCACCACCCCGCTTCAGGGTCTCCACGAAGCTCTCGATCCTCTCTGACAACTCCGAGCCCTTCGCTGCTGATCCCGGCATCTCTAAGGTAGCTGCCTTCAGCCTTCACCGGCGGAATCCACACCTGCCAGACCACACAGTTTGCACTTCCGGGGCGGGCAAGGTCGGCTTCCGCCGTGAGGGGAGGGGGGAAACCACAAGTTTGAGGGGAAGCAGGCCACGCCCCTCGTTGCCACTCTCCCGCCCCCTTCCTCTGCCTGAGCCAATCACAGACGTGGGGCTCGGGTTGTTCAGTTACAACCGGGCCCGCGCGCCTCGGGGGCTGCAGGCTAGGAAGCGGCCTTTCTTGGCTCAGCCGACGGTGAACGGAAGTAACCCGTCCGGCCTGTAGAGGGTGGCTGGTCCCGTTGCTATGGGAGCAGCAAGTCTCTACGAGCCCCTCACCGCGACTTAAGGCTACACTGAAGAAGTTGCGGCACTCCCTCCTGTCTTCCCAGCTCGGTGACCGCCCGAGCTGTCACTCCTGAGTGTCAGCTGACACTGACGTTACGAATGCGTGTCCAGGGTCGGCTGCCCCTTGGGCAGATGTCTCACTTTTGTTCTGTTACATTACTTGGTACCGTTTGCGCCTGTATCTAGTAGGTTCATCTCTCTGAAAACAAGGATCATATCTTTTGTTGCTTTTGTATTCTCAAGGCCTAACACGTCTAATAGAAGATAGCGAAATTAAGAGATGAGGAAGACTACGAACCATTAAGGAGATTCAAAGTGGGAGCCAATACAGAAGCAAAGATAACATCCTCCGATTTGGACAGAATTGTCCTCCTACCTCTAGAGAGGCCAGAGAGTATAACATAATACCAAGAGTTACCATTTACTTAAAGCTTACTGGATGTTGGGAACTGTATGTGAATTGTCTCAGTTAATAAGGTCTGAAATAGGTCCTCTTATCTCCATTTTACAGATTGGAAAACAGACCCACAGAATTTAAGCAGTTAATAAATGATTGGGTTCATACTTAAATCCAGGTCTTCCTGAACCCAAAGTCTGTGTGTAATAGAAATCTCTATTTCCTTAAGATAAATTATTCAAAGTGGAATCCTTAGGCGAGCACATTTTAAAGACTTTTGTTACAATTAACAAATTGCCCTCCAAAAAAATTATGTCAATACCAAAGTTAGCCAAAGGTAGTACAAAGAAAAGAAAATTACAGGTTAATATCTCTCATGAACATAGGAAGCAAAAATTGCAACAAATTATTAGCACATCAAATCCTGCAATACATAAAAAAAGAGTAATATGTAATTACAAAGTAAAACATAAACCTGGAATGCAAAGCTGATCAAATACTTAAAAATCAATGTCATGTGCCATACTAACAATCTAAGAAGTAAAACCACATGATCATGTCAATTGATGCAGGAAGAAGCATTTGACAAAATTCGATATTCATGATACAAACTCTCAGAAAACTAGAACAAAAGGGAACTTCCTGAACTTGATAAAAGATATCTACAAAATCCTACACCAAAAATCATACTTCACAGTAAAAGATTGCTTTCTCCCTAAGATCAGGACAAGGCAAGGATGTCTACTTTCACCACTCCCATTTAACATCAATATGTGAAGTCCTAGCCCTCGCAATAAGGCAAGAAAAAGAAAAAGCATACAGAATGGAAAGAAACTGTCCCTGTTCACAGGAGACATGATAGTCTACACAGAAAATCCCAGAGTCAACAGCAACAAAAACAAAACCTCCTAGAACATAAGTTTAGCAAGGATACAAAAACTGTATTTCTATGTACTAGCAATGAATATCAGAAATTGAAGTTGAAAACACAGTCGCTCTAAAAAGCCATAAAATATTTGTCAGTTTTGCTATGTTAGTTTTTATTTATTGACTTGTTTATTTTGAGACAGGGTCTCACGCTGTTGCCCAGGCTGGAGTGCAGTGGCATGCTCACTGCTCACTGCAGCCTCAACCTCCCCCGGCTCAAATAATCCTCCCACCTCAGCCTCTTGAGTAGCTGGGACTACAGGCACACACCACCATGCTGGATAATTGTATGTTAATTTTTAAATGTCTTTAAAATTGTATCAATTTACATGCTGGCTAGCAGTTACCATATTATAGCCAATTTTGGATATTGTCACTATTTTTTCGTATATCAAGTCATTAAAAAATAAGGTATATAGGCCAGGCATAGTGGCTCATGCCTGTAATCCCAGCACTTTGGGAGGCCAAGGTGGGCAGATCACCTGAAGGTCAAGAGTTTGGGACCAGCCTGGCAACATGGCAAAACCCTGTCTCTACCAAAAATACAAAAATTAGCCAGGGGTGGTGGCACATGTTTGTAGTCCCAGCTACTAGGGAAGCTGAGGCAGGAGAATAGCTTGAACCTGGGAGGTGGAGGTTGCAGTGAACTGAGATTGTGCCACTGCACTCCAGCCTGGGTGACAGAGCAAAACTGTGTCTCAAAAACAAACAACAACAACAAAAACCAAGGTGTATAGTATTTTTTATATACTAAAGAATTTTTATGTGTGTGTATGCAAATTATAAAGCATGACGACGAACAGGTTGAGGAATGTGAACCAATTCCTCACTTTGAAACTAAAATATTTGAATTAACAGAGATAGGCCAGGCGCAGTGGCTCAAGCCTGTAATCCCAGCACTTTGGGAGGCCGAGACGGGCAGATCACGAGGTCAGGAGATCGAGACCATCCTGGCTAACACGGTGAAACCCCATCTCTACTAAAAAATACAAAAAACTAGCTGGGCGAGGTGGTGGGCGCCTGTAGTCCCAGCTACTCGGGAGGCTGAGGCAGGAGAATGGCGTGAACCCGGGAGGCGGAGCTTGCAGTGAGCTGAGATCCAGCCACTGCACTCCAGCCTGGGCGACAGAGCAAGACTCCGTCTCAAAAAAAAAAAAAAAAAAAAGAATTAACAGAGATAGAAAGCAAAGCTGTGTTGGCCAGGCATAGTAGCTCACACCTGAATCCCAGCACTTTGGGAGGACAAGGTGGGAGGATGGCTTGAGCCCAAGAGTTGAAACCAGCACTGACAACAAGACCCCCATCTGTACAAAAAATTTAAAAATTAGCTAGGTGTGGTGATACATGTCTGTAGTCCCAACTACTTGGGAGGCTGATGGGGGAGGATCTCTTGAGCCTGGTAGGTCAAGGCTGCAGTGAGCTATGTATGATCCTGCAGTGAGCTATGATCCTGCCACTGCACTCCAGCTTGGGCAGCAGGGCAAGACCCTGTCTCAAAAAAAGATAATGAAAAGAAAGAAAGTAGAACTGTGGTTGCTAGGGTCTGAGGGGAGGGAGAGAGTTACTGTTTAATGGCTACAGAGTTTTAGTTTTGCAAGTTGAAAAGAGTTCTAGAGATAGATGGTGGATAATGGTTGTACATTTATATTGCACAACAATGTGAATGTACTTCATGCCAGTTTAGTTTCACTAAACTGTACACTTAAAAAGGTTAAGATGGTAAAATTTATGTTCTGCGTTATTTTACAATTTAGGAAATATGTGGTATATTTCACTTTTTTCTGCTCAGTATGACATTCATAAAATTTATCCATGTTACATGTACCTGTAATTCTCTTATTTGCACTGGTGAATTTGTACTGGTGAGAACTTGTAGTTCTCTTATTTGCACTAGTATTTCACGTGACTGTAGCATAATTTATGTATTCATTTTTTTTCAACAGACGTTTGGGTTGTTTCCAGTCTTTTTAGGGAGGTGGGTGAACATAAACTATAAATAGTCCTGTGTATGTCTTGGCACTTATATAAGTGGAACAGCTAGATCAGAGGCTATATGAATGTTCAACTTTACAAATAGATCTAATTGTACAAAGTGGTTCAATTAATGTATGCTCCCTCCAGCAATATTTAAAGAGTTTCAGCTGACCTACATCCTTACTGACATGTGATATTATCAAATATCTTATTATTTGGGAATCAGGTAGGTATAAAAGGATATTTTACTGTGGTCTTAATTTGCATTTTCCTGATTACTGTTCATTATTTTCATGTGTTTGTTGGCCATGAGTTTTTTGTGAATTGTTTGTTTGTGCCTTTTACCTACTGTTTTTGGCTTAAAAATTTTTCCAAGTAGATTTGCAGGAGTTTATATATTCTAGATACTAGTCTTCTTTCAAATATTTATCATATGAATAAATATCTTCTCCAAATTATGGCTTGTATTCTTTACTTTGAGATATCTTTGAGCAGAATTCTTGATTTTAATGTGTTAAAAGGTATCAACCTTGTCTTTTATACGTAATGCCTTTTCTGTCTTATTTCAGAAATTCAGCCAAGCACAGTGGATTTGCCAGGTGTTGGGATTACATACCTATAATCCCAACAATTTGGGAGGCCAAGGTAGGAGGATCACTTGAAGCGAGGAGTTCTAGACCAGTCTGGGAAAAATAGCAAGACACCATCTATACAAGAAATTTTTAAAATTAGTCAAGTGTGGTGGCATGTGCCTGTAGTGCCAGCTACTTGGGAGGCTGAGGTGAGAGGTTTGCTTGAGCCTAGGAGTTTGAAGTTACAGTGAGCTGTGATAGCACCACTGCACTCCAGCCTAAGCAACAGAGTGTGACTTCAACTCAAAAAAATGAAAAGATAAAAAAATCCATCCAGGTGCAGTGGCTCACGCCTGTAATCCCAGTACTTTGGGAAGCCAAGGCAGGAGGATCACTTGACCTCCAAAGCTTGAGACCAGCCTGGGTAACAGAGTAAGACCTTGTCTCTACAAAAAAAAAGATTTTTTTTAATTAGCCGGGAATGGTGACTCACACCTCTGGTCCCAGCTACTTGGGAGGCTGCAGTGGGAGGATCTCTTGAGCCTGGGAAGTCAAGGCTGCAGTGAGCCGTGATCATACTACTGCACTCCAGCCTGAGTGGCAGAGTGAGTCCCTGTCTGGAAAAAAAAAAAGAAAAAAAAAAAGAAAACAGAAGAAATTCTTCCCTAATCCACAATTACAAATATAATCTCCTATATTTTCTTCTGGTTATTAAAAAAGTTATCTTTACATATAATTTGGAATTGCTTTTTATGTAAGGTGAGAGGTGTGAATCCAATTTTGTTTTTCCATTCTTCAGTGATTTTTAATGTCACCACTGTCATATGTCAAGTTTCTATAATGTGTGAGTCTGTTTGGTGGCTATTTGGTTTCATTGCTGGATTTGCCTATTTCTGAATCAATATGACATGATCTTAACTATTGTCTTTTTTTTTTTAAAGATAGGGCCTCACTCTGTTGCCCAGACTGGAGTGCAGTGGTGCCAGCACAGCTCACTGTGGTCTTTTTGAATATGATGCCTGGATATACTGCAGCTATCTTGTGACCTGAGGTCTCAAGACTTGGGAATAAAGTTAACATGCTGAGGATGGGAGAACAGAAAAACAGAAAGAAGCTGGAATCTTTTTTTTTTAAACTTAAAAATACGTTTTGGAGATTATCCCATAGCATTCCATAAAGAAATTTCCCTTTCTTTTCCCTCATGCAGTAGTTCATTGCACCACACTTTAACACGTTTCCTACTGAAAGCAGATTGTGTGGTGGCTCACACATGTAATCTCAGCACTTTGGGAGGCGAAAGTGGGAGGATCGCTTGAGGCAAGGAGTTCAAGACCAGCCTGGGCAACATAGTGAGCCCCGCCTACCCCCTACAAAAAAACAAGAAAAGAAAAACAGAAAGGACCTAGGCTCTTGACAATACCAACACTTAATGGGTGTTTTATATATATTAACTGTTTTCATTCTTACAAAAACCTTGAGATAGGTGTTCTTTTTTTTTTTTTTTTTTGAGGCGGAGTCTCGCTCTGTCGCCCAGGCTGGAGTGCTGTGGCCGGATCTCAGCTCACTGCAAGCTCCGCCTCCGGGGTTCCCGCCCTTCTCCTGCCTCAGCCTCCCGAGTAGCCGGGACTACAGGCGCCCGCCACCTCGCCCGGCTAGTTTTTTTTTTTTTTGTATTTTTTAGCAGAGACGGGGTTTCACCGTGTTAGCCAGGATGGTCTCGATCTCCTGACCTCGTGATCCGCCTGTCTCGGCCTCCCAAAGTGCTGGGATTACAGGCTTGAGCCACCGCGCCCGGCATTTTTGTTGTTTTCTTTTCTTTTCGAGACAGAGTTTTAGTTTTGTCGCCCAGGCTGGAGTGCAATGGTGCAATCTCGGCTCACTGCAACCTCCGCCTGCTGGGTTCAAGTGATTCTCCTGCCTCAGCCTCCGGACTGGCTGGTATTACCGGCCTGAGCCAGTATGCCTGGCTAATTTTTGTATTTTCAGTAGAGATGGGGTTTCACCATGTTGGTCAGGCTGGTCTCAAACTCCTGACCTCAAATGATCCGCCCACCTCGGCCTCCTAAAGTCTGGGATTACAGATGTGAGCCACTGCGCCCAGCCCACAGTAATATTTTTCACTTTATTATTTTTAACACAAAAATCAGAAATAAACCTAAATATTAAAAATTAGGAGATTGGTCTAGAACATTATAGTACAAAAAGCACTTTAAACCTGGCTGTTACCATGCTCACGAGCTATATTACCTTGATAAAAAGTAGTCTAATTAAAATTTGGAGCTAAAATTGTATGGCTTTATTCTCTTTATTCTCTTCTTTATTCTCTTAAACTTGGAAGATGAGCTACTTTCAAGTGAAAGTAATTCTTGTTTTTGAGACTTGAAAGCTGAAAGGTACCTCAGGTACTTTGTAGTTACCATGTATCTTTGTGATTCTTCAAAACTGAAATGGAAATTATGATTGTGTATTTGTTACAATATAATTATTTTCAAAACAAAATAATGTTATAGTACAGTCATACAATGGAATATTTATTTTTGGAATTTTGATATGGTAAATGCTTAACAATAAGGAGAACTGTTGATAACATATTATCAGTTTTGTTTATTTTTTATTTTTTATTTTTATTTTTTTTATTTTTTGAGATGGAGTCTCGCTCTGTTGCCAGGCTGGAGTGCAGTGGCGCAATCTAGGCTCACTATAACCTCTGCCTCTGGGGTTCAAGCGATTCTCCTGCCTCAGCCTCCCGAGTGGCTGGGACTAGAGATGTGCGCCACCACACCCAGCTGATTTTTGTATTTTTCGTAGAGACGAGGTTTCACCGTGTTAACCAGGATGGTCTCCATCTCTTGACCTCCCAAAGTGCTGGGATTACAGGCGTGAGCCACCACGCCCGGCCATATCATCAGTTTTAAAAGGCGAATTGCACACAATCACTCTTGAAAATAGTTGGGCAATCCCTTTCAAAACTGAAAATGAACTTAAAATACAACCCAGCAATTGTATTTTTGGTGATTTATCCCAGAGAAATGAAGAATGTCCACATAGGAACTTGCAGGTGAATGTTCATGGCAGCTTTATTCATAATAGCCAACAACTGGAAACTACCCAGTGTCTTCCAACTGGTGAATGTTTATACAAACTGTACATCCATACCATGGAATACTGCTTGTAATAGAAAGGAATGAAATATCGATACATGCAACAACTTAGACTACCCTCAAGGAAATTGTGCTGAGTGAAAAATCCCATCTCAAAAGTATAGGCCGAGTGTGGTGGCTCACGCCTGTAATCCCAGCACTTTGGGATGTTGGGACAGGCGGATCACTTGAGCTCAAGAGTTCAAGATCAGCCTGGGCAACATGATGAAACCCCGTTTCTACTAAAAATACAAAAAAAAATTAGCCAGGTGTGGTGGCGCATGTCTGTAATCCCAGCTACTCGGGAGACTGAGGCACAAGAAAAGCTTGAACCTGGGAGGCAGAGGTTACAGTGAGCTGAGATCGCACTACTGTACTTCAGCCTGGGTAGCAGAGCAGGACCCTGTCTCAAAAAAAAAAAAAAAAAAAAAAATGTACATACTGCATAACTTTGCTTATGTAACAATCATGAAATAACATAATTATAGAAATACAGAATAGATTAGTGGCTTCCAGGAGTTACAGATGGGGGGGATGTGTGGCTACAAAGGAGTAACACTAGGAATCTTGTGATGTTAATGGTACACTTGGGTTTCTTGATTGTGGTTCTGGTTATGCAAGGCTACCTGTGATAAAATTGTGCATACACACACACACACACATACACACGGAATGCATGTATGACTAGTGAAATCCGAATAAACTCTATGGATTGTACCAATGTCATTTTCTTGATTTTGGCATTGTGTCATGGTTGTATAAAATGTTAGCACTGCAGTAGTCTGGGGGGAAGGATGCAAGAGAGAGAAGGGGATACATTTCTTTGTAACCTATGAATCTACAATTATTTCAAAATAAATAAACAAATTAAAACCAAGATTTATGAAATAAAAACATCTATTTAAAAGAAAATTATAAAATTATAAAGCATTACATTTGGGGGTTGGTCATTTTTTTTTAAGAGACAGGGTTACTCTGTCACCCAGGCTGGAGTGCAGGGGTCCAATCATAGCTTACTGTAGCCTCAAACTGATCCTCCCACCTCAGCCTCCCAAGTAGTGAGGACTACAGCTACGGGTGTGGGTCACCACATCTGGCTAATTTTTTTTGTTTATTTTTTTTTGTACATACAGGGTCTTGCTATGTTCCCCAGGCTAGTCTTGATCTCCTGGCTTCAAGAGATCCTCCCATCTTAGCCTCCCAGAGCACTGGGATTACAAGCACGAGCCACTGTGCCCAGTGAATGTTTTAAATAACTCTAGCTGTAATTGTTAAATGACACATCGCTAAAATACATCCCAAAAGAGGCTGCTTAAAGTCTCTCTCTATATATTTTTTAAGACAGAGTCTGGCTCTGTCGCCCAGGCTGGAGTGCGGTGGCACGATCTTGGCTCACTGCAATCTCTGCCTCCCGGGTTTAAGCGATTCTCTGCCTCAGCCTCCCGAGTAGCTGGGATTACAGGTGCCTGCCACTACGCCTGGCTAATTTTTGTATTTTTAGTAGAGACGGAGTTTCACCATCTTGGCCAGGCTGTCTTGAACTCCTGACCTCGTGATCCACTCACCTCGGCCTCCCAAAGTGCTGGGATTACAGGCGTGAGCCACCGCACCCGGCCTAAAGTCTATAATTTTTTTAAAGCAGGATGTAAAAATAGTATATTTGGTGGGACCTCCATTTCACTGTAAAAATATATGTTCTTTGTATATATTATTATGTATAAAAATATACACAATACACATACTCTTACATATACATATATATGTATATAGATGTGTGTGTGTGAAGTGTGTATAATGACGTATACGATGACATTAACAGTGACTATCTCTGGATAGTATGATTACAGGTTTATCAGAGACAATTGCTCCCAAAGCCACTCTCTCCCACTATGGTAACAGAGTTTTAGCTGGGCAAATAGCCACCCAGAATAGAAACTACATTTCCCAGTCTCCTTCACAGGTAGATGTGGCCATGTGACTATGTTCTTACCAATGGGAAGGTGTGGAAGTATTAATATTTTGTTGCTGCTTCTGAGAACCTTCCCTAGGAGATAGTTGGGATGGGTCTTTGGCCTCTTCATCACTTTGTCTTTCTTGCTGCATTTCTGCTCTGCCAGCTTAGGTGATGAGGATGCAGGTCCTACTGTAGGGATGGCAGAGGAGTGAGCTAGAAGGAGCCTGGACACTCTGCGGTCTCTGTGGAGTGGAGCTCCCATACCAACCTGGAATATTTACCTTTGGGCTTCATACAGCTGAGAGCTAAATAAACTTCAGTTTTGTTTAACTTCCACAGTTATCTTGGAGTTTCCATCATTTGCAGTAACACCCAACTCTAATAAAATGCAAGAATGATTTTTACTTTTATTTGTGTACTGTTCTGTATTTTCCAAAATTTCTACAATCAACATATGCCATTCATAATGAGAAATAAAAGTTATTTGTAAGAAACATAAGAAATCCATCAGGCCCATTCTTTCAGCCAGAAATATGATTATGTTGACCAAATCTTCCAGATTTTCCAGAAATGTCCCAATTCCAAACATTATGGCTGATTGTCTGCATAATTATCAAATAACAGTTTCCTGGACTTAATTTGGAGAATACGGTGATTACGATGATAATTCTCAACTGGGGGCAGGGAGGCTTACTAAAATGTTTGTGTCTTTATCCTCCTGTTCTAAAGAATCTCCTTTAGGCCATAGGATCACTTCCTTTTCCTGAAGGCCTTTGACTCAACACTTGGGCATGTGAATGCACTACTGTTTTTATCCTTCTCTGATTGTTTTGGTGGATAAGTCATGTCTCTATGCAACCTGAGAACAAGTGCTATTGTAGTAGACACCTGTTGTTTTCGTCTGCCCTGCACCCGCTTTCCGTTGGGAACTGCCCTTCCTCATCTCGTGTGATTTGGGTGGAACTGTCAATCCCAGCACCTCCTCGTGCCCCAGGTGGCCCCTAACCACAGGCCTGGCCCCCCACACCTGGGACTGGTCCATCATCCAACTTCCACGCTGATTGGTCATGCAAAGTCGTTCAGTCCTTTCCTGTGATTTGCTATATGGACCCTGGAAGAAAGCAGGTTTCTGTCCTCATCTGCTGCAAAGAGTTTGGCTTCGGACTGGCAGTGGCTACCTTTCTTGCCTCATGGGGAGAGCTTGTCTAGTGTAGAAGAAAGTCAGCCAACTGCTCCAGGAGAAGCAAGTAGAGTCCAGTCCTAGACAGAGGGAGAAAGAACAAATGAGCTGATGATCTGAGATGAGCTGATGTGGGCCCTTAGATCTAGCCATGCCTGAAGGTAGGGCCACCCTTGGACTTCTCAACAAATTCCCCTTTGGCTTAACTTTTTGAGTTGCTAGAGCCTTGACTAAGCTTCTTATGTCCTCCCAGGAGCCCCAAAAGTTCGTTATTTTATTGCTTCTGTTAAACAAGAAACTAATCTTGCTCTAAATATGGATTTATATTTTGTGGCATCTGGTTCTGCTCTTGAGCTTCCCTGACACTTGATCATGGTCAATTGCTAGGAATTGTTTTTTTTTTGTGTGTGTGTGTGTGTGTTTTTGTTTGTTTTTTGTTTTGTTTTGTTTTGTTTTGTTTTTGAGAAAGAGTCTCGCTCTTGTCACCCAGGCTGGAATGAAATGGTGCAATCTCAGCTCACTGCAACCTCTGCCTCCTGGGTTCCAGTGATTCTCCTGCCTCAGCCTCTTGACTACCTGGGATTTATAGGCATGTGCCACCATGTCCGGCTAATTTTTGTATTTTTGGTAGAGATGGGGTTTCACCATGTTGGCCAGGCTATTCTCGAACTCCTGACTTCAGGTGATTCACCGGCCTCAGCCTCCCAAAGTGCTAAGATTATAGGCATGAGCCACTGTGCCTGGCCAATTACTAGGAATTTGAAGGGCAAGTCTAACGACAGACACAGGTAGTGGAACCAGGCTACGTGATTAGAAAAAAAAAACAATCTTACCCTATTGTTAGTAGGATAGTGTATTAACTGTTGCTCTTCATAGATCAACATATCTAACATATAACAAATATTTATTATGCACCTTTATACCAAGCACCAACACTGCATACTGGAAAACAGGCCCTGTACAAGGAGAAACTCAATACTAATAAACAGATCATCGCTTACACTTTAGAGGATTTTTGCTTTTTGGTTAGAGACTTTCATTTTCCATATCTCTTTTGGTGTCTACAATGGCCCTACGAGATGGGTTGGTTCTGGTCAACAGATAGTTATTCTGCAATTGATAGGGCCCTTCTGCTAAGTGAGAAGGTCCAACCATTTAGGTACACAAAACAATATAGTCTGTGATTCTGAAAGAAAAAAAAAGTGGAAATCAAGGCCCAATAGCCAGTTATTCTCTTAGTCACTGAATGTTCAATCATTTAAAAGCTGGGGTTTGGAAGTCACACACATCTCCTAGAGTGTACGCCTCACAAGCCGGGTGATCTTGTCTGTCAGTGGAGATGTTAGTAACAGGGACCTTTGATAAATGGTAAGGATCTCAAATATTTAGAGACATGTACTACTACTGACCTTTTTTTTTTTTTGAAACAGAATCTCATTCTGTCACCTAGGCTGGAGTGCAGAGGCGCGATCTCATCTCCCCGCAACTTCTGCCTCCTGAGTTCAAGTGATTCTCATGCCTCAGCCTCCTGGGTAACTGGAATTACAGGCGTGGGTCACCATACCTGGCTAAGTTTTGTATTTTTAGTAGAGATGGGATTTCATCATGTTGGCCAGGCTGGTGATCCACTGGCCTTGGCCTCCCAAAGTGCTGGGATTGTGGGTGTGAGCCACAGCGCCTGACCTACTACTGATCTTTAAAGTAGCGGATCTGGATACCCATTACATGAGAGAATTTTTAGAACTCTCCATAAAAGGTGATTCTGGTAGACCTGGTTGTAATTTCAGACGGGATAATTCAGAGAAAAACAACATCGACTTCTATTTTGATAACTCCTCTCTTTGAAGGACTCCCCAGTTATTGTAACTACCTGAGAACATCTCTCTCAAGGACTCCTTGCATGGTGGTGCAGCCCAGTCCAGATGCCTGTGTCCTGGGTCCCAGCAGATTCCTGCCACTCTAGGAGCAGACATGACCCTCAGTGACCAACCTGCAGGCAGTGAACCCCAGAGCCCCGGAACTCCCTCACTGCCATCTGACACCCCTCTGTCCCAGGAATAGTTTCTATCCCTGGTTTGATAGCCATGGCCAGGAATATTCTAACAGTCATGTCTAACTTCAGAGGGTAGTTTGATTAACTGGTTTCTGAGCAGGGTTTTCGGGCGAGAAGGCAAAACTTCTCAAGCTGCTCTCTCCACTGCACAGAATGTGGAGGTGGGGATAACTGAGGTCAGAAAATTATTTCCAATCTCAGATAATTTCCCTTTCTGGGGCTTGAGGAAGAAGAATCACAGTGGCCTGCACTGATGAAGCACCTGCATTGTGCCAGAGACTTTTTATAATCACCTCGAAGCCTCCCAGGGCTCTGTATGGTAAATGTTAACATCTTCATTTTACAGCAGAGGAAGCTGGGGCTCAAGTTGAGTGGCGTGCCCATACACCTGATGGGGACCAAGTGTAGGTTCTAACCCAGGGTGTCCATCTCCAGAGACTGCCACAGTGCCTCCTAATTCCACCATGGCCACATCCTTCTTGTTAGAATGGGAGGAATGGCCTTGAGAGGGGTCAGACAGGGGCCAGGCTCCCACCAGCCTCTGAAGCCTTCAGGACTTTGGTGATAGAAGCTCTGCGTCCCTCTCCCGGCTCCCTGAGTATGAAGCCGACAGATGAAACTGGAATGGGTGCCGAGGAAGCTGGGCATCAGGCTTCTGAGAGCCGAGCCCCAGCCTTGATAAGATGCCTGGCACACACCTGAGAGAACCGGGGAGTGGATGGGAAGAGTCCTGCTGGGTTCTGAATGCAGGGCCGCCAGTCCCTATCCCCTAAGGGAAGAGAGCACAGAAACTTCCCAAGGCTCATAGGCCCCAGCCTGGGGTGGACGGCTCTGCAGAGCCCAGTGGCCAGTCACACTCCGTGGGAAAGCCTTGGCCCTGGCCCGCCCGGGAGCCACGCTGGTGCCGCCTCCTGCCCACGGCTTGGCTCAGCGGGTTCCCAAGTGGCTTTACTTCCTCCCCCCTCTGGCTCCCACCTCCCACAGTCCCGAGGGAGACAGGGAGGCCACTGGCAGAGTTGACCCTCAGTCCCTGAGTCCCACAGGTCCCTGCAAGTCCCTTCCCCCACACACCTCAGAGCCAGGCTTCCCCAGGAGGAGCAGGAGAGGGAGGACTCTACCCCTCCCCAAGAAGCCCCTGCCCCAGGTCCATTTAGGGCTGGCCGGCCCCATCCCCACTCCTTCCGCTGTCCACTGAGGCTCCACTCTCGGCTGCAATAACAGGGCTTTGGGTATGGGCTGTTGTTTTTGCAGCTGGGATGGGGCGGAGCAGCAGCGGGAAGGCGTCTCGGGCACTGACCGTCTGAGAAAGCCCCGAGCCCACATTCCCACTAGGCCCAGGGCAGCCCCTTCAGGCTAGTGACGGAGCTGTTCCTGGGGAGAGAGGCCCATGGGTGAGGCCCAAGTATAGAGGGCAGGCAGAGAAGGCGGCCAGCCAGCAGGGCTGAGAGAGTTTAGGGGAGCCTAGGAGCCCCAAGCCTCCCTGAGCCGCCCCTCCCCAGCAGACTGTGGCCTCCCTCGTTTCTAACTGCAGCTGGACCCAGCCTCTCCCCGCTCGCCCAGCCCCCGCACACATGTGGGAGATGCTGGAGAAAGCTTCCTTAAAACCAACAACAAACACAACAAAACATCTCATTTACTAAGGGGAAAATGCTGGAAACTAAAAAGAATAAAACCAAGATCACCCCTAGTCCCTTCACTCAAAAATATTCATTATGAACATCTTGACATATTTCCCTATAAGCTATTTTTAAAGTTGTGGTAAAATAGAGATAACATAAAATTTATCATTTTAAAATTTTTATTTATTTCTTTATTTTGAGATGGAGTCTTGCTCTGTTGCCCAGGCTGGAGGGCAGAGGTGCGATCTCAGCTCACTGCAACCTCCACTTCCTGGGTTCAAGCAGTTCTCCTGCCTCAGCCTCCCGAGTAGCTGGGATTACAGGCATGTGCCACCACACCTGGCGAATTTTTTTGCATTTTTAGTAGAGATGGGGTTTCACCATATTGGCCAGGCTGGTCTCGAACTCCTGACCTTATGATCTGCCCACCTCAGCCTCCCAAAGTGCTGGGATTACAGGCATGAGCCACCACACTCGACCCTAAAATTTACCATTTTAACCATTATTTTGTGTACAGTGGCATTCGTACATTCACACTGTTTTACAACCACCATCACCAGCCAGCTCCAGGACTTTTCATCTTCCCAAACTCTATACCCATGAAATACTAACTCCCCATTCCCACCTCCCCCTAGCCCCTGGCAACCACTCTTCTACTTTCTGTCTCTCCAAATTTGGCAACTCCAGGTACCTCGCATAAGCAGATCATACAGTATTTGTCCTTTCCTGTCTGGCTTCTTTCACTGAGCATATAAGCTTCAAGGTGCATCTATGTTGCAGCATGTGTCAGAATTTCCTTCCTTTTAAAGGCTGAGTAATATTCCGTTGTGTGTCACATTTTGTTTATCCATTCATAACCTGTTTTTCAAGATTATACTTTGTCAGATGTTAAATATCCTGATTTTTTTTTTTTTTTTACTCAGATGTTGCCATGTCATTAAAATTTTTTTCTCAACATGATTTTTTTTTTTTTTTAAGACAGGGTATCACTCCATTACCCAGGCTGAGATCATTGTGGCATAATCACAGCTTACTGCAACCTTGACCTCCCAAGCTCAGGTCATCCTCCCACCTCAGCCTCCCAGGTAGCTGAGACTACAGGTGCATGCCACCACACCAAGCTAACTTTTTGTATTTTTTGTAGAGACGGGGTTTTGCCATATTGCCCAGGCTGGTCTCAAACTCTTGGACTTAAGAGATCCATCCTCTTTAGCCTCCCAAAGTTCTGGGATTACAGGTGTGAGCCACTGTGCCTGGCCCTCAGCATGATTTTCAGTGCTGCGTTTTCACTCCTTGTAGATGGAATAGCGCATAGTTTACCAGTATCCTACTCTTAAATACTGAGATACTTTCTCTGTCTGCTTCGTTTGTTTGTTCGCTATTATAAATGGCCCCAAGAAAAACATCTTGGTAGACATTTTTTGGGGGACCCTCCTGTGGCCCTGCCTGACTTCTGACAGCTCAGGTGATTTCCCAAGGGAGAATCCCAGGAGTAGAATTGCTCATCAAAGTGATTAACACTCCTCAGTCTCTTGATAAATATCCCCCCAAACTTTCCAGAAAAATCATGCCCACTGCTCCTCCATGAGCAGTGTAGGAAATCCAGAGGCTTTTCCTTTGCTCACCACACATGCATCAAATTTCTGAATCCCCATGGGCTTGGCCCTGAGGACCTGGGATGCTATGCTGTGCCTCATCTCTCCCTGGAGAAAGGTGGAGACCTCTACAAACAGGGGTTCAGGGACCCAACCATCTCCTTCCACTGCCCCCCGCGACTCCCTGTCTTAAATCCTTGATACCAGTGCCCCCTGCAGCTCCCTGTTTTAAATCCTTGATGGCCATGGAGCCAAGTGGCTCAGGAGAGAGCCAGCCTGGGCAAGGAAGCAACTAGTGGGGTGGGGGTACAGCATCTTTATCCCACGTGTGGCTTAAGGTTGGCCTAGTTCCACTCTGCAGACCCCTTAGTGGCTGCCCGGCCAGCTCCACGCAGTGGAGTAGCTATGTAAATGACAGCTGTTGAGGGTTTACTATAGGCCGGGCCCACTGACTCCTCACACAAACCCTGTGCTACAAGTACCTTTATTATCTCCATTTTGCTGACCAAGGGACAGGGTTCCATTTGGTACTGTGTTTAAGGCACACAGCTGGTGTGTAGTAGAGCCGGGATTCATAATCAGGTCTAACTCCAGAGCTTGTACTCTCGGTGGTTGCCACATCTGCTACTTCTCCTAGGGGCTCTCCTGGCATCCCAAGTCTGGGAGAAGAAAAGGAAGCGCTGTGGGCCAGTGATGGTCTGTGGGGTGGATTGGCTCTGCCCTCTCTGCCCAGCCTTGCTGAGCCCTAGGCCAGAGACCTCTCGCCACAGGGAATGAGGAACACTCCATGTCCCAGAGGGACCTGATTAGGGCAGGAATGGGGCAACTAGGGCAGGGCAGCGGGATCCACGCTGCACACAGAAAGCCTGATTGTGTACAGACTGTGCTCTTTGGAAAAACAAGAATCATGAAGTTGTCTTGTTTTGGACAATCTGATGTCCCAGAGACCCAATGCCAAAAAAAAATTGGGCTGAGGAACTGGAGCCAGTGCCACTGAAGCCTTCAGGTGAAGCTGGCCCTTCAGGGGTCGGGAATGGGAGCTCCTGCAGGCTCCCAAGCTGGAACCCGGTACTGACGACTCCTAGGGGTCCAGGCCTTGGGCTGGGGAAATTATTCCACATACAAATGGGAGCAGATCAGAGGAGCTCAGAGTCCTCCGCCAGACCACAGCCTTGAGGGCCACGTGCAGAGGGGCCTCACCATATCCAGGAAGCACCAAGATCTGCCTGAGCCCGAGGAGCAGGCGCAGAGGCAGCCAGGCTGGGGGCCGGCCAGGCCTCCGGCTGTCAGAGCACCCTACAAGGCAGGGAAGGCTGCTCAGCATGAACCCAGGCGGGGAGGGAGATCTTTTTTCCAGAACAAGACTCCCTGTGGGGCGCAGGGCAGAACTCCGTGGGCTCAAGAGTCTGGGACGTGCCTGCCTGACTCCGCTCAGGTCAAGAGGGCAGCCCACTGGCCTGGCCTCACCAGCCAAAGCCAACACAGGAAATGCCAGCCAGACCTCAACATCCGGGCACCCAATTTGCTCTGGTTGGCAGGGAGCGCTGGCCTTCCCGGGCTCAGTTGTTGGCAGTGCCGGCCGGAGGGAACCATGGTGTTAGTGCTCGCTCAGGGGATGCAGGGTCCCCGGGCTTGTCCTTGTGGGCTCTCAGCGCCAGGACAGGAGGAGCTGGGCAAACACACAGGAGACCAGCAGACAGCAGGAGGGAGCCAGGCGTTTCCCTGGACGGCGGCCATCGGGCTGTTGTTGGGATCCAGTTTCAAGCTCCTTCGAGGAGAGCCGCATGGGGTCATCCCCTCCACGACGCCCCAGGAAGGAGACTGATGAGCAGACAGTTGTTAACGCCGCGCCGCCGCCGCAACCGTGGTGATTAAGGCCGCAGTAATTGGCCTCACAGCCAGGCAGGGGCCGGGCCTGACAGCCGGCAGCCGCCAGGGTCTGCAGAGTAGGGGAGGGGGCAGCCCGTGCTGTAGCTGTATGCACTGATGGGATTAGGTTGTGAACTGACACTCAATCCTCCTTAGTGATTTCCTTCCTGGGGCCCCAGCCAGGGCCAGGACTGTGGGGATGGGGGTGGGCTGCGGGCAGAGAGCAGACCTCAGCCTTTCCAGGCTCCTTTTAAGCTGGCCACTAGCTGGGGAGGGAGTTCAGGGTCTTCATCCAGGACTAAGCTTGGCCAAAGCCCGCTCTGCAGTCCCTCTGCAACTGCCCAGCCAGCGACATGTAGAGGATGAGCTTTTCCAGTAGGGATCCTTTTTCCCACATTCCCACTGGTGCCTGGCACTAGTTGAGCCTTGCAGGTGGCCTCCGTACTCACAGCATGGAGCCTGGCACAGAGTAAGTTTGCTAAGGATATTGGCGAACGGAATGGATGGATGTCCTCTTCCCTGATTGGCCTAAGTGCCTTGTGGGAGAATCTCCATGACCCCCTCCAAGGTCTAGGTGGTACCTGTGGGAGCATTTTTTTGCAATCTCAGGAGTGAAGAGCTCTCCAAAGACCACCAGGTCCCTGGCCCTGCCTCTCTAAGAGCATCCCTCCAGCCCTCTCTGCTGGGCAGCTGTTCTGCCCTTCTGAGTTCTCCCCTCTGCATTCATGCCTGTGTGCATGAGAATGTGTGTGCACGCATGCACCTGGGGACGTGAGCTTACGTCCGCCTAGGAGGGACACTGGATATTTTCTTCCCCATGCCTCCTCTGTGTCCTCTTGGCTTCCCGGGGTCCCTCCCTTGGAGGTCCTAGGCAGGAAGGAAGGAGGAAGGCTAGGTGTCTGGTGTGAAGGCCTCTGGGTCACGAACTTTCCAGAGCCTTCCTTGTTTACACTTCAGGCCGAGGCCCAGGCCAGATCGGCCTCCCACCTGCTTGTCCCCTCAGGCTCTTCCCTGTGGGAGTGCTCCAGGCTCCCTGTGAGTAAGAGCTGGCTCTTGGCTGCTCTGGGCTGTGGCTGGAATAAGGGGCATCCCCTCCACTGCTGGATGTGCTGGAGGCCAGGGCGCTAGAGACTGCAGCAGCCGTGAAGGGAGCATACAGGCCCAGCTGTCAGCCTCAGTAGGCAGCGGCAGAGCCAGCTCCCACTGGTGGTGTTGGGCAAGAAATGCCCCTACGGCCTGGGGAGACATGTGCACATCCCAGGCACGTTCAGGCTGAAATGCAATCCGTCCTGCCTTCTTGCCAGGTTTGCCTTGAAAACCCCTCCACTGCCAGCTGCCCAGCTCTGCCCAGCTCCCAGGCTCCACTGCCTGAGGAAAACCTGGATCCTTCAGGGAGGAGGGGCACAGCCGCATTCCAAGGAGACCTCACACCCTCCCTCACCTGCCGCTGCTTCCTTCTCATTCTTCGGCCCCTCTCCCCCATCCCAACCCTCCCCCAAGGCTTTTCTCGCCCTCTTCTCGTGACATCCCCCCACCCCCCAGGGAAGAGGCTGAAAACTGTGGTAGGATGAGCACAGGGCCTGGCTGTGCAGCCCGGGACAGCCATGAAACCTCTCTGAGCCTCAGTTTCCTCATCTTTAAAATGGGAGTGAGGAATGTCCACACCCTAGTTACTGGCCTTGGAAGGATATCAATGATGCATCGCTGAGCAAAAGCAGCAGGATGTAATTCAGAAGGCACTGGAAATGCTCTGGCAAGATAGCCAGTAAGTTGCAGTCAGAGGCTACCCCTGGAGTCTGGGGGTGGTGAGAGAGGGACAGAGGAGTAATGGGTGTGTGGTGGGGAGAGAATTTTCACTTTTTACTTAGCATATCTTGAATGTTGTTTCAGCAAGTGTGTACCCCTTTTGTGATAAGAAAAAAAATAAAGATGTTGTTTTTCAGAGCTGTTGCCAGCTTTAAATGTGAATGTGTATTTGAATGACAGAAGGAGCCCGGGCATGTGTGGCTGGGACAGGCTGCTCTCCTTCCCCGGAGCTAACTGACTCAGGTCTCCTCACTTGTCCACCTCCTTCCCTGAGGGGGTTAAAGCAGCAGCACTTCTGGAACAGAAAGAAGGGAGCCCAGAAGCCCCAACGAGGCCAGAGGCCCACTAGGCCACAGTGGGGTGGCATGGAGGCGGCACCCCCACCCCGCCTTGTCCCTCCTTGTCTCCTGGCTGCGGTGGCCGCCCACTCTGCCCGGCTGGAGACCTGCTTCCAATTATCCATGAAATCTGAGCTGGAAGAGACCTATTAAAGCCCCATTTAGTTTGATCCCCCTGGGGGCCAGGGATCTTTTCCGGCGACATCCCCCTCCTTGTCCGACTGGGACTCCAAGCCCTTTGGATGTTATCTCCTCCTGGGTCAATACTGTGACAACTCCAGCTGTGACCCAGGCCACCCCGGAGCCAGAGCTGGTCTGGGCCTGGCCTGGCGAGGTGCGGGGAGGGGGGTGGGGGAAGAAACCCAGCTCCCTTCCCACCTTGAGATTCCCGCTACCCACTCCCCTCCTTTCTCCTTTTTTTCAAAAGCTGCAGCAGGACCATTCCACCTCCAGCCAGAGCCCAGCCTGGCCTGCGCCCCACGTTCCAGGCTGGTCCACAGGTTGCTCAGTGGCTCCTGGACCTACCTGGTCATCCTGTGGGAAGCTCTTACTGGTAGGGACTATCTTTCCCATATTCCCAGTCGTGCCTGGTACGGGGTTGCATGTTTCATAACACCCTGTTACATAAGAAATAATAAATAACGGTGATTAATGACCTCCTCCCCTTGTCCCTGGACTCGCCTGGGTCAGACTTCCCAAGGAAGGCACAGGGGCTCCTGGCGGAGGAGGAGGAGGGAGGCGCCCGCTCTGCCTCCACATCCTCCCCAAGCACCTCTGCATATCCTCCCCACAGGCCACTCCCTGGAGAGCAAGAGGAAGCCACCAGAGAGGGTAAGCAGAGGTCCCAAAGCCCCCCAAAAAAGGGAGACCCCAGACAGAGGGAGGCCTCAGGGCTCCTATGACCCTGCCCGCAGGGTGCACTCTCTCTGTTCACTTGGCCTGGTCTCCTCGAGACCACCCTGGTGGAGGGATGATGCCTACGAGGTCCCTGGCTCCCGCCTCCCTGCAGCCACACCCGATTTAGGCCTCTAAGCACCTCTCGTGGGTGGGACGGGGCTGGGCCTTTGGGGGTGGTCCGCTGGGGGAATTTGTGGCTTCTTTCCCAAACTCTGGAGCAGCAGGGAGGGAGTGAGGAAGCCACTTTGGGGGCACGGCTGGGGCAGCCACTTGGAGGTGAGAGGAGGGCAGCAGGAAATGGAGGATGAAAAGGTTCTGGAGGAAGTAGAGAAGGGAATGAGCTTGGGAGCAGTGCCCAGAAGTGTGCCTGGCCAATCCTCCCCGCCAGACTCCCCTCTGGGTCCCCATAGAGCTGCAGAGACCCCGAGACAGAGCCGGGACTGTGTCGGGAGGGAGCACTTATAAAGGTCATCCCAGCCAGTCTCCTGCCTCCGACCACCTCCACCAACCCCATGGGTGGATATGGATCTTTTTGTCCGGATCTTTGTGGACACAGATTTGTGGCCTTTGCCACTGAAGGACTCCTTCCTTAAGTCTAGCTAAACCTTCTTTGCTGCACTTTAACCCTGTATTTCCCTGTTCCATCTAACGTGGGTTCACGCAAATGGATCCTCCTGCACCATTAACCTATTGCTTTGTTCCTCCAAAGTTCACTCCCCAGAGGAAAGATCACCATTTGATCTGGCAGCTCCTGGGCACTCTGGCCCCACCACCATCCCCACCACCAGGCACAAACTGGCAGGCCCAGAGAAAGAGCGTGTTGCCTGGGGACCAGGGCAGAGCATTACCCTTTGCTGAACCTGTCCTGAGTCCTCCTCATCCTGGGTACCACTTCAATGGGGGACAGGGTGTGCTGAGGGCTGGAGGCCAAGGGCCAGGCCACCCTGGGGCCAGACCCCTGCCACTCACAGCTGCTCCTTGCTGCAGCCTGGCAACCTCACAGGAATTTCATTTATCTCTGTCAAAAGTCAGGATGCAATGTGAAGCCTTCCTCACTTCCTTGGAGGTTGAGGGTGGCGAGGTGCGGAAGGCAGACTGGCCTTGGCCTTCCGCAGTACCCCTGGGCTGGGCAAAAGGAAGCTCACCAGGACACATACACCCACATGCACATACAGATTCACCAGCATGTACAAGCACACACTTGGAATGCACATCTATGCATGCACACATTTTGGCATGTCTTCACAGGCCACAAAAACATTCACATGCACAGGCACGCGCCTACTTTCACACATCCACAGGCACACTCATTTTGCACATAGGTCCTATCTCCATGTACATGCTTGCTCATATCTTCACATGAACATATGTTCATCCACAATGGCACGCTCCGTGTGTGCGCACACAGGAACATTAATGGGAGGCTGTTCGTTACTGCTTCCTTCAAATTTGTGGAATGTATCCTGGAAGTTGTTCAAAAGTCCATAGAGAGCAGGGGCAAGGGGAAGGAAAAGAAGAAGAACACAAGGCCCCTAAGGGGGGTCTCTCCCATGCCCTTTGGGAGCCACTGGCCTCCCAGGACACCAAGAGATACCAGGCCTTGCAGAGTGGAGAGAGCTGAGCATGGTGAGCATGGTGGTAGTGCATTCCGGGACAAGGAAACTTGCAGAGTTTCAAGAGGTGAGCATGGTGGTAGTGAGTTCCAGGACAAGGGGTGGCCTGAGCGGGGGATGGAGTGGGGAAGGTTCAGGCCAAGTTTGGTGGAAGGCTAGGAGACCACTTTATTTATTTATTTATTTTTTTTTTCAGACGGAGTCTCGCTCTGTCGCCCAGGCTGGAGTGCAGTGGCCGGATCTCAGCTCACTGCAAGCTCCGCCTCCCGGGTTCACGCCATTCTCCTGCCTCAGCCTCCCGAGTAGCTGGGACTACAGGCGCCCACAACCGCGCCCGGCTAATTTTTTGTATTTTTAGTAGAGACGGGGTTTCACCGTGGTCTCGATCTCCTGACCTTGTGATCCGCCCGCCTCGGCCTCCCAAAGTGCTGGGATTACAGGCGTGAGCCACCGCGCCCGGCCAACCACTTTATTGGAGCAGAGGGTTCTCTGGCTCAGCCTAGGGAATGATGAAGCCAAAGAGTGTGAAAGGGCTCTTCGCAATGGAGGCCGTGGAACGTTTCTAAGCAGGAGACTGAAAGGATCCGAATGGCCCTTTGGGAAGCTTCATTCACTCCGTGCCTCCTATGTGCTTTGTGCTAAGGGAGCACAGAGGGGAGATGGATGATTCTGCCTGGAGCAGGTGGGAAGGGCAGGAACAGCTCCCCATTTGACATGGGCCTCAAAGGATGGATCAGAGTCATCCAGACAAGGAAGGACAGGAAGGATGACCAAAGCTGGCAATGGAACCTGGCAGCTGTGTGTATGTGTGGTGGGAAGGAGGGCTGTGCTCTTCATTCATGTGTGCCCCACAGAGCCAAGCACAGGTTGTCCTGAGGAGCTGAACACAGTGTCCGTGCCAGAATCCACTAGTCCAGGCAGCTATGACGGTCCCCCAGGACGTGCAAAAAGAAGCAAGTGAACATTGCCTGATGCTACCCTGGGCCAGGCTGACCTGACCCTAGGGAGCAGAGGAACTGAGTGAGTGAGAGTCATTAGGGAGGACGCAAGACAGTTGCCAAGGCCAGCTGGCTGACCCACCAGAGAGACCCATTTAGGTCTCAGGGGTAACAGCCATTTATTTCCCCACCCAGATAGAGAACATGTGGAGGTATGGGAAGCTACCTGGCCCTACTCCTTTGACACCTCCCCTCCCTGGGAAACCTCCACCAAAGACATTCCCACCAGCCCCCCCACCCTACCCCCACCATCCTGCTGTGGTCAAGTGGCCAAGGGCCCAGCACTCCAGGCTCCAGCCCCATCACGGCCCCCTCCAGCCTCTATCTCTTCAGAGCGGGAAACACCACATCCCAGCTGTCTGTCCCAAATCCACCTGGAGGCTGGCCAGCTTGGCCAAAGCCCAGCTTAGTTAGGCCAGACCCAGGAGACACTGCCGGGAAGAGGCAAGGGCTGGAAGGAAGTGGCTGGGCCAGAGACGGGCCCCTCTCCGGGGCTTACCCAGTAGGGTTCCTCCTGGCACACCCATGGGTTTGCCCATTGCCATTCACTTCTGAGCCCCTGGTCCCTTGGGCTGTGGGCTCCAGGCCTCTCCCTACAGCCCTGAAGAGATACAGGTTGCCATGACAGCTGGTAGCTGGACTCCACCCTGATCGCAAAAGGCTTTGCGAGGCCTGGCCTTGGGCCCCACTTGGGACAGAAGTGAATCTGGTTAGAAACCCAGAGGTCCTGTCCTGCAGACTTGAAAGCTTGTCAACAGGCTTACACGAGACCCTCACCCTGAGAACAACTCCCTCCTTCCTCCTCGCCCTCCCACCTTCTGCAGCCAACAGCTTGCATCAGCAGCAACAGCTGCTACAGGCCCAGGGGCAGCCTGGGGCCACCACCACCACAGCGGGAGGTGGAAGGAGGCCAGGCACTTGGGGCCCAGGGCTGCTCCACCCTCCCCGTTCTGGGCAGCAGGCAGCGCTCATCCTCTGGACCCCAGTCCCACGGGCCTCCAGCTCCTGAACAGGCTCCTCTCTCCCTTCCCCTCGGCTTTATCTTTTACCCACACCGCTCCCAGCTGGGAGACACTTTTCTGCTTCCCATAGCAACTGGGGGCCACAATTAGAGGCACCTCCAAACATCCCTCTGACGGGATGTTTGCCACATTCCATGCAAATTCCTTCTTTCCCCCTTTTGCCTACTAAAAAGAAGAGCCAGAGAAACCCAGGGTCAGGGGTCAAAGAGCAGGACAGGGACAGCCAGAGGAGGAGCGAGACAAGCACCTGAGAGACAGTCCCCAAAGACTGCCTGGTTAGAGGGCAGGAGACACCAGAGACGACTGGAGACAGAGGCCCAGGGTTGGGCGACACACAGTGTGGGGAAACCTGGGCACTCCTGTGGGGGACAGGTGGCCAGTGCCAAGACAATCTAATGAGGGCAGCGAGCTGGCCCCCTCCCCTTCCTCACTGCCACTCTCAGCCAGGCCTGAGGCTCTGGGTCACCTGCTAGTGCAGGAGGCAGTTAAGGGTGTGAGCTTTGGGGCCAGACACTAAGGTCTGCCCCAATAGGCTGTGTGCTGCCACCTCTCTATGCCTGGCTTTCTTCATCTGGAAAATGGGGCTCCTATTGCACCCACTCTTTTTGTGAGGCTTAAATAACTGAACACATATGAAGTGTGCAGCCGAGTTCCCGGCACCTGGAAGTCATTCTACTCCTGTTTTCTGAGCCTTAATTTCCTTGTTAGTGAAAGGGAGGTGAATAATACTCGTAGTCCCGGAGCTGTGGGGATTGAGTGGAGTGAGACCCTCAGGGTGGTGCGTTCAGTAGATGTCAGTGCAGATCCCACCCCAAGCCCACCTGCCCACCTCACACCCCAGCCCCGCTCCTCGCTCTGCTGTGGAGGCCCTGGGGCAGGCCTCATGCCCAGTCAGTAACAGGTGGCAGAGCCGGCAGGGCACAGGTACAGCATTGCAGGGGATGTAGGGTCGGTCCCTCCTATTTCCTTCCCCCAGCTGCTGGCAGAGCAGGCTGTGTCTGGGAGGAAGGCTGGGTGGAGGGAGGCAGCAGGCCCAGCCACGTGCAGCCTGGGCTGAGTAAGCGCCCCACTTCCTGCCGCCACTGTCAGCAGCTTCAGCCACCATGGCCAGCGGGAGGCTCACAATGCTTGCTGCGGTAGGAGCTTGGGGACTGGGCAGGGTCACTTCCCTGAATTGTCCTCACCGATGGCTCCTCCCAGCACACCTGGCCACCCGCCTGCTGCCTGGGGAACCATGGGGGTGCCTGGCCCGGCCTGCAAGCACCATCCTGGGTGGTGGCCAGCACCCAGGCCTCACAGGCCAGGAGGCGAGACCTTGGCTGGGCACTTGCTCTGGGGTCTGGACACAGAACAAGGCTGGGACCACAAGAGAGCCGCCAGGCTGGGTCTGAGTTTTGGCCCAAACTGGCTGTGCCTTCAGCCAGGCAGCAACGTGAGTGACCACTATGTGCAGGACTCTGCATCAGGGCTGGGCTTGGGCCTCACTCCCTGCAGCCCTCCCTGGCAACATCTCCCACTATCTTGGTGGGCTTCGGGCATTAAAGACCCCAGCAGGCACACAGCCAGAAGAAATGCAAATGGCCAACACTCACACAGAGAAATGTTCAACTGGACCAGCCAATAACCGAGGAAATATGTCCAGAGCCAACCCTGAGGCATGACTTTCACGGAACTCATGGGCAAAGATGTCAAAGAATGATAGGACCAGGGACTATCAGGGTGTAGGGATCTCATCACTCTTAGACGTTGCAGGAAGGACTGCACACTAGGACGACATTTTTGTAGGGCAAGTTGACAATAATTATTGAAAGTCTTTGACCCATAAATTCTACTTCTAGGAATTTAAAGGACATGAGCAGCAACTACATATAGAGATGCCCATCACAGCATTGTTAATAATGGAGAAAACATTAGGTATACCCTAAATGCTCAATTATAGGTGAGTTTGAAAAGAAAAGTTTAGCCGGGTGCAGTGGCTCACACCTGTAATCCCAGCACTTTGGGAGGCCAAGGTGGGTGGATCATTTGAGGTCAGGAGTTCAAGACCAGCCTGGCCAACATGATGAAACCCTGTCTCTACTAAAAATGCAAAAATTAGCTGGGTGTGGTGGTGGGTGTAATCCCAGCTACTCGGGAGGCTGAGGCAGGAGAATCGCTTGAACCTGGGAGGCGGAGGTTGCAGTGAGCCAAGATGGCACCACTGCACTCCAGCCTGGGCAACAGAGCGAGACTCCATCTCAAAAAAAAAAAAAAAAAAAAAGGAAAAGAAAAAGAAAGAAAACAAAAATTTAGCCATGCAGTTGTAAGTATTCCCTGGGTAAGCGATAAGTATTTAATAATATGTAAGTGTTAAGAATGATGCCAAACAGTGCACTCTCAAATTTCAATGTGCACAAGAATTCCCTGGGAATCTTGTTAAGATGCAGATTCTGATTCAATAGGTCTGTGATGAGACCTGAAGTTCTGCATTTCAACAAGCTCCCAGGTGATACCAATGCTGCTGGTACCCAGACCACAGTTTGAGCAGCAAAGCTGCAGAGTTTTCACCATTGATATGAAAAGGCCTTCCCAAAATATGATAAAACGAAGAAAACCATGATGCAAAACAGATGTCATTTTATTTATTTGTTGTTTATTTATTTATTTATTTGAGATGGAGTCTCACTCTGTCACCCAGACCAAAGTGCAGTGGTGAGATCAAAACTCACTGCAGCCTCAAACTCCTGGGCTTCAGTGGTCTTCCCACCTCAGCCTCCCTAGTAGCTGGGACAACAGGCATGCACTGCCACAACTGACTAATTTTTAAATGTTTTTGTAGAGATGAGGGTCTCGTTATGTTGCCCAGACTGGTCTTGAACTCCCAGCCTGAAGCAATCCTCCCACCCTGACCTCCTAAAGTGCTGGGATTATGGGTGTCAGCTACCACACCTGCCATGATTCCATTTTTACAAGGAAAAAAAATATGCATACACAGAAAATACCCACAAGGATATAACAAAATATTAATAAGGGTTTTCTCTGAGTAATAAGCTTGGATAATGTTTGTTTTATTATTTATGCTAATTTGTATTTTCTACAATTAATATATATTAATTATTTAATTAAGACAAAGTTAGTGTATTTTTACTGCGGGGCCACACTCCTGAATGTAAAGGGTAGTTCTCACTTGAAGGGGAGGCATTGGTGGACCAGTTATGAAAAGTGTGTCACTTGGCGCAGGAGTCAGCCCTGAGCTGGGAAGGCCTGGCTGGGCAGAGGTCTAGGAACAGGATTCTCTTGACCTGGACCATGAAGTTTTGAGGAACTTCCAGGCAGTGGACAATAAGCCGAGCTGTCCACATGGAGGCTGGCACAGGATGGAAACTGAGGCCCCCAGCCCTTGACACAGGAGGGCAGCTGTCTCAGGCTCCAGATGTTGACCCATTCCCAACCCCTTGGCATTTGTTTCCCCTATGATCTTCCTTCCCTTGAGTAAACACTGGGACCAATGAGTTGGTAGCAGCAAGAGTCCGAAAGAGAGAGACCCCCCCAAGGGAAGGTGAATCTGGTTTTGAGGGCAGATATTGGATTCCCAGGATGGCTGCGGAAGTTCTTTCTCTAGGACCAACCTCTGAAAGTCCACATTTTGCTTCAATGAGGGACAGGTGTCTCTTACAAAGTGGATACTACATGCTCCTGCTTGAGGATGATGTGATTCCAGAGAGGGGCGTCACGCATTTGCTCAGTATTTTGTGGGATAACCTGCTGGATGACCTTGGGTGGTCTTGGTCCCTGAAAACCTCATCTGCTGAAGTTTCTCAGCCATAACAGAAAGTACTATTTTGTGTGCTTCATAGGGCTGTGAGCTTCAAATGGCTTTTTTGTTTGTTTGTTTGGTTGGTTCGTTGGTTGGTTGGGTTTGTTTTGAGACAGGGTCTCGCTCTGTCACCCAGGCTGTAGGGCAGAGGTGTGATCTCAGCCCACTGTAACCTCCGCCTCCTGGGCTCAAGCTATCCTCTCACTGAGCCTCCTGAGTAGCTGGGACCACAGGCACGCACCACCACACCCGACTAATGTTTTCTATTTTTGATAGAGATGGGGTCTCCGTGTGTTGCCCAGGTGGATCTCAAACTCCTGACCTCAAGTGATCCGCCTGCTTCAGCCTCCCAAAGTACTGGGATTACAGGTGTGAGCCACCGCACCTGGCCTCAAATATATTTTTTAAATTTCTGCATGTGGCCAGATGCAGTGGCTGATGCCTGTAATCTCAACACTTTGGGACGCTGAGGCGGGCAGATCACTTGAGGTCAGGAGTTCAAGACCAGCCTGGCCAACTTAGTGAAACCCTGCTTCTACTAAAAATACAAAAACTAGCTGGGCATGGTGGCACATGTCTGTAGTCCCAGCTACTCAGAAGGCTGAGGCAGGAGAGTCACTTGAACCTGGGAGGTGGAGGCTGAAGTGAGCCGAGATCACATCACTGCACTCCAGTCTGGATGGTAGAGTGAGACCCTGTCTTAAAAAAAAAAAAAAAAAAAAAAAAATCAGCCAGGTGCAGTGGCTCATGCCTGTAACCCAGCACTTTGGGAGGCAGAGGAAGGTGGATCATGAGGTTAGGAGATTGAGACCAGCCTGACCAACATGGTAAAACCCCGTCTCTAAAAATATAAAAATTAGCCGGGTGTGATGGCATGCGCCTGTGATCCCAGCTACTGGGGAGGCTGAGGCAAGAGAATCACTTGAACCTGGGAGGCAGAGGTTGCAGTGTGGCAAGATCACACCATTGCACTCCAGACTGGAAATAGAGCAAGACTCCATCTCAAAAAAAAAAAAAATTAGCCAGGCATGGTGGCACGTGCCTGTAATCCCAACTACTCAGGAGGCTGAGGCATGAGAATCGCTTAAACCTAGGAGGCAGAGGTTGCAGTGAGCCAAGATTGCACCATTGCACTCCAGCCTGGGCGACAGAGCAAGACTTTGCCAAAAAAAAAAAAAAAAAAAAATCTCTGCACATTGTAAAAGGATGTGCCATGGCTGAAAAGTCTCCCTATACTTCTTGTTCTTTTTCAGAGAGAAGATGGCAGGAACCTTCCACATTGCCCTCGGTGGCTTGCCAGCTGAGGTTCTGCTCTCCTAGATATCACCCCTACCCAGACCATGAGCTTAAAATGTTTATTTTTCTATGTCACTGGTTCATCTCAAGCATGAACATATGAGATGTTTTGGGGGAGTGTTTAAGATGAATTTAGCTGGACTCAAGCACAGCCTTTAATAACATTGAATCATGGAGTGAGAAAGCTGTCCCATTTCCAATTCTCTTTCCAATCTTTTAATGAGCCAAAAGAAAGCCTTGGTTAGGAGATAATATGTCTATAACACCTCACTAACACTTGCTAATTTTCCTTTTAAACAAAAAGAAAGTGGACTTTGGGCTTAGATTCTCTGCCAGCAAATCCAGCTACAATTTATTTGATTTTTATAGTTACCTTTCTATTTAAGGTAGTGATACAAAGGTTCTTTTAAAAATATTTTTAAGTAAAAAAGAGTCAATTAGCTTAAACAAATACGGTAGTCCCCCTTATCCAGTTTTGCTTTCCATGGTTTCCGTTACCTGTAGCACAGTACAGTTTCTTTTTTTCTGAGACGGAGTTTTTCTCTATCGCCCAGGCTGGAGTGCAGTGGTGCTATCTCGGCTCACTGCAACCTCTGCCTCCTGGGTTTAAGTGATTCTCCTGCCTCAGCCTCCCGAGTAGGTAGGATTACAGGTGCGTGCCACCATACTCAGCTAATTTTTGTATTTTCAGTAGAGACAGGGTTTTACCATGTTGTCCAAGCTGGTCTTGAACTCCTGACCTCAAATGATCCACCCACCTTGGCCTCCCACAGTGCTGGGATTACAGGCTTGAGCCACCTCACCTGGTCTTTATTACCCCCCACTCCCCCCCCCTTTTTTTTTAAACAGATACCGGGTCTTGCTATGTTGCCCAGGCTGGCCTCAAACTCCTGGCCTCAAGCAATCCTCCGACCTCAGTCTCTCAAAGTGCTGAGATTACAGGCATGAGCCACTGAGCCTGGTCTGTTCTATTTTATTATTACTTATTGTTGTTAGTCTCTTACTGTGCCTAAATTTTTTTTTTTTTTTTTTTTTTTTTTTTTTTTTGAGACAGAGTTTTGCTCTTGTTGCCCAGGCTGGAGTGCAATGGCACGATCTCGGCTCACCGCAACCTCCACCTCCCAGGTTCAAGCGATTCTCCTGCCTCAGCCTCCCTAGAAGTTGGGATTACAGGCATGTGCTGCCATGCGCAGCTAATTTTGTATTTTTAGTAGAGACGAGGTTTCTCCATGTTGGTCAGGTTGGTCTTGAACTCCCGACCTCAGGTGATCTGCCTGCCTCAGCCTCCCAAAGTGCTGGGATTATGGGCGTGAGCCACCGCACCTGGCTACTGTGCCTAATTTATAAATTAAACTTTATCATAGGTATATGTAGGTATAGAAAAAAACAGACTATGTAGGGTTTGGTACTACCCATGATTTCAGGCATCCACGGGGGGGTCTTGGAACATATCCCCCGTAAATAAGGGGGACTACTGTAAATAAGTAATACTATAGATGGTGATATGGTTCAGCTGTGTCCCCACCCAAATCTCATCTTGAATTATAGCTCCCATAATTCCCACATGTCATGAGAGGGACTCAGTGGGAAATAATTGAAGCATGGGGGCAGATCTTTTCCATGCTGTTCTCGTGATAGTGAGTCTCACGAGATCTGACGGTTTTATAAAGGGGAGTTCCCCTACACAAGCTTTCGCTTGCCTGCCGCCATGTAAGATGTCCCTTTGCTCTTCCTTCATCTTCCATCATGATTGTGACACCTCCCCAGCCATGTGGAACTCTAAGTCCGTTAAACCTCTTTCCTTAATAAATGACCCAGTCTCAGGTATGTCTTTATTAGCAGCACGAGAACAGACTAATAGAGATGGTATTTGGATATGGCAAGCATCATGAATGTGGCACATGGTTATTGATAGTTTTGGTCTCCTGAGATGCAGACATCCCTAGGAGGAGTGATACCGCCAATGGACTCTTCTGAGACCCCTGCCAATTGCTGCTTTACTGTCTCTGTGTGATTCCTTGACTTTTTCTCCTTTTACTGCTGAATTTTCAGCTCCTCAAAGGCTGAGAGTGTGTCTTAGGCTTCAGAATCTCTCCCAGTACCCAGCACAGGGCCTAGAACAAGGTAGATATCATTCAAAAAGTGCTAAGTGACCGAGCAAGGTGGTTCACACCCGTAATCTCAAGACTTTGGGAAGCTGAGTCAGGAAGATTGCTAGAGCCCAGGAGCTCAAGACCAGCCTGGGGAGCATGGTGAGACTTCATCTCTTCAAATAAAAAAATTAGCCAGGCATGATGGTGCACCCCTGTGGTCTCAGCTACTAGAGAGGCTGAGGCGGGAGGATCCCTTGAGCCCAGGAGTTTGAGGCTGCGGTGAGCTGAGCTCATGCCACTGCACTCCAGGCTGGATGACAGAGCAAGACTCTGTTTAAAAAAGAAAAAGTGCTAAGAGGCCTCAGGTCAGAAATCAGACTCCATGCAGCATGAGGAGACTGAGTTCTGGTTCTGACCCCTAACCTTGCTAGCTGTGTGGGCCTGGACAAGTTCTTCAGCTTCTCTGAGTCTCCATCTCCTCATTCATCTGCCTCACAGCGGTGTTTCCAGCACAAAGCATATGAAAGGAGTTTGAAATCATATGTCTCTATAAGGGATTATTAATACTATTATTGGTTGAATCACAAATCTATTGTCACTGAAAATCTTTCCAGTGCAGACAACCAGAAGTAAAAAAGGGGAAAAAAGGGAGGTGCTGAGAGGGGATGAGAGGCAGGAGGCCTGGAAAGGGGAAGCTGAGCCCCTCCTTTACAATCTGATCTGGGTGTGGGACCACCTGCAAACTGCCTGATATGGTTTGGCTGTATCCCCACCCAAATCTCATCTTGAATTGTAGCCTCCATAAGCCCCACATGTTGTGGGAGGGACCCGGTGGGAGGTAATCGAATCATGGGGTGGGTTTTCCCATGCTGTTCTCGTCCTAGTGAATAAGTCTCACGAGATCTGATGGTTTTGTAAAGGGCATTTCCCCTGCACACACTCTCTTGCCTGCTGCCATGTAAGACGTGCCTTTGCTCCTCCTTCCCCTTCTGCCATGATTGTGAGGCCTCCCCAGCCATGTGGAACTCTTGAGTCCATTAAACCTCTTTTTCTTTCTAAATTACCCAGTCTCGGATATTTCTTCCTAGCAGTCTGAAAATGGACTAATATACTGCCGCCTGTGACCTCAGCATAGGCCTTCCCCAACACGGGACCCCAGCAATGCCTAATACAAAAAGCATGGTCTGGCATCATATAACTAGTGTTCAAGTTCCAGCTCAGCCACCTACTGGCTGGGTGACCTGAGGTAAGTTACTCAACCTCTCTGTGCTCATGATTCTCATCATTAAAGTGGGACCAATGCCAACCTCTCAAGCCCGTTGTGAGAAACGAATAAGATCACACATGTATACATGAGCCCTGACACGTAGTAAGTGCTTGGTGAATATGGGTTCCAGGGAATTCTGCAGGCTCCTGGAAGAAAGATACGGAAATGATTCAGGTGCATGATGTCATCTGGAGCATTGAATTCATCATCTGGGAGAACTGGACTCCCAAGAGCTTTCCTGACCTGAAGCTAAAACTGGAAAGTAAGAGAGTAAAATCGCAGATGTCAGTTTCCAACTCCACCTCCATTCTCACCCCACACCCTCCCACCCCCACCTCATTACACCCAATCCTGCCCCTTAGGATCTCTTGGGCTATCAACTCGAGGCCTTGCTCTTTCAGATGAAGGAAGCTGGAGGCAGAGGAGGATCTTTGGAGAAGCAGCCAAGTGTTCTTTGACTCATAGAGGAGCCCAAGGCCCAAGGGGCCAGCTGGAGGTCCACTGTCTGCCTGCTGAAAGCTCTGCTAGACTTTCTGTCTCCTCCACCCCTGGAGATCCAACCATAAGAGGAATTAATCTGGCTCCCCTCTGCACCCCTTGCCCCCAACACAGTTTCCTTCCTGTGCTCCATGGGAGATGAGAGCTGGAAGGGAGGGATGCATCTGGGGAAGCTGGTCTAACCCCGCTGGACCACAACATCTGTATCCTTAACTGTGGCCTCCCCGTTCCTGCTTCAAACTGGGAGGGAATGGGAGAGCCCCAGTTCTTCGCAGGAAACTGATGTGACTCACTTCCCAGGATGATCCATGGAAGAATGCAATCTTTTCTCTATGACACTCATATAGAACCATGGGACTAATTTTCTCACTTTTAGAAGGCAAAAATGGGAAACAGCACATTTTAATAGAAAACTCCAAAATAATAGTGGTTTGAACAAGATAGAAGCTTATTTCTCCAACACATAATAATGATTCTGGATGTAAGCAGGTCAGGGCTGGTACGGCAGTTCCACACAGTTTTCAGGGTACCAGTTTCCTTGAACTAATTCTCATGGCCCAGGATGACTGCAAGAGCTCCTACCACCATCAGGTTTGAGTTCCAGGCAATGTCTGGCAGATAGGGAAGCAGTGGGACATGCTCCTTCCTTTAAAGATACTTCCCAAAGGTCAAGCCTAACACTTTCACTTACACCCAGACCCTAAGAAGTTCTAAGGGGTCAGGGATTAGCCAAAACGTAGTTCCAAGGCCACAGCCAGCTCCAAAGAAGGCTGAGAAACAAATTATTTTATCAGGATGACCCTGAGTTCCATCCCTCTCCTCCCATGGTCACTGTCCTGATTCAGGCTACTCAGCTCTGCAGTAACCACAGGTCTTGTTTTCCTACCTCTGGGCCAAACCCTTCACCTGTCCTCAGTTGTTTCTCCAAAACACACATCTGGCTATATCACTCCCCTGCTCAAGAATCTGTGATGGCTCCCTGGAACCCCTGGAATAAACTGTGAACTCTCAGTGTGGTCTTCAAAGCTCTTCTCAACCTGACCCCAGGCAGCCTCACCTCCAGGCATAGCCCTTCCCCTCCCCTGCACACAGTCTAGCCCCATCAGATTCCTAGATGTTCCTCAAATAACCCATACTGTGTCCAGCTTCACTCCTTGACTATAATACCCTTTCTGCCCTTCTATTCCTCATAAGCTTCAATCCGTCCTGTAAGATGCTACACAAGCATTAGTTTCTCCAGGTGACGACTTTCCTGTCCCCTTTCCTGCTCCCTCTGTGGGCCTCCTCAGAAGTCTCTTGAACACTCTGTCTTCCACACACCTGAATGTGCCGGAGGGGACAGGCCATCCGGAACGTGCAGACCTGCTCAGCTGCCTGTAACCACGAGTCTGTATCAGAGCCCCTGCAAGCTCTTTTTTTTTGCACAGACTTGGTATTAAGCCATTGTTAAGCTGTACCTCCTGGACTGGAAGCTGCTTGAGAGCCATCACGGTCTTGGTGTCCCCAGCACTGAGCCAGAGCTGGCACCATGCAGGGTCGAATGCAGGAAGAATCCCCAGAACACTCAGTTTCTTGTCTCCTTCCTCCTTAGCTCAGGCCACTCCTGCCAGGAGCCTCTGCTCCTTGTCAGGAACGAACGCAGAACCTGCCATGCAGATGCTCTGGTCCTGTGGAATCACCCACTCTGGCCTCCCTCTCTGTGAAGCACAGAGGACAACTGACCAAGCTGTAACGCTCCAAGCGATGACAGTAAAATGGATCAGATCTGGCTTTCCCAGAGTCCTCACCCAGATCCATGCTGCTCCAATTATGAGTTTAGTCCATACTGTTTCCTCTGACCTCCTATTCCCTAGCAGAGACAGTGTCACTCCCAACAAGCACGTTAGCCCCGTGTCATCCTCCAGGATCCCCAGATCAGGATGAGCACTGGATCTCCCGCCAAGTGGAGACTCCAGACTTTCACCCCACTGCCAGTTCTGGGACACCGAGTGACAGCCTTCGGGGCCAGACTGGCTGCCTCCAGACTCCACAGCCTTTGGACACAGTGTGCGGAGGGTGAGGGGCCGCTTCCTCTGCCTCTGAGACATGGGGGACCCCAAGCCCCTCCCACAGTCCCTCAGGGAAGTCCTTCAGTTACCACCCAGAAAGCAAGCATTGCTTTTTTCCCCCTTTTTGGGGGAGTCCCCTGAAGAAGACTTTAGTCACACTGCCACCTTGAAGACATGCTGGGGCATTAAGACCTCCTTCTCCAAGAAGCCTCAGGCCCTGGTTCTGGGGCCCATCTCCTCTCCCTTTTCACAGAATCTTCTAGCAGGGCTTGGATGCCTTCCTTAAGGGAAGGGCTGGCCAGGATTCACAGGCCAGGGAGATCCAATATTTATTTTGATCCCCCACCTTTATACACACATGCGCACACGCAGCCTAGCATCATCTTCCCCACCGTTTATGCTTCCTTAGCACTCTGCACCTTGGCTGTGTTCATCAGAGGCTGATTCATAATTTTCTGTGGTTGTCTAGGAACTGGGCCCGCCTCTGTCTCCTTATGTACCTGGCACAGAGAACAGGACCCATGGACATGGGTGCCCTCTTCTATCTCATCTTATCCCCAGATCCTTCTCTACGGTGAAGAGGGTCTTGGAGGTTGGCTCCTCCCCTTGGAGGGCTGAGAAATAACCCAGAGAGTCTCCTGTTCTGGGATGGCTTCCCTGACAGGTGACCAGGGTGAGGTCTGCTGGAAGCTTGGAGGAAATGTATTTTCTCCCAGAAATAATTAAGATCACTAAAGTTATTAAGCATTTACAACGTACTGTGCTGCATGATTGGCTTCCTCTTTCTTGTTTAAGCCACACAGCCCACCTCTGAGATGGGTTAGGAAGCTGCAAAGACTTGCCCGAAGTCACACAGCCAGTAAGAAGCAGGATCTTAATCCCTCCCCGACACTGTCTCCTTGGTCATCCTCAGCTGATCCTTGTCCATTTCTCTTGCTTCTGTTACTTTTGGGCTGCGGGACCCAGGACCTCGCATAAGTGACTTCACCTCTCTCGACCCATTTTCTCAGCTGAAATGTGGGCACAATAATACTTCCCTTGAAGGTGGTTGAGAGATTTCCAGGTATTGAACATGTTAAGCAGGGAGCCTGCACACAGTAGGTGCAAATGGCAGGAGCTACCACCTGCCAGCGTCCCCCCAGGCCTCCCCAGTGGAGTGGTGGCAGAGGAAGGGGTGATCGACTGCCCCCTCTGAAGAGAACCACCCAGCTGTCAACCTGAGGCAGGACCGCCCCGAGCGATCGCGGGGCTCTCCATTTCTCCAAAGGCTCCATTCCTCATCACAGCCAATTAGTTACAAATAGCTTCCTCTCCTCGTGTATCACTTACACAACAGAGAGAAAGGGGTGATTGTTCCTGAGGAAGAAGGTCTCCCTGGGCCCCTCTCGCCAGAGCAGCTGAGAGCTGCAATGGGGATGGGAAAAGGGCTTAGGAGAAGAGGGGCACAGTCCCGGGAACTAAGATGTGGTGGGTCCCAGGCAGGTGGGAAGGGACTGGCTGAGTGTCCACCCCTGGTGGGCAACAGACAGGCAAGGGTCCAAGGCTTAGAAAGGGCCCTATGTTGTAAGAGCAGAAAACGAAGATAGCTCAGAGGTCTCACTCCTGAATAGCAGCTCACCAAGCCATCCCCAGCTGGGGAGGGATTGTCACCCTATGGGGTACCTGGAACACAGCAGGTGCCCGGCCTCTGGATTTCAGGAGAGCTTTCTACACCACTGGGATACAAACACTATCTCTCAAATCAGCCATCGCTGGCACTCCGGTCCTCCAGGTTTCCTTCTTCTTTCTTTTTCCTTTTTGTTTTTTGTTTTCCAGAGACAGGATCTCGCTCTGTCGCCCAGGCTGGAGAGCAGTGGTGTTATCACAGCTCACTGCAGCCTCAACCTCCTGGGCTCAAGCAACCCTCCTACCTCAGTCTCTTGAGTAGCTGGGACCACAGGAACATGCCACCATGCCTGGCTTTTTTTTTTTTTTTTCATAGAGATGGGGTCTCACTATGTTGTCCAGACTGGTCTCAAACTCCCCCTAGGTTTCAATAAAGCCCAGGTTACTGAAGCTGGGTCCTGGAAGAGCCTGGGAGGAGACTCAGTGTTGAGGAGGCTGTCTGGACATGAGGTGTGGGCTGTGGCTCCCAGAGCCTCCCTGTGTCCTTGACGGTCCTTGACTTTGCTGCCACCATTAAGCCAGGTCCCTCCATTAAAGCTTAGGGCCAAGCACGCACAGAGTCCCCCTTTGTCACCGCTCTTAGCACAGCTGAGACCAGCTGGCATTTTCACAAAGGGCTTTACTAAATACTAAGGGAGAACAAAAGGGAAATAATTACAGAAAACACGAAAAACCCAGCCCTGGCTGCCAAGTTCCCAAAGTACAGGTTTCCATTCCTTTGGTGACGACACGTCGCCCCAGAAGCCTGGGACAAGGCCGTGGGCACCTCGCCTGGCTTCCCTTGTTCCCAGCTCTTGTGGCAGATGCCATCTTGTTTCCCACCCCTGGGAACACTCGGTCACCCATGGGCTCTTCTCCTGGCCCCCTTCCAACAGGGCCCCACCCCAGGCCTCCCACTGGGTTCTGGTCTCTGGCCTGAGACATAAGCCTTGTCCCTTGGCGGCTGGTGGGGCTGTGGTGACCAACCCAGCGCATGATTACACAGTAACAAAAGGTGGTTCTCCCACACTCCCCATCCCTCACCATCAGAGGGGCCCACCCAAGTTGATGGTTCTTGAGTATGGGGTCTAGGAGTGGGCACCTCTGAACAGCTGAAGGGCATGTGAGTAAGGAAGGGCCAGACTCGGGACATTTTCCCCATGGGGAAGGACTAGTCTCCGAGGATTGATCCAACTCAAAACATATCAATTTAAGGCCTACTATGTGCCAGGCACTGAGCAAGGTGTGGAGGCTACAAGGGTAAACAAGAGACACAGTACCTGCCCTCTTAGATCTTACCTTCTGTTAGGCAAGACAGATAAGCAACTGGGCAATTATGATACTGAAGGCCAGGTGCCATGATGGAGGGGAATTCAAGGTACTGTGGGAACCTGGACCAGGGTGTCTTACCTAGTGCTGGTGGCCAGGGAAGCCATGGAAGCCTGCCTAGAACAAGTGCATAAAGAGAAGAAGAGCCCAGGATGGAGGTTGGGGTGGATCCACAGGAAATCGCAGCCCAGGAGGCAGGGGGAGAAGGCAAAGGAGCTCAACCAAGCATCTGCTTGCTGGCAGCTTTGAATAGCTGTTGCCTATAATGTAGGTTCAGTCCATAAAATGAAAAGGCTGTTGGCCCAGAGCTGCCCACTGTTGCCCTTTCTACCAGCCAGGATGAGGAAGATTTTAATCCTTGGATGCTACACTTCTCAGCCACCCAAGTCCGGGACTCAGGAACAAGGTCAGAGGCAGAGGGTGTTTACCCAGGACCACTTGAGACACCTCTCCAGAGGCAGGTGCTGAACTGTCATTAGGAGGGGACAAGTCATCACTAGGGAAAAGTTCAGAGGGCCAAGACAACAAAGAGACTAGAAAACGGGAAAATGGCTAGAAAATGGGAAAATGAGTCAGGAAGCTGAAAACCTACAAGCTGGGATGGGTTGGGGCAGGTGTTTCAGGCTAACACCATGACTAATAGTATGGGAAATTGTGTTTGCAGGATGCCTTGGGGGCCAGGGGCTGGCCTGCAGACTGGAAGCCATGACTGCTCAGAGTCCACTACATTGTTGTGTCCCAGTGTTTCTACAGCCAGCCCCCCATGTTTATCTGTATCTGCCCGACTCCCCACATAAGAGTCAGCTCCTGAGATCAGGGCTCCTTCCTTCCACACATCAACCATCCCAAGTTTGTCAAGCATCCATTCTGCTCCAGCATGGGGAAGACCCAGAAACAGCTCAAGACTTCAGCCCTTACCTTCAACGTCCTTGCAGTAAGATTGGGAGCTAGCGCTTAGGTTCACTGGAAAGACCTTTGGAGAAAGATCTCAGCTTGATCACCATCACTGTTCCTTTTTTAGTAGCTAAACAACTATTGGAAAATTACATAAACTCCCTGGGCCTCCATCTTTCCATCTTCAAAATGGAAATAATTAAAACCTACCACTACAGGGTTGTGATCAGAATTCAAAGAGTCAAGGTGGTTAGAGCACCAGGCACACTGTTTGGCATATAATAGGTGTTCAATAAATATTACTTCTCTCCCTGAAACAACAGCAAGTGATTGTGGTGATAAACAGTTAAGTGTTGAGTTGGGGGCACTGACTGCCACCCCTAAGCCCCTGGGTCTACTTCCAGGGCCTCAGTGACAGTTGAGGATTGAGAGACTGCACAGTGATGGTGAGAATTAGTGTTTGTGTGCACCTATGCAAATCACTCCATTTTTTTCCTCCACTGCCACAGGCAGAAGCATAAGATTCTTTATTTTCTATCTCATGTCCACGCTACAGGACTCTGCTCTGTAACTGTAGTTGGTTTTTTTGGGGGGCGTTTTTTGAGGGGTTTTTTTTTTTTGAGACAGAGTCCTGCTTTGTCACACGGACTGGAGTGCAGTGGCACAATCTCGGCCCCCTGAAACCTTTGCCTCCTGAGTTCAAGGGATTCTCCTGCCTCAGCCTGCCGAGTAGCTGGGATTACAGGCACCTCCCACCACGCTCGGCTAATTTTTGTATTTTAAGTAGAGATAGGGTTTTATCATGTTTGCCAGGCTGGTCTCGAACTCCTAACCTCAGGTGATCTGTCCTCCTCGACCTCCCAAAGTGCTGGGATTACAGGCGTGAGCCACTGCATTCAGTCTAACTATAGTATTTTTATTTCTCTAATACAAGTCAAAAATTAAATTAGAAATCATGCCCAATTGCTACCATTTTTTGCACCACAGGTGCTTTCTTAGTCCTCGCACAACCCTATGAGATAAGTACAGTTATTATTCCCACTCTTACAGATGGAGGAAGCTGGGGCTCTGAAAACAAAGGAAGTTGTTTGAGGCAATGTGGCTGGTCAATAGTGGGGCCACTGTACAAAGGAGCACAGCCTAGGCAAGATGGCAAGACCCTGTCTTTACATTAAAAAAAAAGTTTTTAAATTAACTGGGCATGGTAACACACATCTGTAGTCCCAGTTATTCTGGAGGCTGAGGCGGGAGGATCCCTTGAGCCCAGGAGTTGGAGGCTGCATTGAGCTGTGATCACACCAATGCACTGCAGCCTGGGAGAGAGAGCAAGACCTTGTCTCTAAAAATTTAAATTTAAATTTAGAAAATTAAAAAAAAAGGGTGGAGCAGAACTACTAGCACAGCTGCTCTGGACTGGATGTGAGCAAGAACAAACTTTGATTCAATCCATGGAAATGTTAGAGTCTCCTTGGTCTCTGCCACTGAGCCTACCCTAGGCTAATTCATCTCACAACCCAGGAAGCTGGGTTTAGAAGGGTATGGTCCCCAATTTAGTGACGAAGGACTGAGGTGCACTTGTGGGAACCACAGACTTCACCCAAAGTGTGGAGTTCACTCAGGAAAGAGTATCCCCAGCCATCGGTATCCCCCCACTCCATTAACATAAACTTAGAGAGACCCTCCGTATCATATCCCTAGCACCTAGAACAGTGCCTGGAGCATAGTAGGGCTCAGGCAACACTTGCCAAATGAAAAAACAAATTAATGAATACAGGCTGGGTGCGTCTGGCCAACATGACAAAAACCCGTCTCTACTAAAAATACAGAAATTAGCCAGGCATGGTGGTGTACACCTGGAATCCCAGCTACTTGGGAGGCTGAGGCATAAGAATTGCTTGAACCCATGAGGCAGATGTTGCAGTGAGCCAAGATTGCACCATTGTCCACCAGCCTAGGCAACAGAGCAAGACTCTGCCTCAGAAAAAAAAAATACAAACTCATACACAAAAGACACATCCCATGCATATGTGCTAGAAACACTCAGTTATAGATAAGCATATATAACGAAGATACTTAAGCACATGCACACACAGTTGTGCACAATACACACCTGTGCCCACATACACAAATCCATACCCAAACTAAAGACACACACAAACACATGCATATGTACACAAAGATGTTATGGGCAACATATACAATACAGATATGCACAAACACACACCTACTCACCTGCATACACATGCACAGTTACCTTCCACAATGACCCCGGGCCCAGGAAGGGGTTTGTCTACCCCAAGAACCCCAGCTTGTTTGAAGCTCATCAGAATATTCCTTGCAGACCCCACTTAGCTGGCTGGTGACTGGCCTCCACCTCCTGAACCTCCAGGCTTAGGGCCGGCCAGGCAGGCAGGCTGCATCTCTGGCAGCCCCTCGTGGGTGGGCAGGCAGGCAGGCAGCAGACACAGAGGTCACTGGGGTGAGAGCTGGGGCTGCCCTGGCCTCCCTGCTCCTGGCTGGAATGTAAGCTGTAGGGGCCACTTCCCAGGCCTCCCTCCTCCCCCACAGCCACCCACCAGCCCCAGGCCCAGCCCAACTCGTGACTCCCAATCCTGCCAGGTTCCTGCAGCTTGGGAGCTGGACACAGAAGGCAGTGAGAGGGGTGGTGGTAAAGAAAGATCCAGAACCAAGGGAGGGCACACACAAACGCACAGAGAGAGGCACGGTCTTCACCCACAGAGACAGATATACACAGGCAGGCATGCAGACTCACAGTCCCATTGAAAGATACACATTCAGCCACTTCCAAACACACCCAGACACACAGTGGATACGTACAAATCACACAAGAATACAGAGATATAGAGACCTGACCCCCACAGACAAATACAGAGTCGTATTTGGATGTACAGTAGTCACACGCACTCAGACCACACAGAGGCTCGGACACACAGCACACGTGGATATTCACAGACCCGCAAATGCCCGTGCACATGTGCAGATACACGCGGACCCCCGCGCAGCGAACAGTTCCTCCTCGACCAGGGACCAGGAGGAGATGCCTGGGTGAGGCCACAGGGAGGGTCTGAGAAGACTGTTTCCCAAGGAGGCAGCAGGCCTGATCCTCCAGTCAGGTGCCCTGAGGGGTTTCCTGTGGGCCGCCCACTGTGTCCATGCCTGGCTAGGAGGATGATGGGTCGGGTGAGAGACGGTTCTGGAGTCACGTAGGGCTTGGGTTTTGTCTCTGCCAGTTTCTCGGACACACAGATGCGCGCACACACACAACACACACACACACACACACTTTCCAAGAATGCCTATGTCCATTCGACATACGCAGGCAGGGGTGCTCTCGGAGCCTCGGTTTCTTCATCTATAAAACGGGGCTAGGAATCCCTTGGCCCCCGAGGTGTGTGGGCATGGCTGCCTTCCCAGGGATCCGGGACGGCCCTTCCTGCAGAGGCCGCTAGGACATAAGCCTTGACGGCTGACGCTGGGCTCCACACCTGGATGGTCCCATCCCAGGTGACGGCCCCGAGAGCCGAAGCGGGGCTGTGGGCTCTGCGGGCGGGCGCGGCGTGGCCCGGGGAGCTGCGGGCTGGGCTCGTCGAGGCGTGCGCATTTGCCGAGCGCCCCTCGCAAGCACTGCGGGCTCCGGCGCTGCGGGCTGGCCGGGCGCTGCGGGAACTCGGCTCGGGAACCTCTTCTGCTGTGGGCGGGGCAGGCCCGGAGCCCCGCCCCAGCTCAGCCCCTGAAACCCAGGCGCGGGCCGGCTGCAGTCCCAGAAGGGAGCTGCTGTCTGCGGAAGAAACTGCATCTTCGGACGGCCGCCCAGCTGCGGGAGGACCTGGGGTGGCACTGGGCGCCCGACGGACCCTCCCTGGGACCCGCCTGCCCCTCGGCGCCCCGCCCCGCCGGACCGCTCCCGGTCGGGCTCCCCAGCCATAGCCTTACCTGCGGGCTCCTGACTCCCCACGGCTTCCAGAAGATGCTCGAACCACCGGCCGGGGCCTCGGGGCAGCAGTGAGGGGGGCGTCCAGCCGCCCACTCAGCTCTTCTGCTCCTGTGCCAGGGGCTCCCCGGGGGATGAGCATGGTGGTTTTCCTTCGGAGCCCCCTGGCTCGGGACGTCTGAGAAGATGCCGGCCATGAGGCTGTTCCCTTGCTTCCTGCAGCTCCTGGCTGGGCTGGCGCTGCCTGCTGTGCCCCCCCAGGTAAGAGCTACCCCCACCTAGCCCGGCTCCCCTGACCTCCCTATCCCAGCACTGGAAGCAGGGGACTCTGAAATCACAGACTCGCTCCAGGGAGCAGCAAATCCAAGGATGTCCACATACTTCCTAAAGGCCAGGCTGGACTTCTTTCGTTTGGGAAGAGACCTCAGGCTGGCTGTCCCCCAGGTCCTGGGGGCTGTCTTAGTGGGGGCAGGGAAGCCACAGGGAGGGAGGGAGGGAGGTTTCCTGTCTGGCCTCTGGAGCCCTGGTGGCTTTGCTAAAAGCATCTGTCCACTAATCCCAGGCGGGTCCCTGGCCTTGTGGTCAGGGTCGAGGCCCCATGGCCAACCAGGCGTCCCCAGGACCTCTGACCTGGCCTGGTGGGGGTGGTGGAGGAGCCAGCTGAAGAGGATGATGGTGGGAAGGCTGGGCCCTGCCCCCACCAGGGCTCAGGACTGAGCCGTGGGCTCCTGGGTGGGCTGGGGATGAGACAAGGGGTCTCGCTGTGCCTTTTCTCCTGGGTGGGTGGCCGGAGGTCCTGAGTGCAGGGCCTGGGGAAGTGAGCAGGGCCCTTTTCCCAGGAGCCGGGTGAGTCTGGCTGGGAGCCAGCTTGGGCAGTGAAATCCTGACAAAGCCAATGAGCTCCCTTCCCACTGTGTTGTCCCACTGCCCTGGGAGTCCCCAGCCCCAGCCCAAGAGTAGGAGTGGGCTGGGCAGTCCCTGAGGAGCCCGAGCAGCCCAGCCACCCGCCTGCCTGCTGCAGGGCTGGCCAGAGGTGTAACGTTACCGGCTGCACCAGCTCATGGCGCCACCCGCTCCAACCCCTCCGCTCCCACCAGCTGATCACCTCCCCCTGGGCTCTGGCACCCAGCCAAGGCGGGCTGTACAGGGCCCGGCAGGGTTGAACTGGGGGGGCTGGGTAGAAGGGAGACCCACAGGATTGGAAGATCTTTGGGACGCAGCAGGCCAAGGGTCTCCAAGAGCTTCTAGCCTCCCATCCTTTTCCAAATGAGGAAAACTGAGGCCAGAGAGGGGTGGGACCTAACCTATCTAGGGTCCGGTGAGTTTTTAGTTGTGCTCAGGCTGCTCTGAGACAGGGCAGAGCCTGTGCAGCAAGTGGGAAGGAATCCAGAGGGGCCCCTACCTTCCTGCCATCACACTTGGCCCAAGAGTGCAGAGCCCCAAGGTGTCCCAGGCTCATCTCTGTACCTTTCTGTCCACAGCAGTGGGCCTTGTCTCCTGGGAACGGCTCGTCAGAGGTGGAAGGTAAGCTGGCCAGGCTGGGGGTTTGCATGATCCCCAAGCCCCTCTCTTCCTTTCTCCCAAGCCCAGGCGTGGCATAAAGTGTGGGTACAGGTTGATAAAAGTTGGGGAGAGCCTATGAGCTAGATATCCTAGCTGATGACTTTGGCAGGGCCTAAGAGATCCCCTCATGGTGACCCAGAGACTAGAGAGGTGTGGGCTGGGGTCATCAGCACACAGAGAGTGGGACTGGGGCCAGTATAGCCAGGGTTCATTGAGCTGGCTCAGAGCCCTTCCCCAGCATGATTTAAGCGTATGGATGGGGTCTTGGAGGACAGAGTGGGGAGTGAGTGCCAGGGGCCAGAATGGGGGTCTGGGAGCTGGATGCAGTGTGCAGTCAAGAGGATCAGGAATGGGTGAGGGGCCCTCCCCAGCAGCCCAGCCCTAGTGGAACTGCCTGGATCTGACCATGCCTTTCCATTGATTATAAACAGACAGAACATGAATTGTGCCCTCCCTGGCCCCTCTACTCCCCACCCTGGTTGCCTCAAGAGGGAATCTTCAAAGGGCAACGAGACGTTTGCCAAAGAGACATACGTGCAGGATGCCAGGCCCCCTACCTCGCTCCTCCCTCCCTGCCTCTCCAAGACGTGCAGAGCGGCCACACGCCACCGCTGAGGCTTCCCCTGCGCCATGGGAGAGGGGGCATGTAGGAACATGCACACGCACACGCGTGATAGCCATCTGCATGCTGGGAACACCCTCTGCTGGCCTTGCCTGCCTGGCAGCCCGCCTCTCCCGGGCCTGGTCATACTCTGACACCTGAGGCTCAGGCCCTAGACCCCTGAGCAGGTAGAGGAGGCAGCTGCCCTTGACTTCATGGATGCCTCCCTTGCTGTGCCTCTGGAACCAGCACAACATTATGCTCCTTGGGATTTGGGGAAGGACCCATCCCCTACCTCCACACTATCCCCTTTTTGGTGCTTTTAGTGTAGGTCAGGCCACAGCTACCAAAGATGCCTTAGCCTCAGTTTCCTCATCTGTAAAATGGGAGCCTTAGGCTATGTGATGTCTATGGTTTCTTCTTTTTCCGAGATTGAAAAAGGGACCTGTTCTCTAACTCCAGGGAGGAGAAATGGGTGTACATATCACCCAGGATTCGAGGTGAGGAGGCCTGGAAGTGTAGGTTCGTTAGGTCAGCTCTCCTGTCACACTTATCAATCAGGGAGTGTGCAATCTGACCAGGAGAAGTACAATGAGCTTTGCACTCCAGCTCTCCAAATCTGAAAATGTCATCCCACCTATTAACACCAGAGCAAGAGGCAGCATGGCCAGCCATGGGCGTTGATTTTTACTATTACTATTCACAGGAACAGTGTTAGGCATTTTCTGTCATTCTGTTTTGACCACAGGCTGTGAAGTAGGAAGGCGATGTACTCCATTTTTACAGATGCAGGACCTGAGGCTCAGAGAGGCCCTGGGGGTCGCCCCAAGCCTCAGGCACTCCTCATGGATCTGGCAGAACCGAGTGCTCCCAATAGCTCCGTGGCTGATCAGGCATGAGCAGGGTGTCCCTTGTGGCAGGCTGTCTGTGTGCTCTGCCAGTGACCATGGAGAGGACACCTGTGGGCTTGGGCTGGTGGCCAGTGGCTCTGCCCAGCCCTGTGGCTCGTCCCCAGTGCCCTCCACAGAAACTTGCTCTCAGGATTAAGCATTTCTCTTCTGGAGTCTCCCCCATCCCAGGTGGTGGCAGGCAGGTGGGAGGCTCACTCTCAGGGCTGGCGAGAGAGCTGAGGGCCCACTCATGGCCTCAGGAGCAGCCCTGGGGACCACCCAGCTCTGGCAGTGCCTGAGGGGGCCACAGCTTCCCGTTGCTCTCACCCCCACCCCCTCCCGGAGCAGGTCTGGGGCCAGCGGAAGTGCTCTCAGGGACAGCTGAGCAGAGCTCTTTCCTGAGGGACATGGCCCACATCTGGGAGTGGTCACTGCACACTCCCTCAGCCTGGCCCCTCACCCAGCCCCTTTTGTTTCTCCCACACGCCCATACGGGGGCCTTCAGGGATGAATTGCCCTCTTTCCTGGTGGCTGCCAGGTAAACCAGGCTCCAGCCCACCTCCTTCTCAGCCCTCCCGCAACATGGTTCGGCCACGGGGCCAGGAAATTGGCAGATTCCAGGGTTTCAGGGACCCGGAGTCTGCATGGTGGGATGTGGGGTGAGGAAAGGAAATCCCTTCTGCCGCTGCCCAGGCCCAGCCAGTTCTGCCAAAGGTGGCCATGGCCCCGCAGCCCAGCTGGGTAGGCGTCTGTTTGCAGGATGGGAGGGGGCTGGGGTGCCCCTTCTCTGCTGCTGTCCCCTCGCTGATGACTGGTTCCAAGGCAGGAACCTGAATCTTCCGTGTTGTTTTGGCAGTTCGTTATTCCTCTGCTGTTATTTATGTTTTCCATAAAGGTGGAGATTAAACGTTCAGAGTCACGTAGTGCTCATGAAGATTTTAAACTAAACACACAGCTCAAGGAGCTGGTGATAGGGAGGTGCTCTCTGACCCTGGACTGCAAAGGCAGGCTTCCCTGCACTGTGGGCACCTTTGGGGAGAGAGGCCTTGTTTCCCACTGGGTTCCGGGGCAGTACCAGGGGCATGGAGTGGTAGAGTCAGGGGAGGCCTATGGATTCCCCCCACCGCCAGCCCCTAGCCCAGCCCTAGTGCCCTCTAAGCAGAGCAGGGTAGAGTGGAGCAGCAAACAAGCAGATAACACTGTTTATTGCCTCTATGACTGCCTAGCCAGCTCCACATGGACACACCGCCTCTGGGTATTTTCCACCAGTTTGCAGCCTTTCCCGAGGGCCTCTGCTAGGACTGAAGTTTATTTTTCTTCTGAGATTACCAGGAGGCGCATGTCCTCATAGGCTCAGTGGAATGGACTTTGGCCCCTTCTGCCTCCTAGGCAGAGGCCTGGAAGAAATGAGGGGTTGCTGGGAGAGGCCATTATTCCATGGCAGAGGCTGCAGGGCCCCGGTGAGCCAGCTCCTGATTCTTTCCAACTAGCTGATGATGACCATCAGATGCAGAGCAGGATGACCCAGACCCGGGGGCATTTCTCTGTCCATGGTCTCCGGGCTGGGCTGGGTTGCAGGCACTGATTCACAGGTGGTTGGTCAGAAAGGGAAAGACCTTAGCAACCATTTATTCCCAACCTTCTTTTTTCCCACCTGAGGAAACTGATCTACCCAGAAAGGTTAACTGATCTCCCCAAGGTCACACAGCCAGTGTGGGGCTGGGACTGGAAGCCAGGTGTCTGACTCTGGCCACTCTCTGTGAGCCTCTATTTGGGGCCTGGTTCCAGGCCTTCACCCAAAAGAGCGGCATCTTTTGAGGGATTCCAGATCAGCCCTCAAAAGATCCCATCACGATCACCAGGACATCATGGGGGTCAGGGATGTCCCGGACGATCCTCGGTGAACTATCATCTAATCAACCAGGAATGACTTAGCCTGTGTTTACGGGTACATCCATCTCTGCCCTCATAGAGCCTCGGGTTGGTTGTAAAGGAGATAAGAGCCACCAGTGACAGAGATAAGACAACCCCTTGGGGCCAGGCCGTGCTCAAGGGAGGCTCATCTGTGCACACCAGAATTGCTGGGGAAGGCTTCAAAGAGGAGGTGGGGAGGCAGGCCTTGGAAAATGGCGAGTGGGCTTTATTTATTTGGATAGAAATGAGAGGAGGGGGAAGAAGAGCAGCTGTAGGGGCTGCAGAGTGCACAAGCCCAGAGCTGCGAGTGAATGCGGTGCTGCCGTGACTCACTGTGAGTGCTGGTTGGACTCAATGGAGAGGAGGGTCGGGCCACATTGCTGGATGTGGTCTTGGTTGCCAGGCAGAGGAGCTGGCACAGAGTGGAGCAGGAAATGAGGGAGCCGTGGAAGGTGTTTGAGCAGAGGAGTAAGGGAAGGCCAACCCTCCCTGCGTGACTCCAGAAATGACTGTTTTCTGCAAGTTCTCCGAGGTGGAGGAAGCACCGGTCGGGCTTGAGAAAGATCCAGAGGGCCTGGGCAGCTGCGGAGGCTACAATCCGCAAAGCTCCAGGGAGCCAAGGCAGATGTGGGTGCCTGAGTTGAGGACAGAGCAAAGCTTGGGGCCCTGAGAGATTCTGTTCCACGGGGATTTCCATCCAGCAGATGAGCTAAGGGGCCCACAGGCATTTCGGAGGGATCACATTAGGAATTGAGAGTTGAGGGAGCTCGGAAGGGGCTGGGGGCTGAACCTGGAAGACCAGCGGGGCCTTGGGAGCCAGGTTTAGGGCTTCGAGGGGCAGGTCTCTGCTGGCCTGACCCAGCCCCCTTGCCTCCTCGCAGTGGTGCCCTTCCAGGAAGTGTGGGGCCGCAGCTACTGCCGGGCGCTGGAGAGGCTGGTGGACATCGTGTCCGAGTACCCCAGCGAGGTGGAGCACATGTTCAGCCCATCGTGTGTCTCCCTGCTGCGCTGCACCGGCTGCTGTGGCGATGAGAACCTGCACTGTGTGCCGGTGGAGACGGTCAATGTCACCATGCAGGTAGGTCCACACCCGGCCCAGGGGGCCACCGAATCTGCCCACTAGAAGGGACCTGGAGAGGGAAGAAGATAGGCCCAGGTCCCAGGACTGCAGCCTGATTCCCAGGCCGGTGCTTCTACTACCCCAGCCCAGGGCCCTTCCTTCCTGAGCCCCCCGATGGCTCTGAGCCCACTCACCTCCACCCCCACCAGTTTTCTCAGCCTCATGCTGAGCCCTATCCCAAGACTCAGGGTGTCTAGTTAAAGCTGGAAAGAAATCTGCTTGTATTAAAGTCCCTGTTGACACCAGGAGCATTTGGTGCCTTTTCAAGCAAGTGCAGCTTACGTGTCACACACGCAGTGGTTTATTGAGCACTTAGTAATGCCAAGCACTGTCCTAGGCGTGCCACAAGTGGTACATCATTCAGTCCTTCAAGGCTGGTGTCATTCCCATTTCACAGATGGGGAACTCGAGGTTCAGAGATGTTATTTCACTTGTTCAGCAGGTAAAAGAGTCAAGATCTGAACACGGGTCTCTGACTCCAGAACATGGCCCCCTTCATGCACTATTGCTGTGCTAGTGCCCCCTGGGTAAGGAGGGACAGCGGCCTCCCTCAGGTCCCCACGCAGCTGAGAGAGCCATTTGCCTCACGCTGAGAGTGGAGTGAGGGCCTGTAGTCCACAGGCTACAGGAAACAGAATCGGGTTCTCCTTACAAGGAGAGAGAGAAGAGTACGGGAAACTCATGGACCACTCCCCAATCCAGGCATCAACTCTTTCTTCCTTCAGCTCCTAAAGATCCGCTCTGGGGACCGGCCCTCCTACGTGGAGCTGACGTTCTCTCAGCACGTGCGTTGCGAGTGCCGGTAGGTCTCCGGGGTGGGGCGGGTAGCAGGGAAAGGCCCCCGTGCTCTTGGCACCCTCAGCAAAGATGGGTCCCAGGGCAGAGGCAAAGGCTGCCCCATCCCCGCCGCCGGCTGTACCTTTTTCCAGGCTGAGGGAGACCAAGAGGGCAGGACCAGGCAGGGGTGGCTGCCATTCATTTTGTCCCCCGACCAGCCAGTTTTGCCGAGGGAGCTGGTCCCAGCAGCTGGGGTACAGCTGTTGACATACTGCAAGGGAAGAGAGAGCGTGGGTCCCTCCCAGCCTCGCTGGGGTTTGGTGCGTGTCGTTCCCCTTCTCTGGGACGGGAGGCAGCTGCCACGGGCCTCTGAAAGAGGTCCCTGGAGGCGAAGACATTGCAAGTCTGAACTTAGTTCTGGGCCAAGCTGCATGCCCACAGGAGGGGGCAAACCGGGCTGAGAAGCAGCAAGAAGGACAAGCTCGGGTAGGAGAAAGGGGACAGAAGAAGGGTGACACTGTGGCTTCCCTGATGATACAGCACCCCGCTACGGCCCCTCCCAATCCGCAGAGCCTCTGACCAGCACCAGTCTTGCTGCCTGTGCCGGGGGCACTTGGAACATTGGTTAGCAGGAGCAACAGGCCTGGCACTGCCAACGAGGTTCAGGGAAGAGAAAAATGGGCTGAGCTGTTGCTCCTGGTACCACTGGGCCATGGATGAAGGCACCAGACTAGAAGTCCAGAGCCCTAGCCAGGGGCAGGAGGAGGGAAGACTACCACTTGTTGTGTACCCATTTTGTGCCTAGCCCTGCAGGAGGCACTTGATTGTTTCTCATTTAGTCACATACATTTATTGAGCACCTACTGCATGCCGGGCATTGTCCTAGATGGGATGCAGTGGTGGGCAAGGTCCCTGCTCTCATAACAACCCTGGGAGGTAGATCCTATTGTCATCCCCGTTTTATAGATGAGAAAATCAAGGCTCAATACAGTTTCATGATTTATCACAGCTAGTGAGTGTGGGAGGAGGGATTCTGAGCCCTGACCTAAATCCTAAGCCTTCATGCTACCTCTCATGGCCGTGACCACTTTTCTAGTAGCCCCTAGGCTTAGCCTAGCCTCCTGGGCAGGGCTATCGCTGCCCCTTTTGTTGGAGTGTTGGAGGCCCTGCCTCAACTTGTTTCCACCCGTCCCTCCAAGCCAGAGCTTATCCATATAATAGCTCGGTAATGAACCCTCCTGGGTGCAATGCTAGCTGGTGACCCAGAGTCACCTTCTACATCCCCTTTACCCTGACAGCCCCTCTTTTGGGGCAGGCAGATGAAGAGACTGAGGTTCCAAGAGTGTCTCTCACTTGCCCAATATGGAGAGGTACAACCAGACAGTCCCAAGAGGCCCTGGTACCTTGCCGAGGCTCCCAAGGGAGGAATCAGCCGAGGGTAGCATGTCCTGGCCCCAAAGCTGACGGCTACCATGCTGGCCCATGTCTCCACCCACTGTTCCCAGGAAAGACTGAGGCCCTGTCCCCTGCCAGGAGCCAGGCAACAGGGACACCTTTCTTCTGGCTTCTGGGCCAACAGCCATAGCCCTGGGAGGCAGAGCCCAGACATGCCTGGTGACCTCAGGACTGATGCCCCCTCCCTTCCTCCCACCCCGCCGCTCACTCCCCATGTTGTTCCGGGTGGAGTGGGGGCTGTGCCCTGACAGGCAACCAGTCCACTGCCCGGCCATCGTGTCCTGTCCCTGAGGAAATTCCCAGAGTGCACCCTGGAAGGAAGGGAAAAAAGCAGACAAAGAAAGTGAGAAAGAAAAAGCAGCAGAGAACAGACAGAAACGACCCCACATTTGATGCCAAGAGGCTGAGAAGTGCAGAAGCGGGTGGCAGGGGTCCCCAGGAGGTTGATTTGTCCCTCTTGCTGTGAGGTCACCGGAGCCTGGAGTGGGAGCGAAGCCCCGGGCTCTGGCCACCTCTCCCTTGCCAGCTCCATGCTACCCCCTAGTGGCCTCAGTGTCAGCTGCAGGACCAGGACTTGGGATGTCAGAGGGGACCTATCTGGGCGGCAGGGAGCCCCACTTATTGCTTTCCTGACGGTCCTCTGCCCCTCTCTCTGTCTGTTTCCCTAGGCCTCTGCGGGAGAAGATGAAGCCAGAAAGGTAAGTGGTTTGGCTGGGGCTCGGGGCTATTCTCGGGCCTGCCAGCCTCTGTCCTAGCATGGGGGTCCCCAGCCACCTTGTCCTGACGCTTGGCTTATTGCAGGAGGAGACCCAAGGGCAGGGGGAAGAGGAGGAGAGAGAAGCAGAGGCCCACAGACTGCCACCTGTGAGTGCGCGGGGTCCCAGGGATGGCAAGGAGGCTGGGCCCGAGGGGAGCCCCGCCCTGCCGCCAGGGTTAGGCTGGGGAGCGGGAGAGGCAGGACTGAGGCCAGTCTTGGGGGCAGGACAGGGAGCCTCACCTCCTCAAGACTCTAGGGCCCAGGAAGCATCAGTGGACCTTGGTTTTTGTCCCGGCTTAGCCCTAGGTTTCCACTGACCTTGGACAAATCATTTCACCTTCGTGAGCCTAGCTTTTCTCTGTGTAGAATGAGGGGCAGGAGGTCCAGCAAACATTTAGTCACTCTACAAACATTTACTGAGCACTTCCTGTGTGTCAGGTACATCTGTGAGCAAACAAACAGGATTCCTGCACTAGGGAAACTAGAATTTCCCTTTTAGTGATGAGAAGTCTGTCATCAGCTGAGATGTTATCTGGGGCGACTTCCTAGTAGCCCTGGGGAACATGCGCCCCTCGCCACTGGCTCCCGGGAGCATTGCTGCTTCGGGTCCCCTTGCTGCTTCTAACCCACTTCATACCTGGTGGGCAGCAGAATGGAGCCCAGGCCTGAGTGTGGCTGGGAGAGAAGGATGAGAGAAGGGAAAACCCAAATCTGTGACAGTAAATAGAAAAAATAAAATATTTCATATGCACAGTCCATCAGTCACATGGGGGCTGTCCTTTAGGGGCTAAGCCTCCCCCACGCACATGCCTCCAGGAAGTTATTTCGTGCTATGGAGTGGAGTTGACCCAAGTCCTGACCCCATGAGCCCCACTCCATGAAGACAGGGATCCTGGGGAATGTGCCCCCCTAGGGTTTATGCTCTCCTCTCTTTTCTGGGCTCACGCAGCAATTTGGGGAACAAGCTGGCAGTGAAGTCCATCCAGGTCCGCGTTACCAGCCGGCACCCCGAGGCAGAAAGTGTCCCATGGCTCCAATTCCCAAGGCAGCAGTCTTCAGACATTTCACTAGAGAATCTCCTGAAAGAATTTCAAAAGTGGCCAGGCGCGGTGGCTCACGCCTGTAATCCCAGCACGTTGGGAGGCCAAGGTAGGTGGATCACTTGAGGTCAGGAGTTTGAGACCAGCCTGACCAACATGGTGAAACCCCATCTCTACTAAAACTACAAAATTAGCTGGGCGTGTTGGTGCACGTCTGTAATCTCAGCTACTTGGGAGGCTGAGGCAGGAGAATCGCTTGAACCCAGGAGGCGGAGGTTGCAGTGAGCCGAGATCATGCCACTGCACTCCAGGCTGGGTGACAGAGCGAGACTCCATCTCAAAAAAAAAGAATTCCAAAAGCTCATGTGCTCCCTTGCCCATTTTTAAGTTGACATTGAACATTTTCATCAGAATTATAAGTCAAGCCAGGCTCAGTAGCTCATGCCTGTAATTCCAGCAGTTTGGGAGGCTGAGGCAAGTGGATTGCTTGAGGCCAGGAGTTCAAGACCAGCCTGGGCAACATGGTGAAACCTTGTCTCTACAAAAAAATACAAAAACTAGATGGACATGGTGCCATGTGCCTGTAGTCCCAACTACTCAGGAGGCTGAGGTGGGAGGATCACCTGAGCCTGGGAGGTCAAGGCTGCAGTGAGCTGGGATCGATCCACTGCACTTCACCCTAGTGACACAGCAAGAACCTGTCTCAAAAAAAAAAAAAAGTATAAGTCATTACAAAGGATACACTTTCTGGCATATTATAAATATCAATATTTTAATACAAAGCTATTCTATAACACTCTCCAGGTGTATCCTATTAAATACGCCATTTTAATGTTATACTTACCATCATCTACTTTTAAGAAAATGAATAAGCAAAAAAAAAAAAAATACACGAACACCTCCTTTCGTAACCCTTTGTATATTTACATTGTTTCTTTTTTCCTGGAACTTGTATTTCCATTTCACTCCCCACCCCCTAGAATTTCAGCCTAGTGTAATAGTACTTTTAATTTTCAGAAGGCTTTTATTGATTACCTTGTCATATTTATCTGCCACAAAAAAAGATATATGAGTTTGAATTATTTTAAATTTCCTGTGAGCATAAACCTAAATTAAATTTTCTCCTGAAATAAATTATCAAAATAATTCTTAGCAGCACCATTTGGTCAAAACAGCACAAATATGTCCTGTTTTAATAAATGTTCAACGTAAAAATACCATCAATTTGATTGGGAATGCATCTCAATGAGATGGATGTGGCTACCTCGTTTCAATTAGTAAATGAATCCATTAATGAATGTTATTTCCTGCCAGACTGAGACAGACTTCTGCATTAATTTAATTCCTGTTTATCATTTTTTTATTGATGAGAAGGTTGAGAAACCATGTTCACATAAATAAGTAAATGAGACTAGATGTCACTCAAGTACTTGAACTCCTTCCAAGTTATTTGCCAGAAATCTCAAGGTGCTCTGCTAAGAACAGATTACTTCTCATGATATCCTGGCTGACAATTTGGTTAAGCTGTTCTTCAGTTTTGTTGAAAGCCTTGGTTACCCAGTCATTAGCCATATTTTCTTTCTCAAGACCTACACTAATATCTCAAATTGTTCTTTTTTTCATGTCCCCAGAATACTTTTACCTGGCAGCAAAGCACTTTATAAGGATTTAGAATGAGCAAGATGTGTTGTGGCTAGAGAAGCAGATCTCAGCCACTGTCTCACAAAAATAATTTTAAGGCAATGCAGACCTGGAGGCTGAAAATGGATTTCTTTAAATCCATTGGTACTCAGTCCTTACGTGCGTCTAGTGGTACCCGGTCCCCTGTTTGGAGACTGCTGTCTTAGGGTAATCAGAGGCATGATTGCATGGAGTATGATTAGGTTCACATGTGGCTCTGTCACCAACTGGCCATGTGACCACAGGCAAGCTTCTTTACCTCTCTGGGCCTCAGTTTCCTAATCTTCACAAGAATAATCAGGGTGCCTTCCTCATGGAAGGTTGTTGAGGGTTAAGAAGACAGTGCTTGGCACAGGGCTGGGCACCTGGGTAAGTGCTTGGTAAAGGGTAGCTCCCAGCTTCTCCTCAGCTTGGGGCAAGCAGGAACTCAGGAGTGCTGGGCCCTCCCCATGCTCCCTGCCCAAGCTCCTCCTCTGGCCCTGCCCCTCCTCCATAGGAGGAGACTGCGCCCTCCACAGCATGCTGATACCCGCCCCATCTGTGCTTGGTCTCTGGCAGGTGCGGCGATGCTGTTCCCCGGAGGTAACCAGCCCCTTGGAGGAGAGAGACCCCGCATCCCCGGCTCGTGTATTTATTACCGTCACACTCTCAGTGACTCCTGCTGGTACCTGCCCTCTATTTATTAGCCAACTGTTTCCCTGCTGAATGCCTCGCTCCCTCCAAGACGAGGGGCAGGGAGGGACAGGACCGTCAGGAATTCAGTGCCTTCAACAACGTGAGAGAAAGAGAGAAGCCAGCCACAGACCCTTGGGAGCTTCTGCTTCGGAAGAAGCAAGACGCGTGGCCTCGCGAGGGGCAAGCTAGGCCCCAGAGGCCCTGGAGGTCTCCAGGGGCCTGGAGAAGGAAAGAAGGGGGCCCTGCTGCCTGTTCTTGGGCCTCAGGCTCTGCACAGACAAGCAGCCCTTGCTTTCGGAGCTCCTGTCCAAAGTAGGGATGAGGAGCCTGCTGGGGGTGCCACGGCCTGGCTGGTGGGAAGGCCAGCAGTGGGCGGAGGGGATGCAGCCACTTCCCTCTCTTCTTCTGAAGATCAGAACGTTCAGCTCTGGAGAACAGTGGTTGTCTGGGGACTTTTGCCACTCCTTGTGCCCCGTGATCTCCCCTCACACTTTGCCATCTGCTTGTGCTGGGACATTGTTCTTTCCGGCCAAGGTTCCACCACCCTGTCCCCTCTAAGAGACACATGCAGAGTGGGCCCCGGGCTGGACAAAGAGCTGCCTGGATGAGAAACAGCTCAGTCAGTGGGGATGAAGTCACCAGGGGAGGAGCCTGTGTGTCCCAGCTGAAGGCAGTGGCAGGGGAGCAGGTTCTCCGAGGGCCCTGGCACCCCCACAAGCTGTCCCTGCAGGGCCATCTGACTGCCAAGCCAGATTCTCTTGAATAAAGTATTCTAGTGTGGAAACGCTGATCTAGGGGGTGTGTCTGCTGGGGCAGTGAGCGTCAGCCGGAAACGGAAGCCACACAGACCCAGGGATGGGGGTGTAACAGGAACAGCACAGCACCTTCTCTGAGCCTCAGTTTCCTTATCTCAAAAGCCTCGCTCAGGCGACGAGAGGGCATGTCACAGCTCACGACAACATGTTAGCTTGCTCCTTCCTTCCTCCTTTTGATAGCTGAGGACACTTAGGCCCAAGAAGGTGAAATGGCTGATGGAGAGTTGAGACTGAAGTGGGGTTCAGAGGCCTGGCTTTGTTTGTAACTCACCGAGTGGCACTGGGCTTCCCTCTGCCTTCACGTTTCATCTCTGACCTGAGGGGCCTAACTGGATGGCTCTTCTGGCTTTGACACGTTTCTATTGAGTCCCAGTCTCAAGTCTTAGTGGCCCTGGGTGGTCACTGGAGACTGTTCCTGTGGAGGCCACTTCAAGGCTGCCCCCGAGGTCACCTAGCCTGCTCCTACAGCACCCTGGGGTCACCCCTCCCCTAACGAGGAGCTCCCAAGATGTAGTTTTGGTTCCAAAGTTGAGGAGAGGGTGGTCCCAGCCATTTTTTAACAGCATCAAGAGCACAATCTCCTCCTCCTCTCCCAGGTCTTAGGGCTGCCCCAGCCCAGTGCTGCAAGGGCTCCCGAACTCCTTTGGCCCTCCTGAGAGGCATCCTGGGCTGGGTCTCAGGGCACTGAACAGCAGCCCCTACAGCCTGCTTGGGCTGCCCGACAGACACAGGGACCAGCAGATGCTGCCTGGATTTAAATAAATCTTCTTTTTTTTTTTTTTATTTTATTCATTTTTTTTTTTTTTTGAGGCAGAGTCTCCTTCTATCGCTCAGGCTGGAGTGCAGTGCCACAATCTCAGCTCACTGCAACCTCCACCTCCCAGGTTCAAGTGATTCTCCTGCCTCAGCCTTCTGAGTAGCTGGGATTATAGGCATGTACTACCATTCCCAGCTACTTTTTTGTATTTTTAGTAAAGACAGGGTTTCACCATGTTGACCAAGCTGGTCTTGAACTCCTGACCTCAAGTGATCCGCCTGCCTCAGCCTCTCAAAGTGCTAGGATGACAGGCATGAGCCACCATGCCAGGCCTATTTTTTTTAATCCAAACCACTTACTATCAAACTCCCCTCTGCTTCTGACCTGCAAGGGGTGTGTGTGTGTATGTGTGTGTGTGTATTGTGTGTGTGTGTGTGTGTATGTAGTGTGTAGGTGTGTGTGTGTGTGTTTGATCTTATATGTTGTTATATGTACTGGGGGAAGAGAAGTTCCCCCATTCTCTCCTCAGCCTCACTTCCTCATCTGAGGCTGCTGAGGAGAAACCCACAGGGACCCAGGGGGACAGGGGCCTGCCTGGGGCTTGGAGGGGAGCTGGGATGTCCAGCAGAGTGGGGTGGCCCTGCTGAGGCAGCTGTCCTTGGTGCCCTCTTCACCAAGGCCTGGGAACCCTGCAGGACACGCTGGTCAGAATGCGCTTCTGGCTGTGGTCATAGACGGGTGTGAGTCAGCCCCAAGAGACATACTTCGCCAAAGAAATGCACTTCCTCTCCTCTCCTCTCTTTGGCTGCAGCTGTTCTAAGCTATTGCCTTTGACCTACTGTGAACTGAGAAGAGCACCTATCCCCTCCCACTGGCCAGGCCTCTAGCTCAGCCCTGAGGACCCCAACCCAGGCCTGGTAGCATCTTCAAGGCTTTTGACTCCATGAGGTCACCCATGTAGCGGGCAGCCTCCCAACCCAGGCCAGTGACCCCTGTAGAGAGCAAGACAGAAACCAGAAAAGCTCCTGGAAACCTGAAGCAAAACTCCACATCCGCGGGCAGGAGCCTCGCAGCAGGAACGGGTAGGAAGGAGCCAGCTGGCCCACTTGGCTGTATTGGCAGCCATTCCAGCCATTTAGGTCCTAGAGGGATTTGCTTGTCATCTGTTTGTGGAGCACCCTCTATGTCCTAGACACTGACTAGGCATTGAGGATCCAGTGGGGACAGACACACAGGACCCTACTCTCGTGGACCACACATGCAAGGGGAGAGACAGTCCATGTTCTAGTGCCAGAGGGTACTGGGTGGGCCTTTTCTGCTCCTCAAATTGGTGGCCGGACTCAGAGCTAAGGAAAAAGGGCCTTGAGTACCCCATATTCTAAAACAAAGGAACCATTTGGGACTAGGCACATTTGCCTACAGGATTTATTAAGAGATGGTTAAAGTAATTCTGCCATGCCCCCAGATCTCCAAGCGCCCCTTTCCTCAGTCTCCGTAAGCAGAAGACTGGGAAAGGGGAAGGAAGAGAGAGGGAGATGGGGGTCACTGGAATCCTGGGGTGCTGGCTCCCTCCCCTCCTCTCCCTGGATCTGGATTTGCTGTTGAGATCAGCCCGCACGCTGTCTGGACAGGGAGGCTGGCGGAGGGCAAGATGGAAGAGTCAGAGACGGACAGGGCAGGGACTCCTTGGGGCACCCAGCAGTCATTGCCCATGGGTCAGGTGGACATGGCGGAAGGTGAATGTCCTTGAGCTGTCTTGTCCAGGTCTTCCCAAGAGGGAGGCCTGCAGCTGTGCACACCCACAGTGGGTAGGCTGTGGGGTGGAGGTTGGGGCAGTAGCTGAGTGGTGGGGTGAGAGATAAAGAGCAATAGAGCAGAAGGGACCTCTCATATCAGGGAGCAGTGGTGCGGGGTGGCCCTGTGGTGAACCCACAAGAGAGTTAGCATCTGAACACCATCATGTCAGGAACATTCATAGCCAGAGAAGAAATGGCCACAGCTGACAGGGACTTTCCTAAAAGCTCTCCCTCCCCATCTGTGTGAAAGAAGAGAAAAGGGGAGAGAAAAGGAGGAGGAGGAGAGAGGAGTGGTGGTACAGGGGCAAACTACACCCCTCCCCACTTCCCTGGGCCAAATCCAGACCCTACCTGGGGAAGGGAAAGGGTTAGTCTTGGTTAGAGGGACCAGCCTAGATGGGGCTGGGCCTTTAATAAGCTAAAGCAACAGGAACACGAGAAGATCTGCCCAAGATACTGTTACGGGACAGAAAAAGGAGAACCAACATAGTTCATCCAGAAGCAATGATGGAAGGGGGAAAAAAACTTGCTCGATAAGCAAGTCACCCATATAAACAAATACATTAATAAGAAAATGTCTTGCTGCCAAAATGTGTTCTCTCATATTAGAGATGCTCTTGGATTATTTTACATTTTTCCTCTTAAGAGGTGAAGTCTCTTCCTTCTCTTTGAATCTGAATCGGCCTGGGTCTGCTTTGATCAGTAGACTATAGCAGAAGAGACCCTATACTTGTTTCAAGTCTGGCTTTCAAGAGGACTGGCAGCTTCTGCCTTGGTCTGTTGGAGCCCTACGCTATCATGTAAGAAGTCCAACTACCCTGAGGTCACCATGTTGGAAGGAAGCTCAAGCTGGTCATATAGAGATGTGGAAGAAGAGAGAGAGAGCAAGCGAGAGAGAGAGACTCAGCCAACCCCAAGCTATTCCAACTCCCAGTCATTACAGTTATCTTACAGAGCAAAGACAAGCTGTATCCACTGTGCCATTTGATTTCCTTGACGCACAGAATCATGAAATACTGTAATAACAAATTGTTTTGAGGTAGTTTGTTGTGCAGCGATAAGAAACCAGAACAGAAAATAAGGAAAGGTGAATGCAGGGGCCTTTGAAAACAGTATGCTGAGAACAGATAGGGCTCAAGGACAGTATCTCCAACTGAACTTTTAATGAACTCCCGTAGGCGCCAAAAAGGCGGGTAGATAAGAAAGAATATAGAAACAAGGTACTGAATAGAAGGTTACATGTGGGAAAAGAAAGTTTGTTTTGCATTGCATTCTTTCTGCTGACGTGAGGTTTATGGAGTATAAATAAAGTGAGGCGGAGGCTCTGAGTGCGGCCGCCATGTTCTCTGTGTGTCTTTGTCTTTGTGTGTGTTCTTTCATTCTCCACCACCCCCGGTGCGGCCCCCAACAGGTGAAGAGAGAGCATTGGGGGGAAGGTACTCCAGGTCAGGAGGTTGTGGATGGTATATCTGTAGAGATGACATTGATGGTAAAATTTGAAGGACAAGAAGGAGTTGATCATGTGAAGATCAGGGATAAGAGCACTCCAGAGGGCACAGCTGGTGGAAAGTGCTGGAAGGAACCCCAATGTGACTGGAGCATGATGGGCAGGGAGCAGGGATATGGGATGTGATGTTGGAAGTAACCAGGGGCCAGACCATAAAGGGCTTTTGCAAGTCAGGGTAAGGAGTTCAAATGTTGTTATAATGTGAGATAAACCACTGCAGAGTTTCAAACAGGGGAATTAAATGACATTAGGTACACTTTTTTCTTTTTGAGACAGGGTCCCACTCTGTCACCCATGCTGGAGTGCAGTGGCACAATCTCTGCTCACTGCAGCCTCCACCTGCTGGGTTCAAGCAATTCTCATGCCTCAGCCTCCTGAGTAGCTGGGACTAAAGGTGCACACCACCACATCCGGCTAATTTTTGTATTATTAGTAGAGACGGGGTTTTGCCATGTTGGCCAGGCTGGTCTCGAACTCCTGACCTCAAGTGATTTGCCCATCTCAGCCTCCCAAAGTATTGGGATTACAGGTATGAGCCACCACACCCAGTTATTTAGGTACATTTTTGAACAATCACTCTGCCCATTATGTGGAAAATGGTCTCTAAGAGTGCAAAACTCAGAGTACAAATACCACTTCAAAGGCTGTGGAGAAGCCAGGCAACCAATTATGGTGGTTTGGTCTAGGGAGAAGTAATGAGGATAGAGAGAAGTAGATTGTTTGGTCTTAATTATGCATGTGGGCTGGTAACCCTGATCATTTATTCACTCATGAGCATTTTTTGACTCTACAAGGCCTGGGTATTTTGTAGAAAACACATGTATGACAGGGGAAAGTATATTAGCATGCAAAAGTCTTCTCTACCTACTAAAGAAAATTCTATTCTGCAATAAATAAGGAGAATAAGGAGAGAGATCATAGCTGGAGAGGCTAAGTTGGTCTACCTCAGAGCTAGGAAAGAGAAAGGCCTTGGGGCTGGGACTAGAGAAGGAGTTTGGGGTTTTGCTGTGGAGTCTATATAAGACAGTTTGGGGAGTGGAAGAAGGGCTTTGAGGATGCGCTGTCATGCTCCCTAACATTGCAGGCCCGAATGTTCTTTGAGATATGCCCACTCAGTGAGACACTAGGCAGAGACTGAACCCAGGGGAGCGCCTCAATTAGCTAGGGTTACACAGAGAGAAATAAGACATTGTAGCTGACCTTAAAAAGTTCGTCAGCAGAATCGGATATACACGGGTGATTAGAATAGAAGGAAAGCAGGCCATGTAGTTAAATGAATGCAGCTGAAGCGCTGCTAAAGACACCTGAGACGACCTGCAGCTGGGGAAAATCAGAACTGGCTTTGCAAAGCTGGTGGCATTTAAGCTGTGACTTGAAGAGTAGGCAAGATTTGGGTCTGGGAAGATGACTGGGGAAGCCATTCTAGGTGGAGGCAACCCGTTAGCAAAGACCCCAGAGCTGGCAAAACCCCAACCTGTACAGGGACTCTCCCACGGTTCAGTTTGGCTGATGCTTAAGGCAGGCGAAGCAGAGGGTGACGGCTAAGGCTGGGAGGCAGGCTGGGCCCCAGGTGCCATGCTGGGGAGTTAGGGCTGTGCTAGGCTGCAAGAGGCATATTTTTTAAACAATGATGTGGCCGGGCACAGTGGCTCACGCCTGTAATCTCAACACTTTGGGAGGCCAAAGCAAGAGGATTGCTTTGGCAATTGAGGTCTTTACAAAAAAATTTAAAATTTTGGCTGAGCATGGTGGCTCACACCTGTAATCCCAGCACTTTGGGAGGCCGAGGCAGGTGAATCGATTGAGCCCCGGAGTTTTAGACCAGCCTGGGGAACATGGTGAAATTCCTTCTCTACAAGAAATACAAAAATTAGCTAGGCGTGGTGGCACAGGCCTGTAGTCCCAGCTACTCAGGAGGCTGAGGCTGGAGAATCTCTTGAGCCTGGGAGGTGGAGGTTGCACTGAGCTGAGATCGCACCACTACACTCTGGTTTGGGTGACAGAGTGAGACTCCATCTTAATATAAAAAAAAAAAAATTAGCCAGGTATGGTGGTGCACACTTGTGGTCCCAGCTGCTTGGGAGACTGAGGCAGGAGGATTGCTTTGATCCCAGGAATTTGAGGCTGCAGAGAGCTATGATCATGCCACTGCACTCCAGCCTGGGCAACAGAGTAAGACCCTGTCTCTCAAAAAAAAAAAAAAAAAAGAAATTAAACAATAATGTGATATGATCATGGAATTTAGGGTTGAAAGAAAATTTACAAATAATCCATTTCCACCTCCTTATCTTACAAATGAAGGAGCTGAGGCCCAGGCTGGTCCAAAGTCATGTAAGTTAAGTGAGTCAGAATTTTAAAATGTACCATAAGTGACTGGGGTGGAATTGAATCCGAAGCCTGTGCTCACTGCCCATCACCACCTCACCTCCTCCTGAGGATGGAGGGCGAGAAGGGGAGTTGGGGCGGTAGGGAAGTGAGCTGGGTCCGGTCCCAGTCTGAGAGGCAGGCCAGACCATCTGCGGGTGGATTGGGTGGGTCAGCAGAAGAGGCCCCTCTGAAAACTCTGGTGGGAACTCGAGGCTCCAGACAGGGCGGTGACAGGCCAGAGCCTTGGTGTGGAAAGATGGCCGTCTGTCAGCACCAGATCCCAGCAGCTGTTTCCCTAAAGAAGCCGGACCCTTCCTTTTCCTGAGGGAAGCCTGGGGCTCTCCTTCCCCCGACCTTGGCTGTGACTGAGGCTGAGGATGCCCCACCTCAGAGGCTCCACCTCAGAGGCTCCAGGCCAAAAAGATGGTTCTTTTCTAGTCCCTGAGGTAACCTTGTGACCTTGGAAACCCTCAGGCAGGCAGGTCAGGCCGGGAGGAAGTTGAGGGCTCCCTCGCAGAGGTGGGTTCCCCGAGAGGTGTCGCCTGGGTGGCGGGAGAGAGTGCTGCCATTCTAGTAACCTCCCTGCACTGCTCTCTGCAAGATTGTTCCACTCCCTGTCCTCAGTGGCCTCTCCACTGCCACCCCGAGCCCTCGGTCTTCCCCTTCTCCTCTCTTCTCTGAGGCCCTGCCCCCGCATGCCCAGCCTGGGCCACCCAGGAGTCACCACGTGGGCCACAGCGCTGGATGTTTCCAGACATGGGCCACCTAACGCCCACAGCGGGGGGCCTGAGGCTTAGGCTGGAACAGCGATCTCCTCCCTCCTCCTCTCCCTTTCAAAGCCCTCTGCCACAAGCCTCTCCCGGGGCCTGCGAAGCCCTCTCACTTGCCAGACACGCTGGAAGGAAGTCCTGCGAGGGTGAGAAATCTGCCCGAGGAATTCCAGCGTCTGGGAGGAGGTGGCGGCTGACAGCTGGCCACGGCTGCCGGCTGCTGTGCAGAGAAGCCAAAGTTGACATCTTGGGTTCACAAGTGGTGCCAGGCACATCAAGGTCCGACCCAGGGGTCATGCAGGTCCCCAAGTCAGAACCTGGGGTGCACCCTGGAGCTGTCGCTCCTGGATTAGCTGGAAATACAGCTTCTCTCCAGACATGGGGGAGGAAAAGGAGGTCACAGGACTTTCCTCACATCCAAACCCAGGAGGCTCTGGGTGCCTGTGGGATCCTTCCTAGGAACCAGCGCTGGCCAGTCAAGATGAGCTCCAGCAGCGGAGGAGACACACGGGCTGCTTTACTGAGACCTTCCTCTTTGTGTGTGTGTAGAGCTGACCTCCCCTTCTTCCCCCTAGAATGAAACATGCCCACCCTCTTAGGAAAAGACTAATTGGTATGTGGCTGTGATACCAAGTGACTCTTAGAACCAATTATAAACCTGGTTGATATGGCCACGTGTTTCAGTAACTGTGCTGCTGAAACCATGCACTCAGTCAGGACTAGCCCCACGCTTCTGAAAATAACCAGTCGGCAACAGCCGCGTGCCAATGACCGTGCCGAAGATCAACCAGCACACGTTGACCCATCCTTGAACCCCACACTTCCCAAACCTATATGGGATCAATCCTCTGCTTTGCTCAGAGATGCTGTGCCTTGCAAGTACAGCTGTCCCTTGCTTAAGCATGCAATAAATTCAGCCTCTTGTTTCAGATAATGAGTGGTGACACCTTTCTTCAATACCCCCCAGAAAACTTTCTTACAATCTATCACAAATTTTCCAAAATCCAAAGAATGAGCAACACTTTTTTCCAGCTTTGGTACAAAATTGGGGCCGGAAACTCCTGCCCCTGGTCTCCCTGTCTGATCCCTCTGCCTTCTTCCCAGGACCCAGCTCCCTCCTGGGAGATTGTGGTGGACCCTCGTGTGTCCCCACGTGGAGCACCTACAAAACAATACAATTCCCTTTTGATAAAGTGGATGACGTCTCTTGGCATAATTTTTATTATGGTGCATTATTTCCAAAGACCCCACTACCACCATCACCACCAGGGATAAGGTCAGGGAACAAAGCAAGAGGTGAAGGAGACACCCTGTCACATATACTCAGCTTCCCATACCAAAATGAGATCATAATAGATTTGTTATTTTATAACTTGCTTTCTAAACTTAATATATGGTACACTGGCCGGGTACGGTGGCTCATGCCTGTAATCCTAGCACTTTGGGAGGCCGAGGTGGGTGGATCACCTGAGGTCAGGAGTTCAAGACCAGCCTGGCCAACGTGGTGAGACGCCCCCCATCTCTACTAAAAAAAAAAAAAATAGCTGGGCATGGTGGCAGGTGCCTGTAATCCCAGCTACTCAGGAGGCTGAGGCAGGAGAGTCGCTTGAACCTGGGAGGCGGAGGTTGCAGTGAGTTGAAATTGCGCCACTGCACTCCACCCTGGGCAAGAAGAGCAAAATTGTGTCTCATACATATGGAGTTGTGTTTCCCTTCTGCTACAATATGATTTTTAAGTCTTGAGTTGTATTGCATCATTTGGATATTCCATAATTTGATGAAAGGATCTATTGTTGGATATGTAGGTCCTCTTTTTTTGTGTTGTTTTAATAAATAATGCTGTGATAAACATCCTTGTGGATATGTCTCTGGGTGAAGAGGTTTTTCCCATCACAGAAATAGAAACGATAGCAAAAAAATCAAACCCATCCTTCGATTGCACATTCTCCCTCCAGGTGCCTCTCTATCCTGGGCTTGTGCTTTAGAGCAAGACACGTTTTGAAAGAAATGTGTACACCTTCAGTCTCTTTGTTGGCAGCTCCAGTCCCTACTGTAACACAGCCCCTGCTAAAGTGACTCTAGGGACCTCCCTGGTGCCGATCAGCAGTTTCCGTTTTCATCTTAACTCAGCAGCACGTGTGGCTCTTAGAATATGCTCCCAGTCCTTTCCTCAGCCTGGAAGACTCCATGAAGTCTGGTCCCTGTCCTCCTTTGCAGCCCCATCTCTTGCCATGCCCCCTCTTTCACTAGGGCCAATACACTTGTCTTTTTCTCAGTTTCTGGAATCTGTAGTGCCGCGCAGGACCTTTGCTCACACTGTTTCCTCTGCCCGGAAATCCCTTCCCCCTCCCACACCCTATCCCTCAACTCTGTTGACTAACAGACACACATCATCTGGAACTCAACTAAAAGGTGCTTCCTCAGGAAAGCCTCCCAAACACTCCTCTGCATCACGGTGGGTCTGCTCCACCACTAGAGACTTAGGGAACTCTGTCTACTCCCTTACAGCTCTCCTCACTATATTATGAAAAATAAGTATATAATCCCAAAAATATATTCAATTTTTTTAAAAAAAGAGAACAAGGTTTTACAGGCTGGGCACGATGGCTCACGCCTGTAAACCCAGCACTTTGGGAGGCCGAGGCGGGTGGATCACTTGAGATCAGGAGTTCGAGACCAGCCTGGCCAACATGGCGAAATCCTGTCTCTACTAAAAATACAAAAATCAGCCAGGCATGGTGTCACGTACCTGTAATCCCAGCTGCTGGGGAGGCTGAGGCAGGAGAATTGCTTGAACTCAGGGAGCAGAGGTTCCAGTGAGCCGAGATCACACCACTGCACTCCAGCCTGGGTGACAGAGCGAGATTCTGTCAAAAAGAAAGAAAGAAAAAGAAATAAAGAAAGAAAGAGAAGGAGAAAGAGAGAGAGAAAGAAAGAAGAGAGAGAGAGAGAAAGGAGGGAGGGAGAGAGAGAGAGAGAGAAAGAAAGAAAGAAAGAAAGAAAGAAAGAAAGAAAGAAAGAAAGAAAGAAAGAAAGAAAGACAGACAGACAGACAGACAAGAGCTTGCTACATTGCCCAAGCTGAATTCAAACTCCTGGACTCAAGAGATCCTCCCACCTCAGCCTCCCACCTCAGCCTCCCACCTCAGCCTCTTGCCTCATCCTGCCGCCTCAGCCTCTAGTGCCTCAGCCTCTCAAGTAGCTGGGACTACAGGTTTGAGCCACCATACCTAGCTACTCCATGTATAATTTTTTAAAGTAATTTTAACATTACGAATTTCATGCCAATATATTTCTTGTTTCAAAGCATAGAACAACTGCAGGTGTTATAAAGCTCTATTTGACCGCTGCCCACTCTCTTCCCCAAGAGGTCCCTTCCCCTACTCCCTGCAGAACTCCACGGTTAGGGGCTTAATGTAATCAGTATAGCGGTCCGAACTTGGGTTCTGCAGCCAAACTGCCAGGGATGGATTCCTAGCGCTCCCAATTCCTAGCTGTGTAAGCTTAAGCAAGTTACTTAACCTCCCAGTGCCTCAGTTTTATCATTTGTAAAGATTAATAATAATAACTAATAGTGTGGTTTTAGGATTTCAGTAAAGCCAGGCACCGTGGCTCACGTCTGTAACCCAGCACTTTAGGAGGCTGAGGCGGGTGGATTGCTTGAGGCCAGGAGCTTGAGACCAGCCTGGGCAACATGGCAAAACCCTGTCTCTACTAAAAATATAAAAATTAGCCGGGCGTGGTAGCACATGCCTGTAATCCCAGCTACTCAGGAGGCTGAGGCAGGAGAATCTCTTAAACCTGGGAGGCAGAGGTTACAGTGAGCCGAGATCATGCCACTGCACTCCAGCCTGGGCAAACAAAGACTCCAGACTCTGTCTCAAACAAAGCAAAACAAAATACACACCCAGAATGTCTGAAGTGGCTGTTAAAATACTCCTCCCTTATCCAGCCGCATCTCTGTGTCAGGCCAGATTTTCTTCACCTACTTCAACCAGAACAGCTCATCATAGCAGATTGAACGCAGAAGCAGATATGAGGGCACAGCAGTCTTTTATCCCTAAGGTCAGCATTAAAGAGGTTTTCAAAAAGGAAAATAATTCTGCTCCTGTCACCAAATACCTTAAAAATATTTTCATAAAACATTTATGTTACCATATGTTGGATTTCTTGTTATTTTTTAATAATGAAATATTCTTAAGTGTCTTTTATAATTTCTAATACAGTAAATATCAATACTAAAAATACAAAATTTAACAGGGTGTGGTGGCCCACGCCTGTAGTCCCAGCTGCTCAGGAGACTGAGGCAGGAGAATTGCTTGAATCCGGGAGGCGGAGGTTGCAGTGAGTCGAGATCGTGCCACTGCACTCCAGCCTGGGCGACAGAGCAAGACTGTCTCAAAAAAAAAAAAAAAAAAAAAAAGAGTGGTAAACATCTCAGAATCTTACTAGGTGGGACCACGGTTTTCTGCCAGTCCCTGTCACAAAGCTCTCTGTGACATGGGGAAGGAAATTCCTCGTGAGTTCTTGGAGTTGTGCCGTGGTGCCCACAGTGTGCGATGGCTCACTGAGTCTTAGGCCAGTTAGGCTCTGAATTTGTAGATCCTTTTAGGTTGTCCTTCAAATTTAATTATTAGATTTTTTTAAACATTCTGCCTTCCTTTCATGAAGTATTTTCTAAAAACCATGAAGCATTTTAAACTTCATTTGATTTTGACAATTCTTCTATTACCTATTCTGAATTACCCGGACACTAAGAAAGGGGGCCATGGAATGTTTAAGATGACTTAGTCAGAAAGTCTGTTTAAAATTCTGGTGTCAAGCAAGTACTTTGTAAAGAAAATAGAAATGGTGAAATTTTTTCAGCTGTTCTAGTAGGATGCAAATACAGCTGCAACACAGCTGCATGAACATTAGTACTGCATTGTCCTGATAGCCAGTCCAACCAGCAGATCAGAAACACGAAAATGTGAATGGCGGCCAGGTACAGTGGCTCACGCCTGTCATCTCACCACTTTAGGAGGTTGAGTGAGGAGGATCACTTGAGCCCGGGAGGATGAGACCAGCTTGGGTACATCAAGAGACCCCCATCTCTACTAAGAAGTTTAAAAACTAGCTGAGCATAGTCCTAGCTACTCTGGAGGCTGACGTGGGAGGATGACTTGAGCCCAGGAAGTTGAGGCTGCAATGAACTGAGATTGCGCCACTGCACTCCAGCCCGGACGACAAAGCAAGAACTTGTCTCAAAAAAACAAAACAAAACCAAAACCCACAAATCCTGCATTTCTGGACCTAACACCCACACGCTCACACACGCTTCCTGCACCCACAGACACGGGGCACTTGCTCTTCCTGCTACTTCCACGCCCTGCAGTTGTGCTGGGGCATGAGATGTAGCTTTATTTCCTGTCATTTCTGTGTTTGGTTTCCTGGGTTTTCAACACACATCGTATGTTTCACTGACACAGTTTGGATTTGTTGCCATTGAGCATACAAGTTTCCTTTGGGTAGATATATTGTTTAATGAGAAAAAGCAAGGTTCAACACAGTGTATAATATGCCCAGGAAAAACGGGAAGAATTCATTGACTGAGCCCCAGTAAACTGATAACCGCACCTGGAAGTGGGTCCTGAAGGCACAGAATAGGATACAGACTTCCCTGCACACCCTTTAGAGGGTCTGGATATTTTTAACTTACATTTATTCTCCCTTTTAGTTTGTTTTGTTATGAAATATTTCATATATATAAAATAATACAGGCCGGGTGCGGTGGCTCAGGTCTGTAATCCCAGCACTTTGGGAGGCCGAGGCGGATGGATCACCTGAGGTCAGGAGTTCGAGACCAGCCTGGCCAATATGGTGAAACCCCATCTCTACTAAAAATAATACAAAACTTAGCTGGGCATGGTGGTGGGAGCCTGTAATCCCAGCTACTTGGGAGGCTGAGGCAGGAGAATCGCTTGAACCCGGGAGGCAGAGGTTGTAGTGAGCTGAGATCACGCCATTGCACTCTAGCCTGGGCGACAAGAGCAAGACTCTGTCTCAAAAATAATAATAATAATAATAATAATAATAATAATAATAATACGATGTTTACATTGGCATAAAGATTATTAAAAGAATAAAGCAATTTAAAATATATAGATATAAATATAAATGGCATCATATTGTAGGTGGCACTTAGGAGCAGACTGTTTTTACTCGGGAATATGCTTTTGAGATCTGTACATATTCATGCACATAGATTTGGTTCAGTTTCATTCTTTTAAAATGCTGAAAATAATAATTTAATACATGAATATCCCACATTATTCATTTCATATTGATATTACTTATGGCATTGTATTAGGAATTTATTCCATTTCTTAATATTGCTAGCACTGATGCCATAAATATCAACATATATTCTTATGTATCTGGGCAAGCATTTTCCTAGATTAAATATCTAGAAATAGAATTGATAGATTATGTGTACAGGTTGAGTATCCCTAATCTGAAAATCCAAAACCCAAAATGCTCAAAAATCTGAAATATTTTGAGCATAGACATGACACCACCAGTGAAAAATTCCACACTTAACCTTATGTGATGGGTTGCAGTCAAAACACTCAAGGATCACCTGTAATCCCAGCACTTTGGGAGGCCAAGGCAGGAGAATCGCTGGCCTCACCAATTGTTGCTATTGAGTTTTCCAGGTGGATGATCACATCACCAGAAGCTATGACAATTTGGCCTCTTCCTTTCCAATTATTAAACCTCTTGCTTGTCTTTAAATTTTTATTGCATTAGTTGTAACTTCCAGTATATTGCAGAAGAGTAGAAGCATTGGTTCATTTCTGACTACATTGGATGTAACATTCAGGATAGGTCAAGGCATATTACAGTAACAAACGATCCCAAAATCTAGTGGCTTAACACAATAGAAATTTATTTCTCATTCACATTTCATGTCCAACATAAGTTATAGGGTCGAGGAGGAGTCCCCTTATTGTTGTTTCTCAGGGATCCAGGCTGATTGAGGCTCTGCATCTCCACGGCCAGCTGCTTCCAGGATCACTAAGGCAGGAGGAAGGAGTGAGATGAATTATGCACTGGCTTTGGAAGCTTCCACCCTAAAGCAACACATATTCTTCTGTTCACTAGCATTTCAAAGCAAGGGCCATGGCCAAGCCTAACTTCTAAAGGGGTAGAGGAGCAGGATCCTTCCAGACACCAGAAAAATAGTTGGACTGTGTCAATGTTTCCAATGCTGCACCATTACATATGGTGTTTGCTTTAAGTTTCTGGTAGATAACACTTCATCAAGTTAAGAAGTACATTCATGAGTTTGTTTAGTTTGTTAAGCAAGTTAAGAGGTTGTCTTTATCACGAATTTTATCAAATGACTTTATGCCATCTGTTTGATGAGCAAATGTTATTTTTTTTCTCCTTTAGTTTGTTAAAACATTTATACATATTGTTTCACCTCCCCGAACATTTCCTTCCACTGCCCTCTGTAACCACTTTTCCTGGTTAATTCCTTCTCATTCTTTAGTGTTCACTCACTCATTCAGCAAATATTTATTGAATAATACTATGTGCCAGATGCTGTTCCAGGCACTTGGGATACAGTGATGAACAAAGCAGACAAAAAAACCCCTTGCCCATGTGGATCTTACACTGGGGGTAGGAAATGAAAGAAATATAAAAACAGGCCGGACGTGGTGGATAATTCCTGTCATCCTAGCACCATGGGAGGCCAAAGCAGGAGGATTGCTTGAGCCCAGGAGTTCAAGACCAGCCTGGGCAACATAGTGAGACTCCCATCTCTACTAAAAAAATAAAAATAAAGAAATAAAAATAAGTTAGCTGACACGATGGCATGTGCCCATACTCCCAGCTACTCAAGAGGCTGAGGTGGAAGGATTGCTTGAGCCCAGGAGGTTGAGACTGCAGTGAGCTGTGATTGTACCACCATACTCCAGCTGGGTAAAAGAGTGAGACACCATGTCAAAGAAAAAAACAAGTAAGTTATATAGCATCAATAGTAAGTTATGTAGCTAACAGTGTTAAGTACAATGGAAAAGAAGCTGAGCAGAGGGCATGAGGGGGAATGAAGGTGTTGTGGGTGATGTATGGTCAGAGTAGGTCTCACAAGAAAGTCACATCAGGGCAACGCCTCAGAACAGGGGCAGGGGCCAGGCGTGGTGGCTCATGCCCGTAATCCCAGTACTTTGGGATGCCTACACAGGTGGATCACTTGAGGTCAGGAGTTTGAGACCAGCCTGGCCAACGTGGTGAAACTCCATCTCTACTAAAAATACAAGAATTAGCCAGGCGTGATGGTGGGCGCCTGTAATACCAGCTACTTGGGATGCTGAGGCAGGAGAATCGCTTGAACCCGTCAGGTGAAGGTTGCAGTGAGCTGATATCGCACCATTGCACTCCAGTCTGGGCAAAAGAGCGAGACTTGGTCTCGAAAAAAGAACAACATAAAAAAAAGCCAGGAGCGGGGAAAACCAGACAGATACCTGGTGGCAGATGATTTCAGCCAGAAGGCAGCTGCTGGGCAAAGCCCCTGGGGTGAGAGTTGCCTGGTGTATCCCAGGAGTTGCAGCTGAGTGAGTGAGGTTGGTGAAAAAGAATGGAGAGGGGCAAGGGGCTGTGCGAGAAAATAAGAGAAATCGGGATGGTTCCAAAATGTTTGGCCTGAGCAACAACAGGATGGGCAGATCATCAGAATGGGCTGGGAAAGGCTTCAGGTGGAAAAGGTTTCGGGGCAGGATCAAGAGTTCAGGCATTGTTTTTTCTTTCTTTTTTATTGTAATTTTTTTTTATTGAGATATAATTCACATACCATAAAATTTACCATTTTATTTTTATTTTTATTTTTTTGTTTTTGAGACGGAGTTTCACTCTTGTTGCCCAGGCTGGAGTGCAATGGGCACGATCTCAGCTCACTGCAACCTCCGCCTCCCGGGTTCAAGCAATTCTCCTGCCTCAGCCTCCTGTGTAGCTGGGATTATAGGCATGCACCACCACACCCAGGTAATTTTTTTGTATTTTTAGTAGAGACAGGATTTCTCCATGTTGGTCAGGTTGGTCTCCAGCTCCGGAGACTTCAGGTGATCCACCCGCCTCAGCCTCCCAAAGTGCTGGGATTACAGAAGTGAGCCACCGCACCTGGCCAAAATTTACTTTTTTAAAATATACAATTTAGTGGTCCTTAGTATTATTCACTAGGTTGTACAACTCTTACCACTGTCTAATTCTAGAACATTTGATGACCCCAAAAAGAAACCCCATACACATTGTCCCTTCCCTGACGTGAACTTTCTGTCTCTGGAAACTTCATATAAATGGAAGTATACAATATGTGTCCTTTTGTGACTGGCTTCTTTCATTTAGTATAATGTTTTAAAGGTTCATCTGCGTTGTAGCATGTATCAGCATGTCACTCTTTTTTATGGCTGAATAATATTCCATTACACGGATACATCACATTTTATGCATGCATCAGGTGATGGACATTGGGTTGTTGCCACTTTTTGGCTATTATGAATAATGCTGCTATCAACATTCATGTGCAAGTTTTTATGTGAACATATGTGTTCAATACTCTTAGGTATACACCTAGAAGTAGATTGCTGGGTTATACGGTAACTCTATGTTTAACTTTTTGAGGAACTGCCAAATTGCTTTCCAAAGCATCTGTTCCATTTTACATTCTCATCAGCAATATGCAGTTTTCTCCAGATCCTTGCCAACACTTGTTATTATTGTCTTTTTTGTTGTGGTCATCCCAGTGGGTGAGAAGTGGTCTCTCCTTGTGATTTTAATTTGCATTCCTGTAATGACTAATGATGTAGAGCATCTTCTCGTGTGCTTATGGCATGCATTTGCATATCTTCTTTGGAGAAATATCTATTCAAATTACTTGCCCATTTTTAAAATGGGTTGTCATTTTATTGTTGAATTTAAGAGTCCTTTATATATTCTAGATACTAGACCCTTATCAGATATATGATTTCCAAGTATTTTCTCCCATTCTATAGGATGTATTTTAAAAGTTTACTTTTGGGCCAGGCGTCGTGGCTCACGTTTGTAATCTCAACATTTTGAGAGGCTAAGGTGGGTGGATCACCTGAGCTCGGGAGTTTGAGACCAGCCTGGGCGATATGGTGAAACCCCATCTCTACTAAAAAAAAAAAAAAGAAAGAAAGAAAATTAGGCATACTGCAAACATAGGGTGGTAGATAAAGGAAGAAGTGAGGCCTAGAGTGTATTTTGATTTGTTTTCTTATTTTGTTTTTAAGAGGGGAGAAACAGCATTATGTTTGTATCAGATAATGATCTGGTGGGAGAGAGGGGAGAATCGCTGGAGTGGTGTCGCCAAGGTGATGGCACGGGACTGATGCCCACCTGGAAGGGTGGCCTTCGATGGGGCACAGACAGTCACCTGTGGAAAAAGGTTGGAAGCAGAGTGTGGGCACAGCCCCGCCCGCGAGCCAAGAGCAAGCCTGTGGGAGTCTGTGCGCCACTATTGTCAAGAGAAGGATGAAGCAACAGCGCTGGCTGAGAGTGAGGATGGGGGCACGGGTGGGAGTCAGAGGGGGAAAGTATGAAAGGGTGTCTGGGGTAGAGCAAGTGCATCCGGGGGACAGGGTGAAACCAGTCAGCACCAAACCTGCAGGTGAGATCTGTGTCACAGGATCTTGCCCCATCACCCAGCCTGGAGTGCAGTGGCATGATCTCGGCTCACTGCAGCCTCAACCTCCTGAACTCAATCCATCCTCCCACCTCAGCCTCCTGAGTAACTGGGAACACAGGCAGACGCCACCATGCCCGGCTAAATTTTGTAATTTGTATAGCGATTGGGTCTACCTATGTTGCCCAGGCTGGTCTTGAACTCCTGGGTTCAAATGATCCTCCCACCTCAGCCTTCCATAGTGCAGAGATTACAGGCATGAGCCACCGCACCCGGCCTATGTCTTGAATTTTAAGCTCGGTTCCGACATCAAAAGCCTTCTATTGCTGGGTTCTTTACTCTCGGTAGCCCTCACTAGACTGTAAGCCCCATGCAGATGTGAACAGCGCTGGCTAGTTCACGGCTGTATCTCAACACCCAGCTCCTCATGCATGGTAGACTCTCAATACATAGCATTGAATCGTTGAATAAAGGAATGAAGTAACGAATGAGAAAAGTACTAGAAGTGGCACGGTCTAGATTTCTGAAGCAGCCCCTTCCGCATCCCTGGATGATTCTAGACCTGCTCTCCCCACCCACCCTACATCCCATCCCACCCTCCCCTCTCTAAGCCGCCCACCCCCCGCCCCCTCCCCGCCCCCGACAGCGCCGCAGTGCAGACCCTGTGGCTTTAAGGCCGGCAGGAGCCGAACCGGGCGGTGATTGGTGGTTTATTCTAAGGATCAAGGATGAGCTAATCCGCAGCCAATGGCCGCGCTGCACCGGCTGGCCCCGCACGCTAGATGCCGGAAAGCCTCGGCGGCGGCGCGCTCTGGCGTGAAGGGCCGGTGGCGTCAGCGGGAGGCCTGGCCCGCGGACCGGGCTCCCAGCTCGGGCAGGTACGGTGTTTTGTCCGGCGCCTCCTCCACCCTCCCAGGCGAGGGGCCCCCTCGGCCTTCCCTCCACCCTGGGACCGTGCACCTTGCGGCTGAGGCCCCGCGGGTTGCACGCGCCGCTTTGTGTCCAGGCGGGGCCAGCGGCTCTGCCCGGCAGGACCCGGCCCGGCGGGGTGGCCCCTGAAGCCAGTCCCACCCGGGCACCCCCGAGAGCAAGGCCTCAGAGCCTCAAGTTCCCCCTGGGCTTGGCCGAGCAGGGATGGTGCGGCCTCCCTCCGCCTCCTGGCCCGGGTTCAGCTCCCCGCCGGCTGAGGCTGTGGGTCTCCCTCCCCGCCCCACCGCCCATCCTTCTCTCTCTCTCTCCGAATGACCTCGGGTTGTAAGTTCCGGGCCCTGCCCATTCCCAGTGAGACCTGGGAGAGCAAAGGCGGGACAGCTCCGCGGGCCTCTCTCTGAGCCCATTCCTTTCCCGCAGCCACGGCTCTCATCCCTTTGGCCGCCTGGGTCACACACTGCTCAGGGAGAAGCTGCTGTCAGGTCCTTGGAGGCCACATGGCCTTCTCAAAAGTACAGCCGGGAGGACAGAGACCCTCCCTGGGGCTGGGTCACCCTGCCCTCTTCTATCCCCATCCAACGTGGCACCGAGTCTGCCATTCAGTCATTCCGTCTGCCAACAAGTCTTACAGGCCAGCTCTGTGCTTAGCTCTCTGCTGGCTCCAGGAGGGGTCCTCACTCGCTGACCACACCGACCTCAGGACCAAGGGAACAAACACAGCAGGGGCAATCCGTCCCGTCCACGGAGAAGTCTAAACCCCAAAGGGTAAATCAGATTCCCACAGGAGGAGCAGGGAGGGGAGAACAGGCAGGGTGGAAGGAACAGCATGAGGAACAGCATTTGAGATCAGCGTGTGTGGCCTCCATGTGCTGAATGCGTACTAGATATCAAGCGTGCTCCATGGAGGCCCTGTGAAGGTGGCTGTGGATCACAGATATCCTCAGTTCTCTCCAGAGCTCAACACAGTACCAGATACTCCAGAAATGTTTGCTGAACTGAATTTGATTGGAAAGGAAAACAGAATGCCAGTCCGGCATAGTGGCTCACGCCTGTAATCCCAGCACTGTGGGAGGCGGAGGCAGGCAGATCACCTGAGGTCAGGAGTTCAAGAGCAGCCTGGCCAACATGGTGAAACCCTGTCTCTACTAAAAATACAAAAAATAGCCAGGTGTGGTAGGCGAGTGCCTGTAATCCCAGCTACTTAGGATGCTGAGGCAGGAGAATTGCTTGAACCCGGGAAGTGGAGGTTGCAGTGAGCCAAGATCACACCACTGCAATCCAGCCTGGGTGACAGAGCAAGACTCCGTCTCAAAAAAAAAAAAAGGAAGAAAACAGAGTCCCAAGCTGGTGATGATTCTATCATTACCACCACTTATGAAGGACCTGGATCCATGAAAAGACCTTACCCACTTTAGCTCTGACTCCCTTCAGTCTTTGGAGGTGAATATTAGTCTCCCTGATATTCAGTGGAGGAAACTGGGGAGTGGATAGGGGTGTTGCACCCAGCTAGGTCCTCCCTAATACATTTGCCCATTCCAGGTCCCAGCTGCAGGGCAGCCATGAGCCTAGTGGCCTGCGAGTGCCTGCCCAGCCCCGGCCTGGAGCCTGAGCCTTGCTCACGAGCACGGTCCCAGGCTCGCGTGTACCTGGAGCAGATTCGCAACAGGGTGGCTCTGGGGGCCTCTGACGTGACAAAGCGTGACTATCTGGTGGATGCGGCCACGCAGATCCGGCTGGCCCTGGAGCGCGACGTTGGTGAAGACTATGAGGCGGCCTTCAACCACTATCAGAATGGCGTGGACGTGCTGCTCCGTGGCATACATGGTGAGGACCGGGACTGGGCAGGGCTGGGGTGAGTGGGGAAGGGCCAGTGCAGGACTCCTCCTGTCATCCATCTGTCCTGTCCTCTGTCCATTTGTACTGGGTGAACAGGGCACTATGCTGGCCTGCAGGGCCTCCATGAAGGACAATGATAGCTGGCACTTATTAAGCTGTTCCTACGTGCCAGGCACCATTCTAAGGGGCTTCATGTAGATTCATTCATCTGAGCGTCACAGTAATAGAAATTACTGTATATACTGTAAATTCTCGTGTTCCAGATGAGGAAGCTGAGGCCTGGGGCAGTTCAATAGCTCGCTCGAGGTTCCACAGCTATCAAGTGGCAGAGCTGGGGTTTGACTTCACAGGCTGTGTACTTGGCCTTCCACACCTGACTGCCTGTCCCTGGAGCTGGGCTGGGCTCCTGCCCTCTGGGAGTTTGCATTCTAGTGGGGGGAGACTGATGAGTTGATTTGGACCATTATAGTCTCAGGTAGGAAGAGGATTAGGGGGGAAGTGAAGAGAGGAAAGAGGGAAACTGAGGTCAGACTGGGCTGGCCTAGAGCATTTTCTAGATGTTAGATCTCTAATCTGAGCACTGGAGAATGGTAGGTGCATTATCCAGCTGAAGGACTGGCTAGAGTCCCAGAGAGAGAACAGTCAAGGCCTAGAGGTGAGAGAGGAGGTCCCTCCAGGGCAGCATGAGGAACTTCCATGCCAGGGGAGAGGCTGGTGGCCAGGCTTGGGGTGGCCACTGGGCCCTTCCTGCCCTCCGGCTGAAGAGACCCCTCAAGCCTGGGCTTCCAGTCTGTCCAGTCAATTCCTTTATCCTGGTCCCCACCCTAGCCTTCTTCACACTGGGCATCAGAGATGGAAGAAGCAATGTTCTCTGGAATCTTCTGTCCCCTCCTCTGAAAAAAATGGATGGGGAAATCCCCACCCTGTCCCTTTCCAGGGTGTGACAGCTGCCAGCAAGGCGGTGGGTGCTAACGGTGAAGTGTTGTCTGCTGAGGAGTGACCCTGGTTCCTAACCTCCTCCTGCCATTTCCCTTCCTCCTCCTTCCTGGCTGGTCCCCCGCCCCAGAGGAGGGGCTCACGAAGCAATCTGGGGGCAGAATCTGCCGAACCAGGCTTAGAAACAGGAGCTCCCTACTCGGGAGAGCAGAGGGCAGGCAATGGGAGCTGGAACTCCAGTTCTCCGAGGCTGTGGCTGGGGACCCTGGTGACCCTCGTCCCCCACAGTTGACCCCAACAAGGAGCGACGTGAGGCTGTGAAGCTGAAAATTACCAAGTACCTGCGGCGGGCAGAGGAGATCTTCAACTGCCACCTGCAGCGGCCGCTGGGCAGTGGAGCCAGCCCCAGCACGGTGAGGAGACCCCCCGCCCAAAGGCCTGAGCAGGAGAAAGGCTCTGAGGGGAGACTGCGGAGGCCCCGACACCCACAGGCCGGCCCTGGGCTGCAGGGCAGAGGCCGGCAGTGGAGATCGTTAGTTGGGCTGGAGTGTGCCAGGGAGGCCCATCATCTTCTCCTCCTGGCTTCCTCTCTCTCCCATGCCTCATGGCTCATTCATTTTCAAACAACTCACTGAGTCATCTCCAGTCCAGTCTGCCTCCCTCACAGAGCACTTGCGATGCGTGCACATATACATCTGCCAGCCTTGCACACAGTTCAGTTTACACGCTTACGTGTGTCCACACTCAGAGTCTCCTCATTCTGTCTCTGTTGTGAACTGGCGTGCAATTTGGAACAGACCCTGATACCCACATGTGCACACACACTCTCCCCATATGGCTTTCTCTAAACCAGTAAGTGCTTAGTGAGGGTGGAAAATGCATGCGTGCTTCTTACCCCATGGATGCTTGCACTCCCACAACCCTCCTTGGCTCACTGCATCTCGTACGGCTGCCTTTCCCCAGAGTACGTGCTTGGTCTACAAAGCATGTTCTGTGAGACTCACAGGTTCCCAGGTTATTTCCCTACCCCCACCTTGGGAGCTTCTGCATTTTTTGAGATGGAGTCTCGCTTTGTCACCCAGGCTGGAGTACCGTGGCATGATCTTGGCTCACTGCAACCCGCCACCTCCCGGGTTCAAGCGATTCTCCTGCCTCAGCCTCCCAAGTAGCTGAGATTACAGGCAGGCGCCACCACGCCCGGCTAACTTTTGTATTTTAGTAGAGATGGGGTTTCACCATGTTGGCCAGGCTGGTCTCAAACTCCTGACCTCAAGTGATCTGCCCGCCTCGGCCTCCCAAAGTGTTAGGATTACAGTTGTGAGCCACTGCGCCTGGCCTAGATGGGGCTTTTGAGAGGGGACTTCTGAAGCCCAGAGAACATGGGCCTTGGGTGGGCTGAGCAGGGAAGTTGGCTTGACCACCCTGGACCAGTATGGGTACCTGTCAGTCGAGGCCAGCTTTTCCATCCAGCCTGCCCCTGTGGGGTGGGGCCTGCCTGTACCCCTGCCCTCCCTACTGCTCTCCTTGCATCCAGAAGCTCCTGCCTGATGCCTGGTGAGAAGGCCATGGCCAAGGAGGGCTTGGCTCTGAGGCTGCTTGTGGCCTGTCTCCCTCCTCTGCAGGGTTTCAGCAGCCTGAGGCTCCGGCCCATCCGCACGCTGAGCTCTGCTGTGGAGCAGCTGAGGGGCTGCAGGGTGGTCGGGGTCATCGAGAAGGTGAGTGAGTGGACACTTGCCCTGCAGGAGGGAAACAGGGTATGCAATTTGGGGTGGTACTGGGGAGAGAGATGTGATGTGCTGAAAGCAGGTTGTAGCAGTGGCCCCCACTCCTCCAGAGGAGGTGGGCAGGGTCAGAGGGGAGTGCAGTTGTGTCCAGCAGTTCCCACCTCTCCCCCATCCCCAACACGCATGACTCTGGTCCTAGGTCCTGGAGAGGAAAATACAGGGAACGAGAAGAGGCCAATTGGCCAGGCACAGTGGCTCACACCTTGAATCCCAGCACTTTGGGAGGCCAAGGCAAGAGGATTGCTTGAGCCCAGGAGTTAGAGGCCAGCCAGGGCAACGTAACAAGACCCCATCTCAAATAAAATAAAATATAAAATTAAAATAAAATAAAATATAAAAAGAAGAGGCAGACAGGCTCTTTCCACAGCCCTGCAGCTCAGACCCAGAAAACCTGCTCCTTGGGAGAGTTGGGACAGAAACTGCAGGAGGAGTGAGGAGCTGTGCCCAGGGCGCTCTGCCAGCCCTCGAGGCCGTGCTCACGCCCACTTCCCGCTTCCCACAGCACCCCCACCACACTCACCCTGAACCCCAGGGCTGCAGCCAAGGCATTCCACCGAGCACAGCTGGGGACTTCCTGCGGCTGGGACGTGCTCAACTCCAGAAACCTGTCCAGAGAGGGTCCGCGCTGGCCCTTCCTTGCCCAGGCCCTTGGCAAGTCTACCCTTTTTTACTCTCCTGACCTAACTATAACTTTACCCTGTCTCAATCCCATCTCGCGTGCTTTGCCTTAGTCAGGGCAGACAAGAAGATAGGAGGCGACGTCTCAACCCTTACTCAGGACACTCGTTGTTAGAGTGAGGAAATCAGAAGGATAGAGAATGAGGTCAAATGAGAGTCCAGCCAGTATGAGGTTCCCCTCTTCCCCGAACCCTGGAATAGTCACCCAAGAAGTTCTTTACCAAGCTGGCTAAATGGAGAGCTTCCTAAAAATACAGATGCCCAAGAATCTGTTATTTAACATACTCGCTGGGTGATTTTGGTGGATCTAGGGGCCCGCAGAGAAAAGGAGACAGTCCTGTGCTTCCCACAGGCAAGAGGATGACATGCTGCCTGCGGGAAGGCCCCGTGCTGGGCACCACCCCAGGTGGCCACAGGCAAGCCCCCTGCTCTCTGAGCTGTGGTTTCATCCTCTGGAAAGTGAGATGAGAATTCTCTGTCTATGGGGTGATCTGGGAGGTAAAACAATTTTGGGGAAAGACCTGGCACATGCTATGACACTGATTACATGTTTGATGGCTCTAAATACAAGTGACAGGAGTGAGCTGGGAGGCACGCACGCCCCTGTTCCCGGGCCTTACTCTGGCTGCTTCTCCTGGGTCCCTGGGGCAGGCCCCAGACTGTCAGCGCAGGCCCTGCCAGCTTCCATCTGCCATGGTCCCCTCCCCAGTGCTCGAGTGTCAGTGGCCACGACCCAACCTTGGCTGAGCACAGCTGCTCCCAGGGACTGGCTGGGAGGTGACTGACACCGTGCCTCCCAGTAAGATCCTGCTGAACCATACGTGTTATGGCAAGAGGGGTTCTGAGCTGAGTATGACAGGAAAACAGTGAGTTAAAGTTATGTTGCTTTGTTTTTTTAATGATAGGAGTTCTTAGAGTTTGTAGATGCAGATGTACACTATGACACAGAATTCCCCAAACTTGTTTAGCCTCAGGAAAGTGGTTTAGGAATCTGGTGTATCGAGGCCCCTGCAGAAGGAAAGCACAAATTAAGGCCAAGCCCAACCATTCTTTTTTTTTTTTTTTTTTTGACACAGAGTCTCGCTCTGTAGCTCAGGCTGGAGTACAGTGGCGTGATCTCAGCTCACTGCAGCCTCGACCTACCAGGCTCAAGCAATCCTCCCAGCTCAGCCTCCTGAGTAGCTGGGACCACAGTCTCAAGCCCTGCTAATTTCTTCTATTTTTTGTAGAGCGATCTCGCTGTGTTGCCCAGACTGGTCTCAAACTCCTTGCCTCAGGTGATCCTCCACCTCCGTTTAGGCCTCCCAAAGCGCTCGGGATTACAGGCATGAGGCACTGGCCCGCCCCATTCTATTTCAGGGCTGCCCTTCTGTTTTTTGTTTTTTATCCTGTCTGGGATACTCAACTTAAGGACTTCACCTCCCTCCTGAGATTCTACTTCCTTTCCCTGTGTCATGCCCAAGCCATCACTTTCCCCAAATTAGGAAAGGTGTTACTACCCCTGGGCCTGGCTCCCTGCAGCCAGACTTGGATATACTGTCACCCTTGTTCCATTCCACAGCTCTGCCCAGACAGATCTGGGGAGGTGGGCAGTGCCAGCCTGCAGCAGCCCTCAGGCCCAGGGAGGAAGCAAAGGGCTTGCTCGGGATGATGCTTGAGTGATCCCTAACGTGTCTGGCTGTTGGGATAACTATAGGGGCTGAAGAGATGGTGGCAGGGAGCAGTGAGGTGGGTGGATCGGGACTTGGGAAACAGCCAGAATACCCGAGGGCCTGGCCTCAGAGCCTGGGGGCCAGGGAGACGTCACCGGTGTTTGCTGAGCCTCGTGCAGGAGCCAGGCTCTGAGATGGGGTGGAGGAAGAAAAAGAAGGTCATCCAAGTCACTTGTTTTATTTGGCTTAAACACAGGGTGTTGTTTGTTTGTTTGTTTTTTAGTTGTTACCAACATTTAAAAATGTGCAGATTCTTATAAAAGTCCAGATTTCCTGCTTCTCTTGAAAAAATCAGATCTGGAAACGCTGGGCTCCCATTCCCCTGTGGCAGCAGGGAATGAAGGAGGATATGCCTGCTTTAGACAGGGCACCAGCCCTCCCGTCTGCGCCTCCACCCTGCCCCTTTGCTCACATGCCTGGCCCCTGTGGGCCTTTGAGTTTAAGAACTTGTTTGAAATCTTTAGGCTTGTTTGTTCCATGGGAGATTCCTCCTGGGATTTTGATACTTTGTGCGTCTTTAAAGAAGAGGTTTACCATGTTTCACCAAACTTTAATGGTCAAGAATTCAGTGGGTCTCTTTATTTACAACAATCGCTCTTTTTGCCTTCCATCTTCCCAAATGGAAAGCTCACCCAACAGTTGTACGGAACCTTCTCATTTACAGAGCTGTGGCAGTAAATCCTCACAGTCACCATGGGGGAGCAAAGGCTTATATGGTGCTGTTCAACATGGTAGTCACTAGCCACATAAGCCTCTCTGCATTCATATTCATTCCCAATGAAGTCATCTGTGTCTCAGTTCATCAGTCACATTTCAAGTGTTCAATGGCCCCATGTGGCTACTGGCTTCCATATTGGACAGTGCAGACGTATAATCCTGCCATCGTGATAAGAAGTTCAATTGGACAGTGCTGCATTTTAATAATTGTTCTACAGAGAATTAAACTGAGGTTCAAAGAATTCAACGGGGCTGGGCTCGGTGGCACACACCTGTAATCCCAACACTTTGGGGAGCTGAGGTGGGTGGATCACCGGAGGTCAGGAGTTCGAGACCAGCCTGACCAACATGGTGAAACCCCGTCTCTACTGAAAATACAAAATTAGCCAGGTGTGGTGGCGCATGCCTGTAATCCCAGCTACTCGGGAGGCTGAGGCAGGAGAATCGCTTGAACCTGGGAGACGTAGATTGCAATGAGCTGAGATCACACCACTGCACTCTAGCCTGGGCAACGACAGTAAAACTCCGTCTCAAAAATAAATAAACAAAGAAGTAGACTGGGCGCGGTGGCTCACGCCTATAATCCCAGTACTTTGGGAGGCCGAGGCAGGTAGATCACCCGAGGTCAGGAGTTCAAGACCAGCCTGGCCAACATGGCGAAACCCCATCTCTACTAAAAATACAAAATTTAGCTGGGCATGGTGGCGCATGCCTGTAAGCCCAGCTACTAGGGGGCCGAGGCAGGAGGATTGCTTGAACCTGGGAGGTGGAGGTTACAGTGACCTGAGATCACGCCACTGTACTCCAACCTGGGCAACAGAGTGAGACTCCATCTCAAAATAAATAAATAAATAAAAATAAATAAATAAAGAAGTCAAGGGACTAGACAGTCCTCCATCTCCCAAACCACTGAGTAAAAGGGGTTTCTTGTTTGGTTGAATGAATGGGAAAATGCCCCCGACTTTGCTGCCCTTTTGAAATATAATGAAAGAAAAAGGAGAAGAAAAAAAAAATCCCCTGAATCCTACCTAACTCCAAGATAATCACTGTTAATGTTTTAGTCTAATTCTTTCTGGATACTGAGGGTGGTTTTAGTATGTTTTTAGCAGAAATCTTTCAGTGTATGGATCAAGGTTTATTTCTGGCTTCCTCAGCCTTCCCTCCTTCACTGGTTTTTTTGGACTCTGTCAATCAGAGGCCCTTGCCCGGGACAAGGTGGCGGGGAATCCCACTTGGCAAGGGACGGTGGGGAATTATCCGGGGTGTCAGGATTTGTGGGAAGCTCTGTTCTCCTAAATGACTCCAGAGTTTTCTTCCTTGCTTTTTCAAATATTGCACAAGTTTGGTCAGGGAGCCAAGCCCAGGCTGGACTCAGTCTCTGGCTGTTGGGGGAGAGACCTCTGGTGGTCGGAGAGGCCTCCTTGCTCCTGCTGCGAAAAGGATCCTGGGCGCTCGTGTAGCCCACTGCCTTCCTTTCACTGGTGGTGGAGAAACAGGCTCAGGAGGGAAGGCCCGTGCCAAGGTCACCTGGTTGTGCTCTCAGTTCCAGTAAAGTCTGCAGGGTTCTGGGATCAACCTGCCTGGGTTCAAGTCCTGACTTGACCACTTTTTAGCAGTGGGACAGTAGGCCACATAACTTCTCTGAGGCTCAGGCCTGAATTTTGGCAGGATTGTGGGAATAAAGTTAAACAACCTATGTAAAGTGCTTGGCACAGAGTAAGCACTTTATAGCCAGGGTGGGCTTCCCCTCAGATGACACTGGTAATAATCACGACAGGTTGTCAAAGGTGTGCTCTGCGGCAGGTGCAGGCTGCTGCTGTGCCTGAATCGCCTGCTTTAAGAGAATCCTCTTCATGACCCCCTGAAGGAAGTGCTGCTATGACCCCATTTTGTACTTAAAAGGAGCAAGGTTCAGAGAGGCCATGTGACTTGGCACATGTGATCCCTGACATTCTCACAGCCTTTCCATTCACCAAGGGCTTTCTTGGTTTTTGGTTTTTTGTTTTGTTTTGTTTTGTTTTGTTTTGTTTTTCAGATGGAGTCTCTCTCCGTTGCCCCGACTAGAGTGCAGTGGCATGATCTAGGCTCATTGCAACTCCGCCTCCCGAGTTCAAGTGATTCTCCTACTTCAGCTTCCCAGGTAGCTGGGATTACAGGCGGGCACCACCATGCCCAGCTAATTTTTGTATTTTTAATAGAGATGGGGTTTCACCATGTTGGCCAGACTGGTTTTGAACTCCTGACCTCAGGTGATCCACCCGCCTTGGCCTCCCAAATTGCGGGGATTACAGGCCTGAGCCACCACACCCGGCCCTCACCAAGGGCTTTCTGTATGGCTTCAACAATCCAGAGATGTAGGGAAGGTGGGCATTTGGAATTCCTGGTTGGTAGATGAGAAAATCAATTCAGTTTGCCCAAGATCGAAGCCCAGTGCCCCTTCCCCTACCCTGATCCCAAGCTGTGGCCTTCCTCACTGCCCAGTAGCCTGGCCTCAGGGCCCAGTTCCCACCCCCCACCATGGCTGGCCACGGCCTCCCTGGGGAATGTCCACAGGGCAGGCCAGCAGCCAAGGAGTCACAACCCCAGGGTGTGGGCCTTGCCTCCACATGCCCTCACCTGGGCTGAATCCTGTTCCCGCCCTCGACGTACCTGTGTGCCCGCTCCACCTGCTGGGGCCCGCCCCTGCCCACCACGCAGATGAGAAAAGGGCCCTACTCCAAACACGACCCTGACCTTGCAATTGACAGCCTCTGCCTCTAGTGGAAACCAACACAAGAAGAGGCTGCTCTCCAAGGAAAGCCTCCGAGAGGACTTTACTTATTTGTTTGTAATTTTTATTTGCAGTCAGGAGTACATATGCAGGTTTTTCACATAGATAAACTTGCGTCGTGGGGGTCTGTGTAAATGAAGGGGGTGGAGTGGAGTGGGGAAGAGGCCTGAACGCAGCATGCCAAGCCCACACAACGTGGCTGCGCTGGGGAGACCTGGAGTCAGCTCAGAGCTGTGGCTTCCTCAATTGTAAAGCAAGAGATCAGAGGCCGGGCGCAGTGGCTCATGTCTGTAATCCCAACACTTTGGGAGGCCGAGGCCAGCGGATCACAAGGTGAGGAGATCGAGACCATCCTGGCTAACACAGTGAAACCCCGTCTCTACTAAAAAATACGAAAAATTAGCTGGGCATGGTGGCAGGCACCTGTAGTCCCAGCTGCTTGGGAGGCTGAGGCAGGAGAATGGCATGAACCCAGGAGGCGGAGCTTGCAGTGAGACGAGATCGCGCCACTGCACTCCAGCCTAGGCGACAGAGCGAGACTCTGTCTCAAAAAAAAAAAAAAAAGAGATCGGGGAAGTGACTGGCTCTGAGGTCCCTTCCAGCCGTGACACCTCAGACCCTGCAGGATGGTGGGGCTCTGGCCAAGGCCTTGGGTGAGGGGTTGATCTCTGGGGGTCCAGGTGGAACAGGGCTTCTCAGTTGATCTCTGGGGGTCCAGGTGGAACAGGGCTTCTCAGCCCTCCCCTTAGGCGATGTGAGGCTTGGCCCAGCATGGGCAGGGCGTTCTTCTCGCACCCCACACACAGTGAGCCGAGGCTCGGGCTGCTCGCAGTGTGTGTGTCCAGCACCAACTACATCCCTGCACTGTGCAGGGCTCCGGGAATACAGAGCTCACAGTCCAGTAGGGAGACAGATTAGACAGTGTGAAGAGGCTCTCCTGAGGGTGAACTAAGAGAGCACTGGAGACAGATTAGGGACCCCAGCCCCCGTAATCTTGGGAAGGCTTCCTGGAGGAGGCAGCATCTGAGACCACAGGTCTAGCAGGGGTGGATGAGCAGGATAGGATTGATGTCCGCTTCAGGAGTGCCACCAAAGCCCGCTCTCCCTGCCCTGCCACTGGAGTGAGCCAGCCTCAGTGGAGGAACCTGGGAGGGAGTCAGGCTGGGGTCACGGAGCCCCAGGAGCTAGCACATGCCTTAACCAGTGCCTCTTGGACTTTGGCAGGTGCAGCTGGTCCAGGACCCGGCAACAGGAGGGACCTTCGTGGTGAAGGCAGGTGCCACCCTGCCCCTGCCACTCTGCATTCCCCTTGGATCTTTCTCAGGGCTCTTGGAAACTCCTACCCAGAACCTGCATTAGAAGCCTACACTCCCTTCCCCAAAAGCTGCTTGTTCTACCCGAACATGCCCCGCTTTCCAGATGGACACACATGCACATACACACACACAAATACACAAACACACAAATACACACATGCACACACACTGTCCCCTCTTTGGCTAGAGGGTGGAGGACCCGGATTCTACAGGGGCAATGGGGGTAAGGACAGGTCAGGAACTGAGGGAGGCATTTGCTCCACCCTCATTTGGGTGCCCCTGAAGCCGGGGCTAGGAGGTCCCCTAACAGCAGCAGTCTCTGGCCTGTCCCCGGCTGATCTGCCTGCCCTGCCCCTCCCAGAGCCTACCCAGGTGCCACATGGTGAGCCGGGAGCGGCTGACCATCATCCCACACGGAGTCCCCTACATGACAAAGCTGCTCAGGTACTTCATGAGCGAGGACTCCATCTTCCTGCACCTGGAGCATGTGCAAGGTGAGCAGGCCTGGGGGCCCCTGTCAGCTCCCCAGGACTTTGGGATATGTTGTCAACTCTTAAAATGCTGAGCCCTGGCAGGGCGTGGTGGCTCATGCCTATAATCCCAGCACTTTGGGAGGCCGAGGCAGGCGGATCAGCTGAGGTCAGGAGTTCCAAACCAGCCTGGCCAACATGGTGAAACCCTGTCTTTACTAAAAATACAAAAACTAGCCAGGGGTGCTTGTGCGTGCCTGTAATCCCAGCTACTTGGGAGACGGAGGCAGGAGAATGACTTGAACCTAAGAGGTGGAGGTTGCAGTGAGCCAAGATCATGCCACTGCACTCTAGCCTGGGCAACAAAGCAAGACTCTGCCTCAAAAAAAAAAAAAAAAAAGCTGAGACCTGGGGAGGGGCGGAACTTGCACCAGATGTACAGCACAGACCAGGGGACCCGGCCTTTCTGGAGGCCAGTCAGGCTGTTGTGGGCCTGTGTGTGGTGCCAAGGGGGCAGGGGACATCCTGGGGAGGATGCCCACATCGTGGGTGGGCATGAGAATTGCAGCTGTCTCCTCTGTCGCTGTTTCCTCCTGCGCTGGCTCTTTTCATTTTTCTGGACCGTGCCGATCCCTTGGGAGTGGCCAGACAGTGTGGTGGTGACTGAAGTTATGATTGTATTGATGACTTTTTAAAGTGAGGTCCACATCTGGGGTCATGACACATAGTCATCATCAGTCTGTGCCTGGCCTTCTTTAAATTTCTTTATATCAGTCTCCCTAAAAACAGTGTTCACGTTAGTGAACCCACCACCCAAACCACAGACACTGGCAGTGCTGGACGTCTGTCGGTGGTGTGCCAGTTTGTGAGGCTGGGCCCGCTTTAGGTGGGTCAAGAGGAGGGCAGAGGGCATTCTAAGCTGAGGGGTGGGAGGGAGCAGAGGTGAGGGGCTGAACTAGGCCTGGACACCCAGAGGCAAAAAAGTCTGTGCCCAAGACAGGGGAGGCAGGAGTGGGAGCAGGCCCTGGCATCCATGCTCTTTTTCTCCCTGTCCCCACGCTCACCGCTCCCTCTGCATGGCCCAGGAGGCACTCTCTGGTCCCACCTGCTCTCTCAGGCGCACCCCCGACATTCTGGGCTCAGCTCTGGCTCTACCCAGGAGAGGATGAAGGCTCAGCTCAACCCCCACCTCAACCTCCTGACCCCAGCGAGGCTCCCCTCAGGCCACACCCCTGACCAGGACAGAATCGCCCTGGAGCCTCCTAGGACTTCTCCGAGCCTTCCCCTAGCCGGGGAGGCCCCATCCACCAGACCCCAGAGGGAGGCTGAAGGTGAACCCACAGCCAGGACCAGCACCTCTGGCTCCTCGGACCTTCCAAAGGCCCCAGGTGGCCACCTGCACCGTCAAGCTAGGCGGGCTGGCCAGAACTCAGACGCTGGGCCCCCTCAGGGACTCACTTGGGTTCCTGAGGGGGCCTGCCTGGTGCTAGGGGGCTGTGGCCGAGGCACGGATCAGAGCTGCCTGTCAGCAGATGGGGCCGGCCGGGGCTGTGGCAGGGCCACCTGGAGTGTGAGAGAGGAGCAGGTGAAGCAGTGGGCGGCGGAGATGCTGGTGGCACTGGAGGCACTGCATGAGCAGGGGGTGCTGTGCCGGGACCTCCACCCCGGGAACCTGCTCCTGGACCAGGCAGGTAGGTGCCCTCCCCACCCCTCAGGGGGGCAGCCCCCAAAGCCTCCTCAGGCAGAGGACGAGAGAGCCCCAAAGTCGAGGGGACCTCCGAGGTTGTCTTCTCCTCCCTGGCCCCAGCCGGCCTTTCAGCGGGCCTAGGCCGGAGTCTGTTGGCTGAGGCTCCTGGGAGTACCCTGTGGGCTCTGTGGGCCTCAGGGTGCTGTGCCCCTGCAGAGGTTCTGCCCAGCAAGACCATTGGCTCCTACCACATGACTGTTGGGGGAAGCCCTGGAACCCCCTCCCCTATGTCAGCTGTCCTCAATCTTTGTCCCCTCCTTTTTCCTCCTACACACTGGAGGTCACATCCGGCTCACATATTTTGGCCAGTGGTCAGAGGTGGAGCCCCAGTGCTGCGGGGAGGCCGTGGACAATCTCTACAGCGCCCCAGGCAAGAAGGGGGAGGCCGGGGTGGGCCCTAGCACCTGGGTGCCTTTGTGGGGGTTGCGCCCAGAGTCTGAGAATGACAGAGGGGGTGGGTGGTGTCTGGGTAGGCTGAGGAGAACGGAAGAGGCCCTCTTGGGTGAGGCTGGGACCCGTGTTCTTGTTCCCACAGAGGTGGGTGGGATTTCTGAGCTGACAGAAGCCTGTGACTGGTGGAGCTTTGGGTCTCTACTGTATGAACTGCTTACAGGAATGGTGAGTGGCTGGGCTGGGTGTAGTGCTCTGGTGGGTGCCACTGAGTGTGGGATGGGCCAGGCTTAGTCCAGTCACTCAGTCTGGGCAGAGACTGCCTGGCTGTCCTGCCAGCACAGCTGCCCCCAAAGCCAGGGACACACTTAGCACTCCCAACACATTAGTTGGCTATAGCTAAGGAGACTGTCAACTTCTGTGAATGAGAGTAGAGTGGGGTGGTCAGCGAAGGTTTCTGCCAGAGAGAGCCTGGGCCCAGGTGGTGTCAGATTTGGAGGAAGCGCAAAATGTGACACAGCCCTTCTTCCCTGGAATTCTGTTCGATCCTCCTGAGCCCACTGTTCACTCCTCCCACCCATGCCCTCGTGGGCTGCCACTCCCAGACCTTCGCTGGAGGATGGGAGAGAGGGGCTCTTTCACCCAGGCAAGCAGCTGCCCTGTCCAGCCTGGGTCAGCCAAGAGCTCAAAAGATCCCCCGCAAACACTCCAGGAACCTGTGTTTGCAGGTTGCAGTCAGGGCAGGCACTCTTGGGAACAGTAGATGGCTCTGCCTTCTATCCTCCTCACTCATGAGCTCAGCACCACAACTGAGACCAGTTTTGTAGGCAACAAGGGAGAGGCCAAAGTGCATTTGAGCAGGAAATAGCCAGAATGGATGCAGCGTGAACTGAAGTCCAGATCTGACCAGTCCATCCGGGCTCCCTCCTGCTTTCGTCCCATGGCACAGGGCCCCTGAGAGTCCTGGTTGCAATTTCCCGCAGAGTGGCTCTCTCCTTCCTGTCTCCTCTCACCTCTCCAGCCCAGAGCTCCTGGCCTTCCTCCTAGGGGTTCCTGGAAGTTCATACTTCCCTCCAGACAGACCCTCTGCTCCCCAAAGCTGTGCCTTTCTGGGGTGTGGAGAGGTCCTATTTTATTTTATTGCCACGCCCCTGCCTTGGCCCCGATGGTAGCATGCCGTGGCCTGCTGCCAAATGAATAGCCAATGTGGATTTTTTAAATAAGGAGAAAAGTTCCATCACTGTTCTCAAGAGTGCCTGCCCTGATTGCAACCCAAGATAGTTGCTTCTAGCAAGCTTGGAGCCAAGACCTAGGTTCAAACCCTGAACTCGGCACAAGTCCCTTTACCTCTCTGGGCCTGTTTCTTGCCTTTCGTGGATAACGTAAAGGCACTGCTTAGCCATCAGGCAGTGTCTGGCCCTAGCAACTATAATTATTGTCATCATCCTCATGGGATGTGACATGGGAAAAAAAAATCCTGGCTGCCACTGTAATGTAGACAGTCCTGGGGTCGCCTCCTCAGAGGCCCTTCCCTGTGTCCTCCCAGGCACTGTCCCAGAGCCACCCTTCAGGAATCCAGGCCCACACCCAGCTCCAGCTGCCTGAGTGGCTCAGTCGTCCGGCGGCCTCTCTGCTGACTGAGGTGAGGTGTAGCCCAGCCAGAGGAAGCAGCTGCCTAGCCTGAGAAAGGTGCTGGGAGGGGCACAGAACTGTGTCTGCACCACATGTGCTTCGTGCTCAGTGTCTGATGTGGATGCAGAGGACAGTAGGGTCAACACATTTCTACATGTTGGTGGCCAACCACCACTGATGTCCCCAGGGTAAAATGTGGGTTCCACGGGCCAGGTTGCCAGGGAGCAGGCCCCCTAGGGGCCATAGTGGTTGGAGTCCCTGGAGGTCACCCCATGCCTTCACAGCTGGAGTGGGGCAGGCCAGCTGACTGGGCCTCTCTCTGCAGCTGCTGCAGTTCGAGCCTACCCGGCGCCTGGGCGTGGGAGAAGGTGGTGTCAGCAAACTCAAGTCCCATCCCTTTTTCAGTACCATCCAGTGGAGCAAACTGGTGGGGTAAGAGGGTAGAGCGGGTGACGGAAGCAGCTGGCCTGGTCTGGATCGCCTCTCCTCCTTGCCTGACACCCAGGGCTGGCCCTCTATCCGCGGGCTTCGGGCGAGGAATGGAGGGCACTGCCTGTCCTACTGGGCTCCCACTGGGACCTCAGAATTATGGCCACCACCCAGGAAGGGTCAGCTCCTGGAAAAGCTGGAGGTGGGGGCAGTCAAGGCCTGCCCTGCTAAGCAGCTTGAACCTTCCACCCATGAGTCAACAGACCCATTGAGCATGTGGACTCACCATGTTAAAGGCTGCCCTCTGTGGCACTGGCGCTGAGCTCTTGACCACCTGCTGCACCCTACTGTGAGGTGCTGTGACTGACTTACTGCCATGTTGTGCCCTACTCAGGACATCTCTGGAGACTCTTCTCAGGACACTGATCCACTGGCTCAGTGGACCCAAACCAGACTGTCCTGGCTAGTCCTCTTAGTCACACAGTGAGTGGGCCTCTTCCACCAGAAGCTGTTACTGCAGCTAGAGAGGCTCAGAAGCAAGGATGCCATCTGTAGTGTGGGGAGGGATGAGGTAGGGGACAGGAAGACCCCCCCATTCCTGACCATGCCCCCTGTCTTGCAATTTCAGACTTGGGAGAGCAAAAGGGAGGGGAAGAAAATAAGAGGAATGGGGGGAGGAAGGAATGCACAGCTCTGCCCCTTAGAGCAAGTCTGAAACCAGAATCAAGAGCCCTCCTCCCCAGTGGGGCCAGCTGTGTGGGGGGAGGGGGGCAGCCTGCCCCAGGGGTGCAAAAGGACAGCAATTCATTCAGCCTCCAGGCCAAAGCAGCTGAGACAAAGTGTGCCCATCAGGATCCCCTCTCAGGCTTTGGCTGTTTACCATGTCACTGCCTACTGTGACTTCATGTCCTTTTGGGATAAGAAACCACAAAATGTATGGAACAACTATCCATGGCTCTTAGCCAGAAACGTCTTGCTTCTGGTCTCTGAAAAACTGGGGTGAGTGGTTGTCCAAAGACAATCGCCCCCAGTTTGGGGGCTCCTCTCAGGGTTCACCCTGTCACCGGGGTGTGGGACCTGGGAAACTTCCACTAGACTGTTGCCCCCAGCTCCTCCCCGCCAGCATCCCAGTCACCACCAGGTGGCGCTTCCTACATGGTCCACATGTCTGGCTCTGAAGGCCCAACTCTGTCAGGCCAGACTCCTGTCACTCATGGTGGGGAGACCTGACTTCCTCGGGCTCTTCAGGAGACTGAGACAGAGAGGACAAGCGAAAGCGCAGCCTGTGTATGACTCTCCGCGGTTCACATCCTGCCTCTCCCTGGGGTTTACCTAGCCCCAATAAAGCCTGCTCTGGTCTCTGGTGTTCTTGCTTCTTCCATGCAATGACCGCGGCTCACTGGGGCAGGTTGGAAGGCTCCCCCATAGACGCTCCAGAGTGAAGTCAAGAGTGAGCTTGGGGGCTGCCAGGAAGTAGGATGCAGGGCTGGTGGTGAGCAGCATGCCACCTGTGCCCTGGGCCTCAGGGGAAGTGGTGAGGTCAAGAGGAGGACCAGGCTCTGTGGGGAAGAGGATGAAGAAGCCTTGGAAGAGGCTCATGGTGCCTAGGGGAATGCCAGTTGCATCCTCACAGTGACCCCTTGCAACAGAAGGTAGCTTCTGAGAAAACTGAAGCTTAAAGAGGTTAAGGACACAACCTAGCCAGAGTTGCAAGTTAGTGTTCCTTCTGCTACTCTCCCTAAGTCAGGCTGGACCACTTCCAACCACTGCTTCATGAAACACAAGTCACTTCTGGAACTTCTGTGCTTCATCCACCCAACGCTACATGTCTGGTACCTTGTTGGGCCCTGAATTTAGAATACTGTGGGTCCCAGCTCTTACAGTCGACCTCCTTTCGATAGAATGGGGCAAGCAATGCCTATTTTGCAGGTTTACCAGATAAATTAAAGCTTCTAACACCAAGTCCTGTTCTTCCTTTCATTCAACCTAATTTGTTTTTCTATCTACTAGAGCTCTAGTTCTACCCTCTGGGACCCACTTCCCTCCCGTGAGACCTTCACAGAGGGATGGCCTCACTGCAAGAGAGCTCAGCAGACAGGGACTGTGGAAAGGCAAGGCTGTGTTTAAGCCTGGAATCCATCACACCTGCCACCTACAGTCTAGGTTAGCTACCAACCCTGTATACTCACCCTCACTGACCACTGCTCCTAGGAGGTCATCAACTCTCACCTGTTCATGTGTATTGACCTTGAGCATCTTGGTACATGAGGTAATCAAATCCAAATGAAATGAGATGCTCCCACCCCTCCCAAATCCATCACTGAAATAATGTAAGCCCCCACAAAAAATGCAAGTCTACTGGTGTTTTGAAAGGGCTTCATCAAGATGGTGACCCCAAATTCTCTAGAGTATGGCTTGACGGGCTGAAGGAAGCTGGGGCACTAAAAGACTATGATGCTTTTGAAAACTTAAAAAAAAAAATCCTAAGCCCCCCATCCATCTGTATGGACCCCTCCTCTCAGTCAAGGGCACTCCAAAGTTAACCTGAAAAGCTAGTTTGGGCCACGGTGGGAAGAGGAAGCCAGCCATGGCTCATTATACCCTAAAACAGGCTCCTTAAGTCTGATGAGAAGCATTTACAATCTATTTTCTCTGAAGCCTGCCGGCTGGAGGCTTCATCTGCGTAAAACCTTGGTCTCCACAACTCCTTACTGTAACCCAGACATTACTTTCTATTGATTCCAGGTCTTTAGATAGTAACTCTTTCAATAAATTGCCAATCAGAAAATCTTTGATTCTGCCTATGACAACACCCCTAGGCCTTGAGCTGTCCTCCCTCTATAGACCAAACCACTGTACATCTTACAGGTATTGACTGGTGTCTTATGTCTCACTAAAATGTATTAAATGTGTAAAACTAAGTTGGAACCAGACCACCTTGAACACATGTTCTCAGGATCTCCTAAAGGTGGTGTCACAGACCATCAGTCACTCACATTTGGCTCAGAATAAATCTCTTCAAATATTTTACAGAGGTTGACTCTTTCTGGCAACACTTTCCTGGCTGGCAGTCAGGATTCTACCTTCTGTCAAATTAGGACAGTGTTAACTTCCACATAAGGGATTTCTGATTCCACAAGATAAGCAACAGGACCTTAAGTGGTTTTCAATGATGTCAGTGCAACAGTGCTGGGGACTTGTACCACCTCGGTAGCCAAAAGGAACACAGATACAGGAACCCTGTTTGAGAACATCTGCCCTTTAATTTGCATTTAAAATCAGTTTCTTTAAATACTTTAGTTACAAGTTCTGAATAGTGAAGACAGAGTAGTAGATGCTGCAGGCACTCAGTATTGGCTCCCACCCCTTCCCCCCTCCCCCACCCCCAGGCCTCACTTCTTGGCTCAAGATACAAAAGGGCACTCTCTACTGGCCCTGGTGTCAAATGTCAGCAGCCTCAGGCCTGGATGCGGTTGGATACAAAGCCATGAATCCCAGTAGCTTTCATTTGCCTTTAACCATGCTCCAAGGAATTCCAATGATTGTGCCCAGATCCACGGGCAACACACCTTAGAAATGACCTCATCCATTTCACTACTATGTACTAACACCCTCAGGGTGGTTTCCTACCCCAGTCCATGTCCTCCAGATCTGTGTCCTGCAGAGGAAGAGACAAGGCCCCACTATAACGCAGGAAGGAATAAGAACTGCCTCCTCAGCCCACGTGCTTAAAGCAACTTAATTGAAAAGCTCAAGTCAATCTGAGTCAGTCTAGAGGAGACCTCCCCTCCCTAGTCTCTACCAGGCTACGGCCCTTCCTCGGGACCATGCTCGGTCCCACTGCCATGATGTGCTAGAATCTGCTCTAAGAACAAGGTGCTAGAATGAGGCCCAGCAACCAGGAAAGGGTTTGGAAAGGGTTGCTACAGCCCCAGCTGTGTGAGATTGTGCCAAGACGAGTCTTCCTGGTGTAAGCCTATGATGGAGAGCGTCGGCGCGGGCTCTCCTATGGTGACTACAACACGTGACCTCAGGGGACCTCTGCCCTCTCCTCCCACTCACACGCCCAGATCCCCTGGCCTGTGCTTCCTGGAAGAGGTAGAAGAGGCATCTTGAAGTCAATGACAACGGAGAATGAAGGTGCCACTGAAGAAGCAAAGCAGCACCTCTTTGCCTGTGTTCAATCCCTCCACACAAGTGGAATCAAGGGAGAATGTGAACAGCCAGGACAGAGGCTGCTCTGAGCTTGGGAGGCACAGCATCCTCCTAAACATCTCTGCAGAACAAACTTTCAAAAGATAGGAACTTGATAACATGGTCCCCGGGGGGTTCTCTATAGTATACCAGCACTAGGGAGAAGCAAAATCATCTCTGCGGAGGGTTGATGGAAGAAAGGCAGGAATATGGATGAGCATCCATTAAGGCGCTCTCTCTCAAGCCTAAGGAATTAAGATATTCGAGGGTATGAGACAGGTGCAGAGAGGGAGAGAGCCTGGCAGGAACACCAAGAAAAGACCTGTGACTGCTGGTTACATAGTGCTCTGCTTCCTTGCTTGAGGCCAACAGCATGTGCCTGCCTGTCACCAGGCTAACCCGGGACCCATGACGGGACAGGGAGAAGACTGATTTTCAGTTCCTGCATGATCAATTTATAGGGTGTGTGGGTTCCTCCTAAAGATCCAGGAGGAGGACTCTGGGATCCTCTACCGCTGCCTTGATTTTGCGGAGGAAAGTCACAGCCTCTCTGCCGTCAATCAGCCGGTGGTCGTAGGTCAGTGCCACATACATCATGGGCCGCACCTCCACCTACAGAGAGGAAAGGTCAAGAGGTTTGTCCCCAGCAAGCCACAGCCAGCCTTGCTGAAGGAGGAGATTTAGCACGGCCCATAAGAAAGTTCCTATTTCCAGAGCCTTTCCTATTGATGTTGCCTCTGCATATTTACAGTATTTTCAAAGACCAGGCCTTACCCTCAGTGCAAAGCTTCCCCACTCAGAAACAAAGTTTGCCAAGAAAACTGTCCTCTCACAACTGTCTTTTATTTTTTAAAAACATACTCTGCCCTCTAATGCATCTGCTGCCTACGAGGAAAGTCTTCCCTTCAGTTCTGGCTGCCTGTACTTGCTTCTCTGGTGTTAGAATTTAAAAAAAAAAAAAAAAATTAAGCTGGGGTCTACAAATTCTGGAATTGTATGTGTAGTTGGGTGTGTGGGCATTTTCCAGGAAGATCTACGGATTTTGGTTTCACACAGGAGTCAGTAACCCAAAAAGATTCTAAACACAGGAGTTCCCAGAAAGCTTTTGATATCAACATATCTTCTAAGGGCCAGCTCAAGCCCCTTTAATACTTAATTCTCTGAACTCCTGGGAAACTTCCAAGCTTTATCATACAACTTGCCAGCTCATAGACTGACATGCATAAATGTCATCTGTTTCCCAGGGGCAAGGGACCATGTCTCCAACTATATCCCCCACTCCATAGAAGCAAACAAGCCTTCTCAGCTCAGTGGTTCTCAAACTTGAATATGCATCAGGATCATCTGCACTTCTTCTTTAAGTCTGGGATGGGGTCTAAGAATATGCATCTCTAACAAGGTCCCAGATGATGTTGATCCAGACCACAATTTGATAATCAGTGCCTTAGCTATTAGAAACTAAGAAATGGAACTTAGGCCTAGAATTATAGTTAATGTTTTGCAATTAGCATTTAGTTGGATTTCCCCTTCATCAAGACCTAGCCACTAGGACCTTAGAAGGGAGTTCCTACCTTGCCTCCTACAGCCACTGGCCTGTCAAAGATGCCATGCATCCCCAGGATGGCAGACTGAGGGGGGTTGATAATGGGTGTTCCAAAGAGCGAGCCAAAAACGCCTCCATTGCTAATGGTGAAGGTACCGCCATCCATATCTTCAATGGCAAGTTCATTCTTTCGGGCCTAAAAACAGATTTCGTCATTGAAATATTAAGCCAACCCAGCTTCCTTCATCTAAAGTCAGTCCATAATCCCAGCACTTTGGGAGGCTGAGGCAGGAGGACTGCTTGAGGCCAGTTCAAGGTCAACCTGGGCAACACAGTGAGACCCCACCTCTACAAAAAACTTTATTAGCTAGGCATGGTGGTGCACACCTGTAGTCCCAGCTACTCAGGAAGCTGGGGCAGGAGAATCGCTTGAGCCCAGGAGTGCAAGGCTGCAGTAAGCTATGACTCTACCACTCTACTCCAGCCTGGGCAACACAGCGAGACCCTGCCTCTAAAAACAAAAAAGCAAAGGAAGTCCAGAAAGCTTGTATCATGAGATTGATGGCACAAGCGCCAGCCTCCGTGTGACAGTTGTCCGGCTGAGGTGTCTATGACCAGGGCTCCACCAGAGAAAAGGCACAACTTCATAAAGCTGAAGACTTCAAAGAAGATCTTTTCTAGCAGGTCTCATCTGATGAGATTTCAGTTACCAGAGCGCGGTGAACTCCACCAGATAGATAAAATACTTAGCTCTCATGGGCCACTGCTTTTCTCAGGGGCTATGCACTTGACGTTCCATGAGCACTGCTCGCTGGCGAGCCCAGCCTTCCGAAGGCTCTTTTCCCTCGCCTGCTCAGCAGCTTGTATACATCTTTCTACTTTACCTTCTCTCCCAGTTCAGTGATGGTCCGTTCAATATCTGCATAATTCATAGCTTCCACATTCCTGATGACTGGAACCACCAGACCCTGAAGAGGGTGAAGAGCTGTTTTCAGTTGCAAATTAACATTACCTTTTATAGTTACAATTCCCTTGATTCAACCAGTGGTATCCCCTCCCTAGAATACCTTCATTACTCAATGTGATTAACAGAAAGTCTTAAGATAAAAGAATGTGGCATGGTTTAAAGAAAAAAAGTTACTAACTCCTTCCTAAAAACACAGAATTAAAGAAATGATTTCTCTTGTGTGATCTCCTTCTTCACACAGATAAGGTGAGGGTCTAAGACCAGCGCTCCCCATCTCCTGCCCCAACATACCCGTGGGGTGGCCACTGCAACACTGATGTCAATATAATCCCTATACACCACCTCTTTGGTTGTATCGTCAATCACTATGAGAGAGAAAATACATGTTACACACAACTCCCCAGGCAGGCCAAGGCTAATGAGGTAATATCTGCATTAACAGAGTAAAAATCTGCAGAGCTTGATACAGTGTGGGCGGACCAACCACCATGAACACCATTGCATTATGCAAGGCAGCTGGCATTCCACTTACTCCATCCCAACCAAGCATAGTATCTCCCAAGTCCCCTGACTGCGCCTGGGCAGAGGAGCATCCATTTCTTTGGCAGCCCTAGAAGGGCTCAACACACTGGCTTACATAGGATAGGTATGCACTAAATTCTCGTTAAGTAGCTCTATTCAAGCTCTGCCTTTGCAGAGAATGACTAACGTTAACAAATGTTCCAAAAAAGGGCAAATTCGGAAAGGAAAAGGGGGTACAGAGATGCTACACATTCTCTGCTTCCGACTCTCAACAAGAGTAAGAGGGGAGATCCAAGAGTAAGCGGGGTGATCTGGCTTTGAAATATGCTACCTTGAGAGATGGCAAACCAGCATCTGAAAATGTACACCTAGCACTAATGGGAAAATAAAGGCTTGGGAATCATTTCCACAGAAAGTCCACGTTGTATTGTTAGATAAGACATCCGGAGGAAGCATGTAACATGAAAAAAGAGGCCATGAGAACTTTTGAGAGCCGCCTACATGTGTGGGCAAGCAGAAGGGGGCCACTGAAAAAGACAGTCAGTCAGGGAGGCATAAGAAGAATGGGAAAAACAAGAAGAGGTATACATATGGGCAAAACAAAGTTGGCCTTCTACCTCCTTAGAGCACACTATTCAACAGGAGGGACTAGGGCTTCTGCTTCTAGACCTTTAGGGCCCCTGACATTGCTGAGGATGGCAAAAGTATCACTGCCCCCTCTCCAATCTCCCAAGGAACAGAGAAGTGTGTCAACAGGAAAGCAAAGTGCTTGTTAGGTCCACACTACAATGACATAAGTGAGTAAAAAGGAAAGAAAATGAGCACCAAGTCCATCAAAGAGAGGCCAAGCCCAAGCTCCCAGTGAGGCCCATCGACCTGAGATAGATGGTCAGCCAGGAGCCTACACCAAGTGTGGAAGTCAGGCCCCAAGGTAACAGGGCCTGTGGAGCTGGGGAAGGGGAGGAAGCCAGAACACGAGCTTCCACCTTGATAGGAGACAGCCTGGAGAACTGGGCTATCCCACAACTGCTTGCTGCCTGAGCAGCTGCCAAGCAGTACACTGGGAAGAGAAACTGTTCTGCCCAGCTGGTGGGGAGAAAGTAATCATGATGCTGCTTCAAGGAAGTGAACCAAGAAATCCCTGGGGAAGATACCCATATTTCTACAGGTAGCAAATAAAAAGCCTTGGTCTGTTGATCCTCTGCATGTGGGAGCAGGTCTGTGCTCATACACCTACCTTCCAGGACCTCTCTGATTCTGGCCACAAGCAACTCACCTGCATTTACAACAGGCTGTTCCTGCAAGGCAAAGGCTGAGGCCTTCACAAATGCCGACATGAAGCCTAGTTTGAGGTTATGTTTCTTCAAAAAAGCCTCTTTGTGCCGAGCCCTCATCTCCTGGATGTTACTGTGAAAACATTACAAAACAAACTGACCACAAAGCCTGTATTTTGACTTTCACACAGGTTTCTCACTCCATATACACAATCAGGTGAGAGCTTTTCCCTCACTCTGGACCATTACCTTAGTTCAAGTTTTGAAATAGTCTACCTGAGGTTAACACAGTAACTCTGTTCTTTTACAAAGAAATATAAAGGAATCAGGCCCAATCTGTCTTTAAGGTGGGTTAAGCTCTTTATAGCGCTCCTTCATGGTCTAGAAGTCAGATTTCAGTGACACATCATATGAACAAGAGATCACACAGCACACCAACATCCTTCCCCTGAATAACTGAGCTATCCATCTTGAAAAAAAAAATTGTTTTAAAGTATAAACAAAATCTACAAAATAAGCAATATTCTTATTTATTGTTAGAATACAAAAAAAAAAAAAAAAAACCCCACTAAATCTGAGTATAACTCCCATGTGATACTCCTCGTATCTCTTGATTAGTGGAGACTAAAATAAACACTTCACAGGTACATGAGGCTCCATGTGGGAAAAAGCAGTCATGACTATGCACAGAAGGGTATAACCCAGTGTTCTTTCAGACTCATAGAAAGTCATATTCATTCTTCATCTTTCCAGAGTTAGCAGTTCCATCCACTTATTCTTTCAAACAGGCAATAACACCTACTACATGTGAGGGTCAGGGCCAGGCACCAAGATACAAAGCTAATTAAGACATAGCTCTTGCCCTTAAGATTAGTTTAATGGCTGTGATTTCTTGGTATTCAGAAAAGTGGCTACCTGTGGTTTAGGCTGCTCCCCTTCAGATGAAGCAGCAAGTCTTCTGAAAAGCCTTTACAACATGAACAGCCTTTATTCTCTTGGGACTGGTTTTTTTCAAAGACACATTGCAGAGTTAGTGGGAAATGGCTTTCCCATCACTTTGCTGCAGAAACCTCAGTATTTATCGGAATGTAATAATGCAGTTCTATGATGAAAATTGAATTTAACTTTATCTCAGGGCCAAATGCTCGGTTCTCCCTTTCTCCCTCTAATGGCCTAATTAGACATTAGCATGAAAGGTAAGATGTGGTACAATTTTAACAGCCCCCTTCAAATCTTTTGTTTTTGAAAAAGGAAGTTTTTCCAAGGGGGACTGATTGGGTTTAAAATGCTTGTTTTCCTGATTCTAACCTTATTTAGTGCTAGGATTACCACCCTAAAGACATTACTGGTTCCCAAGACACAAGAGCTGCAGAAGAGGGAAAGAGATGTGATAAACATCTCTGCTCTCAAACCTGCCCAAATGTCATTGTCTGGTCATTAAGTAGTTTCTATTTCAGAGCTCTGCCCTTGGAGGCAAAGGCTGGGACAACAGGGAAAGGGAGAAGGTCTCAGAAAGGTCCCTTATGGGTTAGCTGATCAGCACAAGACCCAAAGGGCACTCGATCTAAACCAAATTAGGCTGCAGCAAGACTGCAAGCCATTGTTAAGTGACACCTTGATTAGCTGCTGAAAGGAGATCCAGCTATTATGCTTACTTTCCAATCAAAGCTGTTGGGCCAACTGCATCTTTCAGGGACACAAATATTTACATGTTTTGTCTTAAGAAATTGGGTAGAATTTCAAAGTCCAATTCAATTTGTGTACAATTTGGCCCTAATGCACTGAAACATAAGCTGCAGCCTTTGTGATTCATTAGTCAAGGTCCTTCCCCTACATCCTGTGAACAAGAGAGAAATCTTTGGCTTGAATGTCATCCAGTCTCTTCAGAAAGTTTCCCAATAGAATGGATGACATCCAGTAAAACAGGTCGCAGAGCCCTACTCTAAACAATACCACAGCACACTACCAAGAAAGCTTCCCTTCTCCCTATTTTCAAAGCCTTCCCAAAGAAAAGCAAATTTCTCTAATGAAAAGTAGATATGCAGACTAAACCCTCAGGACAAAAAGAAACAAAGAGATGACCTGAGACTTGATTTGCTTCCTGACTTAAATATAAACTCCTACCCTGGCATTCAAAACATTCTCAAGTAAGGATCCAACCTTCTTTACCATTCTTTGCTATACATAATCCTCACAACAGAAATGATTTTTGACAATTTCTCAAATGTGTCTTCTACTTTCCCATCTCATGGTCTACACTGTTAACATCGTCTGGAATGACCTTTCTCCACAAGGCTGACAAAATGCTAGCCATTCTTGAAGACCTGTTTAAAAATTCTTTTCTGGCCAGGCCTGGTGGTTCATGCCTATAATTCCAGTGGGAGACCAAGGCAGGAGGATGGCCTGACCCTAGAAGTTCAGGAGACCAGCCTGGGCAACACAGCAAGACCTTGTCTCTACAAAAACTAAAAAAATTGGCCAAGCCTGGTGGCACATGCCTGTGTTCCCAGTGGTCCCAGTCATTTGGGAGGCTGAGGCAGGAGGATCACTTGAGCCTCCCAAGTAGCTGAGACTATAGGTCCACACCACCGTACCTGATTTTATTTTATTTTTTTTGAGATAGAGTCTCATTCTGTTGCCCAGGCTGGAGTGCAGTGGCACAATCTCTGCCACTGCAACCTCCTCCTGGGTTCAAGCAATTCTCGTGCCTCAGCCTTCCCATTAGCTGGGATTATAGGCACGCGCCACCATGCCTGGGTAATTTCTGTATTTTTACTAGAGGCAGAGTTTCACCATGTTGGCCAGGCTGGTCTCGAACTCCTGGCCTGGCCTCATGTGATCCAACCACCTCAGCCTCCCAAAGTGTTGGGATTACAAGTGCGAGCCACTGCACCCAGCCCTCACTTGGCTAATTTTTAAATTTTATGTAGAGACAGTCTCGCTATGTTGCCCAGGGTGGTTTCCAACTCCTAAGCTCAAGCGATCCTCCTTCCTTGTCCTCCCAAAGCTCTGGGATTACAGGCACGAGCCATGGCGCCCAGTCTATAACCCCACTGAATTCCACAGTACAGTACTCTGTACACAGTACACACTCAAAACATGTTTGTCAAATTTCTCTTCCTGACAGTGCTGATACCTGAACACATCAAAATCTTGAAGAAAACAGGTGAGTCAACAATTAGCTCACTACAGAAATGGGCATACCCAGTGAATTAGTACCTTTGGTTAACATTCTAAGGTTAGTTAAAAACACAACTTGTTTTCCATTTTACTATCAAAGCTGGGTAAAATGAAAGACAAGCCTAGCCTATCTTTGCCTTTTCATCTACCCGATTCTGAATCACTTAGGAAAACATGTAAGGAGCAACCCCTGTGTAAAAGAAGTAGGATGTGGTGCCCAGGCTCTCGGCATGCTGTCACGGCTTCTCCATCCCGAGTGGGAGACCTTTGCATAAACCACGTTGGCCTGGTTGTCCCATCTCTGTTTGGCAACCTGACACTAGTCAGAGTGTACAACTATGACTACTCTCATTTATCAGAAATCGCAAGATTCAGGTTTAAAAGTCTAAAATGCTAAGTTGTTGGGTTTTTCTTGAGACAGGGTGTCTCAGTCTGTCACCCAGGCTGGGGTGCAGTGACATGATCTCAGCTCACTGTACCCTCAACCTCCTGGGCTCAAACGATCCTCCCATCTCAGCCCCCCAAGTAGCTGGGGCTACAGGTGTGCACCACCACACTTGGCTAATTTTTGTATTTTTTGTCGAGGTGGGGTTTCACCTTGTTACCCAGCTGGTCTTGAACTCCTGGACTCAAGCAATCTGCCTGCCTCGGCCTCCCAAAGTGCCAGGATTATAGGTGTGAACCACTACACCTAGCCAAGGCTAAGGTTAAGGTCATGGAGAAGGCAGGCATAGTATCAGGAAAGCCAATTAGAGAAGAAGCCAGTGGGTCGCTCTGTGAAAGTTAACAATAAACAGGCCGGGCGCAGTGGCTCACGACAGTAATCCCAGCACTTTGGGAGGCTGAGGCGGATGGATCACGAGGTTAGGAGATCGAGACCATCCTGGCTAACATGGTGAAACCCCATCTCTACTAAAAAAATACAAAAAATTAGCCGAGCGTGGTGGCAGGCGCCTGTAGTCCCAGCTACTCAGGAGGCTGAGGCAGGACAATGGCGTGAACCCAGACAATGGCGTGAACCTGGGAGGTGGAGCTTGCAGTGAGACGAGATCGCCCCACTGCACTCTAGCCTGGGAGACAGTGAGACTCCGTCTCAAAAAACAAAACAACAACAAAAAAAACAATAAACAAAGCAAAGAAATACCTCTTCCCTGACAAGTTAAGTTTTAGAATCAGCACTAGATAAGGAGATAAGGACAGGGGCAAGTTCGAGTGTTCTCTAAGAAAAAAGGGCCTAGGGGATAACAGGGGCTAGAAACACTACCTCATGTCAATCTCATTAAAAGTTGTCAGCATTGCACATGTATTCTGGGCCTCCTTCAGACGCTGAGCAATGCGCTGCCGCATCCTGTTCATTTTCTCCTGAAAGCGAGAGTGGAACAAGCATTGATAATCTGATCTCTCTGGGTCAAGCATTCCCCGTGTAGTCAGAAAGAACATGGCCTGCCACGAGTGGATGGCCAAGGGCTATAGTACCTAAGTAAAACAAGAGCTCCAGGCTTCCCTTTCCTGTAGTGGCCCTTTCTCCTCCAAGCAAAAACATGCAAACACAGGCCAAAACTACTCACTCAGATGTGCCTGAAGCTTGACCAAGAATGAAGGCTCAGAAACGGTGATTTAAAAACCAAAACCAATTTATGAAAGAATGTAGTGTAGTGTAGTCTAGCCAACATAAGAATCATAAGAAAAAGGGCACTTTCTATTGCTAAAGACTTGCATGACAATAGCTATTTGTGGAACGGAACCTCATAAGCAACAAACTTTTGAGGCTATCATATTTTTAGGAAGTATTCTCAGGCAGAAGAACCACACTCTTGACCATACTTCCTTGAGGTTTTATGTCTGCACCTGACAGCTATTGCTACTGAGTATTATCCCTTAGCTACAGCTAAGTATCCCGGAAGTATAGGAATAGAGCTCACTAAACCACCTCTCTGAAGTGTGTGACATCGTGGGAGGAAGGGGGTGAGTTACTAAGCTACCATCCCCTACAAATATTTAACTTACCCAAGGCTTTCACTGAGCATAATATAGCAGGAAAGCCACTGAACAAGTGTTCAGAAGACCTCGGGTTCTAGTTCTATCATTTGATGGTGATGTGACTATGAAGAAGTTATATTCTAAACTCCCTTTGTCAAGGTTGAGGGAATGAGCTGCCAGCCATTCAAAGGTAGGCACCACCACACCCATACTCCACTAATCTCAACACTGCCCCCTGCCTCTTTCCTGGAAGTGGTCCGCAGAGGCTTACCCGATGTTCTGAACGCAGACCTTTGCCAGCTCCTGGCTCAGCTAGTGGTGGGGCAGCAGTGGGTTTCACTGCAGACACTGAAAATGAAGAGAGGATAAAGTGGCATCAGACAAAGAAAGAAACATCTACTGAGTTTGTGCCAGTGCTTTCATATGTCCTGTTACTTAACCTTCAAGATATTCTGAGGTGTATTAGTATCACTCCAACTTCACAGATGAATAATCCGTTCAGATAAATTAAGTGACTAGCCTAAAGACACACAGCTAGTAACAGAAAGCTGAGATGCAAAACAGAACTTCAGATACAAAGTCGAGAATTCTTTCTACAAGGCAGTCAACCTGGCCTGTTCAGAACCATGATTAGTCTTAGAGTTTACCCTGAGGCAACATATTAGACGAGATGTTCCCCCACATGACACGTGGGAGTTGGAAGCCTACCAGGTTTGCTAGAAGAAGGTTGTGAGGGTGAGGGCACTGGTGGCATCTGAGTGGGTATGGGTGCTGCAGGGGGAGGAACTGGCACTGCTGTAGGTTCTGCCTTTGGGGCTGCAGCAGCAGGAGCTTCGGCCGGTTTGGCCTTAGCAGGAGCAGCTGAAAAACAAGAAAAGTAGATGCCACTGGCACTATCTGAAATGGAAAGCAACCAAATCACAGCTACTAAGCCAAATTTAGTGGCAAAAACTCTAGCTCCAATCAAGTAACAAATGTCTACTGGGTATTGGCAATATGCAAGGCACTATGAGACACACACACAATGACATAAGGCACTATTCTCTATTCCTCAGGGTCCCTGAATGTCCATCAGATAACTGGCTCAATTTAGCTCCCTCCTCGATTTCACAGGTTTCTACTGAATAAATTCAGCAAGTACTTTCAAAGCACCTACCAAGCCCAAGAAAATGTAAACTTCCAAGAGAAAAAAAAAAGTCTAGGCAATTTAAAATATTGAAATGCATACATAAACGTATTTCTAATTACTGATACTCTCCATCCTCTATTCTAACATTATATATGCAAGAATACTACTAAAAAATAGGCTGGGTGCAGTTGCTCACGTCTGTAATCCCAGCACTTTGGGAGGCCAAGGCAGGCGGATCACGAGGTCAACAGATCAAAACCATCCTGGCCAACATGGTGAAACCCCGTCCCTACTAATACAAAAATTAGCTGTGCATGGTGGCACGCACCTGTAGTCCCAGCTACTCAACAGGCTGAGGCAAGAGGATCACTTGAACTCTGGAGGCAGATGTTGCAGTGAGTCAAGATCAGGCCACTGCACTCCTGCCTGGGCAACAGAGCAAGACTCCATCTCAAAAAAAAAAAAAAAAAAAAATTAAAAAAAAAAAATTCATCGAGGGCTGACTTAGGCTTAAAAAAGCGCTTCATCCAGGATGACTCATAAATCACTGAGGTGGCCAAGTAATAATCTCACAACTTTAAATGAAATGTTTGTTTCTATTTTTCACCCATCTGGATATTACATCCAGGGTTAGTGCTAAGACAAACTTCTGCAACAGGAGGACTACCCTTATTTCCTAGCCTTCTACCATACATGTTTTCTACTCTGAGCTTCTGGTCTTGCCTGATTAACCTCAATCATGTGGTCGATCTGCATTATTAGTGTAACAATGAAAAAGAAATAGACATTTGTGACTCGTTGGTCTACGAGTATGATTCTCGCTTAGGAAAAAGAAATAGACATTTTAGTGGTTATAAAATTTCACTAAGAGTCAGATAAACAGTTATTAATCTCTAATCCTATCAGGTCTAGTACAAATTGTTTCTCATTTCTTCCCAAAAGAAATACCAACCCTTCCTAGAGATATGAGAGAATAGATGTGATAAGAAACAACACTGAATTCCCCATAATAGACAACGAGCATTTCCTTTGAGCATTACGTCAGTGCTCAGAAAGTTCTGAAGCATTTCAGATTTTGGATTTTCAGTTGTGGAGCATTTTAGATTTTGGATTTTCAGTTGTGGAGCATTTTAGATTTTGGATTTTCAGTTGTGGAGCATTTCAGATTTTGGATTTTCAGTTTTGGAGCATTTCAGATTTTGGATTTTCAGTTTTGGAGCATTTCAGATTTTGAGTTTTCAGATTAGGTATGCTCAATCTGTGTATCTATAAGAAAAGGTTCAGTTTCTCAGCTCCTGCTAAGAAACACCCATGGAAAGAACAGAGTATGAGGTTTATTTTTTTAAAAATAAACTTTTCTTCTAGAATTTGACATTTAAAGTTCACACTATATATAAATTTACCCCTTATTCCCTCAACTAAGGGCAGCTGGAATGACAGAGTCTTTGACATATCAGGGAATTAGCACATTATGCTCAGTCCCAATCCCAAGAGGGAACACTGGAGACCTTGAGCACCAGGAGAACTTCTTTACCACCAGTTTTCCTGAGTGTGAAAAGCGGAGTGCCTCCTTCGACTTTTCCCCCATCAGGTACCAAAAGAGCTTCAATCACGCCATTTGCTGGTGATGGAACCTGCACAGATGTCTGGAAGAGGAAGACAGATGGAGGAAGTCCAAATGTTTATCCAGCATTAGAAAATTAGCTGTATAGAATATCCAACGAAGCCGGGCACGGTGGTTCATGCCTGTAGTCCCAGTACACTGGGAGGCCAAGGCAGGTGGATCACTTGAGGTCAGGAGTTCAAGACCAGCCTGGCCAACATGGTGAAACCCTATCTCTACTAAAAACTACAAAAATGTAATCCCAGCTACTTGGGAGGCTGAGGCAGGAAAATCGTTTGAACCTGGCAGGTGAAGCCAGTATCGCACCATTATACTCCAGCCTGGGTGACAGAGCGAAACGCCGTCTCAAAACAACAACAACAACAAAAACCTCCAATGAGTCACAAGAGTGGTAACACAATATATAAGGCCCTGCACACAAACACCTAAGGCCACAATTTCAGAGCAAAGGTGATGACAAGTCAACGCTATTGTGAAGATTCACCCTTTCTGTCCTTTCTCAGAAACATTCAGGCAATATTCAGTTAATAGGTTTCCAAGTGATACAGGAAAAACTGGAAACAGCTTACTTACCCTCCTCACCCCATCACCACACACTACAAGACTAAAGCTACTAAATGAAGTACATAGTACACACACAGCAAACAATTTAAAGTTAAATGCAGGTCAGGTGCGGTGGCTCACGCCTGTAATCCCAACACTTTGGGAGGCAGAGGCAGGCAGATCACCTGAGGTCAGGAGTTTGAGACCAGCCTGGCGAAACCCTGTCTCTATAAGAAGTACAAAAATTAGCCAGGTGTGGTGGCATGCGCCTATAATCCCAGCTACTAGGGAGGCTGAGGCAGGAGAATCGCTTGAACCCGGGAGGTGGAGGTTGCAGTGAGCTGAAATCAGGCCACTGCACTCCAGTCTGGGCAACAGAGCAAGACTCCGTCTCAGAAAAAAAAAAAAAAAAGGAAGTTGGCCGGGCGCGGTGGCTCAAGCCTGTAATCCCAGCACTTTGGGAGGCCGAGACGGGCGGATCACGAGGTCAGGAGATCGAGACCAGCCTGGCTAACACGGTGAAACCCCGTCTCTACCAAAAAAATACAAAAAAAAACTAGCCGGGCAAGGTGGCGGGCGCCTGTAGTCCCAGCTACTCAGGAGGCTGAGGCAGGAGAATGGCATAGACTCGGGAGGCAGAGCTTGCAGTGAGCTGAGATCCGGCCACTGCACTCCAGCCTGGGCGACAGAGCACGACTCCGTCTCAAAAAAAAAAAAAAAAAAAAAAGGAAGTTAAATGTAAAAAGTTTTTTTTTAAATTGAACAAATCCAATAATTTTACAACTGAGGTTAGAGCTAGTTAAAAATTATCTCTAAACAACGGTTAAGTCCCTGTTTCATTAGGTTAACTAAGGGAAGCCCATGAAAAACTGGTAATATAAGATAAGCCTACCTTGTCAGTTTCAATCTCACAAACCACTTCATCTTCTGCAACGGTGTCTCCAACAGCTGAAAAGACAATCAAAGGCTACCTGTTAGCGGGGAGCCTCCAGTATGTTACAAGAACCGTTTCCTACAGGGCCAGCGGAAAGTACATATGTAAAGAAAAGGGCAGAGCTATAAATTCTACAACTATCCTTGGCGGAGGGGAGAATTTTAGAAAGCACTTAAACTTAAGAAGTGAGAGGAGCCAGGCACAGTGGCTCACGCCAACACTTTGTGGCAGGCCAAGGCGGGCAGATCACCTGAGGTCAGGAGTTTGAGACCAGCCTGACCAACATGGTGAAACCCCATCTCTACTAAAAATACAAAAAACTTGGCCATGCGTGGTGGTGGGCACCTGTAATCCCAGCTACTCAGGAGGCTGAGGCAAGAGAATCACTTGAACCTGGGAGGTGGAGGCTGCAGTGAGCCGAGATCATACCACTGCACTCCAGGCTGGGAACAGAGTGAGACTCTGTCTCCAAAAAAAAAAAAAAAAAAAAAAAAACCAAAAACAAAAAGAAAAACAAGAAGAGAGGAAACTAAATCTTACCTTTCTCCCACCTGACATCTCCCTCTGTGACAGATTCTGCAAATGCTGGGGTTTTGACTGTAACCAAGTCATCCTCTAGGAAAAATGCAAAAAAGAAAATCACAAGTAGTTCATTTTTCATTATTTTTCTTTAATTAAACTCAATCACTTGTTGCTCTTCCCATAAAATTCCATTCCCAAGAAGGCAGGTACTTACTGCATACAGCTGTAGTTCTGAAGAAGCGAACACTGAAGACACTGTTGTTGTTAATGCTATAAAAGAAACACACGTTAACTCCTTTAGCAGGTGAACCACTCACACTTTAGTTAAGGCCCCATGGGTCACCTTTCCCTTAAACAGTGACTCCTGACCAGGGGTGTACATCAGTGTCACTTGGGGAGGAACCTTTTCAAAGTTCACATGTCTAGGCCTCTCCCCCAGGGATTCTGACTCAGCAGGTCTGGAGTAGAGCCTAATGACCCAGGTACCTTAGACGGTGAGCTCCCCAAGTACGCCCAGGCCCCTGTGTTGCAATGCAATGCTGGCTCTCACAAAACAGACTTACATTTGGTTCTTTAAAGAAAAAATAAGCACCTTGGTCCTTTGTAGACTGAAAGGACCTAGAATCTTGATTTGGTTTTTTTTTTTTTTTTTTTTTTTTTTTGAGACGGAGTCTCACGCTGTTGCCCAGGCTGGAGTGCAGTGGCGCGATCTCGGCTCACTGCAAGCTCCGCCTCCCGGGTTCCCGCCATTCTCCTGCCTCAGCCTCCTGAGTAGCTGGGACTACAGGCGCCCGCCACCGCGCCCGGCTAATTTTTTGTATTTTTAGTAGAGACGGGGTTTCACTGTGGTCTCGATCTCCTGACCTTGTGATCCGCCCGCCTCGGCCTCCCAAAGTGCTGGGATTACAGGCTTGAGCCACCGCGCCCGGCCGGTTTTTTGTTTTTTAAGAGACAGAGACTTGCTCTGTCACCCAGGCTGCAGTACAGTGGCATGATAATAGTTCACTGTAACCTCGAACTCCTGGACTTAAGGGATCCTCCCACCTCTGCCTCCCAAGTAACTGGGACTACAGGCACATGCCACCCAGCTAATTTTTTTAAATTACTCTTTGTAGACTACGGACTTCATTGCCCAGATGGGTCTCCAAGATCCTGCCCAAAGCGCTGGGATTACGAGAGTGAGTCACCATGTCCAGCCAGGTCTCTTTCTTAACTAAATCCAGAATAGATATATGGCTTGCCCAGGGTACAAGCCATTGTGCAAGGTATAATGGAATTTCTGCCCTCAAGATAACAGATTCAGATCAGATAAGGCAGCAAGATTAACAAGACTAACTCGGAAGTAAAACAAGGTGTTATGCCAAAAAAAACAAAACAAAAACCCCAAAACAAAAAAACCACACACAAACTCCATATGGTATCTCCTACTCGGTTCTCCTGCTAGAAAGCAGCACATCAATACATTCTGGACTCGTTCAAAATGAACCTCAAAGACCAAGGCATTTACAAATATGGCCTTTACAGTAATAACAGAAACTGGAGAATGAACTCACCCTGTATGCACAAAGCCATTAACAGTGGTTACCTCTGAGGGGTGAGAGATATAGACATACACGGTATCTCTGGTTATGTGTTGCACACTTACACCATTTGGGAGAAAGATTTGGATTGATGGGGACTTTAACTTTTTACACTTCAGGATTGTTTGAATATTCTACAACAAGCATTTTTATAATAGAAAAGTAAAATAGATTTAAGTTGCCTTTAGGTATTTTTACTTTTATAACGTCAAAATAACTGTAAGGTCTATGTATAACCAAGAAAAAAATGAAGATATTTAAAAACTACAGAATACAAAATGTTCTTCATATAGTTTGTAACCATGTAAAGTACATGCCTACAGGCAAGAACTAACAGGCAACATGCAAGTGCAGAGACTGCTCTGCAAGTCATCCAGGAACCCAGAGCGGTGGCCACCACTACCAAGAGGCATTCGGGGGGGCTAGAGGACAAGGATAAAAAAGTCTTCTCATGGACACCCTTTTTACTTTTTGAATTTTTAACCATGTAAATATAATACTATTAAGTAAAAACATAAAACCAAAAATTGTTTTACAATAAAAGATTTCTTAAATAAAGTGGGTACCTTATTCACAGAAAAGGCACAACACACACAAAGATACTGGAATAGAGTGACATGATCAGGGGTGATCCCACACACAGTTTACTTTTTCCTCATTATTTACTTTCAAATATTTAGTGTATTTATGGTAGAGATTCATGATTGTCCCAATTTTCATTTAATTGCAGATGAGTAATACATTTTGAATATCTAAATAACTAGATGTTCACTGCAGGATATTATAAATAGCAAAAAGAATACTTACAATGGGATCATACCACACAGTAGAAAATGAAATCATTTTGTAACCTGCTTTTTCCCACTTTTCATAGTGTGAACATCTGAACGTGCTACAGTTTAGCCAATCCCTTGCTCTTTGCCATTTTGAGATAAATCTGGTTATACCAGTTCTTTAGTATAGATTCCTAGAGATGGAACTGCTAGACGAAAAGGTACACACAGGCCAGGCCATGGCTCACGCCTGTAATCCCAGCACTTTGGGAGGCTGAGGAGGGCGGATCACCTGATGTCAGGAGTTAGAGATCGGCCTGGACAACATGGTGAAACCCCATCTCTAGTAAAAATACAAAAATTAGCCAGGTGTGGTGGCGTGCACCTGTAATCCCAGCTACCCAGGAGGCTGAGGCAGGAGAATTGCTGGAATCCGAGAGGCAGAGGCTGCAGTGAGCCGAGATCGCACCACTGCACTCCAGCCTGGGCGATAGAGCAAGACTCCGTCTCAAAAAAAAAAAAAAAAAAGAAAAAAAGGTACACACATTCAAAGACTTATAACTATCAAATTGCCCTCCAAAATAACACAGGAATTCATATTTCTAGTACTGAGTGCAACATTTACTCAATTTAAAAAAACCAGCCAGGCACCGCAGCTCACGCCTATATCCTCCACTTTGGGAGGCTAAAGCAAGTGGATGGATTGCTTGAGCCCAGGAGTTTGACACCAGCCCGGGTATCATGGCAAAACAATCCCACCTCTACAAAACATACAAAAATCAGCCGGGCATGGTGGCACGTGCCTGTAGTCTCAGCTACTCAGGAGGCTGAGGTGAAAGGATCTCTTGAGCCCAGGAGGCTGAGGATGCAGTGAGCCAAGATCAGGCTACTGCACTCCAGCCAAAGTGGCAGAGCAAGATCCTGTCTCAAAACAAACAACAACAACTCTCATTGTGATGTACAGTAAGCAGCTCATCCACTGACCCCTTCACTTTGAGGATTCTCCCTGTAGAGAAAGCAACCTGACAGCTGTTGAACAGATAAGTAGGGAGCATTCTCTTAGCATCACCACGGAAACATTTGGAATGCAAAGCAGCATTTAAGCAACATTCATACGCAGAAGTTAATCTGAAACACACATGGGTGGCCTTTCTCCAAACTCTGCATTAGGCAGCAACAGCATTCCCTCCAAACTAGTCAGTCCCAGGACTCAACCAGTTTTAAGCTTTTACTGTTTTTAAAAATGAGTAACTATGCTACTGAGAGGATGCTCTCAATCTCCACAATAAATGTAACCTTGAGCCTTTCAGCTGCACTTACATCCAAATAGAGTGTCTAGGAGCACCCTTCTATATCCCATAGAAAGAGGGTTCCAACTTAACTTTCATTACAATCTAAACACCTGTGGAGAGCGGGCACACTCCTAGTTCAACACCTGACATGGAGCTAATGCTCAAGGAACATCACATGGGAAAAGTGAACATCGAGGTTAGTCTAAGGACTCAACATAATCACCTCAATTTCTAGGTCTGGAGGCCAGTGAAGAATTCAGATGGTCAAATTTAGAACTTTATGTCTTAATAAATAACCCGTGGCCACATGTCTGTACTCCCCAATGATACTTACACAACCTTCCTGCTGTTAGGGTAACCTGGTCCCTGGCATAAGGAGACCCCTGCAAGAAACAAAATAACTCTTAACCAACAACGCTTATCTCACAAAGGATACATGCTGGGAATGGAAAAGAGGTCTGCTCACCCCCAACCCTGAGACAGAGCCGTTATATCAACGGCAACAGATATAATCTTTATCATAGAGTCCTGCTTCTCAAACTTTTCCAAAGTAGCCTTAGTGGCAGAGAGCAACTGGGTATGTGAGATTGAGTGGGAATGTGTTTGGCCGGGGAGGAAAGAGAAAAAATTTGATGGCACAGCCCAAAGTGATTATATAATCTCATTTTCCTTAAAAAGTCAGAACTTTTCATTATTCCTGTATGTTTTCATAATAAAATGTCTCTCGCCAAGTCTCCAAATACAACTGAAGCCTGAGAAAAGACAGGGGATGGCTTATACTGTGACTATACATAACCCAATTTGAGAAGCAAGGAGGATATTTGGTCCGGGTTTGAAAAGCCTGGGTTGGAAATCTTATCACCCGAACCCTAGTGGTAAAGATTTGGCTACTTTAGGTTCAGGGTCTCCAGCTTGTCCTAGGGCTGAGAAAATCATGTCCCCATCTTTCAGTGTATTGACTTCCCATGCCATTCTGAAGTCTTCCGCCCTGGTCACTCTCAACAAGGTGAAAGCCCCTTTCTGCCCACCAGCTGTCCTTATCAGAGTCAACTGCATTTCCCCAACTGATGACTAGTAACTACAGCTGCCTCTTCTGAATTCTTTCTTATGTCTTTTTTCTTTCAGATTAACAATTCTTTCTGAACCATAGGCTCAAGAGACACCAAATGAGAGCTAGCTCTCACAAACATCCCAACACAGGTAAGCCAGTCACCTCTATGTCCAGCAGCCAATGACTATGCAGTGCAAATTCTAAGCATGGTATGTTCTTGAACTAGAATAGCTGGTGCCCCACATTGATTTTGGAAACCTGGAGTCTAATTCAGAGTTCATCCTACAGCACATTTCATTTGTACAGCGCTTTAGGGTTTATAAAAAGCTTTCCCATAATGACTTCACTTTGATTTTACAGTCTCACAACTCTCTGAAGTGGAACGACTATCTGCCATCATTCCCATTTCATATAAGCAGGGCTTCTGGAGGTTAAGTGAGTAGCCTAAAGTGAATCCCTGAGCCCAAATGCAAATCCCCAAATGCAAGGTTCTTTCCATTGTCCTGCCCACCTATAAAGTGGAGAAAATGTTCACTTACATTGTTCAGGGTTCCCACTTGAAAAATACATTTGTTATTGAGAGTCCACTACAAGCTGACATTGTGCTAGGTGCCTTATGTTCTCATAACTCAGGATAAAGTCCACACACTTTACATGATCCTGTACCGTCCAGCCCACTCTATCTTTCCTGCCAGACAGGCTTCTTCCCATGTCTATCACTGGTCAAGTCCTTTCCTGTCTGAAAACCTTTGCACAAGCAATTCCCTTTGCCTGGAATACATTTTCTTGGCTCTTTTATATTCAGGTCTCAGTTAAATGTCACTTCTTCAGGGAAGCCTTTACTGACATTTCCAACCTTCCCAAGCTGGGCTACATCATTCCACCCTTTCATCAAACCCTTTATTCCTCTCTCGTAGTAACCACAATTTAATTATGCCCTTGTCGGAGCATAACTGTATACCTGCTCTCTCTCTCCAGCTAGCCCATAAAATCTCGAGGCTAGAGTCCATCTGTATCCCTGTTACCCAGAACAGTGGCTGGCATATAGTAAACACTCAATAAATAATCTGTTGAGTCTATGAGTAAATGAGAGCATGGTGGGTTAAGAGTTCAGGCTGGGTCAGGTAGACCTGGCTGAATCAACAGCTGGGTGTGTGACCATGGCCAAGGCTTTTAAGCTCTCTTGTCTTGGGTTATGCATTTGTAAAATAGAAAAAATACTTTTTACTGTTTTGTGATGATTACAAAATTCACAGAAAGCAGTCATATAAATGCTTGGCACAAAGAAAGCCCACAATATCAACTCATTCAACAAATACTTAGGCTAGGCATGTAACAGAAAATAAGCTATGGATGACACTTTTTTTTTTAACTAGTGGGATAAAATCTAAACTCCTTCAAGTCTCTATACCATCTTCTATCTCATGCCACTCTCTCCGTTAACCAAAATACTCTGGCCAAATCACCTTTTTTCCAGTTCTTAAGTTCTGCCAACCTCTTTTCTTCCTCAGGGTCTTTGTACATGCCATTCTCTTTCTCCTGGGCTTCACTGGGTTAGCTCCGTCACATCCTGCTGGCCATAACTTTTTTTTTTTTTTTTTAAGACAGAGTATCCTGTCGCCCAGGCTGGAGCGCAATGGTGCGATCTCGGTTCACTGCAAGCTCCGCCCCCCCGGGGTTCACACCATTCTCCTGCCTCAGCCTCCCGAGGAGCTGGGACTACAGGCGCCCACCACAATGCCGGGCTAATTTTTTGTATTTTTTAGTAGAGATGGGGTTTCACCGTGTAAGCCAAGATGTCTCGATCTCCTGACCTCGTGATCCGCCCGCCTCGGCCTCCCAGAGTGCTGGTACTACAGGCGTGAGCCACCGCGCCCGGCCATGGCCATAACTTTTAAGTCACCTCAGAAATTTCTGGGCTCTTCTGTCCACCCTCACATGTTTCCTTCTCAGCAGTTACAAAAATTTGCCTTTGTTCGCTTGTTTAGCAATTGACACTATCCAACTAGCCAAGGAGCTCCACGAGGGCAAGAACTGTACACTTCTGTATCCACTCCTGTATCCCTAGTGTCTAGCACATTGCCTGACACAGTAGAAACTCAACAACTACGAGCTAAATGAATAAACGATAGCTCATGATTATGTAGCACTGTGTCTCACTACTCTCTGAACCGAACTGTCTTTAGGTATTATGAGAAACACAGGCACCCCCGAGTTCCTCACATACTGCTCTGTCCAGGAGCAGAGCATTTTAGGTGACGGCAAGGGCAGAACTTACCAGGCAGGGAACGTCTCCCTAGAGGGCAGTTCCCCTGTTGAGAAAGAAGACATTATCGACGTCACCCAAGATGGAAAAAAAAAAAAAAAAAAAAAGAACACCCAGCTTTTTCTTCTAAGTACACGCTCAAAGCTGTACCAGTGGTGGTGACAGGTGAATCTCGTAACTCCAAAGGTGAATGTAACACACCGTGCTGGCAGTCCCAATCAACACGCTGGGCCTGCCAAACTATCTCAACTTCCCACCGGGACTCACTAATACCCACTGATTTTAGCAGAGCAAGAAGAGACGGGCGCCGAATCCCGCCAGAGGACTCCGCCGCGCCTCCTCCCTAACTCTGAGTCTAGTAACTGGACGGGCGCGGCTCCCCAGCTCCAGCGCGGAGGGTGGGGTACAGCAGGAAACGTTTCCCGCGGGCTGCCTGAAGAAGGCAGGGGGCCACTGGGCTCCGCAAAACGGTCCCGTGGGCAACCACGGCCCCCGGCCGCCCAGCCCGCGCGGCCTCCGCGTCCCAGTGCCCTTGGTGCCCGGTCTGGCCGGCGCGCCGCGCCCCTGCCTTCCAGGCCTCCTGTCCGCCCGCCAACAGACTCCTCACCCGTCGAGGCCCCGGCTCGGCCAGACCGTACCTTCTGGAAGGCAGAGAGCGAGCGGCTGAATGCCCGGGACACACAGCGGGACCGCGACAGCATCGCGGCGGCGGAGCCGAGGGCGGGCGGACACCGGATATAGGGCCCGGCAACAACCGGAAGTGGGGCGGGCCGCAGTACCCGCCGCCCGACGAGGGGTGTTCGGAGCGAACCACTGGCAGGGGGTGGGCGCACGGCTGTGCCCAGTCGCCGGCGCGGCAGCCCAGGAGTTCTGCTCTCTGGAGCAGGCAACCCTAAGGCGCTCTCGGGGCCCTCTGCACTGCCTGTCACCCTGAGCTGGTTCTCCTGAAGGTGTCTACGACTGTCCCGCCACCAGATTGCCCCCGGGGTCAGGCCTCCCTCTACCCTTCCACAGAACTGGCTCTGACTTTGGCGCCCTTCTCTTTCGGGACCCAATGGCACCGCGCTGTTCCTCCGCTGTACCTTGGGAAGAGAGCGAAAGAGGGGCACGGACTTTGAATTGAAACCTTGGCAGACATGCATGCCTGATCTTACACTTGTGTGGCCTTGGGCAGATGACATTGCCCCCCACCTCCAGCCTCAGGTTCCTTAACTATTAAAAAAAACAAAAACACAAAAAAGCACTTGTTACTTCCCTGTCTTCCTAACCCCGAGTCAAAGAAACAGAATCCCAGGAATTTCTAAAGGGCTCCCATTGCCTTTTTACGAGCCACATATCTTCACCAACTATAGCCTTACTTCTCAACAGCTTCTGATTTTCCCCCTACGCAAATTCCAGCCAAACTAATTGTTCCCCATACATCTTGCGCATTTTGGAAGTTGTTCGTTTGTCACCCTATCCTTAGAATATAAACTCCCAGCTTTTTTTTTTTTTTTTTTTTTTTTTTTTTTTAAAGAAAACAGGTCGGCCGGGCGCGGTGGCTCAAGCCTGTAATCCCAGCACTTTGGGACGCCGAGACGGGCGGATCACGAGGCCAGGAGATCGAGAGACGATCCCGGCTAACACGGTGAAACCCCGTCTCTACTAAAAAATACAAAAAAACTAGCCGGGCGAGGTGGCGGGCGCCTGTAGTCCCAGCTACTCGGGAGGCTGAGGCAGGAGAACGGCGTAAACCCGGGAGGCGGAGCTTGCAGTGAGCTGAGATCCGGCCACTGCACTCCAGCCTGGGTGACAGAGCAAGACTCCGTCTCAAAAAAAAAAAAAAAAAGAAAGAAAACAGGTCATAGTTCACTGGAGCCTTGACACACTGGGCTCAAGCGATCCCTCTGCCTCAGCCTCTGGAGTAGCTGGGACTACAGGTGCCACCATGCCAGGGTAACCTCCCCACACTAAGAGTGCCATTCTTCCCGCTGACTTGAAGTGAAAGCACATAGCATGAGTATTCACCTTTAAGGCTCACTTCCTAATAAAAAAAGATGCTCTTTAAACCCCTGGCTGAATTAGTAACACATAAATGTACGAATGAAAAAATTAACCACTTGGTGCCTGTTCATGATGGTTTCTTTATCGGAGGCATTTTGCCTGGTCCTCAGGACCTTTATTTTTCTAATTAATTTGTTTTAATATAAATTGAGAGAGGATCTCACTATGTTGCCTCAAACTCCATCAGGACCTTTACAGTGCCTTCACTCACCTGAACCCTGAAAGCACTGCCACTAGAATTCTGGAAGGATGGGCCAAAGTCCTAACTAGAAATAGAGAAAACAGCTCTGCCCTGCTGCTACTCACAATCGACTCCTCAGTAGCTTTCACCTGAATTATTTGAAAAGCTCCCTAAGCAGTTCTAAGCCTCCACTCTCGCTTTCTCTAGCCCATCATCCTTTATATCTGTGTCAAAGATCCTTCTGAGCCTGGTGCGGTGGCTCACACCTGTAATCCCAGCACTTTGGGAGGCTGAGGCAGGTGGATCACTTGAGATCAGGAGTTCGAGACCTGCCTGGCCAACATGGTGAAACCCCGTCTCTACTAAAAATGCCAAAATTAGCTGGGTGTGGTAGCGAATGCCTGTAATCCCAGCTACTCAGGAGGCTGAGGCAAGAGAATTGCACAAGGATATTGCACTGAGGATAAAGTACAAACTCCTCAACTTGACCAGGCACCTGGTAATCAGGCTTCTGATTATGTTCTGATTCTCTCCCCACATTCTCACAGATTGTGAGCTTTAGTCAAACCACACTACTGGCCATAGCCTCACTGAGCTCTTTGCATGGGTTGTTCCCTCCTCCTATTTGCCTAGGGACTCCTAGTCATCCTTTGAATCTCCTTCTGAATTCCTTCCTAACCCCTCTGGCAGAGTTAACGGATAAATTTTCTATGCTTTCAAGGCCCTGTGTCTGGGTCTCTACATTGCATTGTATTATTATGGCCTGTTTGCCTGTCTGTCTCCCATGCTGCATAGAGCAGCAGGTGGAAAGAGACGACTCTCTCTTTTCCTGAATCCTCCAAACACAACACCTGGGACACCAGAGTTCCTGGGACTCTGTAGGTACTCAATAAATATTTGTGAAATGACTAAATACTTCCATGTTTATACAGCACTGGTGGACACAGCTGAAGAATCCAAGAATAGTAGTCAGGGGCTACGGCAATTTCTTGCCCGCATTGCTGTTAATGCTTTTTTAGATAGCTACTCAGTTCTTTCACAGTCTTTTTTTTTTTTTTTTTTTTTTTTTTTTGAGACGGAGTCTTGCTCAGCTGCCCAGGCTGGAGTGCAGTGGTGTGATCTCGTCTCGGCTCACTGCAAACTCCGCCACCCGGGTTCAAGTAATTCTCCTGCCCCAGCCTCCCGAGTAGCTGGGACTACAGGCACGTGCTACCATGCCCAGCTAATTTCTGTATTTTTAGTAGAGACGGGGTTTCACCATGTTGGCTGGGATGGTCTCCATATCTTGACCTCATGATCCGCCCGCCTTGGCCTCCCAAAGGTCTGGGATTACAGGCTTTCACAGTCTTTAACAATTTTTCAGATTCTTATAGAAGGTGTAGAGGCTTTAGGCCGGGCGCGGTGGCTCATGCCTGTAATCCCAGCCCTTTGGGAGGCCAAGGCGGGCGGACCACGAGGTCAAGAGATCAAGACAATCCTGGCTAACACGGTGAAACCCCGTCTCTACTAAAAATACAAAAAATTAGCCGGGCATGGTGGCGGGTGCCTGTAGTCCCAGCTACTCCGGAGGCTGAGGCAGGAGAATGGCATGAACCTGGGAGGTGGAGCTTGCAGTAAGCCGAGATCGTGTCACTGCACTCCAGCCTGGACAACAGAGTGAGACTCCATCTCAAAAAAAAAAAAAAAAAGATGTAGAGGCTTCAAGGCTTCAAGCCTGCTTATAATGTGGCAAAGCACTTCTGGAGTTTTAGTGATCACCCAAGTTAATCTTAGATATTACTTAGATATTACTTAGTATTACTTATACTTAGTATACTTAGATATTACTGTCTTAAGACACCACACGCACACACACACTCGAGCATGGTTTCATACAAAATCCCTTTCAGAGGGTAAGAGTTGAAATTGATTTCCTTGAGATTAACATATGAGCTTCTCTGGACTCCAAGCTGCAACCCAATAAGCTAGTGCACTCTTCTTCATTTAGAGCCTTCCAAGACACAGCACCATCTACTAGGGCCAGAGTTTATGAATATAAATTGTGGCAGGGCTCAAAAGATAATTTTTTTTTTTTTTTTTTTTTTGAGATGGAGTCTCACTCTATCGCCAGGCTGGAGTGCAGTGGTGCCATCTTGGCTCACTGCAACCTCCGCCTCCCGGGTTCAAGAGACTCTCCTGCCTCAGCCTCACGAGTAGCTGGGACTACAGGCACACACCACCACGCCTGGCTAATTTCTGTATTTTTAGTAGAGATGGGGTTTCACCATGTTGGCCAGGATGGTCTTGATCTCTTGACTTTGTGATCCCCCCACCTTGGCCTCCCAAAGCGTTAGGCTTACAGGCGTGAGCCGCCACACCTGGCTCAAAAGATAATTTTAAAAAACATTTTCATTATAAAATGCATACTAAAAAGGATATAAAAATCTATGTGTTCAGTTTAAAAGAAAAATAATAAAAGGAATTCCCATACTTGCTGCCCAGCTGAAGAAATGGGAAAGTTCCCTGTGGCCTCCTCCATCATCACACCCAGTTAGCCACTACCATACTGAACTATATATTAACCAACCCCTTGTTTCATTATAGCTTCAGTATGCTTATGTCCATCATCACACCCAGTTAGCCACTACTACACTGAACTATATATTAACCATCCCCTTGTTTCATTATAGCTTCAATATGCTTATGTCCATCATCACACCCAGTTAGCCACTACTATACTGAACTATATATTAACCATCCCCTTGTTTCATTATAGCTTCAGTATGCTTATGTCCATCATCACACCCAGTTAGCCACTACTATACTGAACTATATATTAACCATCCCCTTGTTTCATTATAGCTTCAGTATGCTTATGTCCATCATCACACCCAGTTAGCCACTACCATACTGAACTATATATTAACCAACCCCTTGTTTCATTATAGCTTCAGTATGCTTATGTCCATCATCACACCCAGTTAGCCACTACTACACTGAACTATATATTAACCATCCCCTTGTTTCATTATAGCTTCAATATGCTTATGTCCATCATCACACCCAGTTAGCCACTACTATACTGAACTATATATTAACCATCCCCTTGTTTCATTATAGCTTCAGTATGCTTATGTCCATCATCACACCCAGTTAGCCACTACTATACTGAACTATATATTAACCATCCCCTTGTTTCATTATAGCTTCAATATGCTTATGTCCATCATCACACCCAGTTAGCCACTACTACACTGAACTATATATTAACCATCCCCTTGTTTCATTATAGCTTCAGTATGCTTATGTTCTAAACTATACACGTTTTTGCCTATGTTTTTAAATTTAGAAAAAGATTTCTCCAGCCACTGTGGCCTGATATAGAAAAAAATAAAAAATGAAAATGAAAGATGTATTTACTTTCAAATTAAATAAGAAAAAAGGTGTGTTTAGAAAGGATTAAGTACCTCATTTACCTCAAATCCCCCGGTTTTCTTATATGTGTTTGGAACCATACATTCACATCCTTACCTACATATTTATGAATATTATTGGCCAAAGAGTAGATGGCCAAATAGCCTATGCTTCCATCTTTGGGCTCCTTAAAATAGGGACTATGCCCTATATTCACTCCATATTACCTATGATTCCTAGATTCCATCTATCTATCTCTTCTTTCAGTTGTAATTCAAAATAATGGACAGATGAATACACAATGAAAATCTAGACATGTTTTTGTGTGGGCATTTTTTTTGGTCTTTTTTTTTTTTTGAGACAGAGTCTCGCTGTGTTGGCTCACTGCAACTTCTGCCTCTCAGGTTCAAGCAGTTCTCCTGAGTAGCTGGGATCACAGGCACTCACCACCACGTCCAGCTAATTTTTGTATTTTTAGTAGAGACAGGGTTTCACCATGTTGGTCAGGCTGGTCTCGAACCCCTGACCTTGTGATCCACCCACCTTGGCCTCCCAAAGTGCTGGGATTACAGGCGTGAGCCACCGCGCCTGGCCCTGGTCTATTTTTTAACTTAGTATAAATGGAATCACAGTGCCTGTATCATTCTATAACTTACTTTTTTTTTTTTTTTTTTTTTTGAGATGGAGTCTCGCTCTGTTGCCCAGGCTGGAGTGCAGTGGCATGATCTCGGCTCACTGCAGGCTCTGCCTCCCGGGTTCACGCCATTCTCCTGCCTCAGCCTCCCGAGTAGCTGGGACTACAGGCTCCCGTCACCACACCCGGCTAATTTTTTGCATTTTTTAGTAGAGAACGGGGGCGGGGGTTTCACCGTGTTAGCCAGGATGGTCTCAATCTCCTGACCTTGTGATCCACCCGCCTCGGCCTCCCAAAGTGCTGGGATTACAGGCATGAGCCATCGCGCCCGGCCTTGTTTTTTTTTTGTTTTTTTGTTTTTTTGTTTTTTAATGGGGTCTCACTCTGTCACCCAGGCTGGAGTGCAGTGGTGCAATCTCAGCTCACTGCAACCTCCACCTCCCAGGCTCAAGCAATCCTCATCCTCCCACCTCAGCCTCCCGAGTAGCTAGGACCAAAAGCGCATGCCACTACACCTGGCTAATTTTTTTTTCTTTTTTTCTTCTTTCTTTTTTTTTAAATATATTTTTGGTAGAGATGTGATCTCTCTAGGTTGCCCAGGTTGGTCTTGAACACTGGGCTCAAGTGATCTGCCGCCTCAGCCTCCCAAAGTGCTGGAATGACAGGCGTGAGTCACCGAGCCCAGCCTCTGTGACTTACTTCTTTCGGTCAACACTGTATTTTCAGGATTTATCCATGTTGATGACTTGAGCTGTAGTTTACTAATTTTCTTTTTTTTTTTTTTTTTTTTTTTTTTTTTTTTTTTTTTTTTTTTGAGACGGAGTCTCACGCTGTTGCCCAGGCTGGAGTGCAGTGGCGCGATCTCGGCTCACTGCAAGCTCCGCCTCCCGGGTTCCCGCCATTCTCCTGCCTCAGCCTCCTGAGTAGCTGGGACTACAGGCGCCCGCCACCGCGCCCGGCTAATTTTTTGTATTTTTAGTAGAGACGGGGTTTCACTGTGGTCTCGATCTCCTGACCTTGTGATCCGCCCGCCTCGGCCTCCCAAAGTGCTGGGATTACAGGCTTGAGCCACCGCGCCCGGCCAGTTTACTAATTTTCATTGCTGTATTTCACAACATCCCCTCCACATCCCAAGCTGAAGGAGGAGGGGATGGCAAAATTTGGGTTACATTTGGGAGTAGGTGGGTTTGGCCAGTGAGTTCTCCCAGATCTGTCAGGGATGGGTGTTTTGGCCCAGCGACAGCTTCCTCAGCAGTGTTCAGGCCTCTGCGGGAGGGAGGGACCACGCGGCCTCTCCTTCCTGCAGATCTGAGATACCATGGTTTGCTGTTGGGCTGATTCCAGTCTTCTCAGGATGCTTGAGGGACAGGGAGAAAGATGTTCATGTTGGAGCTGCCTCTCTAGGGAATTTGAAAGCAGAAGTGAGGAGCTTCCTGCTGGAGGCCAAAGCAATGAGAGAAGCTGGGTGATTCAGTCCCCAAGTTTTCAAAGGGCTCTGTGGTCCATAGGCAAGGACAGAAGAGATGGAATTTCAGGAAGGTCCTCTCTGCGTTGGCTTTTCTGGGCACCTGAGTTGGGGTGGAGATGAGAAATGGCATGGGGAGCAGCCAACCAGCTGGCCTCTATTTGCATATTCATAAGCCCCCCATGCTGGTTGGCTGCGCTAAGCAGTCCCCACTGTCCCCAGAGTCAGCGGCTGCAGCAAGACTGGGTCTGTCAGACAGTGCCCTGTGCTAAGAAGGGGCCAGAGGCTCCCCTTACCCAGCCACGGGCACCCGGCCTGCCTGGAGAGGAAGCAGGGAAACCAGAAGCATTTCCTGACCATGGCTCTGTCTGCCCAAGGCTGGTGAAGAGTGGGCTGCTCCGTCTTCTAGGGTGGTTGGCCCCACCTGGCCACAGAGCCCAAGACAAGGACCTCCCGGAGGACCTCTTCCCTGTGAGTAACATCATCCTTTCCGTTTACCTTGCCAGAGTACTTTTTACAAAATTGTGGAAGATTATGAAAATTGTCAAATATGCAGAGAAGTAGACAGAGTAGCATAGCAATACCCACCCCTGTATTCATCACCTAGATTTAACAATTGTTCATATGTATTTGCTTATTTTTGTTGGCTGAAACACTTTCAGGCAAATTATAGACATGGAGACATTTCACTCCCTAATTCCTCACTCCATAATACCGTGTATGCATCTCCGGAGCCCTTTCGAAGCTCTTCTTTCATTAGATTTTCACCCAAGTTCTGAATGAAGGGGTGATTATCATCTCCGTTTTATAAAAGGTGGAATGCAGAAAGTGCGACTTTAGGGCCAATCGCTGGGAGTAGAGCCCAGACCTCCTAACTGCCAGCCCAAGTGCTTGGACAGCCACATGAAAGGATCTCTGATGCCCAGGGGTGTTTTCCTAGAGAGCAAGGAGGCATTGCAGCTGCTGTGTGACCTTGGGCTTGTCACTTTACCTCTCTGGGCTCCCGGTTCCTCACCCATAAAGTAAAGGCATGTCATGAAGATCCCAGGATCCCTAACCCTAGTCTGTGACATTTCCCTTGGTATTTAGAAAAATGAGAAAAGACATTGTAAAGAGTTTTTCACAAAGCTAAACTTATTTGTATATTATGCCTTTCCCCCTTTTATTCTTTTAAAAACAAGGTGGTTAAGATTCTATTTTTTTTTTTTTTTTTTTTTGAGATGGAGTCTTGCTCTGTCACCCAGGCTGGAGTGCAGTGGCATGTCTTAGCTCACTGCAACCTCAATCTCCCGGGTTCAAGCAAGTCTCCCCGCCTCAGCCTCCTAAGTAGCTGGGATTACCGGCACATGCCACCACGCCCAGCTAATTTTTGTACTTTTAGTAGAGACGGGGTTTCACCATGTTGGCCAGGATGGTCTCGAACTCCTGACCTCAGGTGATCCGCCTGCCTCAGCCTCCCAAAGTGCTGGGATAACAGGCGTGAGCCACCCCACCCGGCCAAGATTCTTTAAGAAATAAAAATCATGTGTCAGTGAAGGGAGATGAAAACATTTTAAAAAGGAAATAAAAGTGATGGTAGATAGAGTCTTTTGTATACTAACTTTTTGTGCCTTTACCTGCAAAATAAAATGTCAGTAACTCTCAAACTGGTCCAATATCTTTCCTCTTTGTTTTATTTTTTATTTTTCGTAAACCAATTTTTTATTCATTTTAAATAAGTTTTAAACTACTTTTGTTTTGGGGGGGCTTTTACAATGAAAACTGAATTAGGTCCACTCCAATGTCCACTGATTTATTTTTATGAAATTTGTATGGGCTGGGCGCAGTGGCTCATGCCTGTAATCCCAGCACTTTGGGAGGCCGAGGCAGGTAAATTACGAGGTCAGGAGTTCGAGACCAGCCTTGCCAAGATGGTGAAATCCCGTCCCTACTACAAATACAAAAATTAGCCCGGTGCGGTAGTGGGCGCCTGTAATCCCAGCTACTTGGGAGGCTGAGTCAGAAGAATCGCTTGAACCCGGGAGGCAGAGGTTGCAGTGAGCCAAGATCATGCCACTGCACTACAGCCTGGCAATAGAGTGAGACTCCATCTCAAAAAAAAAAAAAAAAAAAAAAAAAAGAAGAAGAAACTCGTATGATGCTGGCAGGTCATCCTGAAGCTCTGAAATCATATCTATCTTGATTTCCCATTCTGCAGCTTTCTTTTCAACATGTTCTCTGAGGATTTGTGTAAAGAATATACTGCTGTTCTTGCCATTTCCAAAGCAGTCTTTAGAAAAGCCGTATCTATCCCTTTATTATTTTTGGTCCCAAAAGGAGGATTCATAATTACTGTATCAAATGACTTGACATCCTGTTAGGTAACAGGCACACATCACATTGAACCATGTCAATATTTGTTAACTCAAACTCTTCCACATTCCTGTTAAATATTTCCAATACGTCTTCATCTCTGTCAAATCCAACACACAACCCTGCTCCTAACACTGCAGTTCCGATGCTAAGCATTCCACAACTACAGCCTAGGTCTGCAAAAACTTCATTTTCAATGTCATCGTAAGGGTTATAGATTGCATAGAGCATACATGCTGCAATGTGAAGCTTGGTGGGATACTGTTTTAGAAGTAGCTTGGCCTTTTCGAATCTATCCACTTATTGCAGGCAACTCTCTAGTTCCTTAAGCCTTAATTCCTTCATTCTGTTTTTTTAAAAATATAGACTCTCAGGGTTTGAAGGCACAGGATCTCAGGAGGCGACTGGCACCTTGGCCAGGGCCAGAAGACCTCTTCATTTAATGAATGGTTGAAATCTAAAAATATAAAAATCTGGAGACCAGCCACTGTACCAGATGCTTCTAAGCCCTTTCCAGCTCTAGAGTTCTATGGCTGTGGGGGCTCCTAAACCCACCCTAGGAGGAAAGGAAACCAGTTTAAGGAGTGCCTATTTCCAGCACCAGAGAATGCAGGGCCCATCACATGAGATCCTCCCCACCACAATCCTAGGAGAGTGACTGTTATCAACTCCATTTTACAGGCAGAGAAACTGAAGGGAAAAAGGCAAAGTTAATTTGTGTAAGTTCACATAAGAGCTAACAACGGGCTGGACGCGGTGGCTCACGACTATAATCCCAGCATTTTGGGAGGCCGAGGCGGGCAGATCATGAGGTCAGCAGATCGAGACCATCCTAGCTAACATCGTGAAACCCTGCCTCTACTAAAAATACAAAAAAGTAGCTGAGTGTGGTGGCACGTGCCTGTAATCCCAGCTACTCGGGAGGCTGAGGCAGGAGAATCACTTGAACCCAGGAGGTGGAGGTTGCAGTGAGCCGAGATCGCCACTGCACTCCAGCCTGGGTGACACAGCGAGACTCCGTCTCAAAAGAAAAAAAAATAGGTAACAATTCCCCCCCAGGTCTAATACCTGGTAGATCATTCCATAGTGCACAGCCATCATTGATACAGACCACCAGGGCTTCTGACTCCATTGACTCCATTGTGTCTGTGTCTGTGATGGACAGGGCTGTGTGGCCTGGGCCTGTCAGTCTGACCCCCCTCCTCATTTCTGTCATCAGCCAGTGCAGTGAACAGAGCTGCTCAGGGCTGGACCAGAGATGGATGGGTGGCCTCCGATCTGCAGCAGAGCGGGGACAGTGCAGGGGGCTGAACTGTCATAGAGAATGAAACAGGACAACGCTGTATGTGAAAATGCCTTTGTAAAGCATACAAACGCTATGTGACTTTGAGATGTGCTACCCTAAACAAGTCTTCATCAGTAGCTAAAGTTAGCTCTGTCTGGCAAGTATTTGGATGGGAGGCTGTTCAGGAGTACAGTGGATAAGGCAAAAATGTATATATTTGTAGGTGTGATTAAGTCATCATTATTATGAAATGCCAGTGGTGGGCCCTTAGATCCCATGATAAGTGTTGATGAAGGTAAAAGCAGTTGTTTCAGGATAAGGCATTTTCCTCCCTACCTTTCCAATCATGTTGGGTGGTCATCTACTAAGCACAAGGCTGGTCCAATTGGAATCCAACTGAATCTGGGAAATGAATGAACAAAATCCTGCAAAGAAAAACGTATTTTCCCATTAAAAACCAGGCAGGAATTTTATCAAGGAAATAACAATAAAACTTCTTGTATAAATCTGATTTGAGCTTCAATGACAGTGATGAGAATGAGTTAGCATCTCTTGGGCTTCATGAGGTACCTTTTACCTAAGGACTCTCCATAGCCCACCTTGCTTTATTGATTGGTTCTCCCATGACCCAGCTGAAGTGCATCTAAGGTGTTTGCTGTTCCCTAAATGTGTACACATTACAGAAGGGGAGACATGACCTGTGAGCTGCCAGTCTCACCTCAGCTGGCCCCATAGGCAGCCCTTCCCCTTTGTCCCACTGGGGCAGAGCTTCGAGAGCTCTCCAGGGATATTCCATGGAAGGGCACAGATCCACAGGGAGAAAGGCTGCCATGTAGGAGGTGATCTGTGCAGGTGATGATGCCACAGATACTGGCTATTCCTTTTCAGCTCATGTCCAGGTGCTCTAACACAAAGCTGAAAGAGACAATACACAGCCTCTCTCGTAGGTTCCTGCTTGTTTGTTTGTGACAGGGTCTTGCTCTGTCGCCCAGGCTGAGTGCAGTGGTGCTATCATGGCTCACTACAGCCTCAACCTCCTAGGCTCAAGAGGTCCTCCCACCTCTGCCTCCCAAGTAGCTGGAACCACAGACAGGTGTCACCATGCCTGTTAATTTTTTTATTTTTTGCAGAGATGGGATCTGATATGTTGCCCAGGCTGGTCTCGAACTCCTGGGCTCAGGCGATCTTTGAGCCTTGGCCTCCCAAAGCGCTGGGGTTACAGGCATGAGCTACCACATCTAGCTTTATGTCATCCATTATATACTTGAAATTCAAACTCACCCTCATTTTACATTTTCCAGCTATAAAATCCTATGTACCTTCACAGTTATCTTATGAGCCCTGTGTTCTATGTTTGTGTTTGTAGCTAAATTTGCTTCTCCAGTGGGGTTTTTTATTTCTGGTACCCAGGAATATGTATCTTGAAAAGAGTCAATGAGAAAAAAGTGCAGTGTTTTTAGAAAAATAGACTTTACTTATTTTATGTTTTTAGAGACAAGGTCTCACTTTGTTGCCCAGGCTGGAGTGCAGTGGCTATTCACAGGCGTGATCATAGCACACTACAGCTTTGAACTCCTGGGTTCAAGCAGTCCTCCCACCTCAGCTTCCTGAGTAGCTGAGACTACAGGCAAGCACCACCACATCTGTCTAGACTTTATTTATTTATTTACTTATTTATTTATTTGAGATGGAGTCTTGCTCTGTCCCCCAGGCTGGAGTGCAGTGGCTTGATCTTGGCTCATGGCAACCTCCACCCCCATGGTTCAAGCAATTCCTCTGCCTCAGCCTCCCAAGTAGCTGCGATTACAGGCACCCACCACCATGCCAGGCTAATTTTTTTGTATTTTTAGTAGAGACAGGGTTTCACCATGTTGGCCAGACTGGTCTCAAACTCCTGACCTCAGACAATTCGCTCCCCTTGGCCTCCCAAAGTGCTGGGATTACAGGCGTGAGCTCCAGCGCCTGGCCTAGACTTTATTTTTTAGAGTGGTTTTAGGTTCACAGCAAAATTGAATGGAAAGTACAGACAGAGATTTTCCATATATCCCCTGCCTTCAACATGCATAGCCTTCTCCATACATGCAAATTTTTAATTAACAAAGGCAAGATTGCCTTTTTTCATTACAAAACTGAAAACATATCCATTAAAAATATAGAAAACTCAGAAAAATAAAAATAAAAAATAGAGAAAAAAATTACCTGTGATTCTATCACCCATAAACAACATTTTGATGTATTTCTTTCTCTATAATTTAAGTGTGTGTGTGTGTGTGTGTGTGTGTGTGTATATATATATATATATATTTTTTTTTTTTTGAGACAGACTTTCACTCTGTTGCCCACGCTAGAGTGCAGTGGCACAATCAGAGCTCACTGCAGCCTCAGCTTCTTGGTCTCAGTGATCCTCCTGCCTCAGCCTCCCTAGTAGCTGAGACTACAGGCACAAACCACCACACGCAGCTAGATTTTTTTTCGGAGAGACAGGGTTTCACCATGTTGCCTGGGCTACTCTCAAACTCCTGAGCTCAAGCTCTCATCTTAGCCTCCCAAAGTGCTAGGATTATAGGCATGAGCTAACACACCTGGCCTCATATTTTTCTTTGTATTTTTAATATCTAATTTTCTCTTACACCCCCCACTCCAGTTTTATAAAATAATGTTACATAAAGTTTACTTAAACACTATTTTTCAAAATGGTTGCATAATATGGCATCATTTAGATTATACCATACTTTAACCAGTGCCTGCTCTTATTAATAACACTTGGATGGCCATCTTTGACATAAGTTTATGAGTCTAGCCATCATTTTCTTGGCTTAACTTCATAGACATAGACTCACTGATTCAAATGGTATAAACATTTTTAAGTTTCCTAATATATAATCCATGAATGTTTCGAAAAAATATATGAAAACTATGCAAGATTACTGAGAATCAAAGAAATACACATAATGAGGTAACATCGTCACCTATTACAATGGCAAAGATTTAAAAGACAATGCCCAGTGTTGATAAAGATAAGGAGATTTATGTCCTTTTATAGATACATTGGTAGGAGCACAAATTGGCTATTTAAAAGTATATATATACAAGTAACACATGAATATATTCTTATAAAAATTCAATTAATATAGAAATATACAGAGTAAAAGTTGAGGCTGGGCATGGTGGCTCACACTTGTAATCCCAGCACTTTGCGAGGCCAAGGTGGGCAGATCACCTAAGGTGGAGAGTTCGAGACCAGCCTGACCACCATGCAGAAACCCCGTCTCTACTAAAAATCCAAAATTAGCTGGGTGTGGTGGTGCATGCCTGTAATCCCAGCTACTTGGGAGGCTAAGGCAGGAGAATCGCTTGAACCCGGGAGGCAGAGGTTGCAGTGAGCCAAGATCGTGCCATTGCACTCCAGCCTGGGCAACAAAAGCAAAACTCCATCTCAAAAAAAAAAAAAAAAAAAAGTTGAAGGTTCTCCTTCAGTCCCTCCTCTCTACCCCCATTCAGCTGGTACATTTCTGGAGGACAGTTAGAAAAGAAGTAGAACAGTTTAACATAGTCTTAGCCTTTGATGCGATATTTTCACTTCTAGAAGTGTAGTCCCCAAAGATATATGTAGGAGTGTTAATCCCAATATTATTCATAACAATAGCTACAACTTATCAGCAATAACTACGTGCCAGGAACTGTTCTAAAAATATAACTTTAGTTAACTTATTGGATCCAGACATGAATCCCACAATAGCCATAGATATTATGGTTATGCCCATTTTACTGATGAGAAAACTGAGGTACAGAGAGGTCACAAAGCTAGCTAAGTGGCTCTAGGGATTCAAGTCTAGGCAGTCTGACTTGTGGGTCTATGTTCTCCATCTTCGTACTATCTTGTCTATGCTTCTATAATAGTGAAAATATAAGAAGGAATCTATCAAAAGGGAACTTGTTAACTAAATTAGGGTACATCCATACAATGGAATATTATCAGCTTTCACAATGTTGCTGTAGATTGATATTCATCCACATGAAAGATTAAAAATGGGGGCATAAAACTATATATCTATAATACCATTTTTGTTTTTTTGTATATATGTATGTAATTACAAGAAATTATAAACTTCTCTGTACGTGGAGAAAAGAGTTTGGCAAGAATGATAAACACCAAAATTTTAACTGATTTTCTCTGGGAGCAGCATTAGAGTGTCTTTCTTTTCCTCTTAATACATTTCTATATTTGGGAAGTAAAATGATCCTACACTACTTTCATTATCTAAGAGGTGCAATAAAGCTATTTTTAAAGGATTGTGACAATTGCTACCTCCATCAGTGAACATGAGAGTGCTACTAGCTAATTTTCAAACAGAAAGCATCACGGCTTCATGCAGACTTACCCAGATAAAGGGCTGTGGGCAGCACGCCGGCCTCAGCACAGAGGTTTCCTGTTTCTCAGCAGCCCAGAGGCAGAGTTTCCATGATTGCATGGGCGTAAACATCTCTGGGCACCCAACCACGGTGGAGTCTGGCTGGATTTCCAGTTTCTGGCCTCAAGATATTTCTGTTCATTGTTGCTTCATTAAACACACTGGTCCCATCTGTTACCCTAGTAGATCTGTCTTCTGGAGCACACAGACTACACGGAACCTCAGAAACAATACCTTGAATAACCCAGAAGGGAGATTCAGCAATGGTAGTGGTTCTATGCTCTTCTAATCAATGACTCTATCTACCGTCTGTCTTTCTGTCTGCATTGATTTTGTTCCATGCACAAGTCTCCATGCTAGGTGCTGGAGAGATCTGAAATAAAGTATTGTCTATTGAGGAGACAAAAATCAGTATAAATGAAGTATTTATGGACAATTGATTCAATGAAGTTAGCAAACATCTGTTTGGTGACATCTGGCAGTCAGGCACTACTTGGGGACGCAAAGAAGGAGCTCACAGTCTAAAGGGGAAGATGCATTGATCACTTCAGAGAGGAAGTGACATTTCAGTTGGATTTTGAAGGAGGAGTAAGAGTTTGTCAGTGGAAAAGTGGGAGAAGGGCTGGTCGGGCCGAGAGAATGTAAACACAAAGACACGGAGGCTGGAAGGAGCTTGGCCTGTTCCGTGAACACAAAGTCCGGGACAGCTGGACACAGGCAAGTGTTGAGGGTAGTGGCTCAAGAGGAGTTAGATCAAGACCATGTTTGCAAAGAGCTGAGACACCTGAACCTTCTAGTCCATAGGAAACTAGCAAAGACTGATTCCATAGAGGGGCATAAGCAGAGCTACATTTTAGAGGATTAATACCAGTGACAATGTCATTGAAAAAAGGGAAACAATCAAAAGAAAACTTCCACCAGTTCCCATCGCATTTATCCACCTGCCTGCACTGGTGTACATCCACTGTTCTTCCTCTTGCTGCATGGATGAACCGAGCGTTCCTCTGTCTAAAGTCAATCTGTCCGTGTGTGCACTAGATCTCTTCCCCTCCTTCCTACTCAAGCACATGGCTCCAGAAATTCTCCCCCTCTTGCCTACATTAACATATTTCATCTTTCTGCAGCATCATTGTCATTAGCCTACTAATATGCTGTTATTCTGCCTGTCTTGAAAAACTCTCTCTTGACCCTATTTTCTCTTCCAGCACTGTCCCATTTCTGTCCTCTTTACAAAACTCCTTGAAAGAGTTGTCAAATTCAGTGTCACCTACTCCTCTTCTTGTCCTCTCCCTTAAATCCACTTCAGTCAGGCTTTTTCTCCCTGTACTCCACCAAAACTGTTGATCAAGATTCCCAGTGACTCCACATTACTAATTCAAATGGTCAATTTACGATCCCTTTGTGACTTGGCCTCTCCCTCCTCCTAGAAACACTTCACTTGGTTCCCAGGACCTCGCACACCCCTCGGTTTCTGCCTCTCTGACTGTTACTTCTCAGTTGCCTTTGTCGATTCCAGCTCGTGCCCCGAGCCTCTTCATGTCCCTGTGTCCCAGGATTTGGACCTTGGCCCTCCTCCCTTGTCTGTCAACGTTCACTCCCTTTGTGACTTCATCCAGCCACATGCTGACCACTCTCAATTTTTTTTTTCTTTTTTTTTGAGACGGAGTCTTGCTCTGTCGCCCAGGCTGGAGTGCAGTGGTGCCATCTCGGCTCACTGCAAGCTCCGCCTCCTGGGTTCACACCATTCTCTTGCCTCAGCCTCCCGAGTAGCTGGGACTACAGGCGCCTGCCACCACGCCCGGCTAATTTTTGGTATTTTTGGTAGAGACGGAGTTTCACCATGTTAGCCATGATGGTCTTGATCTTCTGACCTTGTGATCCGCCCACCTTGGCCTCCCAAAGTGCTAAGATTATAGGCGTGAGCCACCGCGCCTGGCCGACCCTCAATTTTATATTTCTAGCCCAGATCTCGCGAATGAACCCCAGTCTTATTTCTCCAATTGTTTTCTGGTTTTCTTTTCTTTTCTTTTTTTTTTTTTGAGATGGAGTCTTGCTGTGTCACCCAGGATGGAGTGCAGTGGTGTGATCTTGGCTCACTGCAACCTCCACCTCCTGGATTCAAGCAATTCTCCTGCCTCAGCCTCCCAAGCAGCTGGGACTACAGGTGAGTGCCACCACGCCTGGCTAATTTTTGTATTTTTTTTTTTTAGTAGAGACAAGGTTTCACTATTTTGGCCAGGCTGGTCTTGAACTCCTGACCTTGTGATCCACCCACCTCTGCCTCCCAAAGTGCTGGGATTACAGGCGTGAGCCTCTGCACCCGGCCTCCAATTGCTTTCTTGACATCTTGATGTCTGTCTAGTACTTATATCAAATTTAACATGTCCAGGGTATCGTTGTAGGGTCCCTGTTGGTTAAAATATCAATTTGACCAGTTTAATGATTATGATTATGACTATTTTTAGTCGGAGTCTCCATCTGTTGCCCAGGCTGGAGTGCAGGGGCACGATCTCGGCTCACTGCAAGCTCTGCCCCCTGGGTTTACGCCATTCTCCTGCCTCAGCCTCCCGAGTAGCTGGGACTACAGGCGCCCGCCACCACGCCCGGCTAATTTTTTGTATTTTTAGTAGAGACGGGGTTTCACCGTGTTAGCCAGGATGGTCTTGATCTTCTGACCTCGTGATCCGCCCAACTCGGCCTCCCAAAGTGCTGAGATTACAGGTGTGAACCACCGCGCCCAGCTCAGTTTAATGATTATTATTAGTTAGAAAGCAAGTGACATAGTTGGAGTATAGTGTACTTTGATGCTTTGTGGGAATAAAACAGCTTTAGGCAGCCTTTCCTGAAATAGCTCCCTCCTTCTCCCCAACCACTCTCTCCAGTTTCCAACCCTTTATTGTGCTTTCTCTTCACAGCAGGTATCACACACTGAAAATATATTTGTTTGCTTATTCTCTGCTTTCCCTACCAGACGGCCTGTTCCAGGAGGGCAGACCATACTGATCTTGCTCACTCCATGTGCCCAGAAGAAGGCCCGACACACAGCAGGTGCTCTTTAAACAGTTGTTCAATAAATAGTTGAACATTGAATGCGTAATCTGATTTTTCCGAGAGTTAGGACAGCAATGGTTTTTTTTTTCTTTTTCTTTTTTTTTTATTTTTAAGACAGAGTTTCACTCTGTTGCCCAGGCTAGAACGCAATGGTACAATCTCGGCTCACTGCAACCTCTGCCTCCCAGGTTCAAGTAATTCTCCTGCCTCAGCCTCCCGAGTTGCTGGGACTACAGGTGCATGCCACCACGCCCAGATAATTTTTTGTATTTTTAATAGAGATGGGGTTTCACCATGTTGGCCATGTTGGATGCCAGGGCTCATGAACCTTCTGGGCAGACTCCTGAAATTAGAGACAGGAAGAAAACAGCACATGTGACTTTGAACAGTCCTTTTAAAATTTGAATGTGCAAACATTCAATGCGAAACTCTTGATCTCAGGTGATCCATCCACCCTGGCCTCCCAAAGTGCTGGGATCACAGGCGTGAGATACCGTGCCCGGTCAGAATTTGCTTTTTTTTTTTTTTTTTTTTTTTGAGAAGGAGTCTCACTCTGACGCCCAGGCTGGAGTGCAGAGCCGATCTCGGCTCATGGCAATCTCCACCTCCCGGGATCAAGTGATTCTCCTGCCTCAGCCTCCCAAGTAGCTGGGATTACAGGTACCCACCGACACGCCCAGCTAATTTTGTACTTTTGGTAGAGACAGGGTTTCTCCATGTTGGTCAGGCTGGTCTCAAACTCCCGACCTCAGGTGATCTGCCCGCCTCGGCCTCTCAAAGTGCTGGGATTATGGGCGTGAGCCACCGTGCCCTGCCGAATTTGCTATTTCTAAAAAGTGCCTTGGGTGATTCTGTTGCCCTTAGTCACTAGAAAAGTCACTCTGAATCAAACAAAGCTTGGTTTGACCCCAGTCTGTCACTTACTAACTGCATGACCATAGGGAAGTAGCTTCTTCTCTGATCTTGTTTCCTTATCTGTAGACAATAGGCATGATCACATTCTCATGGAGCTGTTATGACAAATTAATTAAATTAAGCAATGGACGTAGAGTTCTTGGCATAATGCCACTTGTTCAGGTGGCTGCCACTATGATATTATTATTATTATTTTATTGTTATGCCCAAGCAGGAGAAGATTTTTCTCCCTGTAAGATCACTCTGAGAATCTCCTTAAAGTGGGGTTCTGAGACCAGCAGCATCAGCATTACCTGAGAGCTGGTTCAAAATGGAGAATCTCTGCGCTACCCTAGATCTACTGAACTGAAATCTGCACTTTAACAAGATCGCATTGAATGTTTGCACATTCAAATTTTAAAAGGACTGTTCAAAGTCACATGTGCTGTTTTCTTCCTGTCTCTAATTTCAGGAGTCTGCCCAGAAGGTTCATGAGCCCTGGCATCCCAGAATCTGAATCTTTCCTTAGTGACAGTGGCTCTTCACCGTTCTAAGTGCAGAGAAGGAAGCCCAGCTCATTCTGGGTGCACTTCCAGCTGAGGAAATAAGGAGGAGGAATTCCTGAAGCCCCAAACAAGTGCCTGGGATGGATCCAAACTCCATCTTGCTTTCTCCTCAGCCCCAGATCTGCTCCCACCTGGCAGAAGCCTGCATGGAAGGTGAGAGAAGCTCATCTCCTCCAGAGCTGGGTAGAGACTCCCAGTTTCCCTGGAGCCAGGTCCCCAGCTCCAGCCCTGCAGACCCCGAATGGTTTGGTGATGAGCACATCCAGGCGAAGAGGGCCAGAGTGGAAACCATCGTCCGAGGCATGTGTCTCTCCCCGAATCCTCTGGTACCAGGCAGTGCACAAGCTGGGGACAGCCCACGCTGCCCAGAGAAGGCCCGAGAGAGGAAGAGGAAGCAGAGCCTTCCCACACAGCAAGGCCTCCTGATGCCACTCCCTGCCTGGGACCAGGGCAACAGGAAGGGGGGCCCTCGTGTGAGAGAACAACTTCACCTGCTGAAGCAACAGCTAAGACATCTGCAAGAGCACATCCTACAGGCTGCCAAGCCCAGGGACACAGCTCAGGGGCCAGGAGGCTGTGGCACCCGGAAAGGCCCTCTGAGTGCAAAGCAGGGGAATGGCTGTGGGCCTCGCCCCTGGGCTGTGGATGGTGACCACCAGCAGGGTTCCAGCAAGGACCTCTCTGGGGCAGAAAAACACCAAGAATCTGAGGAGCCCAGGTTCCTTCCTTCTGGAGCACCAGATTCGCTGGAGATTCTGAGGAAAGAGCTGACCAGGGCAGTATCCCGGGCTGTGGATTCAGTATTACAAAAGGTACTGTTGGATCCACCAGGCCGCCTGACTCATCTGGGCAGAAGTTTCCAGGGGCAGGTGCCAGAGGGTAGAAGCGAGCCCTCACCTCCTGTGGGAGAGGCCTGTGAAGATCCACTTGCTTTGGCTGCCTTGCCCAGGAGGGTCCAGCTACAAGCTGGGGTCCCAGTAGGAAACTTGTCACTGGCCAAGCCTCTAGATTCTCCTAGGTACCCTATCCCTCCAAGAATGATCCCCAAACGCTGTCAGGATCTCCCAGCAAACTGTCCCTTGACTGCACCTTCCCACATCCAGGAAAATCAGATTCTTAGCGAGCTACTGGGTTATGGATGCAACAATGGCCATTGGAGTAGCAGTCCTCCCCAGGACTCATCTTCCCAGAGGCACCCCTCCTCAGAGCCCGCCCGACGACCTTGGAGAACTACTAAACCACAATCATTGGTCCTGAGCCAGCAGCAGTGTCCCCTGCCTTTCACCTCTGCCCATCTGGAAAGTCTGCCCCTTCTTCCCTCGGTGAAGATGGAACAGGGAGGCCTGCATGCCGTCACTGAGGCACTGCCTTTCTCTTCGGTCCACATATCCTTTAATAGCAATTGAAGTTCTCATTGTTGGCTAGGTACAGTGGCTCATGCTTATAATCCCAGTGCTTTGGGAGGCCAAGGTGGAAGGATTACTTGAGGACAGGTGTTCAAGACTAGCCTGGACAACATAGCTAGACCCCATCTCTAAAAGTAAAAAATTATCTGCACATGATGGTACACGCCTGTAGTCCTAGCTACTCAGGAGGCTGAGGCAGGAGGATAGCTTGAGCCCGGGAGTTCGAGGTTACAGTGAGCTATGATTGCACCACTGCACTCTAGCTGGGCAACAGAGAGAAAAAATGTCTCAAAAAATAAATTAAAATATCATTGGCACTGTGCAGAGAAACAAGAAAACTGAAAGTTGAAGAGGAGGTGGCGACAGATCACTCAGGGTCTTCTTAATGTTGCTCTGGGCCTTCAGCTTAAAGTGGTGACCACATTCTGGAATTTAAGGACCTGGGAAGGTTTACTTACCTTCTTCTATGACCCATCGGGTTCTGCCACTTGACTTATTCCTTTGGGTGTAAAGGGTTTTGTTTTGAGACTCAAATAGGCTTCCGAAATACAACAAATACCCTACGGAAGAAAGAACCCCATAATTTGGTTGTCAGCTGTCCATACACTCAGGAGGAGAAGGTCAAAGGAATGACCTCATCTGAGGTATGGCCTCCCCAACCCCATAACTCTACAAGCAAAAATTCTGTACTGTGTAGATAATTCATGGGGAGCATATGAGGGACCAGAAACTTCTGGGCCAGATGGAAAAAGTTTTCCTCGGGGATTAAACCCAGAGAGGCAGCTGGAAATGGCCAGAAGTCTTCAGTTTAAGGAACAACTTCCAAGCTGCAAGGGAGTGCCTGGAGACTAGGGGCTGGGCATATGAAGGGAGAGGAGGCTCCCCATGAGGAGGCCTGAGTGGCCCAGGTTGATCTGCAGGGGTCTGGATCTTATTGCATCATCTTTGCAACCCTTAAGCAAACGCTACTCTCTTAATGTATTTCCCAGAGTAACCCTCGGGATATAAATAATTGTTGAGTTAGGAGAAAAAGTACCTTGGGGAAATACTGAGATGGTTTATTTTCTGCAGGAATTCTCAGAGCCTTTAACATGAGTAAGTGGAAGCTCTAAGAGGAGAATGTATACAGCCCCAAACCCATATGACCCATAGAATAATCCACTTCCAACAAGCGTCTTGCAGAACTTGAGTTCTTGAGAATGTATTTTGGATGTTGCTTTTTAAGCTAGCTGTGCTCACGTTGCTGCTTCTTGTGGGCAGCTTTGAGGCGAATCTCCAGAGGCTGATGAGTCTGTGGAGTTGCATATCCAGGTGAGAACAGTCGTGTCCTTTGCCTGGCAGCTGCTGTGCGGGCAGTGGGATGGGGTGGGACCAGCTCATTACCATGCCAGACCCTGCCTTTGTGTCCTAAATGCCACGAGCGCCCCCTGCCGGTCAAAGGTGTTGGAAACACCCCAAAGTTAACCTGGAAGTCAGCGAGCAACTGTAAAAGCAACGCTGAGAATACTTCACTTGCCACCACTCTTGGAGGCAGAGATTCCACCACAGACAGATTTTCTTTATAAGAAAGGCCAACTGTCTGGGCCTTTGATAACCACTGGTTGACTCTCCATTAAATACAGACAGCTGCAAAAACACCTCAGGCAGATGGTCCCCCAGAATTTGCTATTTGTTGAGCACCTACATGTGCCTGTTGCTGGCCCCCCCCAAACTGGGGATTGGGCTCAGAGAGCTTCTGGAGGTTTGGGGCCTATCCTAAGAAATACCTAAGCCAGGACTGGCTGCATGGGTGAAGTATTTGACTATCTTTGGAATGACTTGGGGCCCCCTGGCCCCTCAACTCTTCCCCCATTCCTGCTGCCTATATTCCAAGACCAGAGATTTATTCCTGTGGACCATGAAAACCACCTGAGAGCAAGCTGCTTTACAGCATAAAAAGAACGTTTACGTTCACATGACATCCTGTGACACAGGGAGGGCAGATGTGAAGATCATGAGGGCAGCATTGACAGAACACTTTCTCCGTGGCAGGCATTGCTACCAGCATTTCACACATATGTGCCCACCACCACTTAGCTACAATTCTGAAACCCATAAAGCCCTATGATTTTCCCCCCACTTAAGACTGATGCAATATTTTTTTCGGTAGCAAAACCTGGCCTGCACTGACTGGAGGCTATTTATAGATTTTATCCCACTTAGTAAGTCATACATTTTGCTGCAGAAATGTGAATGCCATTGGATTATAGACTGTCTCAGCTGTGGATGTTAATGAATGCGTGGTACACACATCATATTATCTTTATAAGCTAACAAATTCTGAAACCTGAACTCCATTTGGCCCAGCATTTCAGATAAGGGGTTTAGACCTGTATTATCTCACTGTTCTCAAGCATCCATTCTAAGATTGGGTATCCAAGAAGCAGAGACAGAGAAAGGAGCTAACTCGCCCAAAGCCCCAAGACACACTAATGAGCAACCAGGATTCAAACCCGGGATCTGATGGCCAAGTACAAGCTTTAATCACTATACTGCACATCTTAGCAATGAGGCTCAGAGTAGTTAAGTGGCTGGCCCAAGGTCACACAGCTAATGGCAAAATCAGTGTCTGAAAGTGGGTCTTTGGAATCCCAATCCAGGATTCTTTCCACAGCACTTGTGGATCTGTAGGAAGGATAAGTAGGGCTGATGGGGTAGCAGGGAGGGGCCTTCTGTGCAGCAACCAGGTGCCTGGGCCACCTATAACTAGTCAGTTGGTCTGGTTTCTTCTGGTTAAACAGATTCGTCCTATGTGGAAGTCTTAATTGTCTTAAGCTACAGCTCTCAGATCTGAGATCCCAAGTTACTCTGTGTAATGCTTCTCAGCCAGCCTAAGGAGTGTCCCTGAAAATGCAAGGCGTATTTGTGTAAGAATCTTTTTTTCATTTCTGTCCTGCTCCAGTGCTAGGCAGTCACATCACAATTCTCCAACTCTTGTTAAAGGGGAAGGAATATGTCTGTTCCCAGAGTAAGGTATAGTTTGGAATATAATTTCCATATATGTGTATGGATTAAGGTTGACCGTTCACTCACTTACTCCTTCACACAACAAATATTTATTGAGCACCTACTATGTTCCTAGAACTGGGCTAGGCACCAAGATGAAAAGATAAGGTCCTCACTCTCAAGGAGCTCACAGTCTAAACGAGGAGACAAACATGCAGTAAAAATTCCAATAAGGTCATTGCTGACACAGTTTGTACAAAGGGTCTTCACAGCCCAGGTTAAGGAAGGCCTAATTTGGCAAGGAAGGGTTTAACAGAGGCGGGAGCTTCTGAGCTGAGACCTGAAAGATGAAGGACAGTTCTGCCAGGCAAATGGAGAGTGGGTGCCACCCAACCATTTAAGCTTCTTGAGCAAGAGCAAAATGTGAGCTGGTACTCAGCTTGCTTAGATGTTTCCTGGTTATAAAGGCAACACTACAAAGGCAATGATAAGAGTGACAGCCAGAATGGGGACCACCTAGCTTATTCTTCTCGTTTTACAGCTGAGGAAACTGAGGCAGAGGGGGGAAGTAAATCTCCGCTTGGGGATTTGAAATCATTTATCTGGGACAGAACTGCCATCTCTTCCCATCCCACTGGGACACCACACACACACACACACACACACACACACACACACACACAAAATACACCAAACTGTATTTGACATCATCTGTGGTACATAACTTTTCCACATCGAGATGGTTTTCACATCCTGTGACTTAACTGTGCACATATGGCATTCAGCTTATTTGACCAGAGTTTCCAGAGACAGAAAAATGGAGGAAATACACAATTCCAATCAGAAAAACAAAACGAAATCAAATAGAAACCACAGGAACAAGGAATTCACTAGTTAATTGATAAACTGGCATTTTAAAGTGTTCATTTTCCTTGACACTGAGATAAATCCAGGAAGGTCTAAACCCTGGTCACTTGAAGAAGGCCAAACTAATGTTTTTCTTCGCACGATATCCCAGCTCCAACCTCCTGAAGGCTTATTTTCCTGATGTTCAGGTAAAGTCACTCAACTAAATTGCAGCTTCTGCAGAACTCCCACGTGACAGTGTTTCGCCTGGTGTGAGGCAAGTCCTAGGTCATCGTATGTGCTCTTCAAGCTCCCCTTAGTGTTGTTGATGGAATCGGTGCAATGTCCACTTCTGGGCTGAGACTCTACCCAAATAATCATGAATAACTTTAGGCTAGAAAGGTTGGCTGTCTAAATTCTTAAGCTACTGAGCTGTAGATAATCCCCCCAAACAGAAACACATGGGCAGGAAAAGTAGCGGGAAAGAGAAACACTAGTTAGTGGCCTTTTTGGCTAGTTTTCTGCCTTGGCTGGGGACACTATGAAAAAGAAAAAATAGGCTGGGTGCAGTGGCTCACGCTTGTAATCCCAACACTTTGGGAGGCCGAGGTGGGCAGATGGCCTGAGGTCAGGAGTTCGAGACCAGCCTGACCAACATGGTGAAACCCCGTCTCTACTGAAAACACAAAAACTAGCTGGCGTGGTGGTGGGCGCCTGTAATCCCAGCTACTCGGAGGCTGAGGCAGGAGAAGGAGAAACATTTGAACCTCGGAGGCAGAGGTTGCAGTGAACAGAGATCACGCCACTGCACTCCAGCCTGGGCGACAGAGCGAGCCTCCATCTCAAAAAAACACACAAAAACAAAAAACCATATATATATATATGTAGAGAGAGAGAGAGTGTATGTGTGTGTATCAGACACTGGCAAATTTATGTTCAAGTTGCTATAGTTCAAAACTGAGTGAAAGTACATACAGATGAAGTGTGACAATAAGGAAAATCAAACTAATTGTTGGGACCAGACCTCTCCTTTTCCCATAAAAGGTTTCTGAGGGCCTCCTTTACCTTGGGTGTTGGGTTAGGGGCTGTTAATACTTTTGGCCTACATCATTCAAACTTTTCTTTCCTCATATTCAGTTGGTTGGTTGATCCCTGAAGCAACCTCTGATGTTGATTTCAATTCATTCCACAATTCAAAGTTGCTAATAAACTGCTCCCTGACCTATACCTTGCCCTTCCCTTGGCCCTTTATCCAGGCAGAAGGCCCCAGGCCTGCCATGCAATCCACCTGGGTGCAGCAAAATCTGGCACCACACTGGTCTTGACCCCTAAGTCCCACTCAAACACCACATAAAGCTTTTCATGGGTAAAACAACCCTCATGAATCTAGCATATAAAAAAAAAAATTTGTTATAACAGGTACTGAAGCCAATTTAGATTTTTCCGAGTATTACTGAATAGGCTTGGAAAACAGCGGTGGCTTCGCTTGTTTTTTTAAAGGAAGCCCCTGTTAATGCTGGTTAAAGCCATGTATATGAACCCCTATACTGAGCTGGAAGCAGACGGTTCTAATTCAGAGCACCTCGTGGCAAATGTCTGACTGGATGGACCTCTTGTTTGTACAGTTCAACCGCTGCATTACCTCCCAGATGATCAAGTGGTTCAGCAACTTTCGTGAGTTTTATTACATCCAAATGGAAAAATCTGCCCGGCAAGCAATTTCAGATGGTGTCACAAATCCCAAAATGCTGGTGGTTCTCCGCAATTCAGAACTTTTTCGAGCTCTCAATATGCACTATAACAAGGGAAATGACTTTGAGGTAAGACCATGTACTGGGGTCCCATGAGGTCTGATGAGTGTCTTCCCTACATGATTCGAGTTTTAGGAAAGATCCCCCTTCTGTGTCTCCTTAAGTTACTGACAGCCAGGGCAGCCTGGGCCAATCTCTGTATCATCCACAAAGATCACAGCCTCAATAGCTTCACTCGGGCAACAGGTGGAAGCAGCAAACTGAGTCTACAGCCAGTCTTCATTCTGAAGCTTAGGGAGAGGTCTGCCAGGTGTTATACCATCTTAGACTGAATACCCTGTCGTTATCAAGTTACATTATTTACTGACCTTTTTGCCTTAGTGCCAGGAGGCTCAGGACAGAATGCTGAGCTCAGTTGTGACACCTAGTCTTGGCCTAGGTTTTTTCAACAATTTCTATGCTTTTCATGATTTGGTTCTTATCTGTATTTTCCCTTGAAAGTGTATCTGTGGGCCTTCTATGGAAGGCCCCTCAAATCACCTCAAATCCTTTCTGGAAATAACAATAAACAACACTCAAGCTCAGTCCCTCGGGGATCCCTGTGAAGGCACACTGGTGGCACCTCAGAGGTAAAGCATCAGTGAAGGGTGAGCCTAGGTGTCAGTGGTGCTCATTCCTAATCAAGAGATGCGTGGTGCCTCATGCACAGCTGACAGCTCTGTCAGGCTGGCATCCGATTCTGCAGGTGCTGGGTATATCTGGTCACAGATTACATTTCCCTCTTCTTGCTTTCTCCCTTGACTGTGATCACCAAGAGTGGTTTATTGATACCTCCAAGAAATACAAGAACTGTGGTCATCCACTGGTTGACTGGTCAGTCAGAATACGTTTGGAAAGCTAAGGCTACCTGTGGGGAAAATTGTCCATGTCTCCCTTTCTGAGGCTCAAGGGGTCAGGGCCAGTATGGGACAGGCAGCACTGCCGCATCTTTCCACACAGGGTGGTTACTTGGCCTGCAGTGGCGGCAAGCCCCAAGCCAAGCTGGGTCTGGAGCTTGGCGGTGCAGCAACCGATCATTCATGGTGCCAGTCTGCGTTAGGATTCTGGAACAGCACCCCTGTCAACCGGCTCTGAAAGCAGGAGTGTAAGCTCTTCAGACCCAGCCCTAAAAGGCAGTGGAATGAGGTATGACAGTCAGAAGCTTGGGGGCACTCCTTCCACAGTTAGTACTAGGGAAAAGAATACCAAAGTCTCTTTGAGCCACAGATTTACTTTCAGTAAGATTTTCTGACCTACTTAGTAAAAAGTCACCCATTAGCGGGATCAGCTTCTCCTACAAAGGAAGTGTCCTTAATTCACCTTCTCCCAGGACTTTCTCATTGGAGCTGTCATATCAAGGTTTGTGTCTGATGAGGGAGCAGAGGATTCCTAGGGTTGCAGAATCAGGGGCCGGTGGAGCAGGGATGCTCCTAGCCCACTTCCCAAGAAACAGGCAGCATCCGCTAGTGAGGGTTCTGGCACCAATGCTCCCCAACATCACGTCTTTTCTTTCTTGTGGGTCTCTTTGGAAATGCAGGTTCCAGATTGCTTCTTGGAAATTGCCAGCTTGACGTTACAGGAGTTCTTCAGGGCTGTCTCCGCAGGGAGAGACTCAGATCCTTCCTGGAAGAAACCCATTTATAAAATTATTTCGAAACTGGACAGTGACATCCCAGAGATATTCAAATCTTCCAGCTATCCCCAGTAGCTGTTTCGGGGTTAAGATCTCACAATGTGAGGAGTGACTGGCTAGGGTTTCCTGGGTTTGTCTTAAATGGTAATATAGCTGTAGTCATATAAAAAGGGCACAAGGAAATCTCCTCTACCAAAATAGGTACTATTACCATTTTGATCATTTATTTCCCTTTCCAGAATCATCAGAAATTGAACTTTAACTATAAAATGGACTAACTGTATTGGTAGTATATTGTAAAAGGAACACAAGTTTTCAATCAGAAGACTTGAAGCTCAACTCCATTGTTTCCAGATGTTGTGACCCTGGGAACTTCCTGGTATCTCTGCATCTGTAAAATGAGGTTGTTAAGGATTAAAGGACAGTATGTCCTATGCAATGTTCTTCACACACAAATGTTAGTTTTTTGAACCCCTCTTTCAGATAAGGTTATCTTATTAGGGGTTTTTACAAATTGCTGTTTTTAGTTTCCTACTTATAAAACGCCATCTATTTGCTAGATACTTTCACATACTTTATCTTTAAGCTTTTCACCCTGAAAAGTAGTTATTATCATCATTTTAAAAAATGACCAAACAGAAGCTTTAGAACTGCAAGGTAACTCGCCAAAGCCTATGAGGCCAGGGCATCTGGGTTGATAGGGACAGTCAGGAGCCTGGAGGAACCAAGACTTTCTGATGCCCGACTGCATGCTGGACCCATCTCCTGCAGCTAACTCAGGATCTCAGGTAGGACCCCACCCCTAGTAAGCATCCAGCGCTGACAGGGCACCATCACCTGACAACTCCTGCCCAGCACTTAGGAGCACTTCACCGCCCAAGATTTCTGCTGATCATTTCAGCAAACTCAAGACAAACTTTCTGCAGGACTTGAGTGTTGCTATTTATTCACATTTGTCTGCTGGAAGAGTTTATCAGCTGGATAATGCAAATAGTCTCCAGTTGACCAATGCAATTGGTGCCCCAACCTCATATATGCAGAAGCTGAACTTCAGACTGTGAAAGGTAGAAAGGGCCTTAGGAGATCATCTGGCCCACGCTGCTTAAATTAGGAAGGAAGAACTGTGGTCCAGACAGGAGGCTTGCACAGGCTGTGCACAGCCTTGCAGATGATAAATGGCATAACTGGGACAAATGCAGCATCACACAGAAATGGAAATTCTCCCACTCCGTAACAAAATTACAGTCCATGGCTGACCTTCCACTGATGAAGGAATTCATGAAATCAACATTTACCCCACTGCTGGCCCAACACAAATTGTGACCCACTCTTGAGCATACAGGCGAGACACGTACAAAGCTGAGTAACTGCATCTGTCTTCTAAGCTAGTCAGGATCAAGTCTTTGTAAGCACTGCCAAAGGTACGCGGGGTTGGGTGGGGGTAATACATAGCTTGGGCTTTGTAGTCCTGATAAGGGGTGTCTGTGAGTTCATTAGCTTCTTTCCTGTCTATATAAAACAAGTTTCATATTTGGCTACTCAAATTCCATGATTTTTCTGTTGGGGCGCTGCTGGAGCAGATGAGATAAAATCCCTAAACTATTACTAGAACTATCAGCATAAAAAGGTATGAAAGATGAATTTTCCTTCGAATTTTCTCTTCAAACAGATGAAAGGAAAAACAAAACAGACTTAGCCCAAACCCATCTTTACAGGCTAAAGGTTATTAAGCGCCCTCCAATACATCCAACTGCACTCAGAAGATCTTTGCTCTATTTTCACAAAAATGAAGGAATCTGCCAAAACTAAGTTTTAAACACAGGCAAGCATGGAGTGCTCTGAGCACGGGCAATCAGTTTTCTGTGTCTGGAGACAGTAGAAGAACCCTCTATCCAGAGTGACATTACATACCTAAGTTAGGCACACAGGGGAAACAAGTTCACATGATTGTCCAATTGAGAGCAGCCCTTCTTCTGTCCCAAACCTGAAATTCATTAGTGTGTGTTTAAAGGCTGAGCCAAGTCACCTCCAGGGCAGTGAACCTTGTCTCAGGGACCAATTAGATGAAATGTACAAGCTCAAATTGAAAACATTTGTGTATTGCACTCTTTCCAGGAAGTGTTCTCTAACCACTGAGCTAAACACAGAAGAATGTATAAATACATATGCTCTGCCAACAGAAGAATTCTATTATAATTTTCTGTTTCTACCAAGTGTGTATCCCTCTGTGTTGGAAACACATGGAGTGTAAGCTGAGTGGGTTATTATGTTCTTTTAGCAATCACACTTTGCCAAAGGTCTGGTCATTCTTTCCATTAAGGTATATGAGGGCGCTATTTTATTTTTTTGAGACAGGGTCTCACTCTGCCACTCAGGCTGGAGCACAGTGCCACGATCACAGTAGCCTCGATCTCCCAGGTTCAAGTGATCCTCCCACCTCTGCCTCTCGAGTAGATAGGACTATAGGCACATGTCACCATGTCCAGCTAATTTTTTAAAATTTTTCTGTAGAGATGGGGGTCTCACTATGTTACCCAGGCTGGTCTTGAACTGCTGGACTCAAGCAATTCTCCCACCTCAGCCTCCCAAAGTGCCAGAATTATAGGCATGAGCCACCGTGCCCAGCTTTGGGTGCTACTCTCTCCTAGATTAGACATGTTCAAATACTGCATAATTGTCTAATTTTTCAATGGTGGACTACAGGGTCTGTACTGTGGTTTATGATGATGGCACTACTGAGGGGTCAATGCCCAATTATCAATTAAAAGCAGGCAGTTGATTGGTATCCCATGGAGGAAAATGTTCATTAGGAACCTTTATTTCAAACACGGTTTCATATAGTATACAAATCCCAAACCAGACTCAAACGGTGAGAGGCTGAAGGCATCTCCTGGACATGTAAGGCGTACCTAAACAATTTATTTTCCATCAGAGAATGAGCAAAGCATAAACAGCAAACAGATAGCACAGCACTCTTTAATAAAGCTCTAACACCCAGCCCTCTTACGTAGGTCCACTTTTAAAAGATTGTCTTTGCTCTCAATGACAAAATATAGAATCCTCAGAAGAAAATAATTTAAAATTGCACTTCCCTAACCTAATTTTACAAGTGTCTTGAAAATATATCTTTGGCTGCACACGGTAGCTCATGCCCGTAATCCCAGCACTTTGGAAGGCTGAGGTGGGAGGATCGCTTGAGCCCAGGGGTTTGAGACCAGCCTGGGCAATGTGGTGAGGCCCCGTCTCTACCAAAAAAGAAAATACAAAAATTAGCCAGCATCATGGCGTGTGCCTGTACTCCCAGCTACTTGGGCCAAGGCTAAGGTGAGGATCATTTTAGCCTGGGAGGTTGAGGTTGCAGTGAGCCGGCAATCATGCTACTGCACAGCCCTGGGCAATAGAGTGAGACCTTGCCTTAAAAAAAAAAAGAAAAAAAGAAAAGAAAGAAAGAAAAAGAAAAGATAAAAATTATTTCTTTTAAAAGTCCTAAAGGCCGGACGTGGTGGCTCACGCCTGTAATCCCAGCACTTTGGGAGGCCAAGGCGGGTAGATCACCTGAGGTTGGGAGTTCGAGATTAGCCTGACCAACACGGAGAAACACCGTCTCTCCAATTTTGCATTTTTTGTAAAAATACAAAATTAGCCAGGAGTGGTGGTGCGTGCCTGTAATCCCAGCTACTTCGGAGGCTGAGACAGGAGAATCGCTTGAGCCCAGGAGGCAGAGGTTGCAGTAAGCCGAGATCGTGCCATTGCACTCCAGCCTGGGCAACAAGAGTGAAACTCTATCTCAAAAAAAGAAAAAAGTCCTTACAAAATTAGCCAAAATTTTGGTAACCAGTTTTCTGAAGTCCTATATAGTCTAGATTTTCATAATAACTGATTCTAGTCCTTTTATTTACAGTTTTGATCCTTTGCTCTGTAAAGCAGATCATAGTTTGATAATAAATACAATCAAAACAAAACAGAAATTTAAAAAATCCTTTGATGTTTTTACACAAACTGTTAAGTATTACACAGATTTCACATAAAGCAAGATCATCAGACAAGATAATGAAACAGTGACAGGCAAGAAAGAGATACTGAATACTTTAGCTAGAACAATATAGCTCTATCAGGCTGAGGATTTTATACATTTGAATTTGAGTTCTGTATAAGTCTTAACTGCTTCAGGGATTGAAGCTTTGGGGTGGCGAGAAATGAACTTGTGACAATATGGCAAATATAATGCATTTCATGAAAGTATTGTATACAATATTCGTGGTCAGATTTACCACAAATATACACATATACACCTGTAAGGTATAAGTTCAGATGATCTACTTGAGAGTATTAATAATACATGCTGTACCTTTGAGGTAGATCATGGTATTTACATTTACAAAGAGTTACTAAGCACTCACCTGTGGAAGAAGATGATTCATGAAAAAGTATTTTTCAGGATTCGACAATTCCTACACAAAGAAAAAGCTTTTTTTTTTTTTTTGAGATGGAGTCTTGCTCTGTCACCTAGGCTGGAGTGTGGTGACACCATCTCGGCTCACTGCAGCCTTTACCTTCCGGGTTCAAGCGATTCTTGTGCCTCAGTCTCCTGAGTAGCTGGGATTACAGGTGCATGCCACCACGCCTGGCTAATATTTGTATTTTTTTTTTTTGAGACAGAGTCTCGCTTAGTCGCCCAGGCTGGAGTGCAGTGGCGCGATCTCGGCTCACTGCAAGCTCCGCCTCCCGGGTTCACGCCATTCCCCTGCCTCAGCCTCCCGAGTAGCTGGGACTACAGGCGCCCGCCGCCTCGCCCGGCTAGTTTTTTGCATTTTTAGTAGAGACGGGGTTTCACCGTGTTAGCCAGGATGGTCTCGATCTCCTGACCTCGTGATCCGCCCGCCTCGGCCTCCCAAAGTGCTGGGATTACAGGCGTGAGCCACTGCGCCCGGCCTAATATTTGTATTTTTAGTAGAGACGGGGTCTTGCCATGTTGGCAGGCTGGTCTTGAACTCCTGACCTCTGGTGATCCGCCCGCCTTTGCCTCCTAAAGTGCCGAGATCACAGGCGTAAACCACCGCACCTGGCCCTCTTTGCAATAACCTAAGTAGTACAACCAACTGCCTAAGAGTTGAATGCTCAGTCCTATTAAAAAAAAACAAAAAACGCAAAACAGATGCTAGCCTCCAGAGGAAGAGGGAGTGTTTGATGAACTGCTGAAGGCAGGTGGACAATGAACACAGTAAAGGAACAACCCAAAACGTCGCCAGTTTGACATGTCCATCTGCTCACTAGGGGTCTGCTTTTCTTTCACTAAGAGTTTTTCAGGGTGATTTCATTTCTCACCATCTCACCCCTTCATGCTCAGAAACTCTTGTTTTGCCATTTCCAATTCTCCAGTCACACCTCAAACAAATGTCAGTTCCTTTTCTTCTCTTAGGAAAACCCTTCTCTTTCCCCTACTTACTGATTTCTGTGGCTCTGACTTCCATGCCCTCAGTAACTGCTTCTGGACTGGAGCTTCAGCTGTCAGCAAGAATGTTGTTCCTCCCTTTACCTTTTCCCCACTTTATCATCAGGTATCTGACCTGACGCTGCTTCCCCCATCCCATTTGCTTTCCACCTCACCTAATACCTTTCCCAAGTCGAGTAGTTTGTTAGGTGCACGGGCTTTGGAGTGTCTTTTCATCCTGGCTCAACCACCTATCAGCTACAGATCTCTAAACTATTTATTCTTCTTGGCCTCAGCTTGGTCATCTGTAAAACAGAGATAACAGTATAGCACCTACCTCATAATACTGTTCTAAGGTTCAGGTAAAACAATACATGTGAAATGCTCAACACACTTCTAGAGCATAGTATGTGCTCAGTAAATGTGAGCTGTATTACTGCTCAGCAATCATAAATTGTTAGTAAAGTCATGAATTTGTACTGCTTCACAGTGAAAAAGAATTCTTAGCTTAAGAACATCACTGACGTGTAACACTGACGCAACCATAAAACTTAGCTTTAAACTATGTTAATATAGTTTGAGAAGAAAACCCAGCTAAAAAGCTTTGTGCTATGAAGTTTATATGCATTTCCTCATTTACTTTTTAACTACAACCTCATGTTGACATGTTTACTTGACAAATGGCATGACAACTATTGCTGTTTCTTGGTTGGTTGCTCAGACACTGACCTGCTTTTTCCTTACACAGGGGGATACACTGCGTTTTTTTTTTGTTTGTTTGTTTTGTTTTGTTTTGTTTTTTTACGGAGTCTTGCTCTGTGGCCCAGGCTGGAGTGCAGTGGTGCAATCTTGGCTCACTGCAAGCTCTGCCTCCCAGGTTCAAGTGATTCTCCTGCCTCAGCCTCCTGAGTAGCTGGGACTATAGGCGCACACCACCACGCCTGGCTAATTTTTGTATTTTTAGTAGAGACGGGGTTTCACCATATTGGTCAGGCTGGTCTTGAACTCCTGACCTTGTGATCCACCCACCTCTGCCTCCCAAAGTGCTGGGATTACAAGTGAGCCACTGCACCTGGCCTACACTGCAGACACCCTCTTAATTAAAAACTCAGTGGCTAATGTGGTATTTCTAAAATTATGCAACTTGCCATCTCTAACCACTGCTTCTTGGGGCTGTATCTATGTCCACTGAGTAGACTAGTCTTGGCTTGCATATTTTCTTAACTTCTGTACAGTTATTCAAAACATCTCTGTAGTTGTTCCACTTGTTAAAAGGGGCTGGTTCATTGCTTTCTTGAGTTGGTGAGGCGTGGGGAGGGAAACATAACTGGAATCCTGGTTCCCCCCGACCCTTAACAGTTTAATCCATATTCAGGATTATTTTTTCAAAAAGATGTTTTTTTTGTTGTTGTTGTTGTTGTTTTGGGGGATACAGGATCTTGCTCTGTCACCCAGGCTGGAGTGAAGTGGCAAAATCTTGGGTCACTGAGCTCCTCCACCACCTCCTGAGCTCAAGGGATCCTCTCCACCTCAACCTCCTGAGTAGCGGAGACTACAGGCATGCACCATCACGCCTGGCTATTTTTTGTAGACATGGGGTCTCACCACGTTGCCCAGTTTGGCGTGGAACTCCTGGGCTCAAGAGATCCGCCCACCTCAGCCTCCCAGCGCTGGGATTACAGGTGTGCGGCATCACACCCAACCTGCTTTTTTTGAACGGAAGTAATCCAGCCTCCTTTCTGGTTCTTTTCATTTATAGTCATTAATGTCGATTATCTTCTCCTCTGCTCTTTCATGAGTGTGGGATGGTGATTATCAGAATATTTAAGGCTCTAAATGTCTTCTGGCTAGTCTGTTTCTACATTGTCTTTTTCAAATCAAGCTTTATGAGACAATGGGATTGTGAATGAAGTTTTGCTGACTTCTACTGTATTAAATTTCTAACAAAAAAACACAATTACATCAAGCAAAATGCATTTTTGATAAATACCCCAAAGTTGCTTTTGCTCAAGATTCCTATCTTGGCATTTAGATACTTCTTTTCACACATACTATTACTTCATTAGAGCTGAGCTTGCTGACTCTGAACCAATCAGAACAAACCCCAGAAACTCTTATTTCCTATAGAATTCTTGCCAAAAATGGTGCCCCAAAAAAGAATTTCTAAGGTAGGCAGTGGGATGTAGGTACAAGAACAGAACACAAATGCAAACTGCTTTGTTGATTGTAATTTATCAGCAAGTCCTGGGAACAGAAAGTGTAATAACACTGGACTTTCCTAAAATACTTTAATTTTGACATACTAGTTGCAAAGACAATTTAAATCCTCATGCCATGTGAATGGTAGACATGATTATGTATCCTTATGCTGTGGAGACAGTAATCACCTAAAAAATGTGAGGCAAGGTTTGACAGGTTGACTCAATGCTTAGAAAATGCTATTTAAAGTGACTGTTTCTATTTCTTCATTATAAAGCCATGCCTATTCAATTCAAACACATCAGGGCATTTCTCTGGGAGGCCAATAGTCTTCTTACTAAAGGACTTCTTTAGGACTAAAACGATATGACTATTTACTGAGTAGGTCTCAAATGTTCTGAAGTGTGGCAGAAAAAGAACTTCCTAGCATTCAATTTGTACCAACATTAAGATCAGTAACAGATTCTGACGCTCTGGGGTGTATATTTCTCATTTTACTCCCTTCAAATAAAGCAAGTGACCATGCTTTAACTACTCAAAAGCATAGTTACTGAGAAAAGCACCAATATTGATGACCTCATGAAAAAAAAAAAGACTAAAAAGCCACTTCATGTTGCAAAAGCTATGCTACTTACTCCCTCAAAGAGGTAGTCCCCAACAATATAAAGTCCTGAATTTAAGGCATGATGGGACTACAAGCAAAGTGACTCATTCTATACTCATTCTCTTAACAGTTCTTCACATTCCTACATGGAGTTCTGAATCTTGATTATGGTGGCAGTGATTACATGAAGCTACATGAGATAAAACTGCACAGAACCAAACACAAATACATGAAGCTACATGAGATAAAACTGCACAGAACAAAACACACACACACGAGTGCTTGTAAAACTGGTAAAATCCGAATAAGCTCTGTGGAGTGTATCAACATCAACTTCTTGGCTTTTAAAAGTTTTGACACACACTTCTCATTGTATAAAATGTTATCATCGGGGATGGCTGGTTGAAGAATACACTAGGACTTCTCTGCACATTTTTTCTGCAACTTCCTATGAATCTGTAACTATTTCAAAACAAAAAAAAATTTTTTAAATGAGAAATCAGAATCTTTGGGGAAAAGTTCTACTGAAGGAGTGACGTACTCTAAAGAAGACCCAAAAAAGTCCACACCACCATAGAGTGTATTTATAAGGACGCTTACGCCACAAATAGAGATTAATTATCTTAGGTATCAAAGCAGATTAATTTAGAGAGATACAATCTAGCTTACTGAAAATAGCAATTCTCATTTTGTTGAGGTTTGTTCCATTTTGTCTCTGATAACTGGAACTACAAACTAGTTCTGCTCTCCTTAAAATCAGAAAGGACAAGCCACAGAAAAATAATTTGTTCTGCCCACCCACTGCACTTCTCTTCTCCCATCTACAACCTCCTCCACACACCAGATTTCTCCTCTAAGCTTTCAAGTTTAAATAAAACTGGACTACAACTCATGTCTGTCTATCGTGAGGAAACTTCACAACAGAAAACGCCTAGGCTTGTTTTCAGGCCCACGGGCAAACATATGTTTTAGATTAAAAGGCATTTTAAATCTTGGCTTTATGAGCTCCCAAGAAGCCAAACTGTCCCTATGCCTAAGCTGTTCCCTTGGCTATCAAGCACCTTTGGAAGCCACATTAACTCTTTCAGGCTAGGTGGATTTTCTTTTGCACATTTAAAGAGTTTTATTAACAAGTATCCTTCCAACAACTATATCTTTCACACCTGCAAAGTTAACCAATAGACCAGGGCCTTCAAAAATTTTGCTTAATGAACCCATCATCAGCTAGAGATGAAATAAAATTTAAAATCCCCTTTACCCCACCGGTTCTCAAAGTTGGCTGCATATTAGAATGACGTGGTGGCCTTTTAAAAAATTACCAAGGACTGGGTCCCACTCCTAGATTCTGATTTAATTGCTATGATGTGTAGCCTGAGCTTTGGGAGTTTTAAAATCTCCCCAGGTCAAAACCACCACATGAGTGCACAACTCTTCACACTTTTCATATTTCATCATTCTTCCAAAAATGCATACATAGAGAAAGGAGTTATCATCTATTCGAGTCTTTTGGAATCTACACAATTATTCCACCAGAACCTTATCAATCCAGGAGTTAATGCCAGCCTTCCCTCTGGCCCTGAAAATCAACACTGGGAATGCTGCCTTTCAGGTCTAGTAGAGGCCCTGTCAATGCACTCAGTTTCATATCTAGTGAAAACAGAAGGCTCAGGTGAGAAACAGAAAATCCTCAAAGTATGTCCTTTTTAATCAAAGCTTTAATACCCAAACAAACTACATCCTATTAAGAAAAGTGGGTGTTCCAGATTTCATTTTTTTTTTTTTGAAAGGGGCACAGAGCCAAAAACTGTATTTTCCAGGATCATTCAAACTTGTATGAAAAGAAGAGGTATGATGTAACAAAATATTTTCATAGCACCTCTGGATCCAAGTTGTCATAATTCCAAAGGGAGCAGAGAATGACTTGGAAAAAAGAACTTCATGATTAAAGATCATTTTCTCAATTGACATTTTACCTTCCCCAAGACTGAAAGAGCATCTATTCCAAAAGCGTATTGGTTATGAACTATCGCTACTGCGTAGAACCTATTTTGTTTATCCATATCAATTCCAAATCTAGATTCAAAAGGCAGAATTCAAATGAGGGCAGCATATAAAGCTGGAATTTTAAAATAACGAGAAAACAAATTTTTTTGAAACCCCCAATGTTAAATTAAGACTGTTTCTAAAACACACATGTAGATAATTATTAGGAGAACATAAAAGGAGAAACGGTTTCTCTGTAGCCCAGTAATTCCATTCTTCTGTATTTTCCCTAGGGAAATTTTGAAAATAAGCCTGAAAAAGGCATTTATAAGGATGTTCAATGCAACACTGGTATGACAGTGAAAAACTCACAAAGGAAAAAGTAATCCATTATACACATATCATGGAATATATACAAACATGTACGCATGTATATATATTTACCTATATATATATTTACATATATATATATGCACACACACCTGCATATGTATGTGTATCCAAGACACAGTGGGTCTGCAGAACAGTATGTAAAGAATATCAGTCATATAAAAAACAGTAAAACTATATTTTTATAGGCAAGTACGTATGTATACAATACACACAAAAAGGTCTGAAAAAGCCACACTCCAAAATGATAACAGTAATTACCTCTAAGATTCAAGGTATTTGTGCTTACAGGGAAGAGGGGAGTGTTGAGCTTTATCTGTAATATTTCATTTCTTAATAATGGAAATGAATTCACATCTTCTGGCTAGAATAAATGAATCCGAAAAAGATGATGCTCAGAAACACTTTTAAGAAATTAAACATAATTATACCCACCTTAGCTGTGACAGGTGCCAACAAAGCTTTAGTGACACACATCCTCTTTCCTCAGTGGAAATAGTAGAAAGCAGTGGAGGGTTTAGAGCAGAAAATTCTGATCAAATTTGCATCCAGGTATGGCCATTCAGCTGTTCCACTTAACCAAAGGGAATTCTCACTGTCTTCTTTTCCTGGGATAGGTATGTGCCCACTATTTAACTGTATACACCCAAGGTGCTTACCTGCAACTTGAGAAACGGAAGCACTGGAAGGATGTCACTCAAAAGGGGTAGCAGGGAGACAATATTCATGCTTCCATGTGAAAGCCGGCAATGCACAAAAATCAACCCACTGCAAATTCAGCATCAGTATATTACATATGTATTGCCACTTGGCTCAATGAAGACAGAAACGCTTTTCCAAAATACCAGTAAAAAGGTGCTGCTCAAAATATTTGTATGTAATACAACCTGATGTTTCCTTTCCTATAAATATCTTCTTTGCCATAACTGTCTTTCAGACTTGTTATCATCCTTTAATGTCAGAAAAGTCCCAAAATGACAGCCTATTGGTAACATGTGGCTTCCAGATGTGATGTTTCTACTGTGACTATTTCACATAAAAATCCAGACTTCCACTTCATCTTCATCTAGTAACAATGGCTCTACCTTTCTTCATTCCAACCACTGGCTGGAGAACTGTCCACTGAGACAGGACAAGCACTCTGCACCATCCCAGCCTCCACCATACCCTACTGCTTCCTGAACCCTGAGACTGAGAGAGTCAAGTACCCTGTTTTATTCTGCTTCTGCTGTTGTTTTTCTCACAGTAAAGAAAAAATAATACTGTACTTACGTCTCTACCAAAGGCGGGAAAACTGAGAGTGCCAGAAGTTCTGAGAATGAGAAAGAGTATTTTTCCATAAGACTGAAGACTATTTCTACGTCTAATCTGCAAACAAACTATGTTTCTGTTGAAAGAATACAACTAAATATATTATGAAATTACTGGCCAATTCTCTCATTTACAGTATCTTCCTGTCTTTTGAAGGCATTTGAATTTGCTATGCCTTAAATATGGATATGCCACCAGCTGGAAGATACAGAGGTAGGGAAAAAGCAAACACAAGAATTGGTTTTATAAATTATACATATATGAACCTACATTAATTTTATACTTAAAATTCACCAGGTCATCAACTCTAAATATACTTCTTGAGTAGCAACTATATGTAACAGATACTGCATATTATGTGTTACAAGGATGGAAGATGAGTAAAACATAGTTCTCACCTTCTAGGAGCTTGCATGTAAGTGGGTAGGGATTGGGGAGAAAGATATATATGTTACTCTACTCGGTAGGACACGCACAAACAATGCCTGAGAGCTGGGAGGGAACAAGATGAGGAACAGATTCAGGGAGGCAGTACCATGAGAGCTGGGCCTTGGGATAGTTTTCCCCAACACCAATCTTTTTTTTGGTATGGAGTCTTGCTCTGTCACCCAGGTTGGAGTGCAGTGGCACAATCTTGGGTCACTGCCTCCTGGGTTCAAGTGATTCTCCTGGCTCGGCCTCCCAAGTAGCTGAAAATTTTTATAGCTTTAGTAGAGATGGGGTTTCACCATGTTGTTCAGGCTGGTCTCAAACTCCTGACCTCAAGTGATCCACCTACCTCGGCCTCCCAAAGTGCTGTGATTATAAGCATGAGTCACCATGTTTGGCTTTTTTTTTTTTTTTGAGATGAGGTCTCACCCTGTCACCCAGGCTGGAGAGCAGTATCAGCTCACTGCAGCTGAGATTTTTGTTGCCCAGGCTGGTCTCAAATTCCTGGGCTCAAGCAATCTGCCTGCCTCAGCCTCTCAAAGCGCTAGGATTACAAGTGTGAGCCACCATGCCCAGCTGATAATGATAATATCTAAAGGATGAGAAAAGCAAGGCAGAAACAACAGAAACCCTGGGGAATAAGTCACACAGTGTAGCTGCAGTGTAGTGCACATGAAGTAAGGACAGGGCAAAAGGAAGCTGGAGAAGTAACTGGGATCATGTTACTGATAGACTTTAATGCCAAGTTGATGAATTTGTTCTTAAAAAGATGAGGAATGGGGCACTACCAAGTGAAGCAAGTAAGATGCTCATCACTGGAGTGAAAGCAAATGGACTAGTTACATAAGAAATTACAAATTAAACAAAATAATTAATACTTCTGTAAGCTATTTGCATAACAATACAATTTTCTCTACTTTGTGGAGAAAACTCCACTGCTCTTATACAATCATTGAATCCAATATTCTTTGTTAATTTTCAAGCTTCTATTATTCATGAGAATTACCCAACTAAGCAGTAAGCGTTTCAGAGGGATCCTAGGTATATAGCTACCTTATACTTACAAGAGTTTAAGGAAGTTGGTTCAGAAGTAATCACATCGTTCCTGATAGTCATATCAGAATGTATTTCCAGGTCCACAGAGTTTAGTAAATACATACATGGGCACTTGCACACAACACACACAATAAAGGAGAACTCACTATCCTAGAATTTATGAAGGTCTTCATAAAGGAGGTATTGTGGTTAAGAAAAAAGAAAGTACCAGGTTATGGACCAGGAAACCCAAATTCTAGTCTTGTTTTGCCACTGAGTAACGGTGAGACTTTGAGTAAGTCACTTCCCTTCTTTCAGTCTCAGAAACCTCATCTGTAAAACAAGAAGGATCTCACCAGAACAAACTCTAAGGTCTAACCACTTCTCTAAATATCAAAAGTTTCAAGCTGGCAGCCCACAAGTCAGATGTGGCAGGCAGGCTGTGCGGGCTAAAGCACTCACAAACAAAAAGAACCTCATGCTGAAACACTGGAAGATCTCACATAAAAATACAGATTTTTCACGTTTTCTTGAAAACCCAGGGAATGTGGCAATATGAGACCTACACCCCCACATGGCCACAATCTGCTATGGCTGAGCAGGTGCTGCCCCCAACTGACCTGACCTATCTAGTTGTCTAGTTTATCAGTCTCCACCCTCTGCCTTGCTCATGTTACCTGCCTGAGTCTGTGACCCTTGCCATACACATAGGAAACATTCCCTGTATTTACTCACTCTACAGCTGTATGAGCCATGCACTGAGCCAGATGCTGTAAAAGAAATAAGCATCAGACATATCTACTTGAGAAATACAAACTCACTGTCAGAAATAACAGATTTGAGAGTGGAATTTCAAGTTATGGCAGAAGATATTATTTCAATTTTTCAAATATGGTAAGAGATGGATCTGCAGCCTAGATCAGTATTTTCAGGAAAAGGAGTATGAATATTTGGTAAAAAGTTCAAGCTTCTTAAGTAGAAGACACAAAGTCAAGCCTTTCCCTATAAACAATTAAGTCCACAGGCTCTTTGTAGATCACAAATGCAAGGCACTGCCCGCAGGCAAAGGGCTGTCGATGAATGCAGCAGCTCAGCCCTGTAAGGATGCTCCTTTATTATTTCAAACGTGAAAGCAACGGACCTGAAAACTGAGATCTGATCAGTCACTGAGATGCACGTGCATATAAATATCCAGGTTCTGAGAACAGTGACCTAAGGTATTAACTCTCAGTCATGTGTGGACCAGGGGATCAGCAGAGTCTCTGGCCATTCTGGTTCTCTAAGACACATCATGGTTCTTTGCTTTGTCAGACTCCTATCATGCAGGATTTTCCAGGAAACAAGATGTGTCGTCTTCATCTCATTACTGTCATACTGTCTTGATAGTAGTTCACCATTGTGCTGTGCTGGTCCTTAAGCGCTTGTCATTCTTTGAGTATGTCTATGAAATGATGCCATTGGTATTTTCCTTCATTGCTAGAAATCAGGCAAGTACAGGAAGCCGCAGAACGATTGAGTATATATGAAATTCATAATTTATAACAGCAAACGAAAGCATGAATACCCATTAATAGAGACCTTGTAAGTTAAATGATAGTAAAGACATAAAATATTCTGCAGCTGCAAAAGAGAATGAGCTGGAAAGTTACTCAGTAATAAAAAGGAATAAGCTATTGACACACATAACAACTTAAATGAATCTCAAGAACATTACGCTGAGTGAAAAAAACCAAAATGCCAATCCCAAAAGGTTACATACTATATAACTTCATATTTATAACATTCTTTAAATGACAAGATTATAAAAATGGAGAACAGATTAGTGGCTGCCAAGGGTTAGAGATGGTGGGGTTGGGGGAATAGGAGAAAGTCTGTAGAGGGTGGTTACACCAACCTACATATATGAAAGAATTGTATACAAATATACCCATACCATATATTCCATGCTATGAAAAGAACAGAGATGCAGTTGAAACAATTTCTGAAAATTTTCAGTAAACCTCTTTATATTATGAAGGTACCTTTGGAAAACTAAAGAGGGAGATGGGGAGGGGAGAGAAAATGGGAATATTTTATGTATGATCTGAATGAACTCTAAAACATACTGGTAAAGGAAAAATAAGGTGTTGTGTGTACAAAAACCAGGTAAAAACATTAATACTTAATGCTTATCCACACAATTTTTCTCGATTAACACTGGTTGCCTCTACAGATGGAGTCATGGGAGGCTGGGGGTTGACATGGATGGGACGCCTGAACCTCCTGAATTTTATACCTTTATTCACAAAATTACTTTCTTCTTGAATATGTGAAAATCAAGGCAAATCAATGATTCTGTGCCCTCACCTTTGTTCATACCTGTGGTCTGGCAACTACTTTCTGTTACTACTCAACCCCCTGTAAGTACTAAATTACCTTTTGCACCCAAGCCTCTCAAGCCTCCATACTAGTTCCGAAAATCAATGTCACTGGTTACCTGAAAATGCTTCTGAGTAATTACTCTTTCAACACACTGTACTATTACATATGACATAGCTCAGTTTATGATAGCTGACTATAAAACATGACAACTATCTTCAAGCCAGCTGGATATTTTGAATTTCAAAAAGAACATGTGAGAACAAATCAAAACGTAACGATGATGATGACTACTGATTTTTGAGCTTTTACTATGTGCTCAGTACTGTGCCAAGTAGCTTACATACATTATCTCAATGTTTAATAGGTGTGTTGTGTTATTTTCATTTTATAGGCAGGAAACTGAAGCTCAGATAGGTTAAGTATTTCATCCGGGCATGGTGGCTCACACTTAAAATCCCAGCACTTTGGGAAGCTGAGGTGGGCAATCACTTGCGCCCAGGAGTTCCAGACCAGCCTGGGAAACATGGTAAAAACCCGTGTCTTTAAAAAAAAAAAAAGGCCGGGCGCGGTGGCTCAAGCCTGTAATCCCAGCACTTTGGGAGGCCGAGATGGGCGGATCACGAGGTCAGGAGATCGAGACCATCCTGGCTAACACGGTGAAACCCCGTCTCTACTAAGAAATACAAAAAATAGCCGGGCGAGGTGGCAGCGCCTGTAGTCCCAGCTACTCAGGAGGCTGAGGCTGGAGAATGGCGTGAACCCGGGAGGCGGAGCTTGCAGTGAGCTGAGATCCGGCCACTGCACTCCAGCCTGGGCTACAGAGCGAGACTCCGTCTCAAAAAAAAAAAAAAAAAAAAAAAAAAAGGCTGGGTGTGGTGGTGCACACTTCTAGTCCCAGCTACCTGGGAGGCTGAGATGGGAGAATCACCTGAGCCCGGGAAGTTGAAGCTGCAGTGAGCTGTATCTAGCTTCACTGCACTAGAGCCTGAGTAACAGAGTGAGACCTTGTCTCCAAAAAAAAAAAAAAAAAAGTTGCTTAAGGTCATACAGCTTCTAAGGGAAGAACCTGAACTTGTACTAGGGTCTGTCAATACTAAAAATGAGAAATCATTTTCCTTCTATAGCTTAGTAAAACTTACCTCAGCTGAGAATCTGTTGCTTTTACAATCCTAGTAATTAAGCCAGGCTCTAGACACCTATTATCAAAATATCTGCAACTTGCAGTTAGCAGGATACAATACTTAACACAAAAACTGAGGGGGCTCCAAAATAAGAAAGCCGAAGTTGAGAATCTTAGTCAATCCAATAAAAAATTTAATAGTTGATCTCTAGATGAGATGGCACCTACTTTGGTTTGCTCAACGATCAAAACTCTTTCACAAGGAAAATACATCCAACCAGAAAATTTAAGATTTTATCTTTGTCAATAAACTTCTGGATTGAACACTGATATCTGAATCAAACTCAAACTTCTAGAAAATTATATGAATCAGGTGTCAATAGACTACTTGTGTATTATTATTAATGGCTTCTGATTTCTGTAATCAGTCCCTGAATATTTCAAATACAGCACTTAACACTCAATATTCTCAAACAGAAAAATTTCTGGGTCTCATCTACTGAATTCCTCACACAGGAAGTTTACAAGTAAAGGTGGATCACTTAAGCAAGAGATTTCACTTTTAGTTTAAAATGTCTGAAATCATCTTTACAGAGCTGACCAAAAAAAAAAAAAGAAAAAAGCTGAAATACCCACCAAGGTATCAGAAACCTTCCCGAACATAAGATTATTTTAAGTAACATGGCACCACAAAAGATTTAAAATAAAACTCATATGACTAAAATCAGCAACTAAGAGAAGAAAAACAATGTTAATAAAATTAAAATTAAATGCTAGCAAATAATGGAATCCAAGATTGGTCCTCTGCATTTCCAGGGCACCTCTTAACAAACTTAAAATATTTGTATTATCAAGGCAGTTTCTACCCACAGCAAATTTCTTCTTCAAGGTACCTTGGACTTCCTATTCTACTCTGCTTCTAGTAGTAATGTAAGTGCAAGAATTTTGTTAAGCCCCACATTGGACTAGCAAAATCAATTATCAACTAGCTGTCTCCATTACTCTTTTTGGTGCCAAATCTTTTTTCATTAATCCCCTTGCATGAAGGTTGTTATACCCATTTTCTAAAGTAGGAGCACTCTATGTTCATTCTCTAAGGTCATGTAATCGATATCTTCTGAAAACTGGCAGAGGTCCTTTCTGACTCTGTTAACTCTTCCGCAGCTCCCCACCCTGCCCTGGTATAAGAGAACAGACATAAAGCCATGGCTGTAAGGTGAAAACACATACACGCAAAATTACCCATGATTCTAAGTGATTCACGGGTAATCACCACTCATTTCACTGGCATTCTGACTACTGTCAGTTAGAACGTCACAAGGTTAAGGACAACTGAAATAAAGCATCCTACAGAAGAACATATTGGCCTCCATTTCGTCTGAACTAGAGAACACATTCTAGAAGTTTTGTTTTTGATGAGAATAGGCATTGGGTGGCTTTAGAAAGTAGTAAATGAGTCTCTGTACAAATAATAATTCTATTTGGCTATTTTGCGACATATCGTCACTCAACATAAAAAAGGCGGTTGAGAAAGGTCAGTACACAGAAATATATTGTAGGCCAATAAGCAATCAAAATAGCTTATTAAATACTGCAAACAGCGGAAGTTATTTAATGTAGCAATTTATACATTCAATATTGACTTTTAATGAACTTAAAGTCTCTTTTGCTTAAAAATTCAGATTTTCAGGGAAGATAAGAGTACAGAAAGTTGTTAGAATTTCCATTAAACTGGGGTATTCAGTACTATAATATCAATTTGTTGAACCCAAAGAGATACTGTTCAAATGCTACTAAGTATTAGCTCTATTCATAGTCTTTAATGTAGGTCATAAAACTAAAGGATTTTCATCTGTGGCCTGAAAGAGAATATTTCAAAATATTGAAGTATTCAGTGAACACGTTTACAAATTGCTGAGTTGGATTACAAAATGGAAATGATGCTTGAGGAAGAAGGCTCATCTTTCACGCTAAAAGATGACTTTTTTCTTTGCAGGATGTTTAAAGAGAATAATATTTGGGTTTTATCTCTGTATGTTTCTGGGTTCCACCTGGTATTAACCACAAGAGAGGAAATTCTGTGCAGAAGGCCATGCTTTCTAGTAGTGAACAATCTGGCAAGAACTTGAAAACCTGACAGGCTTAAAGGTTACATGCCAGAGTGCTCTGCGTCTTTATTACTCTTTCCCTGCAATCTTCATTTAAAAATCTACAATTCAAGTTCAAAGTAAGGCAACAAGCTTGAGTTCCATGGAATACATCAGTTCTGTCTACCAGGAGTCAAAGCCAGATCAGGAAAAAATAAAAACCTAACAGAGTATAAAGGGAGAAAGTGAAAAAAGGAAGAAAGGAAAGAAAAGAGGGAAGAATAGAGAGGATAAAAAAATTTTTTTAAATAAAGCATCATGTTACAGAATGGATATGCTCCAGGGAACTGATGAATATTTGAACTTAAGGTTCATCAGTCTTCAAGACACAAAGATAGAGAAATAAATCAGCTATAAAACAAAGATGAGTGTTTTGAACATCATTTGAACCCTGTGTTTTACAACATGTGCTACGGAATCATTGAGCCACATAATATTCAATTAAAAAGAGGTTTTGGGATGTTCAGCTAGCATTTAATTAGGACATACCATATTTAAAAAGCAATAAAAATAAAATTAAGAAAACAAGAGAAAAGGGCCCATGCTGTATAGCCCATGAATCTCATCGGCTTTATCATGAAAGTTTATTGTTTTTAATCCTAGTACAATCAGCTACCAGTTACATACAGTAAAAAACAGAAACAGCCACAAAGCAATGATGATAGAGATAGTCTGTGACAATGTACAGTGGAGGAAATATTCTCTGTTGGAATCCTCCAGCGGCCCCCCACCTGGCTTCAGCAGTTAAGCTATCACTCCCTCCCTCCCCAAAACAGTTAGAAGAAAAATTAACGTCTTGCTTGGGCACAGCAAGATTCTAATACCTCTTGGGGACACTGGAGAACTTTAAAAAAACTAAAGCAGTAGAAACAAAACAATAACTGAAACGTGGAAGCAAGGTGACACACAAAGAAGCTCCGTGAGGCCTTGGCTTCAGATCACCTCAAAGCGAACCACCTGGAAAGAAAAGAAAAGGCTGTCACACCTGGAAAGAACAGGTAGAAGGTTCAGTAACCCTTAATATAACATCACTTCACTCCTTCCCAAATCTATCGAATTCAAGTTTTTCTCAAGGTTTTTATTTTTATAAGTGAGCCAGGTTGTAGAAAATGGCTTCCTTTTCTAATAATATTGTAAATGTTAACAACTAGCACATACTTACTCTTTCAGAACTATAAAATAACACAAGAAGAGAGCATTTTTAGCAAAGCATGCTGTCTTCTTTATCTCAAACCCTTTGAAGCAACCACACAGTAGGCTATTTATATGACTGTGTACTCTTACCTTAGAGGAATAATGACTCCGTTCAAAAACTAAGTCTCATATATATTTGGTTCGATTGAGGGCTTTTTCAGCCAGGTGACCACTTTCATCTGTGATCTTCTCCCAATCAGTCTGTCCGACCACAAAACCTATGGCCCTTTTCCTATCTGCATCCTTCTTCTCTTCCAGGTCTGCCCATCTGACCTAAAAAGAACACAGCATTAGGCTGAGCTTTAGGAAAAATAAATATGCAAAGAGCCCCCTCCCTCTCTGGACAGTCTAAGGGGTAGAATGACTCATCTGAAACCGCAAGCTTAAAAAATTAAAAACTAACCCAGGAAAATTGGGAAAAGTCATATATTTTAAGTCACAGAGAGAAAACTCTCTGGCCAATCCAAGTCCTAACCATTCCAGCTCCTGAACAGTTCAGCTCAATCCTGTCCTCTCTTTCTCCTCTGCCATTCCTTTTTATTTAATAATTCACTGACCTCATTTTTTTTCACCTGAAAGCAAAGCACGAATCTCTACCTAGTCTTCCTGTCTGTACTCACCCCCTCCAGATTCAAGATGCCAGAGTGAGCTTCCTAAAACACACAGTTGTGACTCATTTGCTTTAACTCCTTTCCCTACCTACCAGGTAAAGTCCAAGAACTCAGGTCCCTCTTGATCTGGCCCCAACTACTTTCCTGCAACATCTCTGGCCAGTGCCTATGGCATTTTATACAAACAATATAAACTTCCTTCTAGCACTCAGAGTGCATTGCACCATTTCTTGTCTCTGTAACTCTGCATATAAGTACTAGTCATTCTTCCTGAAATGTCTTTTCCCTAACCTTATCCACTTGGCATGAGTCCAGTCATCCCTCCCTGACTTACCCCTTTTTCCTTTGCCAATCAAATAATCACTGCTTCCCACAGTTAACTTCTGGATTTTGATATGTCTGCTTTTGAACTTCCACACTGTACTGTAATTATCCACTTACAGATCTGTCCTCCCTAACAGACTATCAACACCCTAGATCAGTAACTGAATTTTATTTATCTCTACACAGAAATATTTCTTGAAATTTAATCTTAGGGAAAACAGTAAGCTGGTATTACTACTTTCATTCATGAGATAGAGAGACCAAGAAACAGACTCAGCTGATATCCATGGCAAGATTACAACTACAAATACATGGATCAGGGATATTTCCTATTGGTATTCTGAGTTTTAAAATATATATATTCTTACATATGATTTTTTTAAATTTTTGTAATTTTTTTTTTTTTTTTTTAAGAGTCAGAGTCTCACTATGTTGCCCAGGCTGGTCTCAAACTGCTGGGCTCAAGCAATCCTCCTGCCTTGGCCTCCCAAAGTGCTATGATTATAAGCATGAGCCACCATGCCCAGCCACATATTATGTTAATATGTTTTTAAAAGTATATGGAGATATACATACTCTGTAAAAGTTCAGATTCTTAAAAAGAAACTATGAATCTGTTGCTTGCACTACATGGTACCAAAGTCCACAGATAATGTATTTTAAACATGGCTTGTGATTTATTATCTGTGACAAGGAGAGGGAACCAGAGCATGGAAACATCATGCTCTTCACACTGGACCTGGAAATGCATTATTGCTCTAATGTACACTAATTACTATTTGCATGACTGGCAATGAAATAACTAGGCTTCTAACAGTATCACCTGGTCAAAGGGAGGAGTCACAGTAATAGCAGTGGGAAGAAACTGATAACACCTGACTTTCCAGAAAGTAGGTTTTTAGTATATAGAAAACCTATGGCTCAATGTCTTTCATGGGCCTTAGTAAGAAGCCTAATAAATAATGTGGGCTTCCATATAGAAAAATCTTTGGGCATTCTGCCCATCAATGCTGAAGTACCTATTTTGATTAATTCATACATACAGCCAGGCACAGTGGCTTACACCTGTAATTCCAGCACTTTGGGAGGCCGAGGCCGGCAGATCCCTTCAGCCCAGGTGTTCGAGACCAGCATGGGTAACATGGCAAAACCGTGTCTCTACTAAAAATACAAAAATTAGCTGGGCATGGTGGTGTGGTGGGTGTCTGAAGTCCTAGCTACTAACGAGGATGAGGTGGGAGAATTGCTTGAGCCTGGGAGGCGGAAGTGACAGTGAGCCGAGATCACACCACTGCACTCCAGCTTGGGTGACAGAGAGACCCTACCTCAAAAATAAATAAATAAATAAATAAAATCCATATATACTCTCTTAGCGCCACCTAGGATCAAGGATATACATTTTAGCGAAAGATCATTACGAACTAAGTTTTGGGCATTTATGTGATACTGTGCTGAGGATGCCATGGGAATGGATTTAAATTTGCTGTGGGCTGGTTACTTTTTCTTTGTTCAGTGGCCACAGTTTGCCCCTTACATGGTAGGATTAGAAGAAAAAGTGTGTAGTTGTTTTTGAAATCAGTAGTATGTTTGCGAATAAATGCCCAAGATTTTAACATTGGAATTCGGCCAGGCACAGTGGCTCACGCCTGTAATCCCAGCACTTTGGGAGGCTGAGGCAGACAGATCACCTGAGGTCAGGAGTTTGAGACCAGCCCGGCCAACATGGCGAAACCCCATCTCTACTAAAAATACAAACAAAATTAGCCAGGTGTGGTGGTGGGCACCTGTAATCCCAGCTACTCAGGAGGCTGAGGCATGAGAATGGCTTGAACTGGGAGGCAGAGGTTGCAGTGAGCCAAAATCACGCCACTGCACTCCAGCCTGGCAACAGAGTGAGACCCCGTCTCAAAAAAAAAACAAAAAAACAAAAAAACCCAACAACAAATGAAGTTGGAATTAAAATATTTTGGAAACTACGGTATTTTGTTAATATCTCTAATTTATACTGATGCTGTAGTAAAATTATTAATTTACATGTTGAATTCCTCCACTGGATGTCAGCTCCTTAAGAGGACTCATTCATAGACTTCATACAAAGACATTCAACATATGGAATGAATAAATGATTACCGAACCACTAAAAATATAAGAAGCAGAATAATGACTTTCAGCTTGAAATGGCTTCTTAAATGTCAGTGTCCATTTTAATTTTCCTAGAGGTACTTTTGCGACTTACAACATTTTTGCTGTTGTTTTTTCCTGTAAAAATAAAACTGTTATAATACAGAAAAATCTCGACTAGCACTCAAAGGTTTGAGGTCCTTATATTTCATCCACTGTCACTATAAATATTTCTAAAATACACAAACTCAGCAAACACACAAGGGAAATGTTCGCCTTTCATAGTCATCAAAGAAATACAAATTAAAGTCCAAGTAAGCTACCATTTTATACCCAAGCAAGCAAATATTTTAAAAGTAAATTATATTTTAAAGTCTAGCCATTTAGGCAAAATTCGAATATAACCAACTCTACAGAACCACCTTTTCGTTATAGAGGAAGTTAATCCCAAGAACCCACCTGGTATCTGTAAAAAGCTGGATCACAGACACAAAGAAAGCCCAGAAAAGGAATGAGTAATGTACAGCATTCTGTATTCTTTACTACCTGTAGGATCTCCTTGTGCTCTAATGTTGATTTTGGTGAGTAGTTCAAGAGTTAAAAACTATCTGAAGTCAAGGTATAAGGCAGGGGAGGAGAGTTAAAGAGGAGTAACTTTAAAGAACTAGAATGTGCACCATTCAGTTCTCTTTGGTCACCTAACCTAACAAAATAAACTGCATGGCACTACATACTCCTTAGTGAAGACAGCGATAGTTACCTGAGTAAAAACAGATAAAATATTTCTCATTTTAGATTACTAATTGTTACCAGAACTACACTTTATTATTTGCAAGAAAGGGCCACTTCTGCCTCTGTTGGCTCCAGTCTTAAAACTTGAGTAAGAGGTATCATTACAAGTAGTTCTTTGGTGAGGCTGGGTGCAAATGGCAGTGGGCTCTCCCTTCCCCATCCCTTGAAGTTACACAAACAAGGGCAGGCTTTGGAGTATCTGCAGTATTTTAAAAAGTTTTGAAACCTGGATTCTTTGTAATAGTGCCCCTTACAAAGTACACTAAGTACACTAAGGCACTGAGAAAATTCATTAAGAAACAAATACAAAGAAATGATGCATAGAGGTAAATGATGCACAACCTCATTCTTAAGTAAATAAATGAAAAATGAGATACTATTTTTTTTCACCTATCAGATTATCAAAAGTTAAAGAGTTTGATAACAGCACTGCTGGTCGAAGTGTAGAAAAACAGGCAATTACTTGCATGTAGGTATTTAAAGAGAGACATACACACCACAACCTTCACGTCTGTACTGGCAATAAATGGAAACACTGTAAGCATCCATCAATAAAGATATTACGGTTTGGACATCTGTCCCCTTCAAATCTCGTATTACGGTTCGGATGTTTGTCCCCTTCAAATCTCATGTTGAATTGTAATCCCCAATATTGAAGGTGTTTGGGTCATGGAGGAGGATCCCTCATGAACGTCTTGGTGCCCTCCTAACGGTAATGAGCAAGTCCTCACTCTGAGTTCATATGAGATCTGGTTGTTAAAAAGAGTTGGGACCCCCTCCCCTTGGTTCCTCTCTTGCCACGCTGGCTCCTCCTTTGTCTTCCATCATAATTGAGGACTTCCTGAGGCCTCACCAGGAGCTGATGCTAGCACCAAGCTTCCTGTACAGCCTGCAGAACAATGAGCCAAAATAAACCTTTTTTCTTTATGAATTACCCAATCTCCCATATTCCTTTATAGCTACGCAAATGGACTAATACAAAGGGACTAGTTAAATAACTGATTGTACAACCGAACAATGGCACACTAAGGAGCCCTTTAAAAAGAATGGTAGGTCTGTATATGCTTATATAGAAAGATCAAGATGGAATAGCTGAAAAAGACTTGTACAGAACAGTATATATGATCCCTTTGCTTTGTTATTTTGTTTTAAAGGATATACACATCTATCACTTTTACTGAGTTCAACATTTATGTAAAGACCTATCTAATGCCCTAGCTTCATTTCTCTATTCCCTTTCATAGCAAAACTTCAAAAAGTTGCCTACATATGCTGCACTGTACTTCATCATTTCTTATTCATTCTTTAATCTGCTCCAAACTGGTTTCTGCCCCCTCATCACTGTAGACTGATGACAAACTACAATCATCAGTGACCTCCATGTTGCCACATCTAGCAGTCATTTATCTGTTCCAAACTTACTTGTCTTTTCCGCATCATTTAAAAACTGACTACACTCTTTTCTTCTTGAAACACTTAGCTCTATCTGAACTAAATTTTGGAGTCTGGCGTCCTATTGCCTTTTCCATTTATACTTTTTCCTTGGGCAAGATCATTCAGTCCCATGCTTCTAAATACCATTTCCTGAAATTTGTTAGTTCAGTCTGATCTCTCTGGTGAATTTTGTACTAATAAATCCAACAGTCATTTTGACATTTTCACTTACACTTCTAACTTAATTAGAAGAAAAATTAGAATTTCTCTCACAGAACTTAAATTATTTCTCTCAGTTCCAAAAATCATGACTTATGACTCCCTCAGTTTTCTCTCTCTCACTAAATGGTACCACATATATGCAGTGCTCATGGCCAGAGTACCAAGGGGTCACCCTTGATTCTATCTACCTTTGGACCCTCCACACTCCATCCATTAAGAAGTTCCACAGGTTCTCTTCAATACCCTACTCTGTACTTGGCTTCTTTTGCCCCATGACAAAATGGCACAAGTGACTGGCCACTCCCAATGCCTTTAAGGTTAACGCACTAGCCATGTGAGGTTCTGTTCTCCAATTTTTCAAGTTACTTGTACATTTTGATGAGATAATTTATTTATTTTTTTATTTATTTTTTATTTTTTTGAGACGGAGTCTCGTTCTGTCACCCAGGCTGGAGTGCAGTGGCCGGATCTCAGCTCACTGCAAGCTCCGCCTCCCGGGTTCACGCCATTCTCCTGCCTCAGCCTCCCGAGTAGCTGGGACTACAGGCGCCTGCCACCTCGCCCGGCTAAGTTTTTGTATTTTTAGTAGAGACGGGGTTTCACTGTGTTACCCAGGATGGTCTCGATCTCCTGACCTCGTGATCCGCCCGTCTCGGCCTCCCAAAGTGCTGGGATTACAGGCTTGAGCCACCGCGCCCGGCCGATGAGATAATTTATAAGGTATGACTCCTTTTTGGGAAGTGTAACATGACATAGCGTAAACTAAATCATTTTAAAAATAGCATTCATGTGATTATCTGCCTGTAACTTCCTAAAACCAGATGCCTAAATGGGCCCTTCATTTGTTGGCAGTTATTGACAAAGTCTCTTACCCTCTTCTTCCCAGGCTCAGAAGCACGAGTATCATAATCATCGGGGAGCTGAAGATAATCCTCCATTCTGCTGGCAATGGCCTCCCAGTCACGTTTCCTTTTAGTACCAGTCCTCAAGCCATCCAACTTGTCTGAGGGACAAACACAGAGCCGTAGCATTAAGGAAGAGTGTGAGTTTGCACACGACACACACACAGGGGAAAAGAAGGCTGGAACACTTTCAGAGGGCATATCCACAATTTTGAGTGCAGCATCACTTGCAGATCCAAACTATCTTCTTGGCTGAGATAATATCAAGTTCTGTGCCAGAATTTCCAATGTTTGGTATTCACTCTGGTAGCCATTATGTTTATGATGTTGGTTTAAGAGCAAATATGGGCAAGGCAAGAAAAGGCACTTGAGTCCTGGTCTCCTTGTCCTCCCACCCACCATAGCTCTCATGTTCTGATGGCAAATGCAAAGTTGGGCTTTTCCAGACAGTGTCTTCCATTCTTTTTTTCTTTAACACAATATTAACACCACCCATTTCATCTGCAATCATGTCTGATACTGTGTCATATGAAAAGCAGGTAGTACCAAGAACTTAATGAGCCAAGCTAACGTTTAAGGTTTTAGATGAACAGTTTTTTTTTTTTTTTTTAATTGCTGTGAGTGCATTCACCATGAATTAATGTTCATGAATAAGCTGACTATATGAGATCACCACTTTCTTTGCTCATACTATGAAGCTGACCATTCTGAGGCTAAGGGCTAGTCAGATAATTTTACCAGACCTGATAATTCTTTCTGAACCCTGAATCTGAGAGGGCTAGGCTTTCCAACAACTCAAAAACTATAATCAATTAATGAATAGGGATTGCAGATTCAGAAATTATGAGATATGAGTTTAGGTGTCTTAAAGAAGAACACGCAATGAAAATGTGTTGAGTCTTTTATTGGTTATTAATAATTGATTTTGAACGCTACATGTAGGATATTATGAGTTATATACATTTTTTGCTACAATGAAGCACTAAACTTCTGAATCATCTGAAGTTATATAAACACACTAGTACTAGGCAGGCCAATGAAGAAAAGCCTAAAAACTTCAGAAACACAGCATAACCACACTTCATTGAATTCCATAAAGAGTGTATATAATAAAAATCTTTTAGACACCATGTTGGAGAGAACTTGGTATGAAAAGTGCAGTGAAAGCAGTGGCAGCAAGGGTAAGTTTATGTTTCAAATATAAAAGTTTTACACACAACTGTTACAAGCTTTAAAAACCAGTAAGATTTTGCATTCGTGGCAAAGTTTTTTGTTCCTAAGCCCCTTTCCCATAAAAGTGATTATCATTGAAAAATCAGTAAGGCAAACTGCAACAGTTTATAAAACTCACAAAAATTTTAATCATCTCATTTTGGCAAAATTTTAACATGTATGGATTCAAGAGATCCAGTCGTCTAATCTCTGGAATCACGTGCTATACCAAATGGCTCTATCTACATGTATATGACGGGCCATATTATACATGATCTTAAAGAAGTGACCCCCTGACTGCACAGGGACACAGGTTATGGTATTAGAAAACCAACAAAGTCCCACAAACAATAAAACTGTTCTCAGTTCAACAGTGTACAGTATTACCAGAAGAGAAAGAAGCTCCAACACACTTATTAAATAAACCTCAAAGGATTTCCAAACTTAATACGATCAACTTTGACATTAACATACTTCAAAGTAAAAATTTCATATTTCATTTCCAACAACAGAGCACAGCCAGGCAGCAATACAGAAGGGCAGTGTGAAAACTGCAAGAACTTTTCCTCATACACTGGGTATATATGACAGGAGTTACAGTTGCAACATGGAATTTCAGAAGAGCATGTATTTCTAGTCTGAGCACCCTTGTTGAAATGTTTAATTTGAAATTTTATTGTGCAAATATGTTTAAAGTTTCCTTCTTGGGCTGAAGAAAGGCTCACACCTCTTCCACATGGCATACTGGAAACCAAACACACAGATGGATGGCATAAGGTGAGGGGAGAGAAATCTGGGGTTGTTAATTACAGAAAGACTGGTGTTCAATCCATGCACACTAATGATTTTCAGAGATTTCAAAAGATGAAGTTTTAAGATGAAGATGAAGTTTTAAATCCAACTTGGCAGGTCACAGAATTTTACCACATATTTGAAACAGTATGTATTATAGCACAACAGAAAAATTCCTTAGATACAGCTATGTATTTTCTAAATGTAAATGGTATTTCTGAAAATCTGTTCAAAGTAAACACAAGATTACGCACCTATACAAATAATAATTATATTCCAACTCTGAAGAGATGAATCTGTCTGACACGTAGAAAACCAATATACAACTCATGAGTAGAGACAAATGACACTGAGATGAGAAAAGCAAAAGTACTTTATATGAAGAAACCTAAATTAGGATGATAACAGTCTCAAATATTCTAGCTTCACAGTATGAGAAACTAAAATCATGTCACTGGAGTTTAAGTAGCTTCAATGCTGAATCCCAGCACCTGATGTGGCAAGTAACAACCTGCCCTTGCATTAGGATGCCTGTGTCCCAGCAGGGAAGAACCAGTCTGGTGGGACTGAAGGTGGGCCACAGGCAGCCTTCAACAACTCCATGCCAGAGGTAGTTCAGGCCTGTTGTGAACTGTTCTAAAATCACATCACTTTCAATTTAACATTCAGGCAGAGGCTGAACTGTGTACTATACTTAATGAGCATAGATCAAGAATCTGCAATAAGATCTAACCAGCTGCTTGAAAGACTATAGGTAAGTATGTTCTCACTGGCAGACTCATTTGTGAATCAAAATTCCTCTGTTTCAGATTCAACTGTTTTCACTCAACACGTGACACCGCTAAAACATAATATATTTCCACCCAGTATAATCATTTTCCAAGAGTAATTGGGGAATGTTGGTAAAGTACTCAGAAAAATAAATTGTACTTGGTAATCAAATTATATTAAATTTGTTATGATAAGGAAGGCAACATAAATAGGCTACAAGATCCGACACAAGATCCTCATGTTTTAGAGAAGAATCTTCTCAGTTGGGTCAATGGACCAACCTCAAAGTAGTAAGCACTTTCAAGAATGCACACTCTTTGCCTTCCTCTGTGGTAGGATTAGCTCTCAATACAGTGGTGCAAGATACAAGTCCTTATATATAACATTACTGTCACTCTTGTTAAAAAATAAATAAAAACCCAACTGCAAATATGTTAAAATTTATTTCCTAGATTTATTACCAGATCTTCAGTGCCTTTCATTGAAATGGTTTATTTAAAAAAATCCATTTCTGGAATTCATTATCTACTATTCTGTCTTTAAAACTGAAAATTTGTATAAAATGTATTTTCTGAGAAGCAAATGGTAGACGGGCCAGAATTTTTTCCAGAAATTCCAAGAAATACCAATATTAATATATATTCTTGAATAATCATCACAACTAAATTCCCTTTTCCTTTTAAAAACAGAAAAGTAAAAGATGGACTGGTTTGAGTTTAAAACAGCATTACCCCAGATCATGTATTACATGAGGCCTCTAAAGATTACACGTTAAGCTAATATTTATCACTTTTACATCCCCCTTAACTACCTTTATTTATGATCTCTCTTTGCCCCAAAAGATAATCAATATTTAGAGAACCAGAAGAGAGAAAAGACCTTAGCATATTATGGGTCATTGTAATGTACAGAACTTCACAGAGAGTTAATCTAACGTCGAAATAAGCAGAACTAAAGCATTATTATTATTTTTAAAGTATTTTGTAATTTTTATTTTCCTACATATTTAATTGCATTTAAACACATAAGTGCTTTAAGGGTCTCTGGAAGATGACAATTAGTTATTATTAAGATTTCCCACAGAGGGAAGACGACTAGAAGAATATGTCAAAAACCACATAAAATTTTCACACAACAGAAACTAAAAAAAATCTTTTAGACTTGACAACAAAGCACCTATACCAGTAATGTAATAATACAGTTCGCGGAACTGTCTTTTAACACAGGACCTGGTCAATACCAACTACTAACACAAATAGTTGGGGCAAATTAAAGGCATAGCTTATGTAATTGCATGTAAAATGCACTCCTTTGATGTCAGAAACACATGTCCCAAGCAATGAAGCAGCTAAATGACTCAAACTTCCTGTATCAATTTAAGATACTTAGATGGTTCCTTTAGTTTTGGAGTATAATACCAGGAAAAGAAACATAAACTGACAGTCATACGTCATATATCAGTAAGGCTGATCTCAAAAAGTCCTTAGTACATTGTTTTAGATTTTTATTCATACATCTTAATCAACATGTTAAATGGTTCTCTTTAAACGAAGTAAAACTGAAAAACTATTTTGCAGTTTTCACCAACAAATACTAGAGGGAATCCATTGGGTATGTATGACTTTTTTGTTTGACAGATAACTTCACATTAAGCAACTTCAAATTCTGATTTAGACAATCATTTAAACTGGTTTAACCTTGGAATTTGGCATTAACAATTTGAAGAAAAATTTAAACTGAATTTTATAAAGTAGGCTCCTCAAAAACCTGAATTACATATCTGCTTCTCTCTACTCAGAAACTCTCATTTATTATACAAGGAGAATAAATGCCTTTTAATTAATTTTAAACTTTATATTATTTTTATTATCTAAAGTATTCATAATCAAGTTTAACTTTGGACTGCACTTAAATATTCTTTAAAAAAGAAATCTCATCAGCACCAACATTTCTGATTAATATAAAAGAATAGATTTTATAAGTGACAATATTTTGTTGCTAAATTATCAAATATTTCTGTTGACTCTAAAAACTTTAAAGAGTATTGAAAGCAGTTCTTTTAAAATACTTATGACTTTGTCACAAGATATAAAAGCTAACAAAATAGATTGGAGGATATAAGGTAGGCCAGAAATCTCTGTTCAAGTAGAAGTTTTAGGAAATTTGTTCCTCTTATAGCAGAAAAGATCTATGACCATTACCATCAGGTATCACATATAAAAACAGGAAAAAGGAAATACCCACCTAGCTTTGCCTCAGATGTGTCCATCTCCCATTTGCTTTTCGGAATGTAACCCTAAATCGTACACAGAGAGAAGCTCGAAGGGTTAGAAAGAGACACATACATGCATATCACGTTTGAACTGGAAAAGCATTAAAACTGGGAATGGATTCAGTTTCCACTGACTAGCTGTAAATACATCCTTAAGGGAAACACAATCTCACTATCTTTGAAGAAACTAAATGACCAAATTCACCAAACTGCACTGTCCACATTTCGGAGTAGTCACTTCAGAATAGTATCATGAAGGCGCTCTGAGGCAGCTACAGTTCAGGACTCACAATTGTAGTCTGAACAACAGCTGTATAGCAAATACGATAAGAATGTACAGGTAGTTACTGTGCTAATATTAATATTATTCAGAGTATCAGATAATTTGTAATACTAGCTAGGTTATCTTCTAAATATAACTGCTATTATCAACTGATAGTAGCCATAAGGTCCAAAAAGTGTTCTTCAAGATAGTTACTTTATATTTCAGTAATTTCAAGTACTCAAAAGAAAGGAAAAGAATTGGTAGCACTTAACCCAATTACCCAATTAGGAAGTTCAACTTCATTTTAAAATGACTCAATTCATTTACCAGTTAGAGCATACAAAGGCTAATTTTACTGAATCAAATTCAGAACATTTTTATTAGTTGAAAACTAGATTATTATTTCTGATGTTTTAAAAAATTATGTTATCCTATTATATGCAAAACCAGAAATCTCCACTGGCAACTTACATCTTATATTTCATAAAATAACTGGGTGGCTTATTTCGAACTCACTCCCAAAAGATTTTCAAATTTCCTAATGTGCCTATTGAGCTATGCAGTAATCATTTCTGTTTATTCACCTAGCAAGTATATGCTTTTACCATGTGATTGATCATGATTCCCCTTTACCTTCATTTAGACTGTTTTCCATTGGACCTAACATACAGAAATGTTAATATTGGAATCTAGTAAATAGGACAGATTCATCAATGGTGTCAGCATCTTCTTTTATGAATCAATTTATCTCTCTACTGTTGGTAATGTTCAAGTTCGTGAAACAAACTGACATACAAGTAAAGTAAGTCACAAAGCATTTTGAAGATTTCATGATAATAGCTTCTGTGTAAGAGTTTACTAGAACATAATCCTATGGTTTCATACATTTCTAGTCTATCAGCCAGAACTAATAATTCAACTTCAACTTACTAGGTAGTATTTTGGATTATAAATTATATATTTTCCAAATACATTTTTTAGAACAAACCAAGACAAAGCTATGCTGAAGTGATAGTGCTAAAAGTACTGAAGACAAGTTACATCTTAAAAATCATCTGAAAACTAAGCATCACTGGAATAATATATTTATAAATTTTATCTATTTAGGTTCACTGAAGCACTAAAGGCGGCAAACTATCATACCAATGATCCCCTACAAAGGATTATCTTTACCAACAAAACTTTGGATTTCACCCATTATATTAATAAGTGCAGAGTGGAAAATGCAAGGTTTACTGATAATTCCATTAAAATAGACTGAGTGGTTGGTGTGAAACTTGCTCTTAACCCTTGGTTAATATATTCTCCAAGAATCTTTCACTCTCGGAATAGACTCCAATAGTAAAAGATTTCAATTCTGCATCTTTGAACGGGTTAAGAGAAGTTTTATAATCAAGTTAGGCAAACAAGTGTATTCATTCCCCACTGCTGGAATCATCCTGGTCTTCCTTTAAACTATATTATCCTCCCATTGCTTGAAATTGTAGGCCACTTGGAAATAAAGCAGATAATCCAGCAGGGTAGAATTCTAAGGCTTCCTTGCCATGACTCTGACATAAAAATATAGTATTACAGTGTGTTTCACTTTAAAAAAGTAATAGTACATTCAGTTAAAAGTTCCCAAGTTTTGACCTACACCTAAGCAAGTCAGATGTTACGAACCATATCTTGAACTGAAATCTCCACAATAGAAAGACGGAGCTTCAGAAAGCTAAAACATTATAGACTTCTCACGTAGTCAGTTTCTAGTACACACGCTGCAAATGGCTAAAGAAGTCATTAGCCATATTCCAGAAGAGCGTGGACCTTGTAGTGAATATCCTGCCTAAATTTTAAATTATGTATGCCAAAATACAACTTAAGAAAAATAGATTTTAAAAAAACACATACTGAGACTCAAATGCCATTAACTTTAAAACTTATTTTTTAATCCACATTTGAAATCTTGGAATGTAGAGGTTGACACCATCTTTATATAAACACAGTTTTTATCAAGAGTCCTCTATATCACACACGGGTTCGATGGGACCACTCCCTGGAGATTCTGTATACTCTAGGGGGTAGGAATCAGAGTTCTCATTTTGTACATTTTCAAAGGAATATGAGGAGCAACTTTAGCAAGGGCTCAAGTATTAAATAAACCGAGTAATATTCTGGATTTAAAATGCAACACTATTCCAAGGCATTGCTAATCTCTGTACTTCAGCAAACACTGAAAAGTCAACGTAATTCTATAGGTCGCATATTCTTGAATGACAGGGAAAGGCAAACGTCTCTACAGAGGTGTGATCAAAAGCATTTTACATTAGGTACACAGAAACTTTAAACTCACACTATGTAAGCCTCTAATCAGCCTAAGCAAAATCCATTGCCTACACAGTCATTTAATTTTTCCCTGTCACTTAGGATAAAATGCGGAAGAACAAATCTAGCAGCCAGTGGCAACCCTCTGCCTCCCCATTCAGTAAGTTCTTCTGCCTCAGTTGACAGAAACTAAATTTGGAGATCTTGTAGCAAAGAAGAGACAATTATGCCTATGTTGGGTAGGCTGTGCCACATATCTGCTGGAATGTAAGAATGCCCTTTCATATGTAATTATTTTCTTAAAAGGTATACTCCCCTAAAACCACCCACAAATAGATGAGTACAAGAGTAAGTTTCTTAGCACTCTGTTAAAACTTTCTTTTAACACCACAGTAGAGGGTTCTTTTGGTCTGGGGAAAAAGAAAGAGTATCCAAAAGTCTCCTTGAAGATGATTATGGAAACTTATACCGCTAAAGTGTGTATCAACAGTAGTTGTCTGACCACAGATCTGAATTTAAACCTTCTTTAAGAATTTTAATAAAGAGACACTGTTCAAAGTGGTTGGTCTGTCTCCTACCAGTTCGCTTTCCTCTTCCTCTGCATCTTTCTTTTCTTCTTTCTGTTCTTCGATATTTGCATCAAAATCTTCCATCTCTACCTGTACCAACCATTTAAAAAAAAAAAAAAAGACTGAGTTAACATTTAGCAAAATGTTGACTCCTTCATTGAGATCTGGAATGAACACAGTAGCCTAGAGCAAGACAGGCTCACTGTTACATACCAAGTAATTTTTAACACCCTAAATTTTGAAACAGAACTGATAAAAGACAGGATATTATTGCCTTTAATTTTCCTTGAATATCCATCTGTATAATTCCCTGTAAAGTATAAGTGCTAAGTAGATGGCTACCTATTTTGAATGCTTATGGATTACTAGAATTTTCTTTTAAAAATCTTTAACAAGCATTTTTCCAATCAGATAAAAACATGTCCATGATTCAAATTTCAAAATATAAGAAAAAGTATACTGAAAAGTGGGATGATATTGGCTTGGCCCAGAGTGGTAGCAATGCAAATAAGCAGATGAGTTAGAGAGGTCATTAAAAGGTAAAACTGACTAAACTTTCTTGACTACATGACAGGTTTGAACACTGGTATAAGGGCAGAGTAAAGAGTCAGGCCTGGGCACGGTGGCTCACGCCTATAATCCCAGCACTTTGGGAAGCTGGGGCAGGAGGATCGCTTGAGTCTAGGAGTTCAAGACCAGCCTGGGCAACATAGTGAGAACCCATCTCTAAAAAAATAAAATAAAAAATTAGCTGGGCATGGTGGCATGCGCCTGTACTCTCAGCTACTCAGGAGGTTGAGGTGAGAGTATCATTTGAACCCAGGAGTTGAGGTAGCAATGAGCTATGATCATGCCACTGCACTCCAGCCAGGGTAAGAGTCAGACTCTGTCTCAACAATGATAAAAGAGTCAGGGATAACTCCCAGAGTACTGGTTTCAGCAATCAAGTGGTTAGGGTTCTAATCACTAAAACAGAGACTACTAAATGAAAAACAGGCTTGTACAAACTACATTTTGGATAGGTTGAGTTTGAGGTATACTAAGATAACATATATTTTTTGTAGAGAATTTGGAAAATAACAGTAAAAAGAATATTATAAAAATCACCTATACTCCCTCCATTCAGAAACATTACTGTTAAGATAGTCATATAATTCAGTCTAGACTTTATAACATTAATGGCACATAAGTGACAATCTAAGCTACTAGAAAGATTCAGATGATCTATACAGAGGGTACAAAATAAAAACAGAGCCTAGGATGGAGCCCTAAGGGGGCCCTTTTAAAGACTGAGTAGCAAGAGAAGCCAGTGAAAGAGACTGAAAAGAGATAGCCAAAAAAATAAAAGGAAAACCAGAAGAATGTGAATTCACAAAAGCCAAGAGAAAAATATGTTTTTTAAGAAGGTGGGCATGGTCAGCTATATTACATTTGGCTGCAAAATTAATCAATAGGGGAAATAAGAACTGTTCACTGTCACGGAAATCATTAGTGAGAGGGTTGCCAGACAATGTTAGTGGCAGAAATAGGTTGAGGAATGGCACAGGAATTAAAAACACATAAAAGAACAATGATGGCTGGGCATGGTGGCTCATGTCTGTAATCCCAGCACTTTGGGAGGCTGAGGTGGGGAGATTACTTGAGGCCAGGAGTTCAAGACCAGCCTGGCCAACATGGTGAAACCCTGTCTCTACTAAAAATACAAAAATTAGCCAGGCATGGTGGCGCATGCCTGTAGTTTCAGCTACTCAGGATGCTGAGGCAGGAGAATCGCCTGAACCCAGAGGCGGAGGTTGCAGTGAGCCAAGATTATGCCACTGCACTACCGTCTGGGCGACAGAGTGAGACTCCACCTCAAAAAAAAAAAGCATAATGACAATATTGAGTATTAAGAGGTCAAACAAGACAGAAACCTATAACTGGTAAAAATAGAAAATTTCTCCTTCCATCAAATTAATAATTGATTCAGGCAAGAATTACCAATGAATGAAAATTTGTTGGGGAAAAGATGTTAAGAGTATCTCCCTACAGTTTACTTATCACAAAGAGAAAAAGGTAGAAAAATTTGATGGATACACCTTAACCAAGTAATCAGTGCTTAAATCACTAACAATGAGATAAATTAACACCATATGACTCCTGATGTAAAACACTGAGAGGGCACAGTATCACTTATGTAGCATTCCTGCTAATGTTTAACCTGAACCTAAGCATGTGGAAACAAACAGACAAACTCAAATTAAGGGGCATTCTACAAAACAAGCCTATACTCTTCATAAATTCTTTATCTTTCATGACGATGACAAGGCTGAGAAACTATATTTTATATTAAAGGATTGAATCTTGGATTTTTTTAAATTTCTATAAACCATGTTATAGGGACAACTGGTGAAATGTGAATATAAACTATATGTGAGATAATTCAAGAAATTTAATTCAGGAAATTTATATTACCTAATATAGTATTTTATCGATACTAAATTTCCTGCATTTGATAACTGTTATCAAATCAAAAGAGAATGTCCTTGTTCTTACAAGATATCTACTGATGTATTTAAAGGTGAAGGTTTACGAGATCTGCAACTTAACTCTCAAATGGTTCCACAAAAATAGTGACATCATTAACAAGAATGTTAATAAGAATATATGCATACAGAGAAAAATGTGGCAAAATATTAACTGTGATCTCAACGAAAGGCATACCAGTAGGTGTTCTTGTATTAATACTATTTATGTAACTTTTCTGTAGATTTTAAGTTTTTCAAAGTAAAAAAGTGAAAATGTAATGTCATTTTGCATTGCGTTTGAACCAAAGGATACTCACCTCTTCAATAGCAGCATCTTGCAGCAAAGAACGAATATCTAGACGCATCATGTGACGAGGTGCAGTTTCCCAGTGATCAGCCATCTATTGAAAAATTCAGATGGTCAAGTTATCTCTGGAAACTACTCAAACACCAATCAAGCATCCAAGATAAACAACATTTAACAATATTTAAAAATACTGTTAAATATTAATTAAATATTTAATTGTTAAATATTAATTTAATATTGTAAAGTCTAACGGGCTAATTTCTTTTTTTTTTTGAGACAGAATCTCGGTCTGTCACCCAGGCTGGAGTGCAGTGGCGCCAACATGGCTCACTGCAGCCTTGACATGGTGGGCTCAAGTGATCTTCCCACTTCAGCCTCCCCAGTAGTTGGGACCACAGGCACATGACACCATGCCCAGCTAATTTTTGTATTTTTCTGTAGAGACAGGGTTTCGCCATGTTGCCCAGGTTGGTCTCAAACTCCCAGGCTCAAGCGATCCGCCCACCTCAGCCTCCCAAAGTGCTGGGATTACAGGCCTGAGCCACTGCGCCAGGCCATAACAGGCTAATTTCAAGAAGAGCTAGGAAAACAAACAAAGGAAGAGAAACATTTACTAAAGCAGATCGGAAAGTTATTATGAAAAAAAGGAGATAAACAAGAGCTTCCAGACAAGAGTGCTGGTACAGATAATATGAGGTTTAGAGTACAGTCACACATCACTTAGCAATGGGCATACATTATGAGGAATGGGTCATTAGGCAATTTTGTCATTGTGTGAACATCACAGAGTATACTTACACAAACCTAGATAATAAAGCCTACTGCACATCTAGGTTACAAACTTGTACAGCATGTTAATGTACTGAATACTGTAGGCAACTGCAACACAATGAAGTATTTGTGTATTTAAACATATCTAAACACAGGAAAGGTACAATAAAAATACATTATTATAATCTTATGGGACCACCATATATGCAGTCCTTCCTTAACCAAAACATCATTATGTTGTGCATGATGGTACTCTATTGTTCTGTTTCTTAAAATCACCTTATTTATTTCTTTAAGCTTTCTTCCATGAATATTTCTCTTGCCACAAGTCTGGTTATCTGCACTCATTTCAGCCAAATATACCTAAGCAAGAATGAGTAATAATTAGACAAAGATATATAACATTTACATGACAGCACAAAGTACTTTAAAGTTCTTTAAGTTTCTACCTCAAATCCCTTGGTTTTTGCTGCACTCCAAAACTGGTCAAAGTGCCTAACTCTGTCATTGATGGCATCCAGGATGATAAAGGGAAAAAAGCCATCATCCAGAGTCTTTTTGAAAGTTTTGAACATGCTGGTGCGGTAAGTCTCCTCCATCTCAGCTTCATATTCATATTCCATTACCTAAGGTCCCCCGAAAGAGATATGGAATTAGCAAAAGCAAAGAATCATCCTAAACCTTTTCCTCAGTTAGCATTTGGATAGAGATTACTTTGTAGTCTTTCCTTCACATCCAAGTACTAAAGTACTGTGTTCAGAAAAGAGAGAGGTCCTTGCCCTTAAAAAAGCCACATTTCTCCCCAAACACATTTTCCTTTAAACACTATTAATGAATCAGAATGAGATCTGACATGAATACCATACCTTCTTTTTCACTTTCTTTCCAGAATCTGGATCTTTTTCTTCTTTTTCCACTTCAGTGATAAAGTAATCATCCAGGCTTAGAACTCTGGGTGCAGGTCCTCCAAATTCTACCTCTTTATCCTAAGAATCATATAGTCATGAAGGTTAAAACGAATTTATGGAATAAATTAGTTAATTATCACACCAAAGTTCCCTCTTGTGGCCAAATAACATACAATCTTCTGGTGGTTTCAAATCAAGCTGAGGCAAAATGTTTCTCTGAGTAGATAAAAATATATATGGGACAACATCTACCACATGGGCCAACTCTAATGGACCAAAGGGAAGACAATTCTACTGGTATTATGTTGCCTGTTATTAATAAGAAGGCAAGTGACTACTAACACAAGCAGCTGATTTTTCAGCTTCCCCATACTCACTCGAATAAGTTTTGCAACATGTGTCTTTCCACTGCCAGGTAATCCTCTCATTATAACAACAATCTGAAACAGAATAGACGAAAAACAAAATCACTCAGAGAAAAGTTTCTGCAATGAGACAATAGTTAACAATGACCTACTATTTTCCAGGATAGACTATACAATAGGCCATGAAACAAATCTTAATAAATTTGAAAGGATAGAAATAATACAAAGTATGTTTTTGGACCACAGTGGAATGAAATTGGAAATTAATAGTAAGAAAATGTTAGAGAAACTCACAAATATGTGAAAATTAAACAACATACTCCTAAATAATCAATGAATCAAAGAAGAAATGAAGAAGAACCAGAAATTAAGAGAAGCCAGAAACCAGGAGGAGCCAAAAACCAGAAGGAACCAGAAAATACTCTGAGATGAATGAAAACAACACAACATACCAAAGCTTACAGGATACAGCTAAAGCAGTGCTTAAAAGGAAATTGATAGCTATAAATGCCTATAGTAAGAAAGATAGGTCTCAAATCAATAACTTAACCATCCACTTTAAGACACTTGAAAAAGAAGAGCAAACTAAAGAAACAGAGGAAAGAAATAATAAAGATTAAAGCAGAAGTTAATAAAATAGAAAACAGAAAAACAAAAGAAAAAATCAATACAACCAAACAGTGGCAGTGGTTCTTTAAAAAGACCAACTTTGGGAAGACGCGGTGGCTCACGCCTGTAATCCCAACACTTTGGAAGGACGAGGCGGGCGGATCACGAGCTCAGGAGATGGAGACTATCCTGGCTAATGTGGTGAAACCTGTCTCTACTAAAAATACAAAAAATTAGCCAGGTGTGGTGGCGGACGCCTGTAGTCCCAGCTACTCAGGAAGCTGAGGCAGGAGAATGGCATGAACCCAGGAGGTGGAGCTTGCAGTGAGCCGAGATTGCGCCACTGCACTCCAAATAAAAGTCGGTCTTTTTTTTTTTTTTTTTTTGAGATGGAGTCTTGCTCTGTCACTAAGGCTGGAGTGCAGTGGCACAATCTTGGCTCTTTGCAACCTCTGCCTCCTAGGTTTGAGCGATTCTAATGCCTCAGCCTCCCAAGCAGCTGGGATTACAGGTGCCTGCCACCACACCCAGCTAATTTTTGTGTCTTTATGGGGTTTCACCATGTTGTGCAGGCTGGTCTTGAACTCCTGGTCTCAAGTGATCCACCCACCTCAGCCTTCCAAAGTACTGGAATGACAGGCGTGAGCCACCACGCCTGGCTAAGACCAACAAAATTTTTGAACTCTTACCTAAACTGAATAGAAAAAAAAGAAGATTCAAATTACCAGAATCAGAAATGAAAGCTGGGCTCAGCGGCGTGTGCCTATAATCCCAGTTCCTCAGGAGGCTGAGGTAGGAGGGTCACTTGAGCCCAGGAGTGCAACCCCAGCCTGGGCAACAGTGAGACTCCGCCTCAAGTAAAAAAGAAATGAAAGAGGGGACATTACTACCAACCTTATAGAAATAAAAAAAGATTACAAAGGAATACTATGAACAATTGTATGCCAACAAATTAAGTAATTTAGGTGAAACAGACAAATTCCTGGAAAGACGCAGACTACTAAAATTTACTCAAGAACAAATAAACAATCTGAATAGACCTATAACAAGTGAAGAATCTAAGACAGTAATTTTAAAAAACTACACACAAACAAAAGCACAAGCCTGGATGACTTCATCACTGAATTCACCAAACATTTAAATACCAACTCTTCACAAAGTCTTCAAAAACACAGAATATGAAGGAATAATTTCTAACTTACTTTATGAGGCCAGCATTACACCAAACCACATACAGACAAGAAAACTACAATATCTCCTATGAATATGGATACAAAAATCCTCAACAACGTATTAGCAAGCTGAATCCAGCAACGTATAAAAATTATTACACACCATGACCAAGTGGGATTTATCCCAGGAATGCAAGTTAACATATGAAATCAATTAATGTAACACATCATATCAACAGACTAAAAACCAAAATCACATGATCATCTCAACTGACACAAAAAAAGCATTCAACAAATCCAACATCCTCTTATGATAAAAACATTCCACAAACTAGGAATAGAAGGGAACTTTCTCAACCTAATAAAGTGCATCTACAAAAAAATTCCACAGTAATGGTGAAAGATTGTATGTTTTCTCTCTAAGATCAGAAACAGGACAAGAATGTCTACTCTTGCCATGTCTATTCAACACTGCACTGGAGGTTCTAGCCAGGGCAATTAGGCAATAAATAAAAGGCATTCAATTGAGAAAGAAAGAAGTAAAAGTATATTTGCAGATGCCATGATCTTATATGTAGAAACCTTAAGAATCCACTAAAAATCTATTAAAAGTAATAAATGAATTCAGTGGTATTGCAGGATACAAGATGAATAAACAAGAATAAACCATATTTCCATATATTTGCAATAAACAATCCCAAAATGAAATTAAGCCATCAATAATAACTTTATGACAAGGTACTATGTTCACTATTTGGGTGACAGGCTCTTTAGAAACCCAAACTCCACGCCAGGCGCGGTGGCTCAAGCCTGTAATCCCAGCACTTTGGGAGGCCGAGATGGGCAGATCATGAGGTCAGGAAATCAAGACCATCCTGGCTAACATGGTGAAACCCCGTCTCTACTAAAAAATACAAAAAACTAGCCAGGCGAGGTGCCGGGCGCCTGTAGTCCCAGCTACTTGGGAGGGTGAGGCAGGAGAATGGCGTGAACCCGGGAGGCAGAGCTTGCAGTGAGCTGAGATCTGGCCACTGCACTCCAGCCTGGGCAACAGAGCAAGACTCCGTCTCAAAAAAAAAAAAAAAAAAAAAAAAGAACCCCAAACTCCAGCATTACACAAAATACCCATGTAATGAACCTGCACATGTATCCTGAATCCATAATTAAAAAATAAATAAATAAATGTGAATGTATTAAACAATCCAATCAAAAGGCAGAGATTGTCAGACTGTATTAAAAAACATGATCCGTTGTGTCCTAGAGTCAGAAATAGGAATCTGAATTTTGAGAGTGATTAGGGAGTTACCCTTGCAGGGATGGTGAAGAAATGTCAGAAATAAAGGGAACCTGAATGGAAAAAAAAAAAAAAAAGATCCAACCATAGGCATACTACAGGAGACACACTTTACATTAAAAGACACAAACAGAATGAAAGTAAGGAAATGGTAAAAGATTTATCACGCAAAGAGCAACCACAGGAAAGGTCAAGTAGCTATATATTAATAGCAGGCAAAAAGACTTTAAAACAGGAATCTATTAATTCTGTATATATAGAATGGGAATATCTGGCTGAAATCTCCAGTACCAGTTAATTCAAATGGGAGTCAGTCTAACTACTCTGTAATACAGGACAAATTTAAAAGAATGCACACATTTGGAGGTCACTAGGAAATTAAGCCTAAGCTAATCAAGTCTCCTAATTCTCCCTTTCTATTCCACATACCATAAAACCAAATCCACTTTTCCTCTCTTCAACGTGCAATTAATTGAGGTCTCATGAATATGTTTTAAAATTCAACATGTTTTTTGTCAAATACTTTAGTGATAAATTCTTGAAGATTCTATAGTGTAGGCCATTTATGAGATTATATGGTGATTTAGAGATAGTAAAATGCCTTGAACCTGATATTATTACTACGTTGCAGAAAAGTAAAGAAATTCTTTTCAGGATATTAACAAGATCTCTTATCTTCTGGTTTGCATGAAGATGAATCAACTTCATAGGACTCACTCTCTCAGGTCTGCTCTCCCGGCCCGGTGGTTTCAAAATATCATCCACATTCTTTGATTCAGGCTTCTTCTCGACCCGTGGAGCTGGAGGTGGCTGGTGGCTCAGTGAAGGAGCTGGCAGAGCCATTCGCTCCTCAGGATAAGTCCTACGTTCTCCTAGGATTCCAGCAGTTGAACAAAATTACTATTTGTATAGTAATTATTTTGAAATTCAACTCTCCCCACACATCTCCTAAGGTAATATAATTCAAACCAAGTCCAGTGATTTTGGGGCCACTTTTAACTTTAATTAGAGAAAATTTAAGGTAATGTAAAATCTACTGAAGTCAAGAAAATGAGAAGATTTAAGTATGATTTCAGGCAAATAGAATGTTCTGCAAAACACTGAATTCATCCTTGTTTTGGTGTTAAATGTAGGAAAGTTAAGCAACAGGACATGGAAGAATAATAAATGCTTTGCTGGACAGTCCTAAGTTCTGTAACTTCTGCTTTATAGTTTTAAGAATAAGAGTTATACCATCTTAGGAGAGCGTGTTCCTATAAATAGGTATGAGTTTCTAGTTTAAGTATAAATCATAGCAGTGAAAAACTAAAAGCAACCTAAATACCTAACAATAAGGGTCTTGGTCTTATATTTTATCCACTCAATGGAATGTCACAGGGCCATTAATAAAATAGGTTTACATATCAAAAATGTGTATGGTGCAATATCAATCAGAACAATCATGATAAATTGTATTATTATACTTCGATTACAACTTCAAAAATATGTCTGTAAAGAATGAGAGGAGATCTACAAAATTATAAGAGCTATAGTATTGTAGGTAGTGAGATTATTAGTAATTTTGTTTCTACTTTGTTTTAAAAATAAACATGTTTTATTTCATTAATTACATTGCTATTTTTTATGACAATGCCACTAGCTCTAAGAAATCTGTGAATACATTTTACTCTAAAAGCTTAAATCCATAGCATCTCCCATACTTTACATTCTCAACATCCTTGTAGTTAATAAGGCATCACTCTACCTCCAAACATGGATGGTCCTTCATAGACTGGTCGGTCAGACTTCCGGTCATAGGATGGTCTATCAAAACCCCCTCTTCTGGAAGAGGAATGGTCTTTTTTGTCTCGATACGACTGAGCTCTAGAAGGTGTAATAGGAAGTGCTTCAGCAAATAAAACATATTTGGAGGTCTCTGCTTTATAATGCAACAGCATTATCTGCCCAATTTTCTCTATAGGCAGGTACTTCACACAGTCAACGTTTACTTTTTTTTGAGATGGGGGTGTTACTTTGTCAACCAGGCTGAAATGTAGTGGCATGATCTCGGCTCACTGCAGCCTTGATTTCCAGTGTTCAAGCAATCCTCCAATCTCAGCCTCCTGAGTAGCTGGGACTATGGGCACACACAACCACACCCGGCCAACTTTTGTTATTTTTTGTAGAGATGGGGTTTTGCCATGTTGGCCAGGCTGGTCTCGAACTCCTGAGCTCAAAAGATCCACTTGCCTTGGCCTCCCAAAGTGCTAGGATTACATGCGTGAGCCACTGCACCCGGCCAATATTTACATTTTGACTTCGCTTTTTCATTTAGATTTACTGTATATACATATATCTAAAAAGTTCATGGGAAAGCTGGACATGATGGCTCACGCCTATAATCCCAGCACTTTGGAAGGCCAAGGCAGGTGGATCACTTGAGCTCAGGAGTTTGCGACCAGCCTGGGCAACATGGTGAAACCACATCTTCACCAAAAATACAAAAAAAAAAAAAAAAAAAAAAAAATCAGCCAGGCATGGTGGCACATGCCTGCGGCCCCAGGTACTCAGGAGACTGAGGTGGGAAGATCACTTGAGCCCAGGAGGTGGAGGCTACAGTGAGCTGAGACTGCGCCACTGCATTCCAGCCTGGGTGACAGACTGAGAGAGACCCCGTCTCCATACAAAATAGTAATAAATAAATAAATAAATAAATGAATAAATAGTTCATGGGCTTGTCCCCCTTTCCCTTCTCCTTGGCTGGCTGCCAGAATGCCCTTAGGTATAATAATAATAATAACAATAATAAATAAAAAGCTCATGAACTGCAAAAATAAACTGCTTGCCCACTGAGTATGACTGCACCTTTATTGACAATACCATTTCCATTCCTTTCTGGCTATCTCCATCTCCCATTTAGTTCTCTGGAATTCAAGCTACCAAGTCAAGGACCTACTTTCCTGAAAACTGGTCCAGAATTGTTCTTCCCCCTCCAAATTACATATACACATGCATGAGAAAAATATGTTACTTATTAAATTTTTCTTAAACTTTTACTGTTAAGTATATAGTAATTTGCACATCTAGCAAAGATTGTTTTATAGCATACCTATCATCTCGGGGTCGGCGTTCCCTGTCAAATCGATCCCGGTCATAGTCAATAACACCACGATCCCGGTCTCGATCTCTATGTGTCTCACGATCCCTTTTAAAATCTCGATGATCTGTTATGACATTACTTTGACGATCAAAATAAGGCTCACGATCTCTTTCTCTATCATAACGATCACGTTGGCCTGCATGCTCTATAAAAACAATTAATACAACATAACTATATCCCTCTTATGAAATAAAAGCAGAAAAGTATAAATCTAACTTCAGAGCTGGTATAAATTTTTGCCCTCAATTCAACTTAAGAATCTTTTAGCTATATTAAATGAAGGCTCAGATAATCTCATCAAAAGGAAAATAATGTGGTAATTAGGCCTTAAAATGTTTAAAAATACTGACCTCTCCAGGAATCCTACCTGTCTCAAAAGTTGATCTTTCAGGTAGTGGATCTGGGCGCAGAGTTATTCTTTCTCCATAAGGTATCTGTTCAACTTTATTAGTGGATATATCTGGTAAACAAAATCAGAGATAAAGCACTGTAAGAGTGAAGCTTGAGAAAGCTAAAGCTGAAGCTAACAATTCCTGTAGAATCCCAAATACAAGTTCACTATCACTACTCACCTCGGCCATGGCCATAATCAACAGTCTGTTGCACTGGTGGTGGCTTGGACATTGGTGGCATACCCATAGGCACTGGGCCAGGAGGGGGAATGGAAGAGTGAACAGGTGGGGGTGGTAATACTGGAGCAGATGGAATTGCTGCAGTTTCTGACTTAAATTCTGAATTCAGTCCTTGTTCGTCATTTGTATCCCAGAGCCCATAGAAAGAATCTTCATCCCATCGTTCCTGTTCTACAGCTGATGTTTGTGGCTTTATCACTGGAGGAGGAGGAGGTAGAGGCGGAGGAGGTGGAGGTGGTGGTATTGGGACAGGCGGCCTGGTCACAGGAACAGATGATCTTGCTGGTGGAGCAGAGGGTCTTACAATTGAACCTGGTGGTTTGCCCATAGGAGGGGGAGGTCTATAGGACCCTGGAGGCTAGAGAATAGAATAAACAGCTTAGCAAACAAGCATACCACTATGTTTTTACAGATTAGTGGAAATTAAAATCTGGTTCTCAATTTATAAGAAAAAAGTTAACACCTTGGACTCATTCAAAGTTTTGTGCTTCAGAACATACCATCAAAAAAAAAAAAAAAAAAAATTAGGACAAGCCACAGAAAGGGAGAAAACATAGGCAAATCTTATATTTGATAAAGAACTTGAATTCAGAATATACAAAACACTTAAACTCAGTAAGACAAATCATAAAAAAAAAAAAAAAAAAAAAACTATGGCCCAAAGATGTGAATAGATATTTCTCCAAAGAAAATATACAAATGCCCAATGAGCACATGAAAAGATGCTCAACATCATTAGTCACTAGGGAAACGCAAATTAAAATCCCAATGAGATACCATTTTCATACGCACTGGAATGGCTATAATTAATAAGAGAGACAAAAGCAAATGATGGCAAGGATATAGGAAAGAAAAACCCTTTTAGATTGCTAGTGGGAATAAATGGCGCCACTATAGAAAATGGTTTGCCAATTTCTCTCAAGAAGCCAAACTTTTTTTTTTTTTTTTGAGATGGAATTTCGCTCTTGTTGCCCAGGCTGGAGTGCAATGGCGCAATCTTGGCTCACTGCAACCTCTGCCTCCCAGGTTCAAGCGATTCTCCTGCCTCAGCCTCCTGAGTAACTGAGAGGGCCTGTAGGCACCTGCTACCAGCCCAGCTAATTTTTTGTATTTTTAGTAGAGACGGGGTTTCACTATGTTGGCCAGGCTGGTCTCAAACTCCTGACCTCAGGCAATCCACCCACTTCAGCCTCCCAAAATGCTGGGATTACAGGCATGAGCCACCGCGCCCGGCCAAACATAAATTTATCACATGGCTCAGCAATTTCATTTCTAGGTATCTATCCAAGAAAAATAAAAACATATGTCCATCCAAAGACTTGCACACAAATATTCATAGCCATACTATTCAACAACCCTGATGTCCATCAACTGGTGAATGGTTAAACAAAATGTGGTATATTCATGCAACAGGTTACAAATAAAAAGAAATTTAAAAAGCAGTAAAAAGAAATGCAGTACTGAGTCATGTTACAACATGGATAAACTTTGAAAAGAAGATAGACACGAAAGACTACATATTATATAATTCATTTATATGAAATGCCCAGAAAGGCAAATCTATATAGACAGAAAGTGCTGGGACTAGGGTAGGAATGAGGATTAACTAACTATAAACTGGTGCAGTGATCTTACAGGGGTAATGAAAATGTTTTAAACTTTCCATACTTCAAATTAGGGTGGTAGCCACATAAGATTCAAATGTCCCAGGTCAATACCAAAACTACAGAACTTCTGTAGGTGGTGTCCCACCAGTAATTTAAAATTTAAAAAAATAGGCTGGGCGCGGTGGCTCAAGCCTGTAATCCCAGCACTTTGGGAGGCCGAGACGGGCAGATCACGAGGTCAGGAGATCAAGACCATCCTGGCTAACACAGTGAAACCCCGTCTCTACTAAAAAATACAAAAAACTAGCCAGGCGAGGTGGTGGGCGCCTGTAGTCCTAGCTACTCGGGAGGCTGAGGCAGAAGCATGGCGTAAACCCGGGAGGCGGAGCTTGCATTGAGCTGAGATCCGGCCACTGCACTCCAGCCTGGGTGACAGAGCGTGATTCCGTCTCAAAAAAAAAAAAAAAAAAAAAAACCCTCCATGAATTATTCTGATTTATACCCCTTGGTTAAGAACTATCTTCCTACTCTCAGTGTGCAGGAAGGAGAGAAATGAATAAATAAATAAGAACTATCTTCCTACTGTAGAGACCTATCTCCTCCACAAAAACAGTAAATTTTCAGTGAGAGAAATCCTAGATAGCCTCCATACTTCTGTTCCTTTCAGTTATCTGGTTGATAATAGTAGTCTGTGGTAAAGCTGAGATGAACAGAGAACATGAGTTCTATGAAACAACAAAATAAACTAAATGAACATCTAGTAATCTAAGGAGTGCCACTGTTGTGTGCCCTGCTTACATTTGTTTTCCCAAAGCATCACCAGGTGCCATCAGAAATGTCTATGACAGAGATGGCGGGACTTCTTAGCAGATAGGTCCTAACCACTCAATACTGAAACCCAGTTGCCACATACATTTTATTTTTATTCTTTCTTTGGTAAAGATTGGGTCTTGCTATGTTGCCCAGGCTGGTCTTGAACTCCAGACCTCAAGTAATCTTGCCTCAGCCTCCCAAAGTGCTGGGATTACAGGTGTGAGCCACCATGCCTAGTCTCTATTTTAATCTTCGTAAGCGTGATTCAAACACTTATTTCCCATTTCTTAGTTCACTGTGTCTGGCTGGTTTGTTTTTTTGTTTTGTTTTGGTTTTTGTTTTTTTGTTTTGGTTTGGTTTTTTACTTCTCTGTTATTCTAGGATGTTTTCTCTTTATTGACAGCTATTTTAGACCCTGGAGAACTCACAATATACATTATTTATATATTTGCCCATATATAGGCAGTACTTTAAAAATAAACCTTCTGAATAATAAAATGGAGTTGACTAATATGGAAGGAACATTACTGACTGGAGGTAACTACTGGCTACAGTTAAATACAAATGGCTATTACCTAAAGGTAAACTTTTAATTAAAGTATGGCATCGTAAACTTTAAGAAAATGCCAATACAGGATGAAGCTATTCTGTCTGGGCATATCTATCAAGACAAGTTTTAAATATCTTAAGATCTCATAGAAGTATACTTATAAATTTTTTTAAAGTGCTTTCTCCATTCTATATAGTGAGTAAAAGATACATTTTTTAAAAGTATTGTTGATATGAGAAAGGGTTAATATTTATATTATATTAAGGATAATGAGTTAATTTAAAAAAAAAACCTGACTCAAACAGATAAATGGGTGAAGGACACTAACAGAATTTCTGTAAGAGGAAAGTAAAATTAACAAATATGGGAAAATATTCATGTTCACTAGTAATCAAAAATGCTGTATTAAAATTATTAAATATACCAAAAATATGAAGTAGCTAATGCTTACGACGCTATAGTATAGATGTTATGCAACTATTTTTTTTCATTTATTTATATGGTTTTTGAGACAGAGTCTCACTCTTGTTGCCCAGGCTGGAGTATAGTGGCGCTATCTGCAACCTCCGCCTCTCAGGTTCAAGCAATTCTCCTGCCTCAGTCTCCTTAGTAGCTGGGATTACAGGCGCACACCACCATGCCTGGCTAATTTTTGTATTCTTTTTTTTTTTTTTTTTTTTTTTTTTTTGAGACGGAGTCTCACTCTGTCCCCCTTGCTGGAGTGCAGTGGCCGGATCTCAGCTCGCTGCAAGCTCCGCCTCCCGGGTTCAGGCCATTCTCCTGTCTCAGCCTCCGGAGTAGCTGGGACTACAGGCGCCCGCCACCTCGCCCGGCTAGTTTTTTTGTATTTTTTAGTAGAGACGGGGTTTCACTGTGTTAGCCAGGATGGTCTCGATCTCCTGACCTCGTGATCCACCCGTCTCGGCCTCCCAAAGTGCTGGGATTACAGGCTTGAGCCACCGCGCCCGGCCAATTTTTGTATTCTTAGTAGAGACAAGGTTTCACCATGTTGGTCAAGCTGATCTTGAACTCCTGACCTCAGGTGATGCACCTAAGACAGAGTCTCCCAGGTTCAAGTGATTCTCCTGCCTCAGTCTCATGAGTAACTAGGATTATAGGCACATGCCACCAAGCCTGGCTAATTTTTGTATTTTTAGTAGAGACAGGGTTTCACCATGTTGGCCAGGCTGGTCTCGAACTCCAGACCTCATGTGATCCACCTGCCTCAGCTTCCCAAAGTGCTGGCATTGCAGGTATGACCCACTGCGCATGGCCATTATACAACTATTATAGACAGCTGTTTGGCTATGTGACAGGAATCATTTAAAAAGTATGCTTATTCTGGGCCAGGTGTGGTGGCTCATGCCTGTAATCCTAGCACTTTGGGAGGCTGAGGCAGGTGGATCACCTGAGGTCAGGAGTTTGAAACACGCCTAGCCAACATGGTGAAACCCTGCCTCTATTAAAAATACAAAAAATTTAGCCAGGTGTGGTGGCGGGCACCTGTAATCCCAGCTACTCAAGAGGCTGAGGCAGGAGAATCACTTGAACCTAGGAGGTAGATATTGCAGTGAGCTGAGATTGCGCCACTGTACTCCAGCCTGGGTGACAGACTACACTCGGTTTAAAAAAAAAAAAAGTATGCTTATTCTTTGACCGAAGTATACCACTTTGGGACTTTAAAACCACTGTTGGCTGGGTACAGGGGCTCATACCTGTAATCCCAGCACTTTGGGAGGCCAAGGTGTGAGGATCACTTAAGTCCAGGAGTTTGAGACCAGCCTGGGCAACAATGCGAGACACTGTCCCTACTAACAAATTTTTTTTTGTTAATTAGCCAGGCGTAGTGGTGTGTGCCTGTAGTCCCAGTTACTCAGGAAGCTGAGGTGGGAGAGTCACTTGAGCCCAGGAGTTTGAGGCTCCAGTGAGCTATGACTGTACCACTGTATTCTAGCATCCCAGGCAACAGAGCAAAAAAAAAAAAAAAAAAAAAAGAGACAAAACAAAAACATAAAACTTACTCCTAAGAAGTTATCTGCTGGGTGCAGTGGCTCATGCCTATAATCCCAGTACTTTCGGAGGCCGAGGCAGGTGGATTACCTGAGGTCAGGAGTTCAAGACCAGCCTGGCCAATTGGTAAATCCCTGTCTCTACTAAAATTACAAAAAATTTAGCCGGGCGTGGTGGCAGGCGCCAGTAATCCCAGCTACTTGGAAGCCAGGGCAGGAGAATCGCTTGAACCCAGGAGGCGGAGGTTTCAGTGAGCTGAAATCATGCCACTGCACTCCAGCCTGGGCAACAGAGTGAGACTCCATCTCAAAAAAAAAAAAAAAGAAAAGGAGTTATCTAAAATAAGAACCCAATAGGGTAATATTAAGAGAACAGTGGAAGATTAGAAACAAATTCAAACAGAAATTGAATTAATTCAATAAATTATTATAAATCAAAAAATAATACAGCATATAACAATATGGAAAGATGATTATGATTTGTTAAGCAAATAAAGCAGAAATGTGTATGTACAATCTGGCGTTTCTACTATTTACTAAGACATGCAAAGATGAAAGATATAGTTCTTATCTTATGGACTCAATTTAGAAGGAAAGACAGACAAGAAAACAGACAATCAAAATGCAACATGATAAAGATGACAATAGAGACTAGTACAAGATGTTACAGGGTATGTATGAGGGTAACTGCCTTACATAGGTGGAAGAAAAGATACTAGAGCTGAGTTCTAAAAGATAAACAAGCATTAGTCAGTTGCAGGAGGGGATGGGAAGGCAAAGAAAAGACTCTAGGCTTAGAGAACAACATGCATACGCAAAGGAATGAAGAAGTACAAGAATCTAGCATAGCCACAAAATTGTTAACTAGCTCTATGTGGAGGGAAAATGAAGCATCAGAGAGTGGAGTAGCAAGCAATGGTCAGCAGAGGTCAGGCCAGCTTAGGAAGAACAAGAAAGTCATGCAAGAGATTCTAAATTTCATCCTGAAGGCATGGGAGAACACTGAAGAGTTTTAAAGCCAGGTAGCCACATGGTGAGATTTGTTTTAGAATGTCCATCTGGCCATAAATCACATCAATGCTGCCTGAAGTGGAGTGTAGGGGTAGTCCCAACTACAAAAGGGCATGAACTTTTTAGGGTGATGACAACTTTTTTTTTTTTTTTTGAGATGGAGTTTTGCTCGTTGCCCAGGCTGGAGTGCAATGGCGCGATGTCGGCTCACTGCAACCTCCACCTCCCGAGTTCAAGTGATTCTCCTGTCTTGGCCTCCCGAGTAGATGGGATTACAGGCATGCACCACCGCACCCGGCTAATTTTGTATTTTTAGTAGAGCCAGGGTTTCTCCATGTTGGTCAGGCTGGTTTCAAACTCCTGACCTCAGGTGATCCACCTGCCTTGGCCTCCCAAAGTGCTGGGATTATAGGTGTGAGCCACCGCACTTGGCCGAGAATTTTTTAATCTTTGGGTATACATCTGTCAAAAACTCGAACTATAGGCTTAAAATGGGTATAATTATACTTGAGAATTTGATTCAAAGGAGGTAAAATCAATCAGCAGAATGGTTATGGCAGGGTAGGACATGGGCAAGATGGAGGGCTGATTTTCAGGTTTCAAGTTAGCGTGACTAGGTGATAATGAGAAAAAAGACAATTTAATGGGGTATAATGAGCCCCATTTTGAACATGCTGCATTTGACAGGAGTCACATTCACAGACAGAAACCCTGCAGACAGGTAGATGCATACAAAGATCAAGAGATCCAGTCTGGGGAGTCAACAACACTATGGTGGTTGCTGATGTCAACAACTATGTCTTACTGTTAAGTATTAGACCAGGATGGAAGGGAACACTGAGAAATGAAAAGTGTTAATTTGATGAAATGGTTCAGTAGAGGTTCAGTAGAGCTCTTTTCTCCATTATGCTGTCATAAAACTACTTGCAAGATAACATTTAAAACATTTGAAAAGCCCATTACTGGTTTAAAGGTAAAATAACAAAAACAAAAGGAGTTCTGGCATGCTCTTGGGAAAAAAAAGGAGAACTTAATTACTCAAGTCTTTAACATAAACACCCCTTTTCATACTGCCTGAACAGTTCTGAATGTACTGGGCGATGGTATTTCCCCATCTGAAGGACTAGTAGCCTGAAGAGGTAGGAAGCATCAGGAGGCCCACATCCAGCTCTGCCTAGATGGAAAACAGGACTTTTTTTTTTTTTTTTGGGTAGAGATGGGGGTCTCACCATCTTGCGCAGGCTGGTGTCAAACTCCTGGGCTCAAGCAATCCTCTTGCCTTAGCCTCCCAAAGTGCTAGAATTACAGGTGTAAGCCACTATGTCCAGCCAACAGGACTATTTTAACATAAAAAATTATTAGCAAAATTCTACCATTTTGTGAACAGAAGCTATGTAGTTCAGGTGTACTTGGTATACTTATCAAAATCTGGGGAAAAGGAGCATCTCTGCCACACTTTTGAACATGCTTTTAAGGTGTTCAAAGTTCAATTACCATAAACTTTTAAGTTTCCAAAATTTACATTTTATAGAGGAAACTTGTATTTATTCAATTTTTTAAAAAATCAAACATAGAAACATACAAAGTAGAAACCATTTCATTTTCTGAGCACACATTCTCCCATACCGGATACATTCCAGGTCTTGAAGATGTATTCTGCAATCTTGATTCCTGAGGTGGTAGATGGTCAGCCATCTGTGGCTCAGACCCAAAGTCTTTCATCTTTTGAAGCTGTTCTTTCTGTTCCCTGCAAACAAATAAAATTGACATAGTCCATAAAGCATGCTTATTCCATTCCTAAGTGACTACAATTAATATTTAATTAAAAAGAAGAGACCTAAAAAACCTTGTCCTAAAATTCTCTGCAGTGGCCATACACTGGGCAGCTCTGGGATTACCCTCTTTTGCTTTTATGTAGCTAACTCATCAGTCATTCAAGACATATAAATAATTAATTATAAATTATTGAAGATACTCGAGAACAGATTCCACAACTTGCCTCAGTAGTTTTCTACTATCTCATCTACTTGTTTTGTTTTTCTTTAATCCAACCAAAAGCTCTCCTGCTTTTTATTTATTTATTTTTTTTGAGACGAGTCTAGCTCTGTCGCCTGGGCTGGAGTGCAATGGCACGATCGCGGCTCACTGCAAGCTCCACCTCCCAGGTTCAAGTGATTCTCCTGCCTCAGCCTCCCGAGTAGCTGGGACTACAGGCACACATCACCGCGCCTGGCTAATTTTTTACATATTTTTAGTAGAGACGGGGTTTTACCATATTGGCCAGGCTGGTCTCAAACTCCTGGCCTCGTGACCCGCCTGCCTCAGCCTCCCAAAGTGCTGGGATTACAGGTGTGAGCCACCACGCCCGGCTTATTTTTTTTCAACTCTTTAGACCAGAGGTTGCAAAATGGTGGCCCATGGGCCAAATATGGCCTAAAAATGTTTTTAAAAGGTGGCTTTCACATCAGTTTTTAAAATTTGAATTAGCTGTCATATTTACAAAGCAAAATATTTCATATACAAATTCAAATCTTAAAGAGATATAGTAACACTAGGCCTACGTTCCCACATGCCAACAATCAGCCGAGTGCAGCAGAAGCTGCCCATGTTAGATGAAATAACCTGTCAAAATCTTCACCATACTCTACAGAGTTATACTTGGCCCACTTTCACTCATTTTTGTTATCTGATTCTTGAGGACATTTTAATTTATGGCCCCTGCTGTAGATGGTGAGAACAATTGTCAGTCTATACCTTTAAAAACAACATTTCATATTCTTGAAGATAATTACGTAACCCTTCAGTTTTTTCTTTAAATTTCTGATGAAAATACTTTTACTTTTCTTCATAATGCCTACCTTAAACATGGGTAAAATTCACTACAACTTTTTAAGACCTTTTATAATTTTCTCCCTACATTAAAGTAAGTGACCCAAATGAGGGTTCACAAACAAGGGACCACAAAGTAAGGGTCAAGTATGTAAGATTATTTACTGCTCACATAAATCCCATCATCACATCCCTTACGATACTCCTTATGACTTTACACTGACACAACATAAACTACTTGTATTTGGCTATGACCACATTATCCATCACTCCCTATATATTGTTTAATTATGTTCATGTTGCCTAGAAAGCTTTAAAAAAAGGATGACGCAGCAGCAGCACCTTTTGTCCAGCATTGCCAGGCAAAGCAATAATGAATTAAAAAGAAATTTCAAAAGGAAAAAGAAAGAAACTTTGGCAGCTTAACATCACCAATCAGCTTGGTATGCTCCATAAACAACACAGATTTTAGAGTTTTAGACAGATTGAGTTCAAAGGCCGGGTTTGCCACTTACTAGCCAAGTGAACTTAACCTCTTTGAACTTTAGGGTCATTTGTGAAGTGGGGATAATACTACCTTATCTTTGCAGGCCTTTGAGATAGACAGACTGACATGATATATACACTCAATTATTAGCAAGTGCCCAGTTACATGGTAGGTGTTAAATTAAAATTAAAGGTATCTATAACTTAAAAGTGAATAGTGTAGTAGCTAAATATTCTATAGCATGCTTTCCACATTTTCTTCATGAGTAATCTGGAAAAAATAAACCTCTCAGCTATAGACCACACAAACCTGCCGTACCTGGTCTTTCATCATTACCTTTTCTTCACCATATTTTTCTTTCCTAGTTCTAAAGTTTAAGTTATAATTTATTGGTAAGATCCACAACTGTAAACCAGAATTGAAAAATGGAAGAAATATGATACATTGGAATCTATCAAAACCTAATCATTAATTGACTTTCTCAAAAAAATTGCTTTAAAAAAGCTTGCAATCTGTCACTGACTTCTAAATTCCTATCCCAAGATACAGTTGGTTTAAGGATTAAACGAGTTATTATATACAACACACTTAGTACAGTTCCTGGCCCAGAGTAAGCATGCAGTAAATGTTAGCTTTTGTTATTAATGTTACTACAGGAAAAGAGGAAAATTATGTAGATACCTATACATAGTTGATTGTAAGTCAAGAAATCCTATTTTCCATTTCACAAAGAAAACATTTGGTTATGTAGAAACAAGTAACATCCTCAAGGAGAAATATCTGCTTTTAGTTATAATGAAAGATAAAACATCCCCAAAAGAAAGCATCAATAGTTAAACAAATCTGAGGATGCTCCTAAGCAAACCATTCTTAGCTTCAACAAAGAAAAATACAGCACTTTCCAAAGTTATACCAATGATTAGTGAATAGAAAGTCTATTAGATCTAATACCAAAGAACAAACTGCTTACTGGAAAAAATGAAGGTTACACATGAACCCTGTGAAATCCAGAGCACTGAAAAGTTGAAGTTTGACACTTGAAACATGCACAGGCATGGCATGCCAGCAACACATCTACAAAGGCCAAGAGAGCAGTCAATTTTCACATCTTAGGGCATAAGTTTATCATTAACACAGTTCCTAAATACCCATCCTAACCCTAAAACAGCACTGAATGACCAGAAATATAAATTAAAAGTATGTGACAAGAACTTGAAGTAAAATGATTCCATTCAAATATATATCACTTTAAAAAGAGCAGTCTGAATGTGGTTTTTATTAAAAGAAATGATCTGAAGGAGTCAACTTACCGAAGCATTTTCAGTTCTTGTGCAGCTTTCAAAATGATTTCATGCTGCCTCTGACTGAGAACCATTACCCCTCCAAGGCCTTGGTCAGAGTCTAAGCTTGCATCGGACCCCATCATTTCTGAGGAATGATGTGAGGAGGACATATGTTCCGCCATGGGGGAATGTCTATCCACATCAGATGGGTACCATCTGTCTGACAACCGTTCTCTTTCCCAGTCCATTCTGTCAGGAACATAATCTCGCTTTTCCCGCCATGTATCTCCTCTTTCTGGATACTCTCGAATCCTCAACTCACCCCTATCACGGAAATCTCGATCATACCCATGGTCTCGATTTCTTTCTTCTCTCCATCTATCATCCCGATATCTATCCAAAGGTGGAAGAGGTGGGAGGGGCGGTAAAGGTGGAAGAGATGGAATATCCCGTTCACGAAACTGTGATTCTTGTTCATCCAGTGGTCTCCCATAATCTCTGTCCCACTCATTATCCAAATTTCTATCATACATATCCATGGGTCTTCCAATCCGATCCACATCCCTGTCCATGTCCCTGTCCATTTCCCTATTGTAGTCCTCATCCATATCCTGGTCTCTCTCCCAATCATCCCACCAAGGGCCTCGCCTATCTCCATCATGAGACCGAGATGGTGGTGCCGAGAACCTGTCCTCTCTGTTATAGAGCTCTAGTGTATCATCTTGATAGTCACGTTCACATTCTCTCCAGTATCTCTCTCTATCCCAGTCATCGAGTCTTTCTCGTTCCATTGGAGCATTTCTACCATCTAATGGAAACTCTTCATGCCCTCGCTCTTCTCCATGGTTCCATGGAGCCCTAGGAGGCTCATCTCGGTGATATGGATACATTTTTTCCCCACCATCTCCTGGTTCTGGTCTGAATGGACCTCTATCACGACCAAACTCTGATCTTCCCAGTCCCCTTTCTCGACTGCCAGGCCCTCGAGGTGGTCCTCTCTCCCTGCTCCCAGCTCTTCGGGGTGGTACTCTCTCTCTACTCCCAGCCCTTCGAAGAGGTCCTCTCTCCTGACTGCCAGCCCTCCGAGGTGGTCCCCTTTCTCGACTGCCAGCTCCACCCCTGTCCTGGCTCCCTTGCAGACCACCTGGCACTTTCTCCCGACTGCTTCCAGGTCTCACCAACCCTCTGTCCCGGCTACCTTCTCCTCTGTTCATCTTCTCTCTACTGTCTTCTCTTCTACCCATCATCTTATCCCGAAAGTCTTCTTGCTTGACCAATCCTGGGCCTCGACTGATTGCCTGGCCGCGACCTCTGTTTACTAGACCTTTATCCCGTGTGTCTTCTATTCTGCTTTGCCCAGGACCTCTGTAAGATGAGCTACTGCCTCTATTGCCTTCTAATCTATTATCTCTATTATCTGGCCGAGGCAGGCCTTTATCTTGGTTGTTTTCTGAATGGGGTAGACCAATACCCATAGGTTTAAAATCATTATCTGCTGTTAATGATGATGTTGCTACTGCTGCTGCTCCCTCCATCCCCCCTGTTTTTGAAGGAAAAGCAGATTGAGCAGGTACAGGCTTATTTGCAAGGGGTACAGGCTGAGTAACAGCTTGGGCTTTGTCGATTTGAGTCTCCATATTTTGAGCATTCTGGTCCCAATTAGAAGGCTCTACGGGCCCTTCCGAGACTTCGCTTTTAGGTGGCTCCTGTTGAGAGTCGCTTAGATTCTCATTTGACTGAGCCGCCTTGACATCCTTTACATCTGCAGCAATGGAAAATGCAGCTGATTGCATTTTAAAATTCTTCTGCTGGTTACTACTGGTGTCTGCTAATGGTTCTTTGTTTCCTGAAAGAGGTTCTGCTTGTGACTTAGGTTGCTGCTGATGTTGCTGTCCAAAAGTTGGTTTGGGGCCTTTCCATTGTGGTCCACTCTGTCGAGGACTTAGGGATGTACTGGGGGTAATATAAAATTGAGATGCTGGCCCCCGGGGAATCATTCCCCATTTGCTTTTAGTGCCCTCTGCTGGGTGACCTTCATATCTGGGTCTTGGCCCATCGGGGCGATTTCCTTCAAAACGAGGCCCTTTGGGTCTCGGTCCTTCACACCTTGACCCTAAATCCTCAAATCTTCGAGGACCATCAAATCTACAAGTAAAACAAAAGATATTACTCAAGACAGTAAAGCAGAAAAAAAAATTCTCCATGTAAGAATATTTAAGGCACTCTTGCCTTAGAATTTGTTTACAACAATGACTCTTTTCAGTCATTAAATAAATCCTGAGTCACCAATATCTTTGAACCAGTATGTTAAGGTGGCAGTGCTCAGAAGGTCTTAGGACAGGTGTTGGAAATCATGTCAGTATTATCTAATTTACTTCAACACATCTCCTGCAGCAAGTCACTGATACACTGAACAGTTAAAAAACAATTACAGGCCAGGCACAGTGGTTCACACTTGTAATCCCAGCACTTTGGGAGGCAGAGACGGCCGGATCACCTGAGATCAGGAGTTCGAGACTAGCCTGGCCAACATGGTGAAACCCTGTCTCTACTTAAAAAAACAAAAAAAACAAAAAAAACAAAAATTTAGCCAGGTGTGGTGGCAGGTGCCTGTAATCCCAGATACTTCGGAGGCTGAGGCAGGAGAATCACTTGAACCTAGTAGGCAGAGGTTGCAGTGAGCTGAGATCACACTATTGCACTCTAGCCTGGGTGACAAGAGTGAGACTCCATCTTAAAAAAAAAAAAAAAAAAAAAAAAAGCAATTATAAATATTAGGAGATAGGAAAGGCTACTCATTTTAAAGAGAAAAAAATTAACAAATACCATAACTGAGCACTTCTGGAATTAAATTGTAACTAAAAACTAAATATGAAAAGACAAACAAGAAAATACAGGATGATTATATTGTTAGAGCTGGCACTAACATTTCAATCAAAAAAAAGTTAAAAAAAAAAAAAAGAAAAGAAAAGAAACAGCAACCCTATCTTAAGAGTAGGCTCTGACATTTTAAAAAGTCTGCACAGTAATTTTTGCTATGAACCCACTTTCTTATCCAGTAAAGAGATAACACATCCCCTATCTGTCAGGCATTACATTACATCCAAGAGATACAAGAATAAAATGTCATCTGTGCCCTCAAAGAGTTTACAACCAAATATAAAGATAATCTAAGTGTAAATAAATATCAAGAGGTGTAATGTCTCAAGTCTATGTGTATACAATAAGGACAACAGAATTGGAGAGGCTTATGTTGAGTCTTGAAAGACAAATTTTCTGAAATAAAGCTGACAGAATGAGCTGGAGATGACGAAAGTATGTGGCAAGGGCACCTCAAGCTAAGGAAACACGATGAGGAAAGGCAGAGAAACACGTATCAGCAGAGCATGTTTGGAAGTGCAAATAGTTTAGCATGGCTAATGCAAAGGGGAAACAGAGTCAAGAGAGCTGATAAAGAGGGAAGTGTGGAAAAGCAGCACACTAAAAAATAAAATAAAGGAGTAAGCAAGGATCACTCTCCAGAAGACTGTGTATGCCTCATGTGGCAGAGACTACTGGTGGTCTTCCAATGCCCATTCCGCACTTATCTACAATAACAGGCCTCCTGTTTTCAGCTAGACACAAGGCTCCCCACACAAGAGACTCTCTTTCTCAATATCTCTTGCAGCTAGAACTGAGAGCCAAGTTTTGGCCAAGGAGCTGAGAGTGAAAATGATTTGCACATCCTCTGGGTTGTCCCCTTAAAGGAAAGAGCATATCCTCCTCTTCACGATTTCCTTTTTCATGCTGGTTATGACATGGTGGTGAAATATCCAGGACCAGGTAAATCAGAAGGAACTGGATTCCTGAGCCATCATCTAAGTCCTAAGAGAGAATAAACTTCTAACTTGTTAAAGCCATCTGACTTGGATCTCGATTATAACAGACAAATTAATTCGGCTGGTTAAGGAGGTTTGGTGTCACCTTATAAGCACTTGGAGCCACTAAATATAGTCTGATTTTAAAAAGATTGCTTTAGCAGAAAAACAGTAGACAGAAACAAAAAGTTTAAAGATTATCTCTACAATTTGGATAAGTGAAGGTGATGCCTAGCCTAAGGCAATGACTGATATGAGAATGCAGAGGAGGGGATAAAAGTGAGAGATGTAAAATAAGGTAGAATTGGTAAGATTTTGTCACCAGTAGAAATAAAATGATAGTGGTAAGAGAAGAATTTAAGATGATTCCAAGGTTTCTGGCTTAGATGACTGAGTAGTAGAAGCGATGCCTTTCATGCCTTTAATGAGTGCTAGGAGGCTTTTTCTTTCATTTCTTTGGGAAATCAATGAAGACTAATAAATTCAGTGTTGGCAAAATATTTATTTCCTATTCCTGTGACTTTAGGCTTTGTTGTTCTAAAAGTCTAGTTTCAGAGAGATGAATACTTCCACTAGGGGACACAACAAATGATTCCACTAACCTGAAGTTGAGACCCCAACTTTATTCGGAAGTTTCAAATCAAGAGGCAATGGAGAGAGGGTTACTGTATTCACTGCGGATGATTGATCCTAACTTTCAAGGGGAATTTGGGTTACTACCACACAATACAGGTGAAGTGGAGTACGTCTGAAATGCAAGAGATCCTCTAGGACATCTCTTAGTATTTCCCATGTACTGAGATTCAAGTCTATGGAAAATTGCAAAGGGTATTGTAGAACTGCAAATAGCAGAACTAATTCAGAAAGAATCTGCTAATAGCCCATATCTTTCAAGAATGAAAGCCTGGGTCACCCCATCAGATAAGGAATCAGGACCGGCTGAGGTACTTACTTAGAGCAAAGGGAATATGGAATGAGTAGTGGAAGAACATATATACCAGCTATGACCACATGACCATTGCAGAAATACAGACTACAATAGTTACAAGTATTTCTTGCTTGATATATATGTGTTTAAATATGTATGTGTGTTTGTGTGTGTGTGTGTATTAACCAAATATTTTTTGGTTCATTTGTTTTTCTTATTATCTAACATAATATGTGTTAATAGTTAACTTTATTATTTCAGTATTTAAGTTACAGAACATGAAAGAGGGAATGTGAGTCAGGTAGGAGAAGGATGAACTAATATTATCCTAAAGACAAAGAAAAAGACTTTTTGTGCTCTTCTGGGGAAAGAGTTAAAATGTTTTTGGTTGTCCAGGAATAAATGCCTCATGTTGGGTGTGAAAATCTCCCTGTGACCCAATTTAATCAGAAACATATGGGAAAGGCGGCCACGCACACTGGCTCACGCCTGTAATTCTAGCACTTTGGGAAGCGGAGGCGAGTGGATCACTTGAGGTCAGGAGTTTGAGACCAGCCTGGCCAATATGGTGAAACCCTGTCTCTACTAATAGAAAACTTAAGCTGGGCATGGTGGTGTGCGCCTCTAATCCCAGCTACTCAGGAGGCAGAGGCAGGAGAATCACTTGAACCCAAGAGGTGGAGAATTCAGTGAGCCGAGGGCATTGCACTCCAGACTGGGTGACAGCGTGAGACTTCGTCTCAAAAAAAAAAAAAAAAAAGAGAGACAGAGAGAGAGGGGGACAGAGAGAAAGGGAATTTTGGGAAATGTAGTTCAGCCTAGCCAAGTTGACCTTTTACAAACCCATTGCAAGGAACTTAAAAATACACAAATCCATAATAAACAGAGAGAGGGGGTAATCAGAAGATGAGAATCTTGTCTGTAAATTCTGAAAGACAAAGAACAAATATGAGCGGTAACTTACAGAGGAGGAAGAAGTCAGTTTAGAGTACTGATGGCAGAAGGGGATAAAATCAAAAGGAGGCGGGCTTGCCCAGAGAACATCAAAGAGGGTCAGGATTCTCAGACACTAGGGGGTGCTAGGGAAGGAAAGGAGTAAAACTTGGGGCTAAAAATATGTAAATCTATATTCAGAACCATCAACCAGCCTTTCCTTAGGCTGAATGTCTCTTAAATCCTTGAATTTGAGAGTCCCCTAGGAGTAGTGACAGTTCCTTACCCTATTCACATAAAGCAGAAACGTGACAGGTAACAAACCCCTCCCATACACAGAGCTCCCAATCAGTTTGTCAGTGTCTTCCATGCTTAAACATAAATAGACAGCCAAGGATTGCTAGATATTTGAGGAACACGTCCAAAATGAAAGAAAAACTAAAGATAAATAGGATCTGAATTTGGAGAAAATAGAATGCAAAAAGCAGAAAAGAACTTTCAACTCAAATTGTTATCCTCAGAGAGATTCTTAAAGAGACTGTATCTATAAATCAAGAACAATGTGCTATTTATAAAAAAGATCAACACCAAAAGAACCACAGAAAAAAATTTTCCAATTCTCAAAATAAAAGATACAATAAAAGGATTAGAAGTTAAAGTATCTCAGGAAATATAACAAAATGTAAGATAAAAGACACAAAGATAATCCAACAGATCCAAAATCCTGCTAATGAAGAGTTCCAGAAACAGAAAATGAGAGAAAAAGAATTAATGAATAAATAGCACAAACAAATATCCCAGAGTTAAGAGATTCCAATCTCTAGATAGAAAGAGTCCAGCATACTGAGTACTCAGTACAATTAATAAAACTAAATAAGAAAACAAAAAACACTGAAATTTCAGAATACCAGAGATTTTTTAAGTTTGGGAGAGAGCAGGTCACCAAAACAGGAAAAGAATCAGAACGGCATAACACCTACACAAGGTGACAGAACAAAATAGAACAATGATCGTAAAACCTTGAGGAATAATTATCTCCAACATCAAATTCTATATTCAAATTAGCAAGCAAGTGTGAGATTAGAATAAAGACATTGTCAGATACAGGATGACTAAGAAAATTTACCCCTCACCCACACTTCCTTAGCAAGTTACCTGAGCATGCCCTCCAGGAAATAGAGGGACTGAATGGTAACAGGAAGCCATGAGATTCGATAAATAGCAAATCACATCCTGGAGGATCGTCAAGGGGAATGCTGTAGTTAACACCCATATGGCAGAGTGTCGAGGAAGAACGAAAACTTTATTTTTCAGGACAGTTAAATAAATATATAATATCTAAAATGTGTAAGTGTGTAAGTCGTGAAAAGAGCAGCATAATTATTTAGTGCTATGAAGATGGCGACCAAAAGAAACAGCTAAATAACTAAAAGAGGATGCCACTGGAAAAAACATTTGGGGGGCATGGGGATGAGGCAGTGGGTGGCCATTTGGCCCAGTTTTTTTTAAACCATGCATATGAATCACTTTGATAAAAATGTAAACTGTTATCTCTTTAAAGGGCACAGAGAGAGGATTAGCCCTCATCAGAAGGGCTGGTTCTCCTGAGACTACAAGGTGATGAGCATGGTAAGTACAGCTAAGGGTTAGAAGTGAGATGTTTTACTGAGCTTGATAGGTAGACTTGATTTCCTGTGAGGCAGGAAGCTAAATTATAAATATAATGCAAAATAAAAACGTTTGCTAACATCGAGAAAGCAGCACTAGAGTAGATGGTCTATGTGAAGTAGTGAAGCTTTGGCAGAGCTATAATGGACAAAGGGGAAAGAAGGTGACCAGGAACTTGTCAAAGTATATACAACACAATGCTAAGTAAAGATGGAGAGTATATATTTACAGAAGGAAAAAAAGTATGCCACTTTAGCGTTTATGAAGGTTTGGTTCCTTTCTTGGAATTACACTTATTAATTCAAAGTGCTTCAATAATATATTGGATCAAAGTTGTATAAAGTCATTTGCTATGTATTAAATGCAGCAATTATTTGTTCATGTAAGTGATAAGACTATCTTCCACAATGTACAAGAGTCCATGAGAGACCTTATCAACGTTATCTAGTATTCTAATCAAATTCTAAGTAGGAGCAAAGTCTCTCCTAACAAAATTGTGAATGCCTTGAGAATTTTATCCATGACTGACATTTTGGAAGAAGCAACTTTTATTGAACACCTACTGATTGTCAGGTAATGTGCTGGTGCTAAAAAGACAATCATGCCTAACCTCAAGGAGTTCACCGTCCACAGGAAGAGTGAGACAATTAACTCGACAATTAGAACAGAATTTGATAAATATGGAACATGTTTGTCTTGCTATCCAAAGTATTCTCAATGTCTGACTGCATTAAAGAATCCCGATCTGTAATTACTGAAGTGCTTGCTCCAGGGCAGGAAAAATAGGAATAAATAAAGCAAAGAATGGCAAGAAGGGAATTCCAGACAAAGAAAAGAGCATGTGTAAAAGCCAGAGGAAAGGACAAAGGAATTAGGAGGCATTAAAAGGTGTGCAGATAAGAGGACATGGCAAAAGAGTTGAAAGGGTAGGGTGCTTTGTTTTCAGACCAAATTGCTGACCAACAGCCAAGGCCTATCATTTTATTTTCATTCTGGGGGCCAGAAAATATTGAAACCATCTGAAATACAATTTCAACACTACATATAAACGGCAAATATGTATCACTATTTGATTTTTTTTTTTTTTTTTTTTGCCCTTTTCTGAGACAGGGTCTCACTCTGTCACCGAGGCTGGAATGCAGTGGTGTGATCACAGCTCACTGCAACCTAGACTTTCTGGGTTCCAGCGATCCTCCCACCTCAGTCCTCCAAGTATCTGGGACCACAGGTGCCTGCTACCATGCCTGGTTAATTTTTTATGTCACTAGGGTCGGCTAATTTTTGTATTTTTGGTAGAGATGGAGATTCACCAAATTGCTCAGGCTGGTCTCAAATTCCTGAGCTCAAGCAATCCACCTGCCTCAGCATCCCAAAGTGCTAGGATTACAGGCATGAGCCACTGCACCTGGCTATTACTGGACTTTCAAATTTTCAAAGTTCAAAGATGTAACAAAATAACAGACTCAAAACTATTTTCATTTACAAAACTAGAGACCTTTTAAGCATTTTTAACAAATATATCAAGAGATACTCATATTAAAAATCTGTATGAAAATAAGCCACCTTTAAATCAATATAATGAAATACTATGATTCTTTTGACATGTAAAAACACGTATTTAAAATATAGTAGAAACATTACATAAATTCACTGAATACAATCACATAAAAACGCATGCATTGTACATTGGTCAGATGAAAAGAAAAATAAGCAAATATTTGTTTTAAGTATTTAGAAAGTGTTTATTTGTAAAGTGTGTTATACACTCCCTTTAAAAACCCCTAAAACTAGGTATAAATACCTTAGAATTATAAAAATTTCAAAATTTGATATAAAACTCCAAAACGTAAAAACGTAAGAGGTATGATGCAGTTATACAAATACTTTTAAAGAAGGTATTTTCTGTATTCTACTATTTGCAGAAACATACTAAAATTAACAAACCATGGGAATTACAAGATACGAAATTCTGGAATTAAAATTCCTTCCTGTTTTGTTTTCATGTGAAATAGCACCTGTTTTCTAAATATGTATAACCAAGGTCCTAAAATTAAAATTCCCAAAGATAAGTAATCACTATAAACAGGAACAATCATAACAAATAGAAATATAAAGAAAACCTATAGCACTCACAGTCCCTTACTAATCCTAGTAAGATAGCTATAGAATGGAAGAAGTCCACAATTCCAATCCTAAAGCCAGTCGAAACGTAGTTGTGACTGATCAGAAGCCTTGATATTATAAAGATTTCAATTCTTCCTCCAAATGGTCAATGGATTCTATGCAATGCTCATCAAAATTCCAGCAGGTTTTTGAAAACTGACAAGCTGATTCTAATAAGAATAATCAAGACAATCTAGAACAGGGGGCAGCAAACTATGGTCTATGTTCCAAACACAGTTAAAAATGATCTTTTTTACATTCTTGAAGGTTTAAAAAAAAAAAAAAAAAGGCTGTACATGGTGGCTCACGCCTGTAATCCCAACACTTTGGAAGGCCAAGGCGGGCAGATGGCCTGAGCTCAGGAGTTCGAGACCAGCCTGGACAACATAGGCAGATCCACCTCTACAAAAAATAAAGTAGCCAAGCATGGTGGGACACGCCTGCAGTTCCAGCTACACAGGAGGCTGATGTGGGAGGAATGCTTGAGCCCAGGAGGTCAAAGTTGTAATGAGTTATGATCCTGCTGCTGCATTCCAGCCCAGGCAACAGAGTAAAGACCCTGTCTCAATAAAATTTTTTTTAAATGTGAAAAAAAAAAGGAAAAAGAAAACAAAGAAAGAAAAATATTTAACAGAGACCAAATGTGACCCACAAGGCCTACAAATATTTACCATCTGGCCCTTTATAGAAAGCTTGCCAGGCCGGGCACAATGGCTCACGCCTGTAATCCCAGCACCTTGGGAGGCCAAAGCAGGCGGATCACCTGAGGTCAGGAGTTCAAGACCAACCCGGCCAAAATGGTGAAACTCCATCTCTACTAAAAATACAAAAATTAGCCAGGCATGGTGGCACATGCCTGTAATCCCAGCTACTTGGGAGGCTGAGACAGGAGAATCGCTTGAACCTAGGAAGCAGTGGTTGCAGTGAGGGCCACTGTACTCCAGCCTGCGTAACAAAACCAGACTCCATCTCAAGAAAAAGAAAAAAAAAAAAAGAAAAGAGAAAGAAAGCTTGCCAATCCCTCATCTAGAAGCACAGAACTGGAGGACCTACACTAACAGATAAATTTATTGTAAAGCTACAGTAATTAAAACAATATGACACTAATGCAAAGACAGACAAATAGACCACGGGAATGAAGAGTCCAGAAACAAACACATTTAAACACTGGATTTATGATGAAGTCACTGCAAAGTAGTAGGGATGACTTCTTCAGTAAATGGTGTTCGGGTGAACTGGATAGTTATTTGGAAAATAATAAACATTGATCCCTACCTCACACGATATAAAATCAGTTCTATATAGAGTACTGATTTAAAAATAAAAGGTTAAAGAAATAAAAGACAGAAGAAAAAGTAAATAATAATATTTATAGCCTTGGGATTACTTTTCTTTTTTTTGAGTCAGGATCTCACTCTATTGCCTAGGCTGGAGTGCAGTGCACAGTTCACTGCTGCCTTGACCTCCCAGGCTCAAGCAATCCTCCCACCTCAGCCTCCCACATAACTGGGACCACAGGCACATGCCACCAAGCCAGGCTAATTTTTTACTTTTTGTAGAGACAGGGTCTCACTATGTTGCCCAAGCTGGTCTCAAATTCCTAAACTCAAGCAATCCTCCTGCCTCAGTCCCCCAAAGGGCTGGAATTATAGGTGTGGGCCACCATGACCAGCTGACAATATGTTTCTAAGAACAGAAAGAAAATGTGGTGCAGTAATCCACTTAGTTATTAAACAGGATAAACCTTATCTTATCACATATTTTGTGGCAAGAACCTGGACCATCTCAATTTGCTAAGAGTATATGTGACAGAATTATTTCATCTTTTAAGATGTTTGTGTGCCCAAATTTAATGGATGAGAAGAGTTTGTCTTTAACATTTTTCGCTATCCCTTTATTTTATTTTGTTTTTACTTTTGAGACAGACTCTCACTCCGTCATCCAGACTGGAGTATAGTGGCACAGTTCTGCAACCTCTGCCTCCCAGCTTAAGCAATTCTCATGCCTCAACCTCCTGAGTAGCTGGGATTACAGGTGTGCGCAACCATGCTCAGCTAATTTTTGTATTTTTACTAGAGACGGGGTTTTGCCATGTTGGCCTGGCTGGTCTCAAACTCCTGACCTCAAGTGATCCCCTCGCCTAGGCCTCCCAAAGTGCTGAGATTACAGATGTGAGCCACCATGCCTGGCCCCTTTATTCTTAAATTCTGTAAATTATTTGTAAAATTACTTTAAACTTTAAAATAAAAAGGGTCCATTGGACCTAAAAGGTAAATGGTAAAGATTACTTTTCTAGTATACTGAAATCAAACTGTTATACTGCAGAGTTTACTTTTTTTTTGAGACGAAGTCTCACTCTCGCTCCGTCACTCTGTCGCCCAGGCTTCAGTGTAGTGACTTGATCTCAGTTCACTGCAACTTCCACCTCTGTATTCAAGTGATTCTTGTGCCTCAGCCTCCCAAGTGGCTGGGATTACAAGCGCACACCACCATGCCTAGCTAATTTTTGTATTTTTAGTAGAGGTGGAATTTCACCATGTTGGCCATGCTGGTCTCAGACTCCTGACCTCAAGTGATCTGACCATGTCCGCCTCCCAAAGTGCTGGGATTACAGGCGTGAGCCACTGTGCCCGGTCTGCAGCATTTACATTCAAGTGCTCATTAAGAAAATAAAAAGTCCTGCAGTGAGAAATTTCTAATACATATAATGGACAAAGAACTGTCGTGTAGAATATACTAACAACTCCTACAAAATCAGTAAGACATAAAACCCAGTCAAAAAATGGGAAAAAGACTTGAATCAGCATTTCATAAAAGAGGAAATCCAAATGAACAATAATCAAATGAAAAAAGTGAAACCTCATTAGTCATCAGGGAAATGTAAATTAAATCCATTATCATGATACCACTAAACATCCACTAGGATTGCTAAATCCTAAAAGTTTAACAATACCAAGTGTTGATAAGGATGCAAAAAAACTGAAACACTGAAACACTGCTAGTGAGAGTATAAACTGAAACAACCACTTTGGAAAAATATTTAACAATACCCATTAACGCAGAACATGTATATACTCTGTAAATCAGGCAATTCCAATCCTTAATAGATATCCAAACAAAATTAAACATACACAAACAAACACATACATCTAAAGAGACACATACAGCATCAAAAGACACACAGCAGCACTTTTCATAATAACCAAAAAATTTCAATGACCATTAATATTAAAATGGAGAAACATATTGTGATATATTCACACAATGAACTATTGTACAGGAACGGGAATAAACAAACTACTACTACACACAACGTGGATGACTCTCACAATAATACAATGTCAAGTGAAAGATGCCAGACTCACGAGTACGTACGGTATTATTTCACGCATATAAAGTTCAAAATAGGCAAAACTAATCTATAGCTCAGTATAACAGTTATCTTTGGGGTATTACAAAATAACTGGGGGGGATGAGGGAGATTTCTTGGGCATTAGTGATTCCTACTTCTTGATCTAGTAGTGATACCACGTGTGTCTTTTTTTTTTTTTTTTTTTTTTGAGATGGAATCTCACTCTGTCTCCCAGGCTGGAGTGCAGTAGCATGATCTCAGGCAACCTGCGCCTCCCAGGTTCAAGCAATTCTCCTGCCTCAGCCTCCCAAGTAGCTGGGAATACAGGCACGTGTCACCACACTGGCTAATTTTTGTATTTTTTAGTAGAGATGGGGTTTCACCATATTGGCCAGGCTGGTCTCGAACTCCTAACCTCATGATCCGCCCACCTCGGCCTCCCAAAGTGCTAGGATTACAGGTGTGAGCCATCACACCTGGCCAATGTGTGTCTTTATTGTGTGAAAATTCACTAAGCTGAACACTTAAAATTGCGTGCTTCTCTGTTACCTTTCAATAAGTTTTATTATATGTGAAAAATAAAAGGTCCTGGAAAACCAACATCCACTGATATGACAGTTTGCTGGAGCAACAGTAGTCTTCTGGAAGACTGAGTGAATCTAATGATACACACAGTGTCAAAACAGCTCCCCTACATGCTCAACAACGTGACATGCTATTTACATGTCATGCAGTTTTGTCACGTGACTTTTTAGAAATCTCATTTTTAGAAAGCAGCCTAAATCTGGATTTTGCAAAAGCTCAAAGCCATTTACAGTACTTTATTTGTAACAGCATGTTATCAGTAAATTTGTTTAGCTGTGTTCTAAACTCTTGTTTTTCTACTTAGCTTTGATTATTAAAAAAAAAAAAGTGGCTTACCATATCAGTTATATGTTGATAGCAAAATCTGAATTAGGAATAAAGAAAGTTCACAGGTTTCCTTAATAGTATAGATTATTCTTACCTCAGTCATGTTCACTGACTAACCAGCTTCCCACTGATTTTTTACCTAGTTACACTGGAGAAAAATAACTATGCCTGGGTAACAGCCCCAAACTATACTCTATAAGGGCTTCGTGAGCAAAAGAAGCAGAGGGGTGACTGAAATCGCAATGACATAAACTAGTGTGGGGAAAGGTTTTCAAAAAAGGGGGATAATGTGAGCAGGATCCAATTCAAGGATTAAAAAGTCATCCTTATCAAAGCTGCAGATGAAAATGTTGAAGAGCAATATCACATCCCTAAAACAATATAATCATTCACCAAGATTTCAGCAGACTGAAATGATGGTACAAACCTAACTAGAAAAAAATCTAAAAAGAAAGGTAAAGTCTTAGAAAAAGAAACAAGAAAAACAAAAACAAAAAACCGACCACACAAGTTCGGGATAAGAGAGACTTGGCTTAATGAAAGCTAATGCGAAAAAGACCTGGGAAGCTAGATTGATGTTCAGCTCAACAAGAGTCAACACTGTGAGAGTGCTGAAAAAAACAAACAAAAAAGCAATTTGTTAAGCTATATAATATAAGCACATTATTTATAATGAAGTTGGTACTAGGCCCATGGTCCTCTGCATCTGAAGTAAGTGTTCATTCTGAAGGAGGCTAACAAACCAAAGGCCCTTCAAAGGACAGTGAGCAGTACAGCAGGAGGAGGTTAGAACCAATGTTAAGATGAAAAGAATCTGAGTTGTGATTGGCGAGCAAACTGGGTAAGGAAGGGTGAGGGAGACATGAGGGTAATAGTTTTTAAATAACCGTAGTGACACACTGTAGAAGAGGGATAGGATAATTCATTCTGTGTTGCTCCAGAGGCAAATCCAGAATCAACAGATAAAAGTTAAAAGAATCACATTTAGGTTCAATGTGAAAAACAAACTTTCTAGAATCAATGACTTATATGGCAGTGTTCCTTATCACAATGCCAATGTCAAGCATACAACTGCTCATCACAGAAAGTACAATGGACTTAAAGTGGATCAGAAGTCCTTGGATTCTAATCCCATCTCGACCATTTACTAGCTGTGTTATATGAGGCAATGTATTTAAAACCTCTCTGAATCTCAGCTTTTCTTATGTATTTATTTACCTCCTGATATTACTAAGAGGAATAAATAAGATATGTGCAAGACCCATTTGTAACAAACTGAAATGGAATACAAATGTGCGTTGCCGTAGACGGATATAATATTAGATAATTGCTAATATCCTCCCAGCACTGAGATTATTAACTTCAGAAGTTATTTTCTTCTGAAGTAAGAAAAAACTTAAAATAGGTCCTAAATTCACACAGCCAAGATTTAGTAGGCAAAGAGAGAAAATATTAACATGACAGAAATCAAGGGAGAAAGAAATGTATGTTTCATGAGGTATTAAGAATGTACTTCTCTGACAGCAAATTAGTCACCAGATCTAAAAGGCAATGCTCATTCCCAGAGATAAGTACGAATTCAAATCAAGATGATAGACGTGCCAAATAAGCACTGACAGTATAGGCTTGGATCACAGCAGTAAACAGTGCTTAAATAGTGCTTTTGCTTTGGGGACCCCCTAGACTCAACTGTACCTGTAATGGGGTTCTACTCACTCAGCTAAATAATCCTGACTGAGCAAGTTACCCAATCCTCTCAGTGCCATTTTGTTAAGGGTAAGTACAGAATAATCTGCCTACTTCACAGGTTGTTGAGAAAACTCCCATGAGATAATAATGTGTGTAAAGTCTCCAACAAGGCTTCTTGGTACACAGAGGAATTCATGTTAATTGCCCCTTTCTCTTAACTTTGATTGTGGAGTTTTTTGTGCCACACTGCTTTCAGAATTATAAACTTGGGGAATAAAAGATATTTTGTTTTCAAATGTTAAAATGAGGTTGAAAAAAAAAATGATGATGTAGATCTATTGAGATGGAAATCTAAGCAATATGCAGATTGGTGGAAAAATAAGTTACAAGATAATCTACTCAGTATGATCCCATTTTTGTAACATATATTTTTAAAATGATTCTCTCCAGATGGTAGAATTAGGTGACTTTCACTTTTTTCTACACTTTTCTGTAATGTTTGAATTTTGCATAAGGAGTATGCATTTCTACTACAATTCCCAACTGAGAAAAAAACTGATTAAAAGTATTTTTCTGGCTGAGTGTGGTGGCTCACGCCTGTAATCCCAGCACTTTGGGAGGCCAAGGCAGGCAGGGAGGCGAAGGCAGGAGGATCGCTTGAGCCCAGGAGTTTGAGACCAGCCTGGTCAACATAGGAAGACCCCCATCTCTATGAAGTATTTTTTAAAAATTGGCCAGATATGGTGGTGCGTGCCTCTGGTCTCAGCCACCTAGGAGGCTGAGGTGGGAGGACTGCTTGAACCCAGGAGGTCGAGGCTGCACTGAGCCATAATTGCATCACTGCACACTAGCCTGGGTGAAAAAGTAAGATCCTGCCTCAAAAAATAATAATTTCCATAGAAAAGTTATCATTTAGGTCAACTTGGGGAGAAAAATCTATTTTTACAAACTTGGAAAAAATGAACTTAAGAGTTTTTAAAAGGTAAAGAGAAAAAACTTACACACCAGCAATTTGTTTTCTTTCTAAATATGTGGTTCTGGCAAAACAGAAGTATCTCCTTAACTGGGGAAAAAACAAAGGATGTAAGCTCCATGGGGGCAGGAATTTTATGTGTTCTGTTATATTCACTGCTCTAAGTACAAGACCAGGAACTTAAATATTTGCTGAATGGATAAAAGTCCTACTTACCTTATGCTAAATTTAATTGCCTCAAGCCAGTAGAATATTGGCTTATTCATCTTTATCTCTAACAACTAACAAATTATCTAACAAATAGTAATTGCTAATTCAATTATTTGTCAAATGAATGAAAAAGCAAAAAAAGATAAAGTTTAATATTATTTTTAAAGCTAGTAAGTCAATACAAAATGATAAGCATTACTCCACAATACTACATTCATTCTGGACTGTAATCTCTACAGACAGGACAAAAGCAGAGACATCAAAGAAATGGGGGCATGTTACCTTTTCTAGATTACATACATGATGTCTAACAAGCAGACAGTATAAGTAGAAAGAGAGTATAAAAATTGTATAAATGAAGCTTTTTATACCATCGAGAACCAAATAGCCTAAATCAATAACATAGCCAAACCAAAAAAAAAAAGAGAGAAAAAAGCAGACCTACCTTGGGCCTCTTGGACTTTCCAAGTAACTACTTCTAGGAGGATCTGGAAGCAGGCCACCTGATCTCACTGGCATGTCCTTCACTGCAGTGATAGGCTGAGATGGAGCAGCAGAAGACTCCCCAAGTCCTTGATCGGATGAGAATGAACTGTATGGCAGAGCAGACTTGCTCAAAGGAGCTTTTGAATTCACTTGTTCTGATGGACCAGCTGATTGCAATGGAGGATGGTAAGTTGTGGGTGGGGCAGAACCAAAAGACACAGGAGTAGGAAGCAGTGCTGGTCTAGGTTTCTCTGGAACTTGTGAGCTCTGTGAACTGGAGGCTGGTGGAACTGGGGCTGCTGTTAACTGAGGAGGTATCCCTTGTGGAACTCCAGGGGGAGGTATTCCTGGAGGAGGTGTAGCTGAAGACAATGGCGGGAGGGGCATGACAGGTGGAGGTGCTGTTGAAGAGAGAGATGGTGGGGGAAGAACTGGTGGTGGCCCTGCAGAAGAGAGGGAAGGTGGGGGGAGAACTGGAGGTGGCCCTGCAGAAGAGAGAGAAGGAGGCATCCCTGGTGGGGGAACAGAGGTTGGCAGAGAAGGTGGCATAACAGGTGGGGGCATGCCAGGTGGTGGCACTGTAGCAGGAAGGGCAGGGGGCATCACTGGTGGTGGCAATGAAGGAGGCAACACTGGAGGGGGCATTGTAGGTAGAGGTGGAGGCATTTGAGAATATGGAACAAAAGGAGGTGGCATTGACATGTTCCCAATATACTGGTTCTTCATGTTCTGTAATGAATTGACTTTCTCCTGGAGATAACTCTGAGTGGCTTTCATATGTCCCTGCCATGTTTTCCACTGCTTCTCATACTCCTGAAGCTGATCTTTATGAGGATAGGAATGGAGTTGTTCCTCCCATAGCTGAAACTCTCGCTCCCATTCTTGGTAAAGATGTTGAAACTGTTGCTGCTGCATCTCATAATGCCGCAGCTGCATATCTACAGACATGGTCTACAAATAAAAGGATAAAAACTATTTCAAAACATTCATATTAAGAGAATTAATCACAGGTTAAAATTTTAATGAATCAAGGGCATTTGACACTTTAGGAAATTAGAACACTAAAGACTGGGAGGCTAAGAATAAGTTTGTCAAGTTCTTTGAGTGATGATCATTTCTTCTTTCTTCTTTTGGCTTAAACGACTTACCACAGAGTTGGAAAAACCAACCAAACAATAAAGCAAATACCTATCTTAGCAATAAGTATTTTTCAACTTTTTAATATGGATAATTTTAAGAACTTGAAAAATGATCTGTTATTATAGATATACAGACACAACATTACACCTCAAAGATACAAGACAAACAAGTACCTAAGTCACTGTATCTTTTATGGTATATTTCCTTAGGTTTTTTGTGATGGCTGTTTTTGGCCTTTTTGCTTATCTGTTACTGTAGTAGTTTATAGGCAAAACACAGGTTAACCTGTAGCTATATGGTTAAAATCCCCAGCTCTTAAGACCCTTAGCAATAGTAAGCTAACACCTGGCCTGGGTTGAAATGATCAGGAAACTCTACTATAACCCATCCCTCCACAGTCCCCCAGGTAATGTGGCAGATAACTACTTGGGCACCCCTTGGGAAACAATTAATTGTCAACAGTTGATATCTTTTGTTTTTCACACTTAAATCTTTCAAGAATAACAAATCATTTCAATGTCTTGGGGCAACTTCCTATTTGTGGACTATGGAAGCACTTGCCTGTATATGCGGTGGGGGCTGTATAATCTGCTGGTACTGTTGTAGAATCTGCTGTAACTGAGTGTGCTTCTGCATTATTCCCTGATACTGAAAACCGACTCGATGTTGCTGGTGCTGCTGCCAGTGTGCTGCTGCAGCCTGCAACTGCTTTAACCTGGCATCTTCTTCTGGGTCCTCAGACTAAAGATAAAAGAGGACACATCTTTATGTAAGTCATAAAACAGCAACCAAAAATATTTCATAAATGTATTACAAAGTCCAGAATCCCTACAACTCAGAAACATCTAACTGTCAAACACAGTTATCTTTAGTTCTTTTTGGACTGAGAACAGTTATTCTATCTTTACATAAAACATATAGCTCTATGTATACTATTATGGATACTAATACAAAGGAGTTTATAAATTCCATAGTCTTCACTAGAATAATAACCTTATTATTCCTAAATATGACAACAATTTTCCTAGTAGAAAGTGGTACCAGGCCGGGCGCCACACCTCACACCTGTAATCCCAGAACTTTGGGAGGCCAAGGCGGGCAGATCACTTGAAGTCAGTAGTCCAAGACCAGCCTGGCCAATATGGTAAAACTCCGTCTCAACTAAAAGTACAAAAATTAGCCAGGTGTGGTGGCGGGCACCTGTAATCTCACCTACTTGGGAGGCTGAGGCAGGAGAATCACTTGAACCTGGGAGGCGGAGGTTGCAGTGAGCCAAAATCGCACCACTGCACTCCAGCCTTGGCAACAGAGTGAGATTCCATAAGAAAGAAAAGAAAGAAAGAAAAGAAAGAAAAGAAAAGAAAAGAAGAGAAAGAGAAAAGAAAGAGAAGAGAAGAAAAAAGAAAAGGGGTCCCAACTACTTGGAAGGCTGAGGCGGGAGGATCACTTAAGCCTGGGAGGCTGAAGCTGCAGTGAGCTGAGATCACAGCACTGCACGCCAGCCTGGGCGACAGAGTGAGACCCTGTCTCAAAAAACAAAAACAAGTGATCCTTAAGTTATAGATCTTTTCACTCTATGAGAAATCCCTTTCTTTTTTTGTCACTTTTCACCGATGGACTACAATATAACCATTATGGTTTGATAAACCCTTCATATAAGGCTCTTGAGAGAACAATGACCTTTGGACCAATATAAGAACCTCCCATGTGCCAGTCACTATGCTGAGTGACAAGGAGTGACATTATCACATTTAATGCCTCAATACCTCTATGTGATAGCTACTATTGAATACACCCATTTCGCAGAGAAGTAAATTGAAGCACAGAATGGTTAACAGATTTGCCCAGTCACTACCGGCAAGTGGTAGTACCTGAATTATAGCCTGGGTAGCTGGACTCTAAAAGCTCAAGCACTCAACTATTGCCCTGTACTGTCACTATGAACATATGCTGGCATCTTCCTTTAGTGCTTAGAGGTACTCAATTCAGAAGAGTATCTAATTCTTCACTCAAACTAGGAAAAATTTCCTTTTCTAAACCTGATACAACAGGCCAGGCGCAGTGGCTCATGCCTGTAACCCCAGCACTTTGGGAGGCCAAAGCAGGCAGATCACTTGAGGTCAGGAGTTCAAAACCAGCCTGGCCAACATAGTGAAACCCCGTCTCTACTAAAAAATACAAAAATTAGCTGGTTGTTGTGGTGCGCGCCTGTCATCCCAGCTACTCAAGAGGCTGAGGCAGGAGAATTGCCTGAACCTGGGAGGCAGAAGTTGCAGTAAGCCAAGATCACACCACTACACTCCAGACTGGTAAACAGAGCGAGATTCTGTCTCAAAATAAATAAATAAATAAATAAATAAATCTGATACAACAGACATCTGATTATTTCAAATGCAACTTTCTAGGTACTTTAAAAAACAGGGCCGGGCGCGGTGGCTAAGGGCCAGACGCAGTGACTCAAGCCTGTAATCCCAGCACTTTGGGAGGCCGAGACAGGTGGATCACGAGGTCAGGAGATCGAGACCATCCTGGCTAACATGGTGAAACCCCGTCTCTACTAAAAAATACAAAAAACTAGCCGGGCGAGGTGGTGGGCGCCTGTAGTCCCAGCTACTTGGGAGGCTGAGGCAGGAGAATGGCATGAACCCGGGAGGCGGAGCTTGCAGTGAGCTGAGATCCGGCCACTGCACTCCAGCCTGGGCAACAGAGTGAGACTCCGTCTCAAAAAAAAAAAAGCAACAAAAATATATATCCATTTATGATAAAAGTATACATAAATGAATCAGAAAAAAGCTAAATAATTTAATAAACACTAAATAATTAATTATATGGTTACCTGGGGTTCCTCAGGTGGGAGAGGAGGTGGCACTTCCTCATTTGGAGGTGGCAATGGGGGCTCCTCAGAAGAAGGAGATTCTGGAACTTGACTGGTGGCAGGTACTGTAACTTCTTCTTTTACCGGCTCTGGTGTATCCTTTGCTACCACAGGACCCTTTTTGTGTCCTGGCAAATGAACTTTTGTCCTCTGTTGCAAACTGAGCAAGTGCTGTCGATACCAATACTGCTGCTGTTCCTACAACAGAAACAATTTTTGAGAATTCTGGTTGACAATCATGTATCTCTGCAACTTGGTGTTGACAAGGAGCTATCTTTATGTCTGTGTTCATGTGTCTATATGTAAGCAAAGGCAAAGCTGGACTGAGGAAGACAAATAAGTTAACAAGACCTTAAACACAGGCTACAGAAAATTTTCAGTTCCTCCCGCAAATTTATACATTTAAATTAAACCATAGATACTAATTCAACATGCTTTTGTACTCTTAATAAACACATGCTTTTGGAACTTGATAAATGATCAGGGTAAATCCCTTCAGTATTCACAGCTACTTATTTCTAACCTGGCTTCAGTTTGTTCAGATTTATCGAAAAGGGTCTTGTAATTAATGAATAGAACCGAACAGTACTACCTATCTTCTCTGCCTTCTCTCTTTCTCCTCCAGCGCTCCTCCCTCTTTTCTTTCTTCTTTTTTTTTTTAAGACTGCATCTCGCTCTCTCACCCAGGATGGAGTACAATGGCCTGAACATGGCTCACTGAAGCCTCAACCTCCCAGGCTCAAGCAATCCTCCCTCCTCAGCCTCCTGAGCAGCTGTGTTCATAAGCATGCACCATCACATCCAGCTAATCTTTTTATGTTTTATAGACACGAGGTCTTACAGTGTTGCCCAGGCTGGTCTCGAACTCCTAGGCTCAAACAATTCTCTCACCTCAGCCTCCCAAAGTGCTAGAATTACAGGTGTGAACCACTGCATCCAGTCTCTTCCCTCTTTTAAACACCTGTTGTAGCATTAGTCTACCCATACTCAGATGTACGCACATGTAAGAGAATATGCTGTGTTTTATTTATTTATTTTTTTTTGAGATGGAGTCTTGCTCTGTCATCCAGGCTGGAGTGCAGTGGTGTGATCTCGTCTCACTGCAACCTCTACCTCCCAGGTTCAAGCGATTCTCTTGCCTCAGCTTCCTGAGTAGCTGGGATTACAGGCACCCGCCACCACACCTAGCTAAATTTTTGTATTTTTAGTAGAGATAGGGTTTCACTATGTTGGCCAGGCTGGTCTCAAACTCCTTATCTCAGGTGATCCACCAGCCTTGGCCTCCCAAAGTGCTGGGATTACAGGTGTGAGCCACCGCACCTGGCCAATATACTGTGTCTTAAAATGCTTTCTATTTATTTTAAAAGCCTTAGTTTTAGGCTGGGCGCGGTGGCTCAAGCCTGTAATCCCAGCACTTTGGGAGGCCGAGACGGGCGGATCACGAAGTCAGGAGATGGAGACCATCCTGACTAACCCAGTGAAATCCCGTCTCTACTAAAAAATACAAAAAACTAGCCGGGTGAGGTGGCGGGCGCCTGTAGTCCCAGCTACTCGGGAGGCTGAGGCAGGAGAATGGCGTAAACCCGGGAGGCGGAGCTTGCAGTGAGCCGAGATCCAGCCACTGCACTCCAGCCTGGGCAACAGAGCGAGACTCCGTCTCAAAAAAAAAAAAAAATACAAAAAAACTAGCCGGGTGAGGTGGCGGGTGCCTGTAGTCCCAGCTACTTGGGAGGCTGAGGCAGGAGAATGGTGTAAACCCGGGAGGCGGAGCTTGTAGTGAGCTGAGATTCGGCCACTGCACTCCAGCCTGGGTGACAGAGCGAGACTCCGTCTCCAAAAAAAAAAAAAAAAAAAAAAAAGCCTTAGTTTTATCTTTCATACTGTAATTTTCTGAAAGCTTATTTTGTGCTTTCATGTTTTAAAAATTACAACAATAAGCTTCATATGGAAATATTAGAAAATACAGCCAATCCTCATTATTCTTGGATTCTGTATTTGCAAATTTGCCTACTTCCTAAAATTTTTCTTTTTCTTTTTTTGAGACAGGGTCATCTCCCTCTGTCACCCAGGCTGAGTATAGTGGTGCAGTCTCGGCTCACCGCTACCGCTGCCTCCTGTCCTCAAATGATCCTCCCGCTTCAACCTCCCGAGTAACTGAGACCACAGGTATGTGCCACTATCTGGATAAATTTTGTATTTTTTGTAGAGACAGGTTTCACCATGTTGCCCAGGCTGGTTTCAAACTCCTGGACTCAAGTGATCCGCCTTGGCCTCCCAAAGCGCTGGGATTACAGGCAAGAGCCACCACGCCCAACCTAACATTTATTTCTAAACCCAGAATCCATACTCATTGAGCTTTCCCAGTCATTCACAAACATGTGGAGAGCAGTGAAAAACATGAGTCCCCTGATGTGTGCATTCCCAGCTGAGACGAATCGCAAGGTGATGCTCTGCCTTCTTGTTCCAGGTCTATACTATAAATAAGTGTCCTTTTCAGTCTATTTAGTGCCACATTTTTCATACTTTTGTGCTTTTTTTTGTTGATTTCACTGTTTAAAATGGCCCCCAGGCATAGAGCTGAGGTGCTGTCTAGTGTCCCGAGAGCAAGAAAGCAGTCTTATGTCTCAAAGAGAAAATATCTGTGTTAGGTCAGCTTTGTTTGGGCAAGTGCTACAGTGCTGCTGGCCATGAGTACAATGTTAATAAATCAACAATATGTACTAAATAAGGTGTCTTTAAACAGAAACACACATAAGCAAGGCTATGTGTTCATCAGTTGATAAAAATATGACAAGAGACTCACAGGAACCGAACCCTGTATTCCCCCAAGGAGCAATGGTTCAGTATTCACTAATTCAGTGTCTATGGTGACTTTAAAAATCTCAAATAAAAAAAACTGACTACACAGGTAAGTAATAACTAATTAATTAAAATCAATAAAAGAAATCTCACCACTCAGAAAAAAACTACAGGAGTGTCATTATCCTAGTATTATATAATTTCCCATGGTTACAAGGTTGCATAAGGAAAACCAAAAGTTATCATAACACTAAAATATTCACTGATGAACTGCCCTGTATACTTATATGACTAACAAAAGCATATGTTTCTACTACAATTGTATGGATGTAGTATTTTAAGAAAGTGATGTTGGAGAACACTGGAACTTATTACTGGCAACTGAGGATCTGATAGAAATCCTACCAGTTAACAACCAAACAGTACTTTACAGTAGAAACTATATAAGAGAATGGCTGAATACCAAAAGTTGAAAAACAGTCCCTATAAAAAATAAATCCCTAAAGTATTTTTTCAACATGTCAAAAAATGAAATAAAAGATGATTTATACTGTTGCCATACAATTTTCCCATGAAAATTATAGCAAAGAAACCCAATCTACACTTTATTCTTTGTTCATTCTAAAAGTTGGCTATGATTTCATTTATAACAATTCCATCAAATATAAAATCTGCTTATTCTTATCACTTTGAGCTTTGTTTTTCCAGACTGGGTCCTATCAAATGTTTTATGTTTTATAATAAACTTTTGGTTCCTGTGTTAAATGAATTCACTTTACTTGCCTATTTTCTAATCCAATTATCTTTGGATAACTAGGATTTCCTACACTGTTAATATTTTCTAGTATAACCCCCCCTAATTTTCCATACGCAAACAGATGCATTAAATATACATGATACATACCTTTTTCTCACCAAACATACTGATTTGTTACCTACTTTTCATTCAAAGAATATAATTTTTCTTAGGGGACAGCTGCCTTCCGCTCTTTTTATATCTTATCTGGTAGTCAAGCATAGTGCTGGAGCACACAGTAGGATGCCAATAAATGGTTATTGATCAACTGAAGCCCTTCCCTCTCAGTCACTCATTTCTATTACCTGAAACTTGCTCCAATCTATTGGGAAGAATAAATTCCATCTCATGAACTCTATCATGACGTTTAATCCATGACTGGGTTTTCTGTTTTTAACTATTATACATATAATCATCAGCTCCCAGGATATAATTATAGATGGTCCCTGACGTAACAATGGTTCAACTTATGATTTTTCAATTTTGTGATGGTGTGAAAGCAGAAACCATACCATGAATTTTGATCTTTTCCCAGGTTCAAAATATTCAGTATGATACTCTCTTGTGATGCTGGACAGCAGCAGTGAGCCCTGGGCTCCCAGCCATCCATGCCTCATGAGGGCAACCAATCCTGGGCCAGGTGCAGTGGCTCACACCTGTAATCCCAGCACTTTGGGAGGCCGAGGTGGGCGGATCACCTAAGGTCAGGAGGTCGAGACCAGCCTGGCCAACGTGGTGAAACCCTGTCTCTACAAAAATACAAAAAAATAAAGGCCAAGTGCAGTGGCTCATGCCTATAATCCCAGCACTTTGGGAGCCGAGGCAGGCAGATCACGAGGTCAGGAGATCGAGACCATCCTAGCTAACACAGTGAAACCCTGTCTCTACCAAAAATATTAAAAAATTAGCCAGGCGTGGTGGCGGGCGCCTGTAGTCCCAGCTACTTGGGAGGCTGAGGCAGAAGAATGGCATGAACCTGGGAGGTGGAGGTGCAGTGAACCGAGATCACGCCACTGCACTCCAGCCTGGGTGACAGAGCGAGACTCCATCTCAAAAAAAAAAACAAAAAAACAAAAAAATTAGCTGGGCATGATGGCGGGTGCCTGTAATCCCAGCTACTTGGGAGGCTGAGATGGGAAAATCGCTTAAACCCAGGAGGTGGAGGTCGCAGTAAGCCAAGATCTCACCACTGCACTGACTCCATCTCAAAGAAAACAAAACAAAACAAGAAAAAACCAATACTCTACTGTGTACTGTGTGGTCAGATGACTTTGCCTAATGTAAATTTTCTGAGCACATTTAATAGCTACACTAAACTATGGTATTCAGTAGGCTAAGTGTATTAAATGTTCAACGTACATTATCCTCAACTTACAATGGGTTTATTGAGATGTAACCCCACTGTAAGTCAAAGAGTATCTGTACTTTTACTATTCAATGTAAGAAAACAGCACATTTGGCCGGGCACAGTGGCTCATGCCTGTAATCCCAGTACTCTGGGAGGCCGAGGCGGGCAGGTCACCTGAGGTCAGGTGTTCAAGACCAGCCTGGCCAACACGGTGAAACCCTGCCTCTACTAAAAATACAAAAATTAGCCAGGTGTGGTGGCACGCACCTATAATCTCAGCTACTCCGGAGGGTGAGGCAGGAGAATCCCTTGAACCTGGGAGGCGGAGGTTGCAGTGAGCCGAGATCATGCCATTGCACTTCACCCTGGGCAACAGAGAAAGACTCTGTCTCAAAAAAAAAAAAAAGAAAGAAAGAAAGAAAAAAAATAGCACACTGACCATGAAGGTCAATAACAATGTCGCATTAAAACACTTTCTTCCATTATTTTAATACTGAAAACATCAACAGACTTATCCTTCAGTTTTAAAAAAAACAATAAATTCATTCTCTTTCAAGTAGAAGTTAAAAGTTTCCTTTTTAAAAGTTGCTTTGAAAGTATTATTAAAAGATACAAAGATGCAAACTATCTTTCACAAACTAAGCCATTGCTACAGATATGAAGACTGTACAGGATGAAAACTGTATAGGTCGAGATTCTTTATCAGCTTCTTCTTTATCACCTATTCTCATGCTTTGTCTTAGATCCAGACCAGGGTTAAGAACTTGTTAAGGGCTGAAGTACTTGTTGATTCACTGTGTGTACTGTGTTCACCGTGTTGGCCAGGCTGGTCTCAAACCCCTGACCTCAGGTGACCTGCCCGCCTCGGCCTCCCAAAGTACTGGGATTACAAGCATGAGCCACTATGCCTGGCCAAGTGTGCTGTTTTCTTACATTGAATAGTAAAAGTACAGATACTCTTTGACTTACAGTGGGGTTACATCTCAATAAACCCATTGTAAGTTGAGGATAATGTAAGTACTGACAGTATGCCCTGTAGGTCAATTTCTATTTAATATGAACCCTATAAGTAGTAACCAGATCTAATTCAATCCTAGGACAGGTTTCAGCACATTTTTGAAGCTCTAGAAATAAATAATAATGGTATCACTCACAAATGTCCTTAGTGACCCTAAGAGAAGTGTGATTATCTCTATTTTAGAAAGAAAAAAAATGCCTGAACTTGCTAACGACACCAGTTCTTCTGAATGTCCCATCATATCAGATAACTCCATTTCATATGGGATGTTGTTTTATAGGTAGAGGGAAATCATAGTATAGGTCAGATTTAAAATGAGATTGAATGAAGGGATTTCAAACATAAAGAATGCAGAACTACTGGCCACGTGCAGTGGCTCACGCCTGTAATCCCAACACTTTGGGAGGCCAAGGCAGGAGGATCACAAGGTGAGGAGTTCGAGACCAGCCTGACCAACATGGTGAAACCCCGTCTCTACTAAAAATACAAAAATTAGCTGGGCATGCTGGCACATGCCTGTAATCCCAGCTACTCGGGAGGCTGAGGCAGGAGAATCGCTTGAACCCAGGAGGCGGAGGTTGCAGTGAGCCAAGATTCTCGCGCCACTACACTGCAGCCTGGGTGACAGAGCGAGACTCTATCTCAAAAAAAAAAAAAAAAAAAAAAAGAATGTAGAACTATTTGTCACAAATATTGTTACTAAGAAAGATGCTGCCGAGGCAAGAATATCGCTTGAGCCTAGGAATTCAGACCAGCCTGGGCAACATGGCAAGATCCCATCTCTACGAAAAAAAAAAGAAAGATGTTGATTTTAATTTACTCAGAAGCACTTACTGACCACTTGCTTCTAGTAATGAACTAGATACTAAATGATTTTCCAAGTGGAGAAATACAAAGGAGGTGAGTGTTTGTGTGTAATGTTTTAAAGATTAATTTTGGAAGATTACCTTCCCTATCCAGGTTATCATAACTGCCGACAAGACAATGTTCTATGCCTTACATTCTAAAGCAGGGGGCAAGGAGGACACTTGGTAAAATAATGAATTGGCTTTCCATTTTAGAAATTTATTTAAAACAGGCTTAAATAGTTTTGAGATTCACGTTCTACTGTAATAATCTGGGTCACCAGATAAGCTTAGTCCCCATCGATTATTTTAATGCTCATTTACTTCATCTATTCCTCCAGTTCCTTCCCTCATTCTCTCTCTCCTTCAGTCAAACTTCTTGAAAGAGTTGTCTATACTCACCATCCCCATTTCCTCACCTTCCATCACTCCTCAAATCAATGCAATATGGCTTCAGTCACTATGAAACTGCTCCTGCCAAGGTCAACAATAATCTACATGTCAGTAGGTGCAAAAGATAACTCGCAGTCTTTATCTTGCTTGACCTCTCAGCAGTACTTGACACAGCTGACAACTCCCTCCTCCTACAGTCTGTTCCTTCACTTTCATGGCACCACACTATCCACTATCTTGATTTTCCATCTGTCACACTGATGCCAAAGTAATTGTGGTTTTGCCATTAAAAGTAATAGCAAAAACTGCAATTACTTTTGCACCAACCTAAAAGTTGGTTCCCTTAGATACTGCTATTCTGTGGAGCTAGGCTTAATGTCCTTTAACCTCAGTTCTTACTCTACACACATTCCTTGAGAGGCTTCATTTATTTCTGTGTCTTCAAATACCATTTTTATGCTGATGACTTATAAATCTATGTCTGCCAGATCTTACATCTAGACTCCAGAGCTATATCTAACTTCCAACTGGACATTTCCATTTGGAATCTATGTCTCAAGAACCCCAAACTCAGTTATGTCTGAAACTTAACTCATCATTTCCCCCTCACCCCCAGAAATGTTCTTCCTCTTTCTCCTTTAGGTTTTTCTGTTTTAGTAAATTTGACTACCATCCACCCTGTAGCCCATCCCAGAAACCTAAGAATCATTCTTGATGCCTCCCTCTCCCTAACTACTCAACCTCAAAGTGGATTCTAACAGTTAAATATTTCTCTACTCTTCCCACTTCTCTCCATCTCAACTAATACCATCAAAGTCCAAATCACTATTATCTCTTGCCTGGATTACTTCAATAACTATTCTCTCTAAATCACTCTTGCTCCTTTTACTTCTACTCTCCACATTGCAAGCAGAGTGAGCTTTCAAAAATGCCAATCTGTCACATTCACCTATGCAAAATCCTTCAATGGCTTCCTACTGCCCTTAGAATAAAGTCCTTACAGGCCTTCCCTGATCTAGTTCATACCTACCATCCTCACCCTGAGCTTTCGGTGAGCCTTACAGAACTTAATTCTTTGAACTCTAACTTCTGGTTAATTTCTATTCTTTTTCTTTTTTTTAATTGAGATGGAGTCCCACTCTGTCACCCAGGCTAGAGTACAGTGGGGCAATCTTGGCTCACTGCAACCTCCGCCTCCTGGGTTCAAGTGATCCTCCCGCCTCAGCCTCCCAAGTAGCTGAGATTAAAAGCAAGCACCACCACACCCAGCTAATTTTTTGTATTTGTAGTAGAGACAGAATTTCACCATGTTGGCCAGGCTGGTCTTGAACTCCTGACCTCAAGTGAGCTGCCTGCCTCAGTCTCCCAAAGTGCTGGGATTACAGGCATAAGTCATTGCACCTGGCCTACTCATTTTTTTTTTTTAGGTCTCATTCTGTTGCCCAGGCTAGAGTGCAGTGGCATGAGAATTCCTGGGCTTAAACAATTCTCCCACCTCAGCCACCCCCAAGTAGCCGGAACTACCGGCACACAACACCATGCCTGGCTAGTTTTTTAAATTTTTTGTAGAGAGGGGGTCTCACTTAATTGCCCAGGCTGGCCCTGAACTCCTCAGGTGTGAGCACCCAGTCCTCCTACTTATTCTTTAGAGTTCATTTAAATATCACTTTATAGGCCCGGCGTGGGGGCTTACGCCTGTAATCCCAGCACTTTGGGAGGCTGAAGCAGGTGGGGCACGAGGTCACGAGTTCAAGACCAGCCTGGCCAAGATGATGAAACTCCTTCTCTACTAAAAATACAAAAAAAAAAAAAAAAAAAAAAAAAAAAATGCCCAGGCACACTGGCTCACGCCTGTAACTCCAGCACTTTGGGAGGCTGAGACAGGCGGATCACCTGAGGTCAGGAGTTCGAAACCAGCCTAGCCAACATGGTGAAACCCTGTCTCTATTAAAAATACAAAAATTATTCGGGCATGGTGGCAGGGGCCTGTAACCCCAGCTACTCCTGCGATTAGCTGAGGCAGTCTAAGGCAGAAGAAATGCTTGAACCCTGGAGGCAGAGGTTGCAGTGAGCAGAAATCACGCCATTGCACCCCAGCCTGGGCAACAGGAGTGAGACTTCATCTCAAAAAAAAAAAAAAAAAAAAGATAAAAACACAACCGGGCATGGTGGCAGGCACCTCTAATCCCAGTTACTAGGGGGGCTGAGGCAGAGAATTGCTTGAACCTGGAAGGCAAAGGTTGCAGTGAGCCGAGATTGCGCCACTGCACTCCAGCCTAAGCAACAGAGCGAGACTCCATCTCAAAAAATAAATAAATAAAATAAAATACATATAAAAAACAAAAAATATCACTTTACAAAGGGAACCCTCTTTAATTAGGTTAGAGCTCCCAGCTATATTCAATTATTTAAAACATATTTGTTCTCCACCTCCTATGTGCTAGACCCTATGCAAGGTACCGGGAATACAGTGGTAACTTTAAAAAAAAAAAAAAAAAAACCAACTGGCCTTTGCCAGTTCCTTGGGGAATAATCTAGTGCTATTTTATAATCCCATAGCACTCTGTATGTCTCCTCTTACTAAATGTCTTCTCCCTTCCCCCACAACTGAAACAAGAAGTCAATGAGGGCAGTTCCCATGTCTAACTTGTTCACCATTTCATCTCCAGTATTAAGCACAGTACTCATAGTACCCGGCACATAGTTGCTAGTAAGTACCTAAACATTAAATAAATGATACCTCTAAAAACTAATCAAAGCCAACAGCTTTAACTAAATAAATAAATCAGTCCTTCAAACACATAGAAAAATTAATTATTCAAAAAGACACATTCCGGCTGGGTGCAGTGGCTCACTCCTATAATCCCAGCACTCTGGGAGGTCAAAGCAGGTGGAACACTTGAGGTCAGGAGTTCGAGACCAGCCTGACCAACATGGTGAAACCCCGTCTCTACTAAAAATACAAAAATTAGCCAGGCATGATAGCATGCACCTGTAATCCCATATACTTGGGAGGCTAAGGCAGAATTGTTTGAACCCAGGAAGCAGTTGCAGTGAGCCAAGATTTCACGACTGCACTCCAGCCTGGGCAACAGAACAAGACTCTCTCTCAGAAACAAACAAACAAAAAACACATTCCATTAAATCATCAACGCTTTACCTGAAAAATTAGAAAACACTTGGAAAAATATCAAGTATTTATCTTGTCCTTCCTATACCAACTGTATTTCCAGTCAAATATCTGTGGCAAAAGCTTTTCTTTATAGAACACTATATAGTAAATGCGGAAAAAATGGCAGAAAAAAAAAATCACCAGGTTGCAACCTCTGTCTAATGAAATAATATACTTAGGCAAAGACCTTCAACTGATGGACCAGCAGACTGAAACATTAGATGCAAGATTGATAGAAAGCTTTACAGTGGAAGGACCAATGGCATTACTAACAGTGGGACAACCAGGCATTGGGTGTCCCATGATGGAATGCAGCACTTCCCAAATGAAAGCTGAACTTAAATGAAGGTTCCAGAGTTAACCTCTAATTAAAAAAAAAAAAAAAAAAAAAAAAAAAAAAAAAACATGGAAGACAGAGGAACAAGTCAAATCATACCATGAAAAAGCAGACAATGCAGAATGTCAGACATTCTACAGGACAACTGACACAGATTTTTCATCAAGTTCAATGGCATGAGGTAGAAAAAGAAAATAGGAGGGACTGACCTAGGTCAGGGGTTCTCAACTGAGGGCAATTTTGTCTGCAGGGGATATTTGGCAATGTGTGGAAACATTTTTGGTTGTCAAACTGGGGGTGCCACTGGTATCTAATGGGTAGAGGTCAGGGATGCTGCTAAACATCCTACAACGCACAGGACAAGCCCCTCCACAGCAAAGAATCATTCTGCCCAAAATATCCATTAGTGCCGAAGTTGAGAAACCCTGATCTATACTAAGAGTCTTTTCAGTATTCTGTTTGGATTCTGATTTGAACACGCCAACAAAACATTGTTTGGGAACAGACTGTGAGGACAGAAAACAACAACAACAATAACATTGTTGAGTCAATTTGGGGTATTTTAACATGGTATCAAAGAATTACTTTTAATTCCATTAGTATGATGAAACAATAAAGGAAATCTGAATGGATCAGGTATTAGATGATACCAAGAAATGGTTAATTTTTTTTAGGTGTTAACAATGTGTTTATCTAAGAAAAGGTCTTGGCCAGGCGCGGTGGCTCACATCTGTAATCCCAGCACTTTGGGAGGCCGAGGCAGGTGGATCAGGTGGATCACGAGGTCAGGTGTTCAAGACCAGCCTGACCAACATGGTGAAACCCCGTCTCTACAAAAATTAGCCAGGCATGGTGGCATGCACTTGTAATCCCAGTTACGCAGGAGACTGAGGCAGGAGAATAGCTTGAACCTGGGAGGCGGACGTTGCAGTGAGCCAAGATCACACCACTGCACTCCAGCCTGGGCAACAGAGTGAGACTTACAGAGGTACTTGACTAAGAATGTAGGGATGAAATGACCTAAGAGCTAAGATTTGTTTTAAAATCTTTCTGCAGCGGCCAGGTGTGGTGGTTCATGCCTGTAATCTCAGCACTTTGAGAGGTCAAGGCAGTGCACTGTTTGAGCTCAGGAGTTCAAGATCAGCCTGGGCAACATAGCAAAATCTCATCTCTACCAAACAACAAAAAAAAAAATTAGGCATGGTGGCATGCACCTGTAGTCCCAGCTACTTGGGATGGCTTGAGCCTGGGAGACAGAGGTTGCAGTGAACTGAGACTATGCCACTACAATCCACCCTGGGAGACAGACAGAGCAAGACCCTGTCTCAATATATATATGCAACAATAATAAAAAAAGGTCTAGGTGAAGCAAACATGGCAAAATCTTGATAGCTGTTGAATCTGAATGATGGGTATATATGGGGAATCAAACTGTTTTCTCTATTTTGTGTATTTTAAAAATATTTCACAATAAGAAATTTTGAATGACACATTCCAAAAACAAAATATGAATCAAAGAATAATAAATATGTAGAAGGACTGTCAGAGTCTGTCACTGGCATGAAGAAATATTTATCATCTAATAAACCAAGATATCCTAAGTCTAGAACATGACAACTCTCGTATTTTATTCAACAAATCTGTGGAGAGCCTACAATTTGCAAGGCACTGTCCTAGGTGCTACAGTGATAAGATAAGCAAGATACTTCCTGCCTGCAAGGGACTTACAATCTGAAGAACAGAACCAAACCAGATGGGTGAGCGCAAGCAGGGCTTCATGGAAACCTTGGTATTCGAGAGATATGCCTTGAAAGCAATACAACTCTAAGGGGAAACAGAGGGTTGAGGAGGTTAGGATGAATTCTAGAAAGAAGTAAGAAAGCCACAGGCTTCAAGGCTTTTCTTGATCTGGTCTATGTGCACCACAAGTCTCATTTTCCACCACTCTTTCTGCCTCTCACCAAAGAATTGCAGGCACTGAATATTCAAGACACTGAGTTCATTACAGACAAGAGTACAAGGCAGAAAAGTAATAGCACTGTTCATGGTAACTATACATATTAAGGCCTGATCTGACACAAACACTCCTCCCAAAAAAAGCCAAAATACAACTAATTTGTCTCTCTGTAAGGTTAGAAAAACAGTCTAGTAGAGTGAGAACACAAATGTCCTATTTTGGCTCAGACTAACTCTGAGAATGTTTGACAACAAAAGCACTAAAAACTTCAGAGTGGGGTGGGAAAGAGGACAAAATTCTGTCTCTATAATAGAGCAATCTGGGGAAAATAAACTGGGGAGATGGTACAAATTTGATGTAAACCAAGAGAATCATTATTCTACTACTTTATTTCAGCATCCTAAGTGTTTTCTCCAGAAGATATGCCAAGCATCATTTCTTAAAACAACTTGCTTCTGGGGCCGGGCGCGGTGGCTCAAGCCTGTAATCCCAGCACTTTGGGAGGCCGAGACGGGCGGATCACGAGGTCAGGAGATCGAGACCATCCTGGCTGACATGGTGAAACCCCGTCTCTACTTTAAAAATACAAAAAACTAGCCGGGCGAGGTGGCGGGCGCCTATAGTCCCAGCTACTCGGGAGGCTGAGGCAGGAGAATGGCGTGAACCCGGGAGGCGGAGCTTGCAGTGAGCTGAGATCGGGCCACTGCACTCCAACCTGGGCGGCAGAGCGAGACTCTGTCTCAACAAAAAAAAAAAAAAAAAAAAAAAAAAACTTGCTTCTGTTCTTAATTTCTAATGCCAAACTATCGTAAAATTATAATACTGCATCACTATCTTTTGGAAATCTTTTATAGGTAAATTTGAGCGTTTATATTACAAGATTCTCTTTTTTCCTTAATGAATCTAAGGTAAATTAGTAATTGCTTTAGGAAATCATAACTGATTTATTCTGCTTTAGTTTGACCTTCCCTCTTTCAAAGGGGAACTCGTTTATTACTGCTACCCTGTCAATTTGTCTGTTCTGTGGGATAAGAAGGGCTGGCTCTCTCATGAAAAGGTATCACCAAACTTTTTTTTACGTTGGCCATATTCCAAGGCTGTTTGTTTGGAGTGAATGGTAATGACAATGAAATGCAGAAAATTGCTCATTATCTTAAAACAATCTTTAAATAATATGAGAAAAGGATGTCTGGGTAAACTCCTAAAATGGACCAACCGATCCCCAAAAGGGTCTAGGGTCACCTATGTATTATATATGTACCTATAAACATAATTAGGATGCTCCTGGTAAGACAAGATTTCCATCCTTTTTCTGAAACCTCTTAATTCAGGAAGCTGACAGCGATCCCTGGCCCCTAAGTAGTATTTTTAAAAGAAGCTAACTGGTCATAAGGTTTGCAAACATTCAAGCATCAGCCCTTGGAGAGGCCTCTTTTTCATGCTTTCTCTCAAATGGAATTTTTAGTTTAAAATACAGTTTTAAAACAAGACCCTCTGCAACAAAATCTATTTGCAACAGCAACAATTCCCATCTAAGAGGATGGTCAAAGAAACCAAGGGATATATCTGGGAGGTAACTTTTAAGCCACTCCACCACTGTATGTAATCCATACACATCTACAAACGCTGTTTTTTTAGTAATTCACATCTAGCTAATTAAAAAAGCTGAGCTGTCGGCCCTCTGACTCTCGTGGAATCCTTTGGAGTGTTAGCTAGTCATTGTGTGTTGGAATTAGACTAAGCACTGGTTAAAGCCCTGAGGCCTGCTCACTCAGGGCCCTCTAGGTGAAAGATGAGGCTCAGGCAGATGCTTTCTTACCTGTGGAGTCATCGTAGAGGGATCTGGCTCAGGGGCGGCTTGCTGCTGTTCAGCACTCTTGTTTTTGGCCCCACTCTCCAAAGGCTCTTGCTGGACAGTTGTCTTATTTCCAGAGGGGGCGGACGGTGGTGGTGGAGCTAGTAGTTGGGATTTAGAATGGCCCTGGGAGGGGCGGGAAGGAGATGCCTGAGAAGAGGGCAAGTAGGACTGGGAATGGCTCAAATAGGATTGCGAGGAAGAGGAGGAGGATGAGTAAGAAGGGGTGGGCGCCAGGTAGGACTGGGAAGGTGGGGACTGCGAAGGGGACGGCTGAGCAGGAGGCAGATAGGGCTGAGATGAGGACGGGGGGTAGTAAGAGGGTGGCGGCTGAGGTGGGGGCATGTAAGACTGAGATGGTGGCATATAAGACCCGGGCGGCACAGGGGGAGATTCAGGGGGGGATTCCAGCTCCATTGGAACCAAACCAGGAGGCCCGTCTCGTTGGTGGTGGAGCATCTGGTGTTTGTACTGCTGCTGCTTCTGATAGCTGAGGGCCGGCCCAGGTGGCGGGGGCATCGGTGGCGGTGGCGGCTGCCAGTCTCCGTAGCCGCCCCCTGGCATCACCGGCGGGGGCGGCAGGGGGGGCGGAGGAAGGTGGTGGGGCTGAAGCACGCACTGCATTTGCTTCTGGTGCATCTGCTGCAGCTGCTGGAGCTGCGCCAAGTGCTGTTCGCGGAAGCTCATGAAGCCCGAGGAGGAGGGGGCCGCGGGAGTCGTCGAGCTCGAGTACCCGGGCCCCGGCGAGGCCTCAGGAAGCGCCACTGGCGGCGGCGGTGGGACCGGCGGTGGCGGATAGTGGCTGCTCCCGCCATACCGGCCCCAGTTCGGGTACATATCGAAAAAGAAGGCGTAGGGCTCGTCCTGGCACCGTTACTAGTCGCAACCGACCTCCAGGAGCCGCGGCGGCGACGGCGACAGCCGGAACTCGCGGCGCCTACAGGCCCCGGAGCGTGTAAACGGAGCGCGCCAGTGCGCCGGCGCTCGCTAGCTGGGCCCGCGACCGGGAAGGCGGGGACGCGACTTGGGCGACTACGTCTGCGCAGTAACCACCGAGAGGAGAACAAAGGCGAGATAGAGCGGCCCTTTACTTGGAGACTCGTGGTTGCCATCTTCCTTTGGGTTCAGATAATGTAAGCGCGAGTAGAATGTTCTCATATAACTGTAAAACCATAGAGTCTCTCAGCCGAAAGGGGTGGTAGAGATCCTATCGCTCCACGGGTTCATTTTTGAATGGAAAAAAAAAAAAGGTTCCATTCACAATAGCAACAATCGCAACAACAACAACAAAAATAACGTAACTAGGAAAAACTCTTAACAAGAAAGATGTAGGATTTCTATGTAGAAAACTACAGAGTCATAAAGAAGCATATCCACGTAGGATGAAATTAGACTTCAAAAAATGGAGAGGCTTACCATGATCCTGGGTGAAAAGAGGAAAAATTGTAAAGATGTCAGTTTCTCCCAAATTAAATGAATAGACCCAACTCAGGTCTACCCAAAAATTCTACTGGGAACAAAGCTGTGAAGAATGGAAAGGTGTTTTCAAGGCTGCGTGTAAGATTACACCAATTCCTGCAGACATAGTAATAACATCTGCAGGAATTGTAAAAGGCGAGAAATAGAATTTTTTAGACTATCTCAACAACTATAAATCTGTGTTGCAGAATCTCAGAGCGAAAGCGAAGAGAGCAAAAACCAGATACAAAGATGGTCTAGCCGGGCGTGGTGGCTCATGCCTGTAATCCCAGCACTTTGGGAGGCTGAGGCGGGCGGATCACCTGAGGTCGGGAGTTCGAAACCAGCCTGACCAACATGGAGAAACCCTGTCTCTACTAAAAAAATACAAAATTAGCAGGGCATGGTGGTGCATGCCTGTAATCTCAGCTACTTGGGAGGCTGAGGCAGGAGAATCGCTTGAGCTGAGGAAGCGGAGGTTGCTGTGAGCTGAGATCGCGCCATTGCACTCCAGCCTGGGCAACAAGAGTGAAACTCCGTCTCAAAAAAAAAAAAAAAAAAAAAAAAAAAAGATGGTCTAAAGACAACCTGGAAGACAATCTTCCAAAAACTCTCAACATAATACCAAACATAAACTCTTTATTTAGCTTGAGTGAATCACTGAAAACAAAGTTAATACACTGAATTCTGTTGGGTGTGTGTTTGTGGTGGGAGAACTGTGAGAAGATTGTGTCAGTGCATCACTTGAGTAACATGCAAAGAGTTGACCTTTCTTTCATCTTAGCAACCCAGATCTTCACCTCTCTCAGGAGGTGAATGTGAATGGAAAGTGGAGCAGCAAGGCATCCTTCAGAAGGAAGAGCTTCTGTTCTCAAATAGAAATGTAGTTATGTTTCTTTTAACTTTGTATTGAAGTATAACGAATATAAAGAAAATTACACGTCAAAAGACAAAATTACAACAAATTTAATTTAAAGATCTTAATTAACTTTTACCTGCTATTCTAGAATCAGGCAACATCTCATTCTATAAAACAGAAACAGTGTTCCAACAAGCAGAACAATCGGGATGATTTCATAGACAGAAAAGAAACGCAGAGGCCAGGCGCAGAGTGGTGGCTCACTCCTGTAATGCCAACACTTTGGGAGGCTGAGGCGGGTGGATCAGGAAGTCAGGAGATCGAGACCAGCCTGGCCAACATGGTGAAACCCCATCCCTACTAAAAAAAAATTAGCCAGGCATGGTGGCACTCACCTGTAATCCCAGCTACTCAGGAGGCTGAGGCAGGAAAATCACTTGAACCCAGGAGGCAGAGGTTACAGTGAGCTGAGATCGTGCCACTGCACTCCAGCCTGGGTGACAGAGCGAGACTCCATCTCAATTAAAAAAAAAAAAAGAAAGAGAGAAAGAGAAAACTAAAAGTAGATTGTTTGTTTCAAAGTTTCTTTTCTTATAAGGTTAAAGCAAAGAGGACTTCTTTATCATGCTGGCTAAAAATGGACTGTTTGCAGACTTGGTTATTATTTCTCTCTCTCCTGGTTTATTGAATGGGCAGATAAAGATTTTAATTTTGGCATGGTGGTGTGGAACTGCAGCATCAATAAACTCCATTTTGGTTTGTTCTGTTGGGCCCAATGCAGTTTAGTCTAAACCCAAGACTTGCTATAAATTTTATTTAATACATGTCTTAAGTATACAGCACAGTAAATTTTCACAAGCCAATCACACTTGTGAAATCAGCACCCAGATCAGGAAGCCAACCCAGAAATCCTAGTTAGTTGTGTTTTTAACATTTTGGGCTAACATTATCTTTTGAAAAATGTATAAATTTAGGCCGGGCATGGTGGCTCATGCCTGTAACCCCAGCACTTTGGGAGGCCAAGGCAGGCAAATCACTTGAGGTCAGGAGTTCAAGACCAGCCTGACCAACATGATGAAACCCCATCTCTACTAAAAATACAAAAATTAGCCGGGTGTGGTGGCACATGCTTGTAATCCCAGCTACTCAGGAGGCTGAGGCAGGAGAATTGCTTGAACCCGGGTGGTGGAGGTTGCAGTGAGCTGAGATCATGCTACTACACTCCAGCCTGGTCAACAGAGCAAGACTCCGTCTCAAAAACAAAGGAAAAAAAAAATACACACACACACACACACACACACACACACACACACGTGGGGTTTCACCATGTTGGCCAGGCTTGTCTTGAACTCCTGGGCTCAAGTGATCCACCCGTCTTAGCCTCTGAAAGTGCTGGGATTACAGATGTGAGCCACTGCGCCTGGCTGACATCATATTTAATGGTGAAAAGTTGTAAGTTTTCCCACTAAGATCAAGTACAGACGTCCACTATCATTGTAGCTGTTATGAGTCGAATATATTGAAGTTCTAGCACCCAGTACTACACAGTGTGAACTCATTTGGAAATCAGGTAGTTACAGATGTAATTAGTTAAGATCAGGTCACATTGGAGTAGAGTGGGCCCCAAATCCAATTTATCTGGTATCCTTAAAATAAGATGGTCATGTGAAGACACGGAGACAGAGGGAGAACACCATGTGATGATGAAGGCAGAGACTGGGATTCTGGAATTATGCTGCTACAAGACAAGGAAATCCCAAGATTGGCCACAAACCACCAGAAGCTAAGAAGAAGCTGGAAATAATTCACCTACAGGTTTCAGAGGGAGCATGACCCTACCAATATTATGATTTCAGACTTCTAGTCTCTAGGACTGTGAAGAATACATTTCTGTTGTTTTAAGGCACCCAGTTTGTGGTGCTTTGTTACAGCAGCCTTAGGAAACTAATACAATATCTATCAGCATTGTAATGCAGGCCTTACTGATGCAATGGGTATAAAAAGAAAGAAAGGAAAAGGGAAAGAGGGAGGGAAGAAGGGAGAAAGGAAGGAGGGATGGAAGGAAGGAAGGAAGGAAGGAAATAAGTATTGGAGAGGAAGAAACAAAATCATCACTGTTTATTTATATTGTGTACATTCAAAATCCAAAATAATCTACAGGTAAATTATGGGAATTAAAAGATTGCTAGGCATAAAGCCAATATTACAAATAAACATGTACATATATAATCTATACAAAGATACCTTTCATAAAGAAACTGAGAAACTACAGAGTACAAGCAAATATTTGTGATGCATTTAACCTGCAAAAGACTCATTTAGACAATGTAGAGAAATCCCACAAATCAATTTGAAAAAGACAACTTATAGGAGAAAAATGAGACGTGAAGGTATTTCACATAAAATAAAAGCTAAATTATCAATACACATGAAAGGAATTCAACCTCAGAAACCAGAGTTATGTGAACTAAAGCCAAAATGAGATGCCAGTATATATACAACACATCAACATGGCTAAATTATGAGATGTAATATTGAAAGTTGGCAAGACTGTGAAACAAATGAAATTCTCATACACTGCTGGTGGGAAAGTAAATTGGGATTGGGATGATTACTCGGAAATATGGTCTGGTAGTATCTACCAAAGCCGAACAGACTTATAGCCCATGACCCAGGAATCCTACTCTAAGGCATATAACCAATAGAAATGCATAGATATGTTCACCAGGAGACATAAATAAGAATGTTCATACTGGCAGTATTTGTTCATTTTTGTTTTTGAGACGGAGTCTCGCCGTGTCACCCAGGCTGGAGTGATCACATTGTTCAACGTTTTCATGAAGAAACATTTATTAAATCATAGCATATAAAAAAGTGCACAGGCTGGGCACAGTGGCTCACTCCTGTAATCCCAGCACTTTGGGAAGCCAAGGCGGGCAGATCACTTGAGATCACCAGTTTGAGACCAGCCTGGTCAAAATGGTGAAACCCTGTCTCTACCAAAAATAGAAAAATTAGCCAGGCGTGGTGGCACACACTTGTAATCCCAGCTACTGGGGAGGCTGATGCAGAAGAATCACTTGAACCCAAGTGGCAGAGGTTGCAGTGACCTGTAAGCTGAGACAGCGCCACTGCACTCCAGCCTGGGCGACAGAGTGAGTTAACTCCATCTCAAAAAAAAAAAAAAAAAAAAAAAAAAAAGGCACCAATCATAAGTGGTAGAGCTTGATGAATTTTTCACAAACGGAATGCATCTATTTAACTATCACCCAGATCAAGAAAGGAAGCATAGCCAGAAGTCCCTTTTGCGCCCCTTCTAGTCACTATCCTCTCCCACTACTATCCTGAGTTCTAACAGTGCACAAATATACTATTTATTTATTTATTTATTTATTTATTATGTATTTATTTATTATTATTATTTGAGATGGAGTCTCCCTCTGTCACCAGGCTGGAGTGCAGTGGCATGATCTCGGCTCACTACAACCTCTGCCTCCCAGGTTCAAGCAATTCTGTCTCAGCCTCCTGAGTAACTGGGATTATGGGCACACACCACCACGGCCGGCTAATTTTTGTATTTTTAGCAGAGACATGGTTTCACCATGTTGGTCAGGATGGTCTCCATCTCTTGACCTCGTGATCTGCCCACCTCAGCCTTCCTAAGTGCTGGGATTACAGGCATGAGCCACTGCATCCGGCCACAAATACAATATTTATATACAAGCAAATAGTAGCATGATCACAACTCACTGTGGCCTCAACCTCACCGGCCCAAGTGATCCTCTCGCCTCATCCTCCCAAGTAGCTGGGACTACTACTTACCGTGCACGGCAAGAAGCACAGATAATTTTTGTATTTTTTGTAGAGGCAGAGTTTCACCATGTTGCTCAGGCTGGTCTCAAACTTCTGAACTCAGATGATCTGCCTGCCTAGGCCTCCCAATTTGCTGGGATTACAGGTGTAAGGTACTATGTCTGCCCATACTGGCAGTATTTGTAATAGTTGAAAATGGAAAAAAACAACCCAAATATCCACCCCCACTAGAATGAATTGTCTGTCAAACTGTGGTACATTTATACAATGGAATACAAAACAGCAATGAGAATGAGTTATCTACAACTATGTGCAACAATGCAGATGAACCTCACAAATAATAATGAGCAAGAAAAGCTAGAAAGAAAAGAGTTTATACTGTATATGTTCACGTATATAAGGTAAAACAATAAAACTGATTTATACTGTTAGAACTCAGGATAGTAGCTACTCTTGGGAGAGAGGGATAGTGACTAGAAAGAGGAACAAAGGGGACTTCTGACAATGCTCCATTTCTTGATCTGCATGCTAGTTACATAGATACATTCAGTTGGTGAAAAATTCGTCAAGCTGTACCACTTATGATTTGTGCATTTTTCCATGTGCTATAATTTAATAAATGTACCTTCATGAAAATGTTGAACAACAGTAGTTCAAAATAATATTTATTGTGCAATTAACTTTACATATATTTCAAAAATAAGCAAACAAATTAAAATGTTAGAAGTGAGGGTAGTAGTTGCCTTTGGGAAGAAGGGAAAGAATAGGCCTGGTAGCAAGAGACCTGAGTGGGTTTCTAGGGTGCTGACAATGTTCTATTCCTTTTTATTTTTACACTTGATCTTAGCCAAAAGGCCGAGAAGCGATCCTTTTTATTTTTATTTATTTTTTTGAAACGGAGTCTAGCACTGTCATCCAGGCTGGAGTACAGTGGCACATTCTTGACTCACTGCAACCTGCACCTCCTGGATTCAAGTGATTCTCCTGCCTCAGCCTCCTGAGTAGCTGGGATTACAGTGCCCACTACCATGTCTGGCTAATTTTTGTATTTTTAGCAGACATGGGGTTTCACCGTGTTGGCCAGGCTGGTCTTGAACTCCTGATCTCAGGTGATCCACCCACCTTGGCCTCCCAAAGTGTTGGAATTACAGGTGTGAGCCACTGCACCCAGCCGATTTCTTGAACTAAGTGGTAATTTCACAAATATTTTCTTTGTTAAAACTTATAGAGCTGTACATTTATCCCTTGTGCTTTCCTGTCTGTGTACTGTATGTTACAATTTTAAAAAACATTTTAAGCTGGGTGCAGTGGCTCACACCTGTGATCCCAGCACTTTGGGAGGCCGAGATGGGCCAATTGCTTGAGCTTACAAGTTCAAGACCAGCCTGGGCAACATGGCAAAACCCCGTCTCTACAAAAAATACAAAAATTAGCCAGCCATAGTGGTGCATGCCTGTAGTTCCCGCTATTCCGGAGGCTGAGGTGGGAGGATGGCTTGAGCCCAGGAGGCAGAAGTTGCAATGAACTGAGATTACACCACTGCACTCCAACCTGGGCAACAGAGTGAGAACCTGTATCGAGAAAAAAAAAAAAAGTTTTGAAAAAACAAGGTGGGAAATACAAAAAAAAGGTGATGGTAGTGGAAGACACAGAAAGATAAGATTAGGTGGAGGTGGGTGTAAACTCTTCTCTTTACCTTTTCCTTTCCCATCTAGCCTGATAGCTTACAGGTGCTCAGGTGCTCTAACCAGATCCCTGCCCTCGACACAAAGGGTCTTTCAGCACCTAGTTGGGAGACAGCACCACTGTTTAAACAGGCCCTTTCACATTCCCGTCATTGTTTCAAGATAAAGTTAGGCATTGTGCTAGATGCCATGGGGATCCTATCCCCTAGATTCTTACTCTTTTTTTTTTTTTTTTTTTTTTTTTTTTTTTTTTTGAGACGGAGTCTAGCTCTGTCGCCCAGGCTGGAGTGCAGTGACCGGATCTCAGCTCACTGCAAGCTCCGCCTCCCGGGTTTACGCCATTCTCCTGCCTCAGCGTCTTGAGTAGCTGGGACTACAGGCGCCCACCACCTCTCCTGGCTAGTTTTTGTTTTTTGTATTTTTTAGTAGAGACGGGGTTTCACCGTGTTAGCCAGGATGGTCTCCATCTCCTGACCTCGTGATCCGCCCATCTCGGCCTCCCAAAGTGCTGGGATTACAGGCTTGAGCCACCGCGCCCGGCCCTAGATTCTTACTCTTGCGGAACTAACATATACTTCAGCCACTCAAAGCTTCTAGCCTACAAAATTATTTTTCAAAGATCGTAGTCATTTTTGTATTTTGTTTTTTGTTTTGAGACGGAGTTTTGCTCTTTTTGCCCAGGCTGGAGTGTAGTGGCGCGATCTCGGCTCACCGCAACCTCCGCCTCCCGGGTTCAAGCGATTCCCCAGCCTCAGCCTCCTGAGTAGCTGGGATTACAGGCATGTGCCACCACCCCGGCTAATTTTCTATTTTTAGTAGAGACAGGGTTTCTCTCTGTTGGTCAGGCTGGTCTTGAACTCCCGACCTCAGGTGATCCACCCGCCTCGGCCTTCCAAAGTGCTGGGATTACAGGTGTGAGCCACCGCGCCCGGCAGTCATTTTTGTTATACAGAATCCCTGTCTCCAAAAACTTTGTTCATTTTTTTTTTTTTTTGAAACGGAGTCTCGCTGTGTCGCCCAGGCTGGAGTGCAGTGGCCGGATCTCGGCTCACTACAAGCTCCGCCTCCCGGGTTCACGCCATTCTCCTGCCTCAGCCTCCCGAGTAGCTGGGACTACAGGCGCCCGCCACCTCGCCCCGCTAGTTTTTTGTATTTTTTAGTAGAGACGGGGTTTCACTGTATTAGCCAGGATGGTCTCGATCTCCTGACCTCGTGATCTGCCCGTCTCGGCCTCCCAAAGTGCTGGGATTACAGGCTTGAGCCACCGCACCCGGCCAAATGTGTTCATTTTTAATTTTTTTTTTGTTTGTTTGAGACGGAGTCTCGCTCTGTTGCCCAGGCTGCAGTGCAGTGATGCAATCTTGGCTAACTGCAACCTCTGCCTCCTGGGTTCAAGCGATTCCCTTGCCTCAGCCTCCTGGATAGCTAGGATTACAGGTGTGTACCACCATGCCCAGCTAATTTTTGTATTTTTAGTAGAGATGGGGTTTCACCATGTTGGCCAGGCTGGTATCAAACTCCTGACCTCAAGTGATTCACCTGCCTTGGCCTCCCAAAGTGCTGGGAGCCACTGTGCCAGGTAATTTTAAAAAATTAATTATGGCCGGGCGCGGTGGCTCAAGCCTGTAATCCCAGCACTTTGGGAGGCCGAGATGGGCGGATCACGAGGTCAGGAGATCGAGACCATCCTGGCTAACACGGTGAAACCCTGTCTCTACTAAAAAAAAATACAAAAAACTAGCCAGGCGAGGTGGCAGGCGCCTGTAGTCCCAGCTACTCGGGAGGCTGAGGCAGGAGAATGGCGTAAATTCGGGAGGCGGAGCTTGCAGTGAGCTGAGATCCGGCCACTGCACTCCAGCCTGGGCGACAGAGCGAGACTCCGTCTCAAAAAAAAAAAAAAAAAAAAAAAAAAATTATTATTATTTTTTTTTTTGAGATGGAGTCTCGCTCTGTTGCCCAGGTTGGAGTCCAGTGGCACGATCTCGGCTCACTGCAACCTCCGCACCCCGGGTTCAAGCGATTCTGTTGCCTCAGCATCCCGAGTAGCTGGGATTACAGGCATAAGCCACCTTGCCCGGCTAATTTTTGCTTTTTGTTTTGAAGAGTCCCACTCTGTTGCCCAAGTTGGAGTGCAGTGGCACAATCTCAGCTCACTGCAACCTCCACCTCCCGGGTTCAAGCGATTCTCCTGCCTCAGCCTCCCAAGTAGCTGGGATTACAGGCATGTGCCACCACACTCAGCTAATTTTTGTAGTTTTAGTACAGACAGAGTTTCACAATGTTGGCTGGGCTGGTCTCAAACTCCTGACCTCAGGTGATCCACCCTCCTCGGCCTCCCAAAGTGCTGGGATTACAGGCTTGAGCCACCACGCACAACCAATTTTTTCATTTATAGTAGAGACGGGGTTTCACCCTGTTACCCAGGCTGATCACGAACTCTTGATGTCAGGTGATCAGTCTCCCAAAGTGCTGAGATTACAAGCATGAGTCACCGCACCCAACCTCCCTTTTAAATTTTTTTAGAGACAGGAGCTCACTCTGTCACCTAAGCTGGAGTACAGTGGTACAATCACAGCCACTGCAGCCTTGACCTCCTGGGCTCAAGCGATCCCACAGCCTTAGCCTCCAGAGTAGCTGGAACTACAAGCATTCGCCACTATTCCTGGCTAATTTTTTAACTTTTTACTTTTTGGTGGACATAGGGTCTTACTATTTGCCCAGACTGGTCTCAGACTCTTGGCTCCAAGGAATCCTCCTGCCTTGGCCTCCCAAATTGCTGGGATTACAGGTATGAATGACCACATCCAGCCCAAAAAATTCTTTAAAGGAAGCCTCATTGTTGGTATAATGGTCTCCTCACGACAGCTTAGTAACGTCGACTTCACATTATAAAGACCAACCTAGCCCAGTTTTCAGAGATTAATTTCACCAATTCAGAATGCAAAAAGTAAAGAACAATAAAAATATAAAGTGCTCTGACTCAGAATGGTCTAAAAGATGAGTTAAAGCACAAATACACAGAAGGATTTGTGTGGGAGACCCCAGAGAAGTCAGCTGCTAATTGTCAGCGCTGTCAAAGTCAACTACCATGAGTCTCCTCCAGACTAGGTTTATAACCCAGCTGCATTTCTTACTTGTTACATTTCATTCTTGGGGTTACTAGAGTGATTTGAATGAGGCCTCCAGGAGGACGTGACATTTTATTAGCTAGTGATTTGAGGACATATTCTGATTGGCTCGTGGTTTACATACCATTCTGTGGAATAAAACCTCTGCTAGCTCTTGTAGCTTATGCAATTGGAAACAATAGGATCTAGATGCAGATTAAATGCTATGGGGTCTATCCTTAGGCAGGCATTTCACCAGGATTCTCAATGGATTGTGTCCAGACTCAGAGTAACTTGGTCATATATAACTTTGGCAATATTCATGCTGTGCTTCTTCCCTTTCACCATCAAGGCTCTGGATGCTGGAAGAAACAAGGTTCAACTCTTTTTTTTTCTCCCTAAGCCACTCAATGCCTTTTTAGATATATGGGATGATGGTGAGAGAAAGGTTCTGAAAGAAAGAGCCTTCAGTGCTTCCCTTCAGTTTCTATAGGGAAAGGGTTGGGCACTCTGATCTAGATTCTACTACTATATTGAGGAAAATGTAACATTTCAAGAAAAAAAAATTTAGGTACTATTAGGAAGAAGGAGTGGATGTAGGCAAGCAAAAACAATAAATATTCACTACCCTGGGGAAGGGGCCTTCATTGTCAGGCAAATGTGTTCAAATACAGGGACATAAAAAGGAATTTGGAAGTATAGACCAAATACAAAAAGAACAGAATCAAAAAGATCTCGAGTTTGGGGAGCATACCTTCTAAGGAGCATACTTCCTCCTAAGGTCATGACCCAGAAGTGATGCATATTACTTTCAGCCACATCATCTTGTCTATGATTTGGTTGGGCAGGCCTAGCTGCAATCCAGGTGAAACTCATCAAATCTGTTATTAAAGGAAGAAGGGGAAAGTAGATCCTGGGACAACTGGCAGTATCTCACACTGACAATACCAAGTTCTAATGAGGCTGTGTAGAACTGAAATTCACATATAGTGTTGATGGGAGTATAAATATATACTTAGAGTAATTTAAACCGGGTGCAGTGGCTCATGCCTGTAATCCCAGCACTTTGGAAGGCTGAGGCAGGCATATTACCTAAGATCAGGAGTTGGAAACCAGTCTGGCCAACATGGTAAAATCCCACCTCTATTAAAAATACAAAAATTAGCTGGGCGTGGTGGTGCATGCCTGTAGTCACAGCTACTCGGGAGCCTGAGGCAGGAGAATCACTAGAACCTGGGAGGTGAAGGTTGCAGTGAGCCGAGATCACACCACTGCAGTCCAGTCTGGGCAATAGAGCAAGACTCCATCTCCAAAAAAAAAAAAAAAAAGGCTTGAAAAAATGAGCTAAGAAAACACAGATCTGAAAAAGAACAAAACAGAACTTCTAGTAATAAAAAATCTAATTGAAATAAAAAACTGAATAAGTGAATTTAACAGTTTAGCAGCATATTAGACAAAGCTGAAGAGAGAATCAGAAAACTGAAAGATAGAATTGGGGAAAGATCCAGAATGCACACAAGAGAAGGAAATGGAAAATACGTAAAAGAGGTCAAAATATTTATAAGATTGAGGTCAGGTGTGGTAGCTCATGGCTCTAATCTCAGCACTTTGAGAGGCTGAGGTGGGCGGATCACTTGAGGCCAGGAGTTTGAGACCAGTCTGGCCAACATGGTAAAACCCCATCTCTACTGAAAATACACATTTAGCTAGGCATGGTAGTATGTACCTGTAATCCCAGCTATTCAGGAGGCTGAGGCCCAAGAATTGCTTGAACTTGGGAGGTGGAGGTTTCAGTGAGCCATGATTGCGCCACTGCACTCCAGCCTGGGTGACAGAGTGAGACTCCATCTCAGAAATAAAAAAAATATATATTACATATATATATAAAAAATATATATTTTAAGATTGAGAAGATCTAACAAGTTTATTTTGTGCTTTTTCAGTTGTTGCACTTGTCCTGTCTTTTTTTTTTTTTTTTTTTTTGAGACGGAGTCTCGCTCTGCCGCCCAGGTTGGAGTACAGTGGCCGGATCTCAGCTCACTGCAAGCTCCACCTCCCAGGTTTACGCCATTCTCCTGCCTCAGTCTCCCGAGTAGCTGGGACTACAGGCGCCCGCCACCTCGCCCGGCTAGTTTTTTGTATTTTTAGTAGAGGCGAGGTTTCACCGTGTTAACCAGGATGGTCTCGATCTCCTGACCTCGTGATTCGCCCGTCTCGGCCTCCCAAAGTGCTGGGATTACAGGCTTGAGCCACCGCGCCCAGCCTGTCCTGTCTTTTTCTCTTCTCTTCCTCTCTTTTAGATTGCTAGTTTCTTATTTATTTATTTATTTATTTATTTATTTATTTATTTATGTAATTTGGCTCTGTGTCCCCACCCAAATCTCATGTTGAATTGTAATTCCCAATATTGGGGGAGGGACCTGGTGGAAGGTGATTAGATCATGGAGGCGGTCTTCTCCCATGTTGTTCTCATGATAGTGAGCAAGTTCTCATGAGATCTGCTGGTTTAAAAGTGTGTGGCACTCCCCTCTTAGCTCGCTCTCTCTTTCCTGCTCTGCCATGGTAAGACGTGTTTGCCTCCCCTTCACCTTCTACCATGACTGTAAGTTTCCTGAGGCCTCCTTTCACCATGCTTCCTGTACAGCCTGCAGAACTGTGAGTCAATTAAACCTCTTTTCTTCATAAATTACCCAATCTTAGGTATTATAGATTTTTATAGCAGTGTGAGAACAGACAGATACATTTATTTTTTTTTTTCTGAGATGGAGTTTCACTCAGTCACCCAGGCTGGAGTGCAGTGGCGCAATCTCGGCTCACTGCAACTTCCGCCTTCTGGGTTCAAGCAATTCTCCTGCCTCAGCCTCCTGAGTAGCTGGGATTACAGGCACCTGCCACCACGCCTGGCTAATTTTTTGTATTTTTAATGGAAATGGGGTTTAGCCATGTTGGCCAGGCTGGTCTCAAACTCCTGACCTCAGGTGATCCGCCTCGGCCTCCCAAAGTGCTGGGATTACAGGCATGAGCCATCGCGCCCGGCCATTTATTTATTTATTTATTTATTCATTTATTTGAGACAGGGTCTTACTCTGTTACCCAGGCAGGAGTGCAGTGGGAGGATTACAGCTCACTGCATCCTCAACTCAGGGGATCAAGGAATCCTCCTGCCTCAGTCTCCCAAGTAGCTAAGACTACAGGTGCATGCTACTGCTCCCAACTAATTTTTGTATTTTTTATAGAGACAGGTTCTCGCTTTGTTGCCTAGCCTGATCTCAAACTCCTGGGGCTCAAGTGATCCTCCTGTCTCATTCAGTCTCTCCTCTCCTATCCTCTCCTCTCCTATCCTCTCCTCTTCTCTCCTCTCCTCTCCTCTCCTTCTCTCTCTCTTTCTTTCTTGATAGAGTCTTGCTCTGTTGCCCAGGCTGGAGTGCAGTGGCGTGATCTTGGCTCACTGCAAGCTCCTCCTCCCAGGTTCACGCAATTCTGCCTCAGCCTCCTGAGTAGCTGGGACTAGAGGCACCCGCCACCACGCCTGGTTAATTTTTTGCATTTTTAGTAGAGATAGGGTTTCACCGTGTTAGCCAGGATGGTCTTGATCTCCTGAGCTCGTGGTCCGCCCACCTCGGCCTCATTACAGGCATGAGCCACCACGCCCAGCCTTACATGCTGTATTTCTTTAGCTAATTAATCCAGATTTTTTCCTCTCAATCATGTTAATTTTTTAGTAGTAGTATTAATAAATTATTACTTACAAGTACATTGATAACAGAAATTGTACTGAGAAACAAAACAGACACAGGCCAAGTTTTTTGAATTTCAAATATGTTTATATTAACATATTCTATTTTAGAAAAGCAGCGCAAAGACTATGTCTTCAGTAGTTTATGTAATAAAAAGTCATCTATGGGTCAATCCATTATACTTATTAAAGTGTATCTCCCACTTTTAAATTTCTAGAGTGAGCGAACATATTGTGTAGTATTTGTGGTGTAACTTATAATACACAATATATAATACACACAATACACAGAGTATATAATACACAATAATAATTCAGAGACTATTTAATGATGACCTATTATGAGCTTAGATACCTCAGATGAAAATTTCTAGGGCATTAACATTTTCCTTTTGAAGATGTATTTGCTGTGATAAACTACAGTGACCACTTGGAATACATAGAACTGTGTGTATCAAGGAACACATAGCATTACATATGAAATAAAGCATAAGTATTTATACATACCTGAAACCTATGTTTTGTTTGATTGCATCACGTATTGCCCAATCTTCAAATAATATTGAAAACAGCCTTTAAAATAAAGCTTAGGGAAGGCATGGTGTCTCATGCCTGTAATCCCAGTACTTTGTGGGGCTGAGGTGGGCGATCGCTTGAGCTCAGGAATTTGAGACCAACCTAGGCAACATGGCAAAACTCCATCTCTACAGTAAATACAAAAATTAGCTGGGTGTGGTGTCCTAGATACTTGGGAGGCTGAGGTGGAAGGATGGCTTGAGCCAAGGAGGCAGAAGTTGCAGTGAGCTGAGATCATGCCACTGCACTACAGTCTGGGTGACAGAGCCAGACCCTGCCTCAAAAGCAAGCAAACAAACAAACAAACAAAAACCAATAAAACAACCTTAAATGGATATGATGTTCAGAGCAACAGTTCCTTTGATAATTAAACTTTCATTTCCCACTCTGCATTGCTTTGATCTACATATCTATATTTACTTTTGTATTTTTTTTAAAAAGATAACATTAAATTTACCATCTGCTATGATTTGAATGTCTCTTCTCCAAAATCTACATGATGTCACTGTGATAGTATTAAGAGGTGGCATTTTTGTTTTTTATTTTGAGATAGAGTTTCACTCTTGTTGCTCAGGCTGGAGTGTAATGGTATGATCTTGGCTCACTGCAACCTCCACCTCCCAGGTTTAAGCAATTCTCCAGCCTTAACCTCCTGAGTAGCTAGGATTACAAGTGTGCGCTACCACGCACAGCTAATTTTTTTGTATTTTTAGTAGAGATGGGGTTTCACCATGTTGGCCAGGCTGGTCTCGAACTCCTGACCTCAGGTGATCCATCTGCCTTGGCCTCCCATAGTACTGGGATTACAGGCATGAGTCATGGCACCTGGCCAAGAGGTGGGATCTTTAAGAGGTAATTAGGCCCGTAGGGCTCCTCCCTCATTAACAGGATTAAGGCCCTTACAAAAGAAGCTTTATGCAGCCTTTGACTAGCTTGTCATCTGTTTTCCATGTGAGGACACAGCAAAAAGGCCCTCACCAGATGCCAGTGCCTTCATCTTGGACTTCCCTTACACTCCAGAACTGTGAAAAAATAAATTTCTGGGTTTTTTTTTTGAGACAGAGTTTTGCTCTTGTTGCCCAGGCTGGAGTGCAATGGTGCAATCTTGGCTCACTGCAACCTCCACCTCCCAGGTTCAAGCAATTCTCCTGCCTCAGCCTCCCGAGTAGCTGGGATTACAGGCATAAGCCACCACACCCGGCTAATTTTGTATTTTTAGTAGAGATGAGGTTTCAACATGTTGGTCAGGCTGGTCTCGAACTCCCGACCTCAGGTGATCCGCCCACCTTGGCCTGCAAAAGTGCTGGGATTACAGGTGTGAGCCACCAAACTCCCAGTTTATTCCAGGAATTTTATAGTTTTAGGCCTTACATTTAGGTCTTTAATCCATTTTGAGTTAATTTTTGTATATGGTATAAGGTCCAACTTCATTATTTTGCATGTGGACATCCAACTTTCTCAACATAATTTGTTAAAGAGACTGCTCTTTCCCCAGTATACCCTTGTTGAAAATCATTTGGCCAAATATCCAAGGGTTTATTTCTGGGCTCTCTATTCTGTTCCATTGGTCTATATATCTGTCTTTATGCCAGTACCATGCTTTCTTGATTACTGCTGCTTTGTAGTATGCAATCAGAAATTGTGAGACCTCCAACTTTAGTCTTCTTTTTCAAGATTTTTTTTTTTTTTTTGCTATATGGGGTCTCTTGAGATTTTATATGAATTTTAGGATGGCTTTTTCTATTTCTGCAAAGAGTGTCATTGGGATTTCTTTTCTTTGTTTTTTTCTTTTTATTTTCTTTATCTGAGATGGAGTCTTGCTATGTTGCCCAGGCTGGGGTGCAGTGGCGTGATCTTGGCTCACTGCAACCTCCATCTCCCAGGTTCAAGCAATTCTCCTGCCTCAGCCTCCCAAGTAGCTGGGACTACAAGCACGCACCACCACGCCTGGGTAATTTTTGTATTTTTTAGTAGAGATGGGGTTTCACCATGTTGGTCGGGCTGGTCTTGAACTCCTGACCTAGTGATCCGCCCACCTCGGCCTCTCAAAGTGCTGGGATTACAGGCATGAGCCACCGTGACCCGCCTGCCATTGGAATTTTCATAGGGATTACACTGAACCTGTAGATTGCTTTGGATAGTATAGACATTTTAATGATACGAGGTCTTCTAATCCATGAGTGTGGGAGGTCTTTCTATATTTTTTATCTTTTCTAAAAAAATTCTTTTAGCAATGTTCTATAATTTTCAGTGTACAAGTCGGTTACCTCTTTGGTTAGTTTTACTCTAAGTATTTTATCCTTTTTGATGTATAGCAAATGGGATTGGTTTCTTACTTTCTTTTTCAGATCAGTCATGTGATTACTACTATATAAAATGTTACTGATTTTTGTGTGTTGATTTTGTATCCTGAAACTGTGCTGAAATCATTTATTCATTGTAACAGTGTTTTGTGAATTATTTAGGGATTTTGACATATAAGATCACATCATCTGTGAATAGAGATCATTTTACTTCCTTTCCAATTTGGATATCTTTTACTTGTTTTTCTTTTCTAACTGCTCCAACTCCAACTTTTTTTTTTTTTTTTTTTTTGAGACTGAGTCTGGCTCTGTCACCCAGGCTGGAGTGCAGTGACCGGATCTCAGCTCACTGTAAGCTCCGCCTCCCGGGTTTACGCCATTCTCCTGCCTCAGCCTCCGGAGTAGCTGGGACCACAGGCGCCCGCCACCTCGCCCGGCTAGTTTTTTGTATTTTTTAGTAGAGACAGGGTTTCACCGTGTTAGCCAGGATGGTCTCGATCTCCTGACCTTGTGATCCGCCCGTCTCAGCCTCCCAAAGTGCTGGGATTACAGGCTTGAGCCACCGTGCCTGGCTCCAACTCCAACTTTTTAACATATACTTAATCAGTTGGTATAGGCCAAGGTCATGCTGCAGTAATAAAAGCAAACAAACAACAACCCAAATATCAGTGGGGTAAAACAAGAAATGCTTACTTATCATTCACCCTAATGTTACCACCGTGAACTGGCTAAGATGTTCTGTGGGAGCCAGGCCAAGTTAAGTTCCATTTCCAGGCTTTCATGATTACCAACTCAGGGCAAAGGGGGCACAGCTAATCACACAATGACTTAAAGCTTCTGTCAAGAAATGATACGTCATCTTCACTTACATTTCATTGGCCAAAGCAAGTCAACTTGCCACACCTGACTTTAAAGGTGGTGGGGAAGAGCAATGCTACCTTGGTCCATAAAGTAGAGAGCCAGAAATACTTGGTGACCAGCACAAGCCATTGCTACACTCTACCTTTCTGTTTACCAAATGTGGAACTCACTTTCCCAATCACAGGCAACGTATACACAATTCCCTCACCCATAGAGACAATCTTGAAGTCCTGTCCAGTAATGGCATCATGCTCAAGGACCACCACATCTAGGTGATGCAGAGTAGAGGTATATGTAGGTGATGCAAGCAAGGGGTATATGTAGTAGTTTCTATATCAGGAGGTGTGGCTTCACTTGATCTAGAGACCTATGCGCCAAAAGGACAAATAATCTGCCTTCAAACATCACATATACAATGGCAGAATAGGAACAGAACATCCACAGTGAACACTCCCATTTTAAAAAAGAAAAAAATCTGGGTGTGGTGGCTCATGCCTGTAATCCCAACACTTTTGGGGGGCTGAGGCGGGAGGATCCCTTGAGGTCAGGAGTTCAAGACCAGCCTAGGCAACATGGCGAAACCCTGAGCGCTAAAAAAAAATACAAAAATTAGCCAGGTGTGGTGGTGCATAACTATAGTCCCAGCTACTCCAGAGGCTGAGGCAGGAGAATCGCTTGAACCCGAGAGGCAGACTCTGCAGTGAGCCAAGATCACCCCATTGCACTCCAGCCTGGGTGACAGAGGGAGATTCCTAAAAAAAAAAAAAAAAAAAAAAAAAAAAAGAAGAAGAAGAATAAGAAGCAGCAGCCAGGCACAGTGGCTCATGCCTGTAATCCCAGCACTTGGGAAGCTGAGGCATGTGGATCAAGAGGTCAGGAGATCAAGACCATCCTGGCCAACATGGTGAAACCTCATCTCTACTAAAAATACAAAAATTAGCTGGGTGTGTTGACGCATGCCTGTAATCCCAGCTACTCGAGAGACTGAGGCAGGAGAATCCCTTGAACCTGGGAGGCAGAGGTTGCAGTGAGCTGAGATTGCACCACTGCACTCCAGCCTGGTGACAAAGTGAGACTTTGTCTCAAAAAAAAAAAAAAAAGAAAAAGAAAAAGAAAACAACGGACACACAGCAGTGACTAGTCTGGAGCACCCTACTTTGGGGATAATGAATTTAGAAAAGGTAAAAATAAAAAGATGGACAAAATATATCAGGCAAATGCAATACAAAAAGAAAAATAAAAAGAAAGCAGAAGTCCTGTTCTTAATATCAGAAAAAGTAGAATTTAGGCCAAAAATCATTAAATGAGGCAAAAGGATACATTATAATGCCTGATATGGTTTGACTGTGTCCCTACCCAAATATCATCCTGAATTGTAGCTCCCATAATTCCCATGTATTGTGGGAGAGACCCGGTGAGAGTTCATTAAATCATGAGGGCAATTTCCCCCATACTGTTCTCGTGGTAGTGAGTAAGTCTCACGAGATCTGATGGTTTTTTGGTTTTTGTGGGGTTTTTTTGTTTGTTTGTTTTTGAGACGGAGTCTTGCTCTGCCGCTCAGGCTGGAATGTAGTGGTGCAATCTAGGCTCACTGTAACCTCTGCCTCCTGGGTTCACGCCATTCTCCTCCCTCAGCCTCCCGAGTAGCTGGGACTACCGGCACTCGCCACCACGCCCGGCTAATTTTTTGTATTTTCAGTAGAGACGGGGTTTCACCATGTTAGCCAGGATGGTCTCGATCTCCTGACCTCGTGATCTGCCCGCCTTAGCCTCCCAAAGTGCTGGGATTAGATCTGATGGTTTTATAAGGAGTTTCCCTTTTCACTTGGCTCTCATTCTCTCCTCTGCCGCCATGTAAGACATGCCTTTCACTTTGCATCATGAGTGTGAAGCCTCCCCGGCCACATGGAACTGTGAGTCCATTAAACCTCTTTTTCTTTATAAATTACCCAGTCTCTGATATGTCTTTATCAGCAGCATGCAAATGGACTAGTACAATGCCAAAGGCTACAATTAGGAAGAACTATATCAGTTATAAGTATCCATGCACAAAACAATACAGTAGCAACTTTCATGAAATGGAAACACTAAGTAGTAAAAAAAAAAAAACAAACCCAAATAAACAAAAGGCCGGGTGTGGTGGCTCACACCTGTAATCCCAGCACTTTGGGAGGCTGAGGTGGGCAGATCATGAGGTCAGGAGTTCGAGACCAGCCTGGCCAACATGGTGAAACCCCGTCTCCACTAAAGATACAAAAAATTAGCCAGGCATGGTGGCGTACGCCTGTAATCCTAGCTACTTGAGAGGCTAAGGCAGGAGAATCGCTTGAACCCAGGAGGCAGAGGTTGCAGTGAGCTGAGATCGTGCCATTGTACTCCAGCCTGGGTGACAGGGCAAGACTCTGTCTCAAAAAGAAGGAAAAAAAAAAAAAAAAAGAATGCACGAGTATTAGGACACTCTAATGTATTTTTCTGCTTTTGACTTCTGAGTCAAAAATAAAAAGTATAAGCATAGACTGGGCATGGGTGGGTAATCCCAGCACTTTGGGAGGCTGAGGCGGGTGGATCACCTGACGTCAGGGGTTCAAAACCAGCTTGGACAACATGGCAAAACCCCATCTCTACTAAAAATACAAAATTAGCCGGGCATGGTGGCGCATGCCTGTAATCCCAGCTACTTGGGAGACTGAAGCAGGAGAATCGCTTGAACCTGGGTAGTGGAGGTTGCAGTGAGCCGAAATCACGCAATCACACTCTAGCCTGGGCAATAAGAGTAAAACTCCATCTCAAAAAAAAAAAAAAAAAAAAAAAAAAAAAAGTATAAGCATACAGAAGACCTAAATAATTAGGTAGATCTTATGGATAAATATTAAACCTACATAACAGAGAGCGCACCTCCTTTTCAAGTGTACATTGTACTTTCATGACATTTTCCATGTGTTAGCCTACAAAGAAAACCTCAATATTTTCCATCTTGCATATTCAAACAGCATATTCTTTTTCCATTTTTTTCTTCTTTTTTTGAGACAGGGTCTCACTGTTGTTCAGGCGGGAGATTAGTGGCGCGATCACAGCTCACTGTAGCCTCGACCTCCTCAGCTCAAGCGATCTTTCTGCCTCAGCCTCCCTAGTAGCTGGGACTATACAATTGCACCACCACACCCAGAAAATTTTTAAATTTTTTGTAGAGACAGAGTTTTGCCATGTTGCCCAGGCTGGTCTGAAACTCCTAGGCTCAAGTGATCCGCCCACTCAGCCTCCCAAAGTGCTGGGATTATAGTAATGAGCCTGGCCTATCTTTTCTTTTGTGTGTCCTTTTCCATCTTTTAATTAATGAAGTAAATTTACACACAATAAAATGCAATCATTTTGTGTGCATTTTGATTTGTTTTGACAAATCAATATATCAAGCAATCATCACAACAATCAAAATAGATAATTTTTGGAAACAATGAATTCCCCTCCCCACTTATTCCATTGTGCCTGTACCCAGCCAATACCCTACCTCCACCTCAGGTGAACAATGTTTACTTTCTCCTTTTCTTTTTCTTTTTTTTTCATGGACACCACTAATACCATAACAATGATTTACTTTTTATCATTATAGATTAGATTTGTCTTTTCTAGAGTTTCATGTAAATGGAATCATACAGTGTGTAGGTGCTTCTTGACTTATGATGGAGCTACATCCCAATAAACCTTCTTTTTATTTTATTTTTTATAGAGATGGGGTCTCCCTATGTTGCCCAGGCTGGTCTCAAACTCCTGGGCATAAGTGATCCTCCTGCCTTGGCCTCCCAAAGTGCTGGATTACAGGCATGAGCCTACCATGCCCAGCCCCAATAAATCTTGTGTAAATCAAAATACTGTAAGCTGAAAATGCATACCCTAGTAAACCCATTGTAAAGTAAAAAAATCCTAAGTCAAACCATCCTAAGTCAGGCACCATCTGTATATTTTATATCTGGCTTCTTTCGCTTGACTCGGTTTTGCGATTCATGTATGTTGTTCTTTTTTTTTTTTTTTTTTGAGACGGAGTCTCGCTCTGCCGCCCAGGCTGGAGTGCAGTGGCCGGATCTCAGCTCACTGCAGGCTCCGCCTCCCGGGTTCACGCCATTCTCCTGCCTCAGCCTCCGGAGTAGCTGGGACTACAGGCGCCCGCCACCGCGCCCGGCTAGTTTTTTGTATTTTTTAGTAGAGACGGGGTTTCACCGTGTTAGCCAGGATGGTCTCGATCTCCTGACCTCGTGATCCGCCCGTCTCGGCCTCCCAAAGTGCTGGGATTACAGGCTTGAGCCACCGCGCCCGGCCTCATGTATGTTGTTCTATCGGTGGTTTATACCTTTTATCGCTGAACAGTATTCCATTGTGTGAATGTATCACATTTTGTTTATCCATTTATCTGGTTATACAGGGGTCCCCAACCCATGGGCCACGAATCACTAGTGGCCGGTGGCCTGTTAGGAACTGGACCACATAGCAGGAGATGAATGGTGGGCAGGCAAGTGAAGCTTCATCTGTATTTACGGCCACTACCCATCACCCACATTACCACCTGAGCTCCTGTCAGATCAGCGGCGACGTTAAGAGTTTCATAGGAGCGTGAACCTTAATGTGAACTGCACAGGTAAGGGATCTAGGATGTGTGCTCCTTATGAGAAGCTAATGCCTGATGATCTGTCCCTGCCTCCCATCAACCCCAGATGGGACTGTCTAGTTACAGGAAAACAAACTCAGGGCTCCCACTGATTCTACATTATGGTGAGTTGTATAACTATTTCATTATGTATTACAATGTAATAATAATAGAAATAAAGTGCACAATAAATGTGATGTGCTCGAATCATCCAGAAACCATGCCCCACTGCCATCTGTGGAAAAACTGTCTTCCACAGTCCCTGGTGCCAAAAACATTGGGGACCACTGTGTTTACGGTTGCTTGGTTTGTTTCCACATTTGTTTAGTACAAAGAAAAATAATATGAGCCGCTGGGTACGGTGGCTCACACTTGTAATCCCAGCACTTTGGGAGGCCGAAGTGGGCGGATCATGAGGTCAGGAGATCGAGACCATCCTGGCTAACACGGTGAAACCCCATCTCTACTAAAAATACAAAAAAATTAGCTGGGCATGGTGGCATGTGCCTGTAATTCCAGCTACTCAGGAGGCTGAGGCAGGACAATCACTTGAACCAGGGAGGCAGAGGTTGCAGTGAGCTGAGATTGCACCACTGCACTCCAGCCTGGTGACAGAGTGAGACTCTGTCTCAAAAAAATAAAATAATAAAAAAATAATAATATGAGCATTTGTGTCCAAGTCTTTGTATGGACATGTATTTTCCTCTCTCTTGGGTAGATACCTAGGAGAGGAATTGTTGAGTTGTATGGTAAGTTTATTTTTCCCTTCTCTTTATTTCCAGCTGTTCTGTGCCATTCTGTTCTAGCTACGTCTGTAAATAAAGTACAGCCACAAGATTAAAAAAAAAAAAATCCAACCTGAGTATCTGTCTTTTAATAAGGCTATTTAACCCAGTCACCTTCATCATGATTACCGCATGTAGTCATGTCATTATTCCCAATGTAGTCATTGTCCTTATTTTCATAAGGCTATTCAACCCAGTCACATTCATCATGACTACTGCATCTTACTCTTTTTTTTTTTTTTTTTTTTTTGAGACAGAGCCTCACTCTGTCGCCCAGGCTGGAGTGCAGTGGCGCAATCTCGGCTCACTGCAAGCTCCGCTTCCCGGGTTTGTGCCATTCTCCTGCCTCAGCCTCCCAAGTTGCTGGGACTACGGGCACCCGCCACCATGCCCAGCTAATTTTTTTTGTATGTTTTTAGTAGAGATGGGGTTTCACCATGCTAGCTAGGATGGTCTCAATCTCCTGACCTCGTGATCCACCCGCCTCAGCCTCCCAAAGTGCTGGATGACAGGTGAGAGCCACCGCGCCCAGTGCCTATCTTCCTTTGTTTTGTATTTACCATTGCTGCTGCTTCCCTCTCCTCTTCTGCATTTCTTTTTCCTTTTAGTTTTTAAAAAATTTACACATAATGAAACATACAGTTTGTAATGGTGCAATTCCATACATTTTGACAAATTCTGCTTTTTTTAATGAGCTGAATTTCTCTTTTCTGTTGTCTCTTGGTTTAGGAGACATACATTCCATATAATTACTATAGGGTTTGGCTATGTAAAGTAAAACCCAGGTAGGCACTTCCAATGTGTTAGTAAATATGGTCTTTCAATTTTAAAGCTTATATTTAAAACTTTGAACAGTTCTCCCACAGAAAGAGCGTAACTCTCCAGTGGAAGCTCTCGTTACAACTAATTGGCTTGTCTTTGATATTCAGGTTTGAAATAATCACAATGGCAATGGGAATAAGAATATCATAATTGGCCTATCCAGGATGATTTCACCCATATTATTGGGGTGGGGGGCAGCAAGAGGAGTGAGCCACAATCCAGTCCTATAACTTTTTTTTGAGAAAGAGTCTCACTCTGTAGTCCAAGCTGGAGTGCAGTGGTGTGATCTCGGCTCACTGCAACCTCTGCCTCCCTGGCTCAAGCGATTCTCATGCCTTAGCCTCCTGAGTAGCTGGGACTACAGGTGCATGCCACCACGCGTGGCTCATTTTTTGTATTTTAGTAGAGACGGGGTTTCACCATGTTGTCCAGGGTGGTCTCAAACTCTTGAGCTCAGGCAATTCACCTGCCTCGGCCTCCCAAAGTGCTGGGATTACAGGCGTAAGCCACCACGCCCAGCCTGACGTTAATTTATTTAAGGAATTCTATACCAGTGATGAGGGAAGAGAAAGAATTATCTTCAGACCGTTTTCTTTCTATCTATTGTATATTTCTAAATAAACAATTAAATATTTTTGTGATATTAAAACTTAAAACCAATATCACACTGTACCTAACTGTTCTACAATTTACTTTCTCTTAATAATAAATAGGTCATAGTTATTTCCATTTAAGTGATATAGCTCAATCTCATTTATATTATTTGTGGTAAAAGACACATAACAGAAAATTTACTATCTTAACCATTTTATTTATTTTGAGATGGAGTTCTTCTCTGTCACCTAGGCTGGAGTACAGTGGCACAATCTCGGCTCACTGCAACCTCCACCTCCCAGGTTCAAGTGATTCTCCTGCCTCAGCCTCCTGAGTAGCTGGGATTATAGGTGCGTGCTGCCACACCCAGCTAATTTTTTTGTATTTTTAGTAGATACTGGGTTTTGCCATGTTGACCAGGCTGGTCTTGAACTCCTGACCTCAGGTGATCTGCCTGCCTTGGCCTCCCAAAGTGCTGGGATTGCAGGCATGAGCCACCCTGCCCAGCCATCTTACCCATTTTAAAGCATACAGTTCAATGGCTTTAGTACATTCATACTGTTGTACAACCAATCTCCAGAACTCTTTTCATCTTGCAAAACTGAAACTCCATACCCATTAAACAACTGTCTATTCCCCAATCCCCATAGCCACTGGCAACCACCACAGTACTTTCCATCTCCGTGAATTTGACTACTCTAGATACCTCATATAAACGGAATCATACAGTATGTGTCTTTTTGTGACTGGCTTATTTCACTTCACACAATGGCTTCAAGGTTCATCGATGTTACAGCATGTGTCAGAATTTCTTTCCTTTGTAAGGGTGACTCATATTCCATTGTATGTACAGAGCACATTTTGTTGATCTATTCATCTGTTGATGGACACTTGAGTTGCTTCCACCTCTTGGCTATTGTAAATAATGCTGTGATGAATATGGGTGTGCAAATACTCTCTTTAAGATCTTTCTTTTGATTCTTCTGAATACATGTCAAGAAGTGGAATTGCCGGAATCATGTGGTAATTCCATTTTTAACTTTTTGAGGAACTGCCATATTCTTTGTGGCTATATCATTTTACATTTCCATGAACAGTGCACAAGAGTTCTAATTCGCTTCTTTTAGAGACAGTGTCTTGCTCTGTTGCCCAGGCTGGAGTGCAGTGGCACAACCATAGCTCACTGCAGCCTGGAATTCCTGGGCACAGGCCTCTCACCTCAGCCTCCAGAGTAGCTGGAACTATGGGCATGTGCAGTGCACAGCTAAGGGTTACAATTCCTACATATCCTCACAAATACTTTTCAAAACTATTGCTTCTTTAATAGTGGCTAAGGGGTGTGAGGTAGCATCTCATTGTGGTTTTAATTTGCATTTCCCTAATGATTAGTGATATTGACCATCTTTTCGCATGTTTCTTGGCCATTTGTGTACCTTCTTTGGAGAAATGTTTAAGTCCTTTACCCATTTTAAACCTCCCTCATTTTTTGTAGATGTTCATGACATTCCATAGATAAGACCCCCCCCCACCGCATTTTTTTTTTTTTTTTTTTTTTTTGAGACGGAGTCTCTCTCTGTCTTCAGGCTGGAGTGCAGTGGTGCGATCTCGGCTCACTGTAACCCGTCTCCTGGGTTCAAGCAATTCTTGTGCCTCAGCCTCCTGAGTAGCTGGGACTACAGGTGTGCACCACCACACCCGGCTAATTTTTTGTTTTTTAGTAGAGAGAGGTTTTCTCCATGTTGCCCAGGGTGGTCTTGAACTCCAGAGGTCAGGCAATCCACCTACCTCAGCCTTCCAAGGTGCTAGGATTACAGGTGTGAGTCACCATGCCTGGCTATAAGATCCTTTTGATGGACATTTAGTTTAAGTTTTTCTCTTTTATAAGCAGCAGTGCAGTAAACATCCTTCTGCCTGCTTCCTTGTACACATGTGAATGTTTCTTCACATACATATCACATTGTCCATGCAGAGGTATTTTAAAGTAAATCACCTGTATGATACTATTAAGTAACCAAAACAATAGAATTGGGCTCACAGGTATCCGCAATTTTTATTTTAGTGGATCTTGCCAACAGCTGTAAAAAATGGTCATAAATATTTGTACTTCTGTCAGCATGACGTCAGTACTCATTTCTCCAAACCCTTGTTATATGTATTGGAAAATCTGATCAGTCACTTGTTTTTTAGGGGAGGGAAGTGTCTTGCACAGAAATCTATAATTTTAATATATTCAAACTTTTCAATCTTTTTAGATTCTGCTTAAGAATTCTATCCAAAGGCGATAAACACATTTTTCTTTATATTTATTTTTCTAATGCTTCCATAGCTTAGAAATAAGTTTAGGCTGGGTGCAGTGGCTCATGCCCATAATCCCAACACTTTAGAAGGCCAAGGTGGGCAATATGGCAAAATCCCATCTCTATAAGAAATACAAAAATCCTAGCTCCTTGAGAGGCTGGGGTGGATCATTAGGGCCTGGGAAGGTCAAGGATGCAGTGAGCCGTGATTGTGCCAACGTACTGCTGCCTGGTGACAGAGTGAGAAACTGTCTCAAAAAAAAAAAAAAAAAAAAAAAAAGTAGATCTTTGATCCACTTGGAATATTTTTATGAATCATGTGAAGTAGGAATCAATTTTTTTTTTTTTTTTTTTTTTTGAGACAGTGTGTCACTCTTGCCAAGGCTGGAGTGCAATGGCATGATCTCGGCTCATCGCAACCTCCATCTCTCAGGTTCAAGTGATTCTTCTACCTCAGGCTCCTGAGTAGCTGGGATTACAGGCATTCGCCACGATGCCTGCCTAATTTTTTTTGTATTTCTAGTAGAGATGGGGTTTCTCCATGTTGGTCAGGCTGGTCTCCGCCTCCCGACCTCAGGTGATCTGCCTGCCTTGGCCTCCCAAAGTGTTGGGATTACAGGTGTGAGCCACTGCGCCCAGCCTAATTTTTTTTTTCAAATGGATAGCCACCTTGCCATGGTGTAATAATCAGTAACATTTACTGAACAACACTTCCTTGGGCCAGGTACTATTCAATTTAATCTCACTTTATCAGGTTTGCTTTGAGGATTAAGCATTTTAAAGAGGAAACAAGGAAGGCAACAAATGGTTATATGGTTTGTCCAATTCATACAGATACTAACTGGTGGAATTAGTATTCTAACACTAACGGAATGACTCCAGACTATTTGCCCTTTTAAGAAAATTTCCTTTTCCCACAGAAATGAAATACCACCTTAATAGTATACCAAATTCCCACAAATACATAGGTTTTTTTGTTTGTTTGTTTTTGAGACAGTGTTTCACTCTGTCGCCCAGGCTGGAATACAGTGGTGCAATCTCAGCTCACTGCAACCTCTGCCTCCCTGGTTCAAGCGATTCGCCTGCCTCAGCCTCCCAAGTAGTTGGGACTACAGGCATGCACCACCATGCCCAGTTAATTTTGGAAATTTTTAGTAGAGATGGGGTTTACACCATGTTGGCCAGGCTGGTCTCAAACTCCTGACCTCAAGTGATCTGCCTGCCTCAGTCTCCCAAAGTGCTGGGATTTTAAAAAATTACTTATTTATTTTTTTGAGACGGAGTCTCGCTCTGTTGCCCAGGCTGGAGTGCAGTGGTGTGATCTTGACTCACTGCAAGCTCCGCCTCCTGGGTTCACGCAATTCTGCCTCAGCTTCCCGAGTAGCTGGGACTACAGGCGCCCACCACCATGCCCGGCTAATTTTTTGTATTTTTAGTAGAGACAGGGTTTCACCGTGTTAGCCAGGATGGTCTCCATCTCCTGACCTCGTGATTCTCCCGCCTCAGCCTCCCAAAGTGCTGGGATTACAGGCTTCAGCCACAGCGCCCAGCCAGTGCTGGGATTATATATAGGTTTGCTAATGGATTTTCTGTGTTGTTTCAATGATCTATTTGTTTATTCTATTTATTTTTTATTTTTGAGACAGTTTCACTGTCGTTACCCAGGCTGGAGTGTAATGGTGTGATCTCGGCTCACCACAACCTCTGCCTCATAGGTTCAAGAAATTCTCCTGCCTCAGCCTCCTGAGTAGCTGGGATTACAGGCATGTGCCACCACACCCGGCTAATTTTGTATTTTTAGTAGAGATGGGGTTTCTTCATGTTGGTCACGCTGGTCTCCAACTCCCGACCTCAGCTGCCTGCCTCAGCCTCCCAAAGTGCTGGGATTACAGGCATGAGGCACCGCGCCCAACTATTTGTTTATTCTTACACTACCTGTGATCATTTAAAAAATCTAATCTGGGCTTCAGATTAATCTAAAGTGGCTCACGCCTGCAATCCCAGCATTCTGGGAGGCCGAGGCAGGAGGATAGCTTGAGCCCAGGAGTTCGAGACCAGCCTGGGCAACATAGGGTGAAACCCTGTCTCTACAAAAATATAAAATAATTAGCTGGGAGTAGTGGCACATGCCTATAGTCCTAGCTACTCCAGAGTGAGGCAGGAGGATGACTTGAGCCCAGGAGATTGAGGCTGCAGTGAGCTGTGATTCCATCACTGCACTCCAACCTGGGCAACAGAGACAGATCCTGTCCCTAAAAAAGAAAAAACAACCCCCCCCCCCAATCTGATCATGTTATCCATTCTGCTTGAAATTTTAATAGCACCTCATTTATTTATTTATTTATTTTGAGACGGAATTTCACTCTGGTTGCCCAGGCTGGAGTGCAATGGCGTGGTCTCGGCTCACCGCAACCTCCGCCTCCCAGGTTCAAGCGATTCTCCTGCCTCAGCCTTCCAAGTAGCTGGGATTACAGGTTTCTGCCACCACGCCCGGCTAATTTTTGTATTTTTAATTGAGACGAGGTTTCACCATGTTGGCCAGGCTGGTCTCTAACTTCTGACCTCAGGTGATCCGCCCACCCCGGCCTCCCAAAGTGCTAGGATTATAGGCATGAGCCACCATGCCCGGCCAATAGCACCCTATTGACCTATGGATTAAGTCCAGACCCTTTGGCATGTCATGTAAGACCCCCTCCTTTCTCTGGAGTCTCATGTGGGTACAGAACCCTTCCCTGATGAGATTCCCTATATTCTAGTCATAAAAACCTTCTGGTAGCTATCTGAACAGGCCAAGCACATTCACTCTGAGTAACACTGTACGTCCTTGCTTTTGTTCATATTGTTTCCTATGCTTCATCTTCTATTCCTAATTTATTGGAGAAGCACCTATTCATTTTCAAGATTAGCTCAAACCACATGACCACTGGCCTTTCCTCCCTCCCTATCCCAACCAGTAGAAAAAAATCATTCCACCTTTATGTACCCATGACATGCTTCTGAAACTTTTACCCTAACACTGCTATTTTACGGTATTTATTCATTTACATGTTTTTCTCTCCCACCATAATGAGTGTCTTGAGGGCAGGACCATATCTTATTAAGCACCTAGTATACATTTAATAAATGTTTATTGAGTAAGTCAGTATAAAACAATGACCATCAAATTATGTGAGCAATCATCAGAATATCTGATTTCTAAAAAGATGCAACAAAATTTTTTTATTGTAAATTGACAGTTTATAATTGTACAAATTTATGAGTTACAAAGTGATGTCGTAAATTGTAGATAGAGTATGGAATAGTTAAATCAAGCTAGTTAACATATCCAATACTTCAAATACATTTCTGTGATGAGAGTATCAATTTTGAAATGTATAATGCTCCATTAAGTATAATGCGCCACACTGTACAACAGAACTCAAAAAAAGTATGAAACATATTCTTCTTGTCTGAGATTTTTTTTTTTTTTTTTTGTGAGACGGAGTCTCGCTGTGTCGCCCAGGCTGGAGTGCAGTGGCCGGATCTCAGCTCACTGCAAGCTCTGCCTCCCGGGTTTTTACGCCATTCTCCTGCCTCAGCCTCCCGAGTAGCCGGGACTACAGGCGCCCGCCACCTCGCCCGGCTAGTTTTTTGTATTTTTTAGTAGAGACGGGGTTTCACCGTGTTAGCCAGGATGGTCTCGAACTCCTGACCTCGTGATCCACCCATCTCGGCCTCCCAAAGTGCTGGGATTACAGGCTTGAGCCACCGCGCCCGGCTGTCTGAGATTTTATACCTTTTGATCAGCATTAATTTTTTTTTTTTTTTTTTGAGACAGTCTCACTTTGTCACCCAGGCTGGAATGCAGTGGTGCAATCTCAGCTCACTGCAACCTCCGCCTCCTGGGTTCAAGAGGTTCTCCTGCCTCGGCCTCCCCAGTAGCTGGGATTATAGGCACATGACACCACACCCAGCTAATTTTTTTGTAGTTTTAGTAGAGATGGGGTTTTGCCATGTTGTCCAGGCTGGTCTCGAACTCCTGACCTCAGGTGATCCACCCACCTTGGCCTCCCAAAGTGCTGGGATTACAGGTGTGAGCCACCGTGCCTGGCCTAATTTTTATGAGACAAAATATCAATTTCAGAACAGCATCAGTGACCAGGCACAGTGGCTCATGCCTGTAATCCCAGCACTTTGGGAGGCTGAGGTGGGTGGATCATGAGGTCAAGAGACCAAGACCATCCTGGCCCACATGGTGAAACCCTGTCTCTACTAAAAATACAAAAATTAGCTGGGCGTGGTGGCATGCACCTGTAGTCCCAGCTACTCCACAGGCTGAGGCATGAGAATCGCTTGAACCCGGGAGGCAGAGGTTGCGGTGAGCTGAGATCGCGCCACTGCACTCCAGCCTCGTGACAGAGCGAGACTCCGTCTCAAAACAAACAAACATACAAACAAACAACAAAAAAGCAGCATCAGAAAGTGAGCAGACCAGGCACGGTGGCTCACGCCTGTAATTCCAGCACTTTGGGAGGCTGAGGCATATTTTTCTGTATTGAAAATACGAAAGTATTTGTCTCTAATAAAAAAAAAAAAAAATTAGTTGGGCATGGTGGCACGTCCTTGTAATCCCAGCTCCTCAGGAGGCTGAGGCAGGAGAATCAATTGAACCTGGGAGGCAGGGGTTGCAGTGAGCCCAGATCGCGCCACTGCACTCCAGCCTGGTGACAGAGCAAAACTTCGTCTCAAGAAAAAAAAAAAAAAAAGAGTGAGCATATCTAACTACCCTCAGCTCATAATAGGGCTAATAGGTCAACAGAATAATAATTCATGCTATTGCACTGGAAAAGGAATTAAAAGAAATTTAAAAATGTGTAAGCAGAAACTCAGTTGTATGTAAGAGAACCCAATTCCCTGAGATAAAGAGAAAGAGCTGGAGTCCTTTAAAAATTAACTGCCTGTTTTCTGTGGCTAGTGAGCCTTATCTCTCCTCCTTTCCCAGGCATTGTAAATACCGTTTCTCTAGCTGTGCGGCTGCAAGGTAACTAGACAGATAAACTCAAGTCATAAAACATGTTTTTCCTTGAAAAGAAAGAAATGATGTAATGCATGTCTCAATTAATTGTCTTTCTCACTTCTATAATATGCTTCCCCCTGCACAGATCCCGCCCCGCCGCCCCACAAAATGCTTAAAAGGTAACTTAACTCTTTGTTCAGGGCTCAGTCCTTTGGATGTTAATCCACCTGGTCCAGTGCACCTAAATAATAAATATCTTCCTGAACTCCATCGGTCTCTCTGATTCCTTAAAAATCCCGCTACATTTCGTGTAATGAACTGGCAACAAGAGAAAGCTGGTTGAAGAAAGGCAGAGGAATTGTGTCTTATAAGAATTAGAATCGAGGGGCTCCATAATCATCTGGCATCCGTTCGATGTTGTATCTGACCAGGAAAAAAAATTAACACTGGTAAGAAAGATGGGAAGAGAACCCATCTAAAAACCCAGCCTTTACAGACTGCAATACTCTCACCCCCGCTCTGAATCCTTTTTGTCAGTGGGAACAATTTAGGGGAGCATCATAATGAATGATTCACAGCAAAATGCTGACTATAATACAATATGATTATTTTTTCAAAGTCACACAAGTCAGCAAGAGGGGAACTGAGGATCTGAGATCAGTAAGTCCAACTTCTTAGTCCATAGATTTCCTACCACATTGTGCTCTCCCCAAGCTGAAAAGCTGGAAAATAAGTCTGAGGACTGACATAAAATAGCCAAGAAGGATAATAGCTTTTTTTTTTTTTTAAATAAGCTTTCCATTTCTCAGATGAGGTGTTAATAAAAAAAAAACTTTCAAAATAGGTATTTCTGGCCAAAAAGATTAGCTTGATTTAAATTACCGCTTTTGTTTAAAACAATACATCTATTTCTTCCAGTAATCTTATTCTAACAATTTAAATGTTTGCCTCATTCCTTAAATCCTCTCTTTTGCCCTAGCTCTTGCTTTGTCTCATTTTTTCAAACATAACTATGTAAACATTTGACACAATTTCTTTCAAATCCTTTATAACCTTATCACTTGTCCTCATTTTCAATTGATATCAATTATATATTTCTATTCCCTTCCCCAAAAGAAATCTCTCACCTGTGGTTAGAAATGTACATAATAGGAACTCCAGGAATCTTACGGATTCTTCTTTTAAGGTCCCGGTCAACTGTGGCCACAATGTAACACTTATGCTGTAAGAGACATGGAGTGATGTTCACACTGAGGTCACTGAGCACGCTTAGTGACTACTGGATAATGGCACAACCACTGACTAATCTAAGAATAGTTCATTTTCACAGTAAGTAGCGAAGGGCAGGCTGTAACAATTTGTTGAGTAGCTACTATGATCTAAGAGCTCTTAATCTTGTTATATAAAATAAACAAGTTGCCTGGGCTGAATGCAGCATTAAGAATCTTGAGGAGGAGAAGGTTGAAAAGCATTCACAAGCTGCAAACTGTTTTCTGCTCATAAATGAAAGGGACTTTCACGCTTGGGGCAGACAATTCTTTAGTTTTGGGAAAATGCTCCGAGGAACTCCATGGAGATAAAAAGTGCCTTAATTTGGAGGCCATAGCTCCCTCCTTTCCCTAGATCTTGGGGCTTGGGTGTGCTCTGGGCCTACTGATGTTAGAGGTAGGCTACCCCCGAAACAGGAAGCCTAAATAGGATTTTCAGGGCCTGAAACTAGAGCCTAGCAGTTATAAAAGCAGTAACATTTAGCTGTCAGGTGAAAGCTATTTTGTAGGAAGCTTCATTTCTGTCATGTCTGACTCTCCTACTGAGTTTTATATAAAGTGGCAGAGTGGTGTCAGCTGTGCTGTGGGAAATACTGGCCCCACCTATGGGTTGAAGTGACTAAAGGGATGGCTCTGTGGTCAGCAGATGAAGATTATCATCAGCAAAGAGAGGCCCTTATAAAAGCACTCAGTAGCAGAAGTCCTTGTGGTGCTTAATGAAGGAATTAAAAACGTACTTATTCTAGGGTATGTGTGAAATAGCACCTTGGGAGATTCTCAGACATAACTAAGAAGCATTTTTGGATTAGGCATCATGAAGAGAAACAAAATTCCTACATCAAAGTAAATGGGTTCCACATTAACTCACTTAAAATCATTTTACAGAGATTTGTGAGATAAAGAATCAGTTAAATGTCCCAAATCACATAGCCAGTAAATGCAGGTGCTGAGATGTGAAACCCGTGTCTCCTCCCCAAGCCTGTACTCTTTCCATTATGGTTAGAGTATACATTTTCAATCCACTTTCTCAAGTAAATGAAGACACCTATACTTTTTATGAAGGAATGCTATGCCATTTTTTTTTAAAACCACAATGTATATTCCTAGATGCTTTACTGACCATGAACATTCAGGAGACAATAGTTTACATTGTTTTTTTAAAGCACAAAGTAAACAGTTATGAACTGATAATACCTGAGTTACTCTCTGTACTAAGCAGTCATCTGCATAAGTCCCTTTGTGTGTACATGGTAATCGTTCAAATCTTGGATCCTTGGCGATCCTGTAGGTGGATTAAAGAAAACGTTCAATCAACTGGATAACTTTCTGAGTTTTAATCAGTGCAATAAAAGTAACATGATCTATGCAGAGATTTTAAGGCGCTACTCTCCTGAACTTTATCCTCTCACTGGAAAGACAATTCACGGGGCAGGGAATGAAGGCTTCCTGCCTGACAGCTGGTGTGCTTTCGATCATTTAATCATCACAAAATTCTGAGTTGTTATATATCTATTCTACAGACGAGGAAGCAGGCTTAGAGAGATTAAATTACTTTATTCAAAGCTATACAGCTGGGAAAAGCCAGGATTCAAAAACAAAACCCATTTTAACGTAACCATTACACTTTTAAGAAGCTGTCTTACACACAAATGAACAAGAATATAGGCACAAGATGATCCCTCAGCAGTTTACAGTAAGTGAAAAAAATCAAAATATCCATTAGAAAGGTAAAAGTTAAACATATTTTGGTGCCCTTATCCTATTAAAAAAAAAATGAGGTACAGCTGTACGTACCAATGTGGAAGGACCTACGCTAAATTGTTGAATAAACAAAGCAGGGCATACGCATGCACATATATATATAAAATTTAATTAATAAAATACAAATCCTTCTTTCCAATACTCTTTATCTAGATTTGCATTTGCACAGAAAAAGGTCTGGAAAAATATATTAACCTTTCTTAGTTGTCACTCTTGGAGTATTAAAATGGACAAAGTATGAATGTAGAGGCAGACTTTTACCTTTTACTATATGTATATGCTTATATTGTTTGCCATAAATCATTCAAACATGTATTATTTCCATACATATTTGAAAAAGAAAAACCCCAACTCTGTGTGACTCTGAGAGCCATGCTCTTTCTATTAACAATGATGATGAGTTACCGAAATGAAGAAAAATACAAGACAGCACATATGTATCAAGTACAACACAAATACTCCTCCATATTGCAGTAGTTCAGTGCTAGGTCAATGTGGGTTGGGAATATTTAGAAAAAAATGACATAGGGGTGAAATAAGATTAAAGAATGTGCCAAGCAATGTGAGGGTACCAAATAGGACACCAGACAACTGTAAAATGGTTTCTTGGTGTTTGGGGAAGAGTAAACACATCTTTCTGGCGGGGGGAAGAGTGTTTGTGGAGAGAAGAATGAAATGGGGCTAGAAAGAGTCTCCAGTGCTAGGCTGAGAAGTGTGATGACACAGGTAATGAGGAGTCATTAAAGATTTCTGGGGGACAAAGTGGTAAGAACAAAGCTCTGTCTTGGAAAAACTAAGCAGGCTGTGCTGGGGAGGATATGCTAGAGGGAGGATGGACTGGTTGCTGACAAACTAGGTGGGCAACAGTCTAGACTATGCTCTTTCGGTTATCTCTTTACTCCTGAAATCACTTGTCTCCTCTCTACTAGCTCTTTCCCAGAAACATACTAACATGCTGTCGTATATTCTCTGTCTTAAAAAAAGAAAAATAATCTTTTTACCTATACCCCCCTCCAGCTAACACCCCATTTCTGCATCTCTTGACAGCCAAACTTAGTGTTTCCACTTGGTGCCTCTATTTTCTCCCCTCTCATTCCTTGTTTTTATTGTTTTAAAAATTGCCAGGCTGGGTGTGGAGGATCATGACTATAATCCCAGCACTCTGGGAGGCCAAAGCAGGAAGATCACTTGAGACCAGGAGTTTGAGACCAGCTGGGCAACATAGTGAGACCCTATCTCTACCAAAAAAAATTTTTTTTTCCCAGAGATGGAGTCTCACTCTGTCACCCAGACTGGAGTGCAGTGGCACGATCCTAGCTCACTGCAACCTCTGCCTCCCAGGTTCAAGCGATTCTCCCGCTTCAGCCTCCTGAGTAGCTGGGATTATGGGCATGTTAGCCAAGCTGCTCTGGAACTCCCGACCTCAGATGATCTGCCTACCTCAGCCTCCCAAAGTGCTGGGATTACAGGCGTGAGCCACCATGTCCAGCCTTTTTGAGATAGAGTCTTGCTCTGTTGCCTAGGCTGGAGTGCAGTGGCATGATTTGGCTCACTGCAGCCTCTGCCTCCTAGGCTCAAGCAATTCTCCTGCCTCAGCATCCCTAGTAGCTGGGATTATAGGTGCCTGCCACTATGCCCAGCTAATTTTTGTGTTTTTAGCAGAGATGAGGTTTCACCACATTGGTCAGGCTGGTCTTGAACTCCTAGTCTCAGGTGATCCGCCCACCACAGCCTTCCTAAGTGCCAGGATTACAGGCATGAACCACCATGCCCGGCCTCTACCAAGCAAATTTTTAAAAAATTAGCCATGCAAAAGGAAAAAAAAAAAATTCAGACATGCATAGTGGTATGCACCTGTAGTCCCAGCTACTTGGGAAGCCGAAGCAGGAGGATCACTTGAGCCAGAGAGGTTAAGGCTGTAGTGAGCTGTGTGATAGCATCACTGCACTCCAGCCTGGGTGACAGAGTGAGAATGTGTTTTTTTAAAAAAAAAAAAAAAAAAAAAGCATATACACATATCTATAAACAATGCAGAATTGGTTTGCATGTTTTTAGACTTTAGATAAATGGTGTACTCCACATATGTTCTTCCCTTTAAAAATTTTTTTTTAATTTTTTTAAGAGACTGCAGTCTTGTTGTCTAGGCTGGCTTGAAACTCCTAGGCTCAGGTGATCCTTCTGCCTCAGCTTCCCAAGTAACTGGAACTAGAGGTGTGTGTAACAGTGCTCAGCATTGCTCTTTTTCTTTTTTTTAAGACAGGGTCTCGCTGTCTCCCAGGCTAGAGTGCAGTGGTATGATCTCAAACCTCCCTGGCTCAAACAATCCTTCTACCTCAGCCTCCCAAGTAGCTAGGAATACAAGTACCTGCCACCATGCCTAGCTAATTTGAAAATGTTTCATAGACATTGGGTCTCACTATGTTGCCCAGGCTGGTCTCAAATTCCTGGGCTCAAAGAATCCTCCCGCTTCGGGCTCCCAATACTGCTGGGATTACAGGAGTGAGCCACAGTGCCTGACTGCTGCTTTTTTTAAATATATTTTATATTGTTTTTGAGATTTATCCATATTGACACATAACTCTAGTTCACTCATCTTCACTCTTGTATAGTATTTTATTAACAAGCATTCCACAGCTTACCTATTCTTTTCTTTCTTTTTTAAAGAGACAAGGTCTCACTTTGTTTTTGGGGCTGGAGTGGAGTGGTGTGATCATAGCTCACTGCAACCTCGAACTCCTGGGCTCAAGCAATTCTCTTGGCTCAACCGCCACAGTAGCTATGACTACAGGCATATGCCACCACGCCTGGCTAATTTTTTAAAATTTGTAGAGCCAGGGTCTCATTATGTTGGCCAGGCTGGTCTTAAACTCCTGGGCTCAACCAATCCTCCCCACTTGGCCTCACAAAGTGTTGGGATTATACATCAGCCTCTGTACCCAGTCCTATTTTTTTTTTTTTTTTTGAGACAGAGTCTTGCTCTGTAGCCCAGGCTGGAGTACAGTGGCACGACCTTGGCTCACTGAAACCTCCGCCTCCTGGGTTCAAATGATTCTCCTGCCTCAGCCTCCAGAGTAGCTGGGATTACAGGCGCCCGCCACCATGCCTGGCTAATTTTTGTATTTTAGTAGAGATAGGGTTTCACCATGTTCAGGATCACTCCTGATCTCAAATGATCTGCCTGCCTTGGCCTCCCAAAGTGCTGGGATTACAGGCATGAGCCACCATGCCTGGCCATCCTTTATTTTCTTAATGGCTTAAGAAAAGTCATTTCTTTTGGCTGCCTGCAATTTTTTGCTATTACATACATAAAAAGATGCCAATATTTGACTCCAATAGTAGGTGAACTTCTCTATAGCAATCTTTTTTTCTTTTCTTTTCTTTTTTTACCAGAACCCATAGCATTAGATTTTATCTAGCATACAGTATGCACACATATACATATACACACATATAACAGCAAAAAAACTTTTGTGACGTAGTACCCAATTTTTTCTACATATTCATACTAATATTTTATAATTTCTTTCTTTTTTTTTTTTTGAGACAGAGTCTCAAAGTGCAGTGGTACCATCTCAGCTCACTGCTACCTCTGCCTCCTGGGCTCAAGCAATCTTCCCACCTCAGCCTCCCGAGTAGCTGAGACTACAGGTGTGTGCCACCACGCCTGGTTAATTTTTTTACTTTTTGTAGAGACAGGGTTTCACCATGATGCCCAGGCTGGACTGGAAATCCTGGGCTCAAACAATCTGTTCGCCTCAGCCTCCCAAGGTGTTGGGATTACAGTCATGAGCCACCATGCCCAGCCTATAGTTTCTTCTATTACACTACAAAATATACTCAGGGGTCGGGCGTGGTGGCTTATGCCTATAATCCCAGCACTTTGAGAGGCCAAGGTGGGAGGATCACTTGAGCCCACAACTTTAAGACTAGTCTGGGCAACATGGTGAGACCTCGTCTCTACCGAAATTTTAAAAAACTGGCCATGTAAGGTGTTGCATGCCTGTAGTCCCAGCTACTTGAGGGTGCTGAGGCAGGACGACTGCTTACGCCCAGGAGGTCGAGGCTGCAGTGAGCCCTGATTGTGCCACTGCACTCCAGCCTGGGTGACAGAGCAATACTTTGCTTCAAAAACAAAACAAAACAAAAACAAAACAAAACAAACACAAAAAAACCCCCAAACCCACCATGCATCGTGATCCTTTAAACTAATATAATTACCTACAGACTGTGATCTCCAGGTTAAAAGACTGTGTTGTTAAGAGTATGAACAACCTGGATTTTACCAGATATTGTCAAATTGCTCTCCAAAGTGATGACCAATTTATTATACCCTTAGTAGTTAAGTATGAGAATTTCTATTGCTTCACGGCCTTAACTATTCTCGGCATTGTCAAGCTCATTAAAAAAATTTAGCCAATCTAATGGGCATTAAATGACAACTCATTGTGAATTTAAGAATTGTGTTTTTCTTATGGATGTGAAGTTCTTTATGCATTTTGAAAATAAGCCCTTTGTTGATTATGTATGTCTGTTTACTTTGTTAATGATAAGTTTTGCTATACACAAATATTCAATCTCATTAAGATACTCTTTTTTTTTTTGTTTTTTTTTTTTGAGACAGTTTTGCTCTTGTTGCCCAGGCTGGAGTGCAATGGCACAATCTAGGCTCATGCAACCTCCGCCTACTGGGTTCAAGCGATTCTCCTGCTTCAGCCTCCCCAGTAGCTGGGATTACAGGCACCCGCCACCACGACTGACTAATTTTGTATTTTTAGAAGAGATAGGGTTTCTCCATGTTGGTCAGGCTGGTCTCAAACTCCTGACCTCAGGTGATCCGCCTGCCTCGGCCTCCCAAAGTACTGGGATTACAGGCCACTGAACATGGCCAAGATATTCTCTGTATTTTCTATTAAAAGTTTAGATACTTACTCTAACTGGAACTGATTTTTGTGTGAGAGAAAGACCAAAACAACTTCCCCAAAAATGATAGTTTTACACGATTTTCACTTAAACTAACTGGACAAGAAATCTTTAAACAGCAAACAGATGAATCTTCAGTATACCAATCTAGAACAGATCTAGTCTACCTCCTTCCTACCTTAGAGCCACTCGATACTTCTGCCCCAATTTCTCAATTTCAGCCATTACACAGTCAGTTATACAAGGGATACCTGCCAGGGAAAAAAATTCACATTAAGGACAGAACTTGTAAAGAAATTATCCCTGAATTATATCCCAGCTCAGAGTTTTAAAGACGCAGGACACGGCCGGGCGCGGTGGCTCACGCCTGTAATCCCAGCACTTCGGGAGGCCGAGGCGGGTGGATCACGAGGTCAGGAGATTGAGACCATCCTGGCTAACACAGTAAAACCCCATCTCTACTAAAAATGCAAAAAATTAGCCGGGCGTGGCGGCGGGCACCTGTAGTCCCAACTACTTGGGAGGCTGAGGCAGGAGAATGGCATGAACCCTGGAGGCGGAGCTTGCAGTGAGCCGAGATCGCGCCAGTGCACTCCAGCCTGGGCGACGGAGCGAGACTCCGTCTCAAAAAAAAAAAAAAAAAGAAATCCCTAAGAAACTAAGACTGTCCCAACCCCAAATCGCAGATTCCCTGTTATAAACATATCTGGGGAAAAAAAAACTAAGCTGAACTCCATCATTATTTTTATATTAATGTAAGTTTCTGATGGGAAAAAAATTATTTATTTTAATTTTATTTTTTTGAGACAGAGTCTTGCTCTGTTGCCCAGGTTGGAGTGCAGTGGCACAATCTCAGCTTACTGCAGCCTCGACCTCCTGGGTTCTAGTGATCCTCCTGGGTTCTAATGATCCTCCCACCTCAGCCTCCCAAGTAGCTAGGACCACAGGTACACACCACTATGACCAGCTAATTAAAAAAAAACCTTTTTTTTTTTTTGTAGAGATGGGGCTTTGCCATGTTGCCCAGGCTGTCTTGAACTCCTGGGATTAATCACTCCTCCTGTCTTGGGCTCCCAAAGTGCTGGGATTACAGGCATGAGCTACTGTGCCTGGCTTAGATGAAATCAAATTTAAGTGTGAACCACAAGAAGCCATGAAATAGCCAGATAATGTAAATCTGATCACATAAAAAGAAAGCCATATAATAAGTTAAAAAAAAATCATCATCCCTATTTTAGAAGTGAGGAACCTGAGACACAAAGAAGTTAACTAAATAGATAGCAAATGGTAAAGCCAACATTTGAACTGAGTCTGTTGGGCCAAAGACTGGGAAGAGTGGCACCTAGAAGAGTGGCAAAGATTAAACAGATGAAAATACCCAATATTGGCCAGGCATAGTGGCTCACGTCTATAATCCCAGCACTTTGGGAGGCTGAGGCAGGCAGATCACCTGAAGTCAGGAGTTCGAGACCAGCCTGGCCAACACAGTGAAACCCATCTCTACTAAAAATAAAAAATATAGCTGGGCATGGTGTTGGGCACCTGTAATCCCAGTTACTTGGGAGGCTGAGGCAGGAGAATCAGTTGAACCCAGGAGATGGACGTTGCAATGAGCCAAGATCATGCCATTGCACTCTAGCCTGAGTGTCAAGAGCGAAACTCCATCTCAAAAAAAAAAAAAAAGAAAAGAAAAAAGAAAATACCCAATATTGAGGAAACAAGTATTCTCATGCTAAGTTTGTAGGTATATACATTAGTATAACTATTTGAGGGCAAATTTGCAATACCTATTAAAAATACACAAATCCCTTGATATATAATACAGCTTCTAGACAATGTATCCTAAAGAAATACACTCTTACGGAGACATATTCATAAGGATATTTACTATAGACTTGTTAATTGGGTAGAACCTGGAAATAATCCAAATACCTAATAAGATACTGGGTTTAAAAAATTATGTATTTAAACAATAGAATAGTATGTAACTTTACACTTGATCTTAGCCAAAAGGCTGAGAAGCGATTATAGTATGTAACTTTATTCATTTTTTATTTTGTTTTGAGAGGAAGTCTCAAGTCTCGTTTTGTTGCCCAGGCTGGAGTCCAGTGGCGTGATCTCTGCCTCCCAGGTTCAAGCGATTCTCCTGCCTCAGCCTCCCGAGTAGCTGGGATTACAGGCGCCCTCCACCATGCCCAATTAATTTTTGTAGTTTTAGTAGAGACGGGGTTTCACCGTGTTGGTCAGGCTGGTTTTGAACTCCTGACCTGAAGCAATCCACCTGCCTTGAACTCCCAAAATGCTGGGATTATAGGCGTGAGCCATCGTGCCCGGCCATATGTGACTCTAAAAAAGAATTCCTGGCCAACATGGCAAAACCCCATCTCTACTAAAAATATAAAAATTAGGGCTGGGCACAGTGGCTCACGTCTGTAATCCCAGCACTTTGGAAGGCTGAGGTGAGCGGGTCACCTGAGGTCAGGAGTTCGAGGCCAGTCTGGTCAACATGGTGAAACCCCGTCTCTACTAAAAATACAAAATGGCGGCGCATGCCTGTAATCCCAGCTACTTGGGAAGCTGAGGCAGGAGAATCACTTGAAGCCTGGAGGCGGAGGTTGCAGTGAGCCGAGATTGCGCCACTGCACTCCAGCCCGGGTGACAGAGTGAGGCTCTGCCACAAAAAATAAATAAATAAATAAATAAATTAGGTGGGTGTGGTGGTACACACCTGCAATCCCGGCTAGTGGGAGGCTGAGGCATGAGAATTGCTTGAATCCGGGAAGCAGAGGCTGTAGTGAGCTGAGATCACACCACTGTACTCCAGCCTGGGTGACAGAGTTAAGACCCTGTCTTTAAAAAAAAACCTTGAGCAACATGATTGATACCTTGTTTCTACAAAACATAAATAAATAAAATAGCCAGGCATAAAATAGGCATAGTGGCTCTTTCCAGTCTCAGCTACTTGGGAGACTGTGGCTGGAGGATCACTTGAGACCTGGAGGTTGAGGCTGCCGTGAGCTATTGGCTCAGACCAGTGTATTCCAGCCTGGTTGACAGAGCAAGACCCCGACTCAAAATAAAAGAATGAGGCCCATTTATGTATACATGCCATGGAAAAATATTCAAAATATATAGTTCAATGTAAGCAGCAAGTAGAAATGATTAAAATGTGATCTATCCATATAGTGGAATGTTATTCAGTAATAAAAAGAAATGAAGCACTGATACAAGCTGTAATATAAATGATCCTTGAAAATAGTATGCTAAATGAAAGAGGACCAAATATTTTAAGATTCTATTTTTATTAAATGTCCAGAATAGGGAAATTTATAGCAACAGAAAGTAGATTAGTGGTTGCCTAGAAATAGAGAGAATGGTGAGGGTTGCAGGGTGATGGCTAAGGGTCTCCAGGTTTCTTCCCGGGATAATGGAAGTTCTAAAATTGACTATGGTGATGGATGATGCACAACTAGAAATCACTGAACTGTACACTTTAAAGTGATGAACTGTATAGTTGTAAAGGGAATCATTATATTTCAGTAAATCTGTTTTATAAAGAAAAAAATAATATATGATTCATTTTCTTTTTTGAGATGGAGTTTCGCTCTTGCTGCCTGGGCTGCAGTGCAATGGTACGATCTTGGCTCACTGAAATTTCTGCCTCTGGGGTTCAAGTAATTTTCCTGCATCAGCCTCCTGAGTAGCTGGAATTATAGGGGCCTGCCACCATGCCTGGCTAATTTTTTTTGGAGTAGAGAGAGAGTTTTGCCATGTTGGCCACGCTGGTCTTGAACTCCAGACCTCAGGTAGTCCGCGTGCCTCGGCCTCCCAAAGTGCTGGGATTACAGGCCATTTTCATCAATAAATAAAATTAACCCTCCCTCTCCCACAGTTATTTATGACTTTTTGTAATTGCCCCTTTGAGGAAATGCATTATAAGCAACTTTCTTCCTCCACTCCGTTTTGAGACAGGTTCTTTTTCTGTCACCCAGGCTGGAGGGCAGTGACATGGACATGGCTCAGTGCAGCCTCGACCTCCCAGGCTCAAGTGATCCTCCCACCTCAGCCTCCCAAGCAGCTGGGACCATAGACATGCTTCACCACGCTCAGCTAATTTTTGTGGTTTCTTTTGGTAGAGACAGGGTTTTGCCATATTGCCCAGGCTGGTCTCAAACTCCTGGGCTCAAGCGATCCACCCACCTTGGCCTCCCAAAGTGGTGGGATTACAGGCATGAGCCACTATGCCTGGCCTGATTTTTAAAAAAAGTTTTTTTGTACAGATGCGATCACACCATGTTGCCTGGGCTGGTCTTGAACTCCTGAGTTCAAGCCCAGAATTCCTCCCACCTCGGCCTCCCAACCTTCAGGGACTATAGGTGTGAAGGATCTTGCCCATCCCAACTTTCTTTTCTTCTTCTTCTTCTTTTTTTTTTTTTTTTAAAGACAGGGTCTCACTCTGTTGACTGGGCTGGAGTGTAGTGGCATAATCACAATTCACTGTAGCCTCGGCCTCCCAGGCTCAAGTGATCCTCCCACCTCAACATCTGTAGCTAGGACCACAGGTGCATGCCACCATGCCTGGCTTTCTTTTTTTTTTTTTTTTGAGACAGAGTCTCGCTCTGTCACCCAGGCTGGAGTGCAGTGGCACGATCTCAGCTCACTGAGGCCTCTGCCTCCCAGGTTCCAGCAATTCTCCTACCTCAGCCTCCCAGGTAGCTGGAATTATAGGCACATGCCACTGTGCCTGGCTGATTTTTGTATTTTTAGTAGAGGTGGCGTTTCACCATGTTGGCCAGACTGGTCTCGAACTCCTGATCTCAGGTGATCTGCCTGCCTCGGCTTCCCAAATTGCTAGGATTACAGGTGTGAGCCACCACACTCGGCCTCCTGGCTAATTTTTAAATTTTGTGTAGACATGGGGTCTCGCTATGTTGCCCAGGCTTCAACTTTAATTTTTTATGCTAGAATTTTTTAGAAGTACATTAATATTGGCCAGGTGTGGTGGCTCATGCCTATAATCCCCGCACTTTGGGAGGCCGAGGTGGGCAGAATGCTTGAGCTCGGGAGTTCGATACCAGCCTGGCCAACATAGAGAAACTCCGTCTCTACTTTACACAAAAATTAGCTGGGTATGGCAGCACACACCTATAATCCCAGCTACTCGGGAGGCTGAGGCAGGAGAATCACTTGAACCTGGGAGGCAGAGGTTGCAGCGAGCAGAGATCACACCACTGTACTCCAGCCTAGGCCACAGAGTGAAACTTCGTCTCAAAATATATGTATATATTTTAATACTGAGATCATGAAAAAAGGCAATGTGTTCTTTAAGAGGACCAATTTCAGAGCCATGTAGCAGTGAAGTAAGCAAAGGCTTGCAACTGAAGTCGGGAAGCAGGCTCAGGAAAACCACTATAAGGAAAGGGAAAGTAACAGCCTCAGGATTCACAGGCAGAAGAGAAAGCTGATGGGAAACAAATTATCCTTCCTTGTTAGGACTATAAAGTGGAAATGGAAGAGACCAGGAACTATGAAAAGATCAAAAAGGCCTTTTCAAGGTAAGAGGAAGATAAAGGCCTTCCTTTAAGTATAAGGGCAAGCAAGGCCAGGCACGGTGGCTCACGCCTGCAATCCCAACACTTTGGGAGGCCAAGGTGGGTGTACCAGCCTGACCAATATGGTGAAACCCATCTCTACTAAAAATACAAAAATTAGATAGGCATGGTGGCATGTCCTAGCTACTCGGGTGGCTGAGGCAGGAGAATTGCTTGAACCTGGGAGGCAGACGTCGCAGTGAGCTGAGATCATGCCACTGCACTCCAGCCTGGGTGACAGAGCGAGACTGTCTCAAAAAAAAAAAAGAGTATACATATTTAAAGAAAGCCTAACCATAAGACTAAAGTGATCCTGACGAAAGCTCTAACAGTCACCATCTAGATATTACTGGTGGAGGTATAGAGTCAAGGAAGCAATTCACCAAGGAAGCAAAGGGCCATGCTTTGACCCTCTATCCGTTTCATTGATAAGTAGGTCACAGCACTCCTGGAAAAGCAGCTCAATTAGAAATACCATGGGAAATACAAAGAGACTACCAAGTTTAGTGTCTTCCCCCATACAGGGTTACCCAAGCCTCATTCTTACAGGCCTGGTAGCACCTCAACTTTAGATTATTTCTAAAAGATTTATTTAAAAAGTATATGTATATAGCTTTAAAAAATAATACAGAAAGGCCTATATGAAAAAACAACGGTCCCCTGACCATTCCTACCCAATCAATTCTGATCTGTAGAGAAGACTATTTTATTCCATTAGCTCCATTTTTTTCTCATCTGGTGGCTACCTTCACATCTTAATATATATAGCTAATAAATGTATGCAGCCATTCTCTTTTTTGTTTTTTAGACGGAGTCTCTCTCCGTCGCCAGGCTGGAGTGCAGTGGTGCGATCTCGGCTTACTGCAACCTCCACCTCCCAGGTTCTAGCAATTCTTCTGCCTCAGCCTCCCAAGTAGCTGGGACTACAGGCACGCACAACCACATCCAGCTGATATTTGTATTTTTAGGAGAGATGAGGTTTCACCTTGTTGGCCAGGATGGTCTCGATCTCGACTTCACGATCCACCTGCTTTGGCCTCCCAAAGTGCTGGCATTACAGGCGTGAGCTACCGCGAGTGCTAGGATTACAGGTGTGAGCCACTGCGCCTGGCGGGAGCCATTCTTAACTAATTTTAGGCATCTAAAGAATCTGCTTTCATACCTCCTTCACACATTCCTTACCCCCATCTTCTCACCTTGCTCATTATAATAAATCAGTAAACAACATGTACATTTCTATCACTCTGTAACTGTTGTTCATTATATAGTAGCCTTTAAAACTTAAAAAGGGAGGTACAAATTTTTCCCTTTGATTTCAATAATTTTTCCTCTACGGCAAAGTTTAAATCTAATTTTCATTTGTACCTCTAACCGGGTGACTAAAAAATATATAAATATAAACCTGCTACAAATGGGACAGATCTTACTATGATAGGCCTCATACATGGCCTTAGTTTTCTTTTTCCTCTTCATGGTAGTGAAGGAAGATCATTTAAAGGAGGGGATATATAAATACACAAGGGAAATCTATTAATGGTAAATTACATACCTAGGTATAAATAAACTACCTCAGATCCTCTGTACTACAAATAAATACCAAACTGAATAAACTTAGGAATTGACCATCTATCTAACTTCTAGGGCTGTGATCATAAATGGCAGAATATCGTATTTAGTGTTTCAACACTGGGGCAGAAGGGACAACATATCCTTGTTAACATAAAAGAATACAGATACTAAAAAACAGATCTTTCATTTATCCAGAATTTTAAAATCTAGAATTCGAAAACAGAAAATTCCCCTATGTTCATAATTGATGTCCATAATGATACTCGAAGCATTCTAAGTGTTTTCTGAATTGTGAAAGTTTAATTTTTTCCAGTCGAGTTTGCATTATACTTCAATTCATTAAACATGGTCATTGCTATGGTGACCACTATAAATTAAATGGCCAGCAATTCAGTTAATAAGAACCCCATCTCCCTCTTTTCTTTCTTTTTTTTTTTGAGACAGAGTCTCGCTTTGTCATCTAGGCTGGAATGCAGTGGCACAATCTCGGCTCACTGCAAGCTCCGCTTCCCGGGTTCACGCCATTCTCCTGCCTCTGCCTCCTGAGTAGCTGGGACTACAGGCGCCCGCCACCGCGCCCGGCTAATTTTTTTTGTATTTTTAGTAGACGGGGTTTCACCGTGTTAGCCAGGATGGTCTCAATCTCCTGACCTCGTGATCTGCCTGCCTCGGCCTCCCAAAGTGCTGGGATTACAGGCATGAGCCACCGCGCCCGGCCTCTCCCTCTTTTCATGTATTTGTATAAATATAATTATTCTGTACAAATGTCACGGAAACATAAAAGTATGATACTCACACTTGGCATACAGACAGTCCATCATTGACTGCACTAAGTCCAGTTTGGCTTTTATGGAAAAGTTGATAAAGTTGGTATCAACGAGGATGTGGTAAGGTGGGCCCAGCTGTGTATTATATTGGAAAAATAAGCAGGAAGGGTGTTGGGGACTGAAGGAAAAAGAAAACAAGAACAAAGTAAAACTTACATTGATACCCTAGTATTAACAAAAAACAAAATAGAACTCTCTGCTTGGGACTGTTTGCTGTAAACTCTTTTGTACATGTTCATTGGAAATAAATCCTAAAAAGGAAGGCAACGAAGAAAGTAACATCATTATCTTAATCTCAGCTCCCCTGGCAACTTTTGTCACCAACTTTTAAAAAGCAATTATCAAAAACAAACAAACAAAAAAAGCAATTATCCATTCCAGCTCTTCCTCTAGCAAGAGTAGAGTCGCCATGGGCACAGGGAGGTAGAATACAGGTATGATTAGAATGATACTCCAACACATTTGTCATTCTTATAGGATTCTAAAACTGTTGTTATGGAATGTGATAGAGAACAGTTTGTCTAGTGTTAGGATTATACACTACAGCAGGACCTGTATCACACCTAGCCCAAGTTGTCTGGGTTGAATATGACAGTGATTCCAAATGCTAGGCCATGGACCAGTATCTACCTGTGATGATATATCCATTACCAATCCAGGGCAAAATTAGAAAAACAAGGAAAATGTGGTAAAGTTTTCATAAAGTTAAATGTATTTACTCAAAAGGAATGAAATACCTTTATATCTTTATATAAAGGTTTTATATCTCTATATACATATCTTTATTCTGAAAATATATTTTAAATATCTTTTGGTGATACAGTCTCTCTTTTATGAAATGCTAGTGTGTTAAACAATGGCAATTATGTCTCTTAAAAGATCCCTGGCAAAGAAAAAGTTGATAATCCTCGATAATATCTCCTGGATTTTAGGGGAAATTTTACTGCTCCATAAAATCCAAAAACCTTCAAACCACTGGAATTGATACATGCTCATCAATATCACTTTCATCTACATAGTTGTGGTAGACTTACTAACAAATAAGTTAGCAAACCAGCTCAGGGAAAGCCTGGATTTCTAAGCGGTCTATGGTTTTAAAGGAGAACTTCAAATGTTTGATTACTCACACTTCTCTTTCCTTTAACGCACTGGGATCCTTCTTTTCTTTCTTTTTAGGTTTTAATCTATCCTTTTCTTTACTAGGAAGAAAAAAGTAAATTATATCCAAGGGAGAAGAAAAACCACAGCAGTTAAAATCTCAAAAATCTAAAGTTCCATTTTTTTTGGTCTACAGAAGAAATCCTACTTTGTGACTTCTTCATGTTAATATCAGCATACTCTTTCTGAGCAAATAACCAGTGCAAAGTACAGTACCTGGAAGTATCAGAATTAATCAGTAATGCCAATAACGCATAAGAATTGTTAATGAGTAAATAAAAGCTGATTATACTATATTTCTTTCTTACAATCTCTCATATCAAGGATCAAAATCCACTTCCAAGCAATGGGTAAAAGGGTGACAGTTATCTTCTGAAGATCCAGATGCTTTAACAGTAGGGGGAAAGTATTATCCCATATGCTTCTTATAAAGGGCCAAAATGTAAAAACACATATACAGAACTTAACCCCTAACTAGAAATTATTATTAATGGAGTGTCACTCCTAAAAATTACACAATACATCCACACTAAAGGCTGAGAAGAATAATTCGGAAGGTTTTAACGACCACTCTCTTATTCTGAGACTTTTTTTTGTATTTTTAGTGGAGACGGGGTTTCACCATGTTGGCCAGGCTGCTTTCGAACTCCTCACCTCAGGTAATCCATTCGCCTCAGCCGCGCAAAGTGCTGGGATTACAGGCGTGAGCCACTGCGCCTGGCTTTCTGAGACTCTTAAACTCATTGAAGATCAGTCTTTATTTAATAGCTATGCTTATTCTACACTTAAGCAGGGACACTGCTTTGATCCTCTTCATACTAGGGAATATCGCTTCACTTTCTTCTTCCACAGTGATTTGGATTCTTATATTAGTAAGACTTATAAAATGGAGATATCTTGGAGTTTTCCCATTTTCTCTGACAAAAAATATTTGAGTACCAGGCACTGGAGACACAAGACAAACACGGTCTCTAACCTTGCCATCTTTCAACAAGAAACACTCCCCCCGCCCCACCCCAGGGGAATGTAGTAGTGTAATGGTAAAAACATAAAGAGAATTATACGGACTTCACCGAACTGACATGAGGTTTAAATGCGATATGGCAGACAAAGCATATAACGGTAGAAAAAGGGAACACTTAAATGTTTAATTCCCATAGCCTTTCCCAGTGTGAGCGCTCAGCAGCTAAATTACTGTTAAACACTGGTTATCTCATGTTATATAAATCGAAGATACAATATTATAAGGAAAAAACAAAATAGTAACAAAAATTTTTACTACTTATCCTCTCTGGACTCTTATTAGACTATCCTTGGGCAGTTAATTCCAGATACTCACAGCCTCTGATCTCTGAGACTAAGCATTCGCTTCATGGTCGCATACTTCCTTGTTTTCTTTTGCTTCCCCTTGAAACAGAAATTTTAGAATTAAAAGAGTTGGAAACATATGGCATCTTTTAAAGTCTCTTCTTTTCTCTTGTCCATTGCCTTCCCTTCTTGCCTCAAATACCCAGACCCTCTTCCCCACTCTGTAAAGCATAACAGGCACCGCTCGGAGAAGTTTAAGAGCTAAGACCAGAATGAAAATATGCAAGGACAATGTGTCAGAAATTTGGCCACGGTCTGACTCCCTCCTTCTCCACCCGAAAAGTGGCCTGATAACATCCCTTCTTGGACCCTCTTCTCTCACCATGGTCACGCCACACTCCTGGTTCTTCCGTAATCACCAACGGCGCAATACTTCTACGTCATTCACATACTGCTTCCGGCAAAGGATAGCCCGGAAGCGGAAGCTCCTTGGGGAAACGGCAAACCCCCGAGCCGGTTCCCAGGCCGGGCAGAGACCAACTCTGGGGTCTCTTGGTGGGAGGGTGGAGATCCCGTCTTCTGCTGAGTGCTGCTGCCCCCTCCCAGGAGACCAGAGCTGGAACTTCATCGCGCTGCAACCCCCGGCTCGGGTAACGTTTCTCTGCAGCCCTAGGCAGAGCCCAGAAGACCTGCCTTCACCAGAGTTCCAGAGAGAGGGAGGGAGGACAAGGGTAGGGGGGTCAGACTCCAGGTTTGCCCAGTAGTTTGGGGGAACACATTCTCCTCACCCTGCGGCGTTGGGGCATCCGGTGTCTACGGTCCAACCCTGAGGCTGTGGTTCCTACTTGGTTTTCCTAGCCGATATGGTGCTTTGTGCAGCTAGGTGGATGATACTCCTCGAGTACATACCGTGTACTCGTCTCAGTGAAAAGAGAAATGAAGCAGTGTTTGAGGGCTTAGACTTATCGCTAGAGAATTGGGGCATTAGCTTGCATGTTACTGCTTACCCAAGCCAGGAAAATGGTGAGAAACAATGGACATTTATTGTGAAACCTTGGTGTGTCATCCTTAAATAAAAAGAGAGAATTTGTGAGAACAAGCAGGAAAAAGTAGCTTTTTTCTTTGAGTACCTGCTATGTATTCCAGTGGTTCTTAACCTTTTGGAGATAACTTATTTCTTGAAAGTTTGTGGAAAGCCAGGAACAATTCTTTAAAAAATGGGCACACATACAGTTTGTAAGACACTTTTTATGAGATTCGTGGACTCTGAAGCCCATCTGTGGACCCTTTGGATGTCTGTGAACTTTAGATTAAAACCGTCATCCTGTATACCGTACTTGGCACTTTATTCATATTGCCTTCTTTGACCATCTCAATAACATAAATACTCTCGTTTTTCATATGGGGAAACTGAGCCACAGACTTTATTCAGGGGTCTGAGTCTCTTGATTCCATAGTCTATACCTTTATTTATTTATTTATTTTTTACACTTTGTCTTCCATTCTCAGGCTACTGAGCAAGCTGGGAATGGAATGGGTACCTCTGTCATACTTTTCTTATTGCATGATGCTGTCCTAGAATTGGAAGTGAAAAATGTTATCAGGTTTTTTTCAAAAAAGGTGACCGTTGTATAACCCTTATGATGAAACACGGTTTGTTGTTTAACACGAACTTTGGAGTCTGACTGATGGGGTTAAAATCCTTGCTCTGCCTCATAACTTGCCATGACATTGGGTTAGTTAATCTATCTGCGTCTCAGTTTCTTTATCTGTAAAATGGAGATAATCATAATAGCACTCTTTTACTGGGATGTTTTCAGGACTTATATTTATTCATAGTAAACATGCGAGGTCCCTAGAAGAGTGTAAACCAGACTACCCAGAGTGTTTTCTGTTGTTACCATTGTGTGTCTTCCAACTTGAGGATATGTGGCAGGGTTGGAACTTTATGCCTATGTTATGTTATGTTATGTTATTTTTGAGATGGAGTCTCCCTCTGCTGCCCAGGTTGGAGTGCGGTGGCGCTATCTCGGCTCACAGCAACCTCCACCTCCCAGGTTCAAGCAATTCTCCTGCCTCAGCCTCCCGAATAGCCAGGACTGCAGGCGTGTGTGTGCCACCACACCTTGCTAATTTTTGTATTTTTAGTAGAGATGGGGTTTCACCATGTTGGCCAGGCTGGTTTCAAACTCCTGACCTCAGGTGACCCACCCACCTGGGCCTCCCAAAGTGCTGGGATTACAGACGTGAGCCACCGTGCCCAGCCCCATTTATTTTTTTTTTTTTTTGAGACGGAGTTTCGCTCTTGTTGCCCAGGCTAGAGTGCAATGGCGTGATCTCGGCTCACCACAACCTCCACCTTCCGGGTTTAAGCGATTCTCCTGCCTCAGCCTCCCGAGTAGCTGGGATTACAGATGTGTGCCAACACACCCGGCTTATTTTGTATTTTTAGTAGAGACGGGGTTTCTCCATGTTAGTCAGGCTGGTCGCAAACTCCCGACCTCAGGTGATCCGCCCACCTTGGACTCCCAAAGTGCTGGGATTACAGGCTTGAGCCACTGCACCCGGCACCAGCCCCATTTTATTTTAACATAGTTGCACTGGAACTTGAATGTGTTCATAAACCTCAAAAACCTTATTAAGTTTTCAGGTCCTGGGACGCTCAATCGCATGGTGATTTCTTCTCTTGATTTGGGCGTAAACTGTTTTTCTGCTTCTCCTTTCTCTTTCAGACACACATTCATTTAGATAGCTTGATAGTTTACATATCTGTGGGCTCGGAATTTTTGATGTAGAAATAGTAGCTACAGATACTGTATGTGCCTTCTGCTTTACCCTATTTGTGGTTACTAGAAGTTCCTAATCTTTCTGGAGCAGGTTGTCTCTGTCAAGCTGTCATTCATGTGTAGAGCTAATAGCAACCAGTTTTTTTATGTATCTCTTGGTGGTTAGACAATAAGCTTTTTATTGTCTAAAAGCTAAAATAACATGGTCAGTTATTCTTCTTAAACATTTGACTGATTAGTATTATATATAGGTTCTGAGGGAAAATTACATATCATTAAATAGTAATTTGCACTTAAATTCAGGCACTGACAGAAAAACAGTCTTCTGGTAATGTGTACTTTGAATTTTGGAATCCATGAACAATAACAACTTAAAAAAAGGCCATTTGTAATTTCTATTGTAACCTCTATTGAGAGTGTTCTGATTTCCTTGATTGTTAATACCTAACAGGGAGCTAAATTAGTGTAGGAACACCATGGGGGATAAGAACATGCTTAGAAAAATTTGTTTTTGTTGCGTTGTAATTTTATTGCAATCTGAGGTTCTTATAGCTTGTTGAAATGAAAGTGGTCAGATACTCTACAGCATTCTTTGATGGGGATGGAAAGTGGGGGATGGGAAGCCAGGAGGTGGTGTTGATTTGTGATGGATGGGAGCAGAAAGTAATTGCTTTTGGGCACATACTTGTGAGGAAAAGAAATGATTTTAGTCCTTCTCAGCAGTCAAGAGGGTTGTTTTGCATTTTTCTGCAGTCTTGAAGAGAAAAAATTGCCCAAGGCATTGGACACACAGTTTGAACACATAATTGGGCTTGGACTTCATTCCATTCACTAATTGTTCTAACTTACTAATTTAAGTTGGTATCAAATTTCTTTATAAAATTATTCTGGATAATGAAAGACTCCTTAAAGAATATCTTGTATTTCAATGTTAGAAAGTTATAAGTAGATTCACTTTTTTGTCCATTTTCAAGCTATAGTTTTTACATTTATTTTTCTGACCTGCATGATAGGACTTTTTTTCTCCCAACGAACATTAGTCACTGTTAATTATTTTTCAATTAACTTGCCGGCCTCTAAATATGGTAGCATGGCATACAGCATGTTCTGCTTCTGAGGTCTTGATATTGAATTGGTTTTGCAAGAATACCTCAGAGATAGATTACTGCCGCTTGCTCATTCATTCAGAAAGCATTTATTGAGGGCCCATTCTGTCCTGGGCAATCTCACCACAGTCCTGTGTTAGAGAGAGACTTGTAAACAGATAAAGTATGGTTGGTGGCTGAATAGAGATGTGGGAGTTGAAATATTTTAGAGGAATTACTCTACCTGTTCATCTTTCTGGAAGTGGTCCAGGTCAGAGTACTGTTGTGTAATGTTTATTTACTACTATCAACATATTAGTACCATGTAATAGATCAGATTTTATTACCTTAATGGACTCTAGTGTATCATTTTACCTTTTATTTATTATTTATTAGGTCTTGCTGTGTTGCCCAGGCTGATCTTGAACTCCTGGCCTCAAGCCATCCTCCCACCTCAGCTTCCTGAGTAGCTGGGACAAGAGGCATGAGCCACTGTGCCTTACCGTTTTACCTTTTAAATGACTTTAGCTATTAACTAACTTGGGTTTAAATTTCAGTTATTTTTATTTGGTTTCTTTTTCTTTGAAGTAGTGGATGGTAGTAGAGGCAGAGTTAGCTTTTAAGTATACTTCCATGTACTACATGGAAGTATAACTACGTAATTATTTACTTGTCTGTCTTCTTTACTAAGCTTTTGTATATCTAAGGGGTTGAGGATATTTTACTCATTCTGGAATCCTTGGGGTCCAACATATTGCTTGGCATGTAGTCGCTTCTGAAGCGTTCTGAATGCTTAGCCTTCACTAGTGTTCTTTCATATAGTAGTTTTCAAACTTTGGAGGTTGTTTAACCTTGTTGCAGTTTGTGTATGTGTATGTGTGTGTACACACATGCATGCCGGAGCCGTTGATATGGTGTTACAGCACCATAATGATGTTTTCCTGATGGCTTTTTTGAAAACTGTTCTACAAGATAGAGTTTATAAAGATGGGTATTCACTTAGCTTTTAGAAACTAATAGTCATGGTAGATACATGTTTTGTCATTTAGTCTCATTGAACGGTTCCATATGATTTTATGAGTTTTTGTTACCTTGAACAGTTGAGCAATTTGCATCATGTTTTTCAGAGCAAAGGCATTTATTTCGGTGCAGCTTGTTACTGTTGAGATGCTAATAGTTAACATCTGTTAATTGATGTTCTGTATATTGTACTTTTTGGCCAGAGATTAGATAATCTATTAATATACAACATATTTTCTGTAATGTCCCCTTGCTTTTATCCAGAGACCCAGAGCATGTTATTTTAACCCCTCTCTTGTCCAGTTTGGGAAGTTCAAATTCAAGGTACTCCCGGTATATATGGTAAACATATTAGGAACGGAAAACAGTTAAAACTTCCCAAGTGTGATCTAGTTTTTCATGTCTTGGTAAAGAAGAAATCCCAGGTGGGCTGTGCAAACAGTTCATAGAAGGGGGTTAAAAAAGATACTTAAAAAGTTTTAAGCCAGCATTACCCGAATTGGGGCAATGATTAGGGAGACATGATTAGAATCCTAAGGGGGAGTGAGAATGTAAAGGGGAGCACCATATGTAATTAAATATTTTAAAATTGTGGAATAATTTTAAATTTATAAAAAAGTTGCAAAGATAGTACAGAGTATTCCTGTATACCTTTCACCCAGCTTCTTCTAATGTTAACTTCTTATATAACCATGGCACATACTGTCACATTTAAGAAATTAACATTGGTACAATACTATTACTAAACTATAGACTTTATTTGGGTTTCACAAGTTTCTTCACTGATTTCCTTTTTCTGTCCCCAAACTGAATCCAAAATACCACATTCCAGTTAGATCATGTGTAATTTCTTTTTTTTTTTTTATGGAGTCCCACTCTGTCACCCAGGCTGGAGTGCAGTGGCGCGATCTCGGCTCACTGCAAGCTCCGCCTCCCAGGTTCACACAATTCTCCTGCCTCAGCCTCCCAAGTAGCTGCGATTACAGGCACCCGCCACCACGCCTGGCTAATTGTTTGTATTTTTAGTAGAGATAGGAGTTCACCCTGTTGGCCAGGATGGTCTCGATCTCCTGACCTCGTGTTCCACCTACCTCAGCCTCCCAAAGTGCTGGGATTACAGGCGTGAGCCACTGCGCCTGTCCTCTTTTTTTTTTTAATGGAGTTTTTTTAATGGAGTTTGTCACCCAGGCTGGAGAGCAGTGGTGCCATTTTGGCTCACTGCCACTTCTGCCTCCTGGGTTCAAACAATTCTCCTGCCTCAGCCTCCCGAGTAGCTGGGATTACAGGTGCCCGCTACCAAGCCTGGCTAAATTTTTTATTTTTAATAGAGATGGAATTTCACCATGTTGGCCAGGCTGGTGTCGAAATCCTGACCTCAGGTGATCTGCTCGCCTCGGCCTCCCAAAGTGCTGGGATTACAGGTGTGAGCCACTGTGCCCCATCAGATCGTGTGTCATTTTGATAAATAAGTTGGTATTTCCAGTGAGTGCTTTTTCTATGCTATGTATGTGGTCCAAGAAGCCCCTCTGACCAGAGTCATTGACCCTGAGAATAAGTAATACTTCATAGGTAGTGTTTTGTATTCCTTGACCCCCAACGCATTGTTAACTCTATGAAAGAGTTGACTTTGCTTCCAGGAGCGTGATGTGAACGTTCCTGAGACGCTAAGAGCTCATCTTGATTAAGGTATCCATCCATACACTCCATGCTCACCTCATAGATTTTACTACATGGAAGTATAACTACGTAATTATTTACTTGTCTGTCTTCTTTACTAAGCTTTTGTATATCTAAGGGGTTGAGGATATTTTACTCATTCTGGAATCCTTAGGGTCCAACATATTGCTTGGCATGTAGTCGCTTCTTAATATGCATTTGAAGAAATTAATAGACCTTTCTTTGGTAAAATTAATTATTAGGTCAACAGAAATTTTGTTTTGAATAGGTAAGTGTTGAGTTTCTCCTTCAAATCAAGCTATCTTAGGGTACCATATCTGTGGCTAGTTGAGTTTTTCTTCTTAGAATCTTAACTGTAAAATGCTCATTTAAATAACATTGTTTTTCCTTTCAATTATATAAATAATTTATTTTTCTTAAAAATAAGCACAGAGTTGAAAGTAGTGGATGGTAGTAGAGGCAGAGTTAGCTTTTAAGTATACATGTGACCATTCCAGTTCCACCCGACTGGGCTGCAGATCTGGCTGTGTGCCTGCCACTTCAGGCACAGTTAATGGAATAATAGCTTCCTAGACTTATTGAGGGAGACGGCTTGTCAGATTCAGAGAATTACTTTTAAAATCTTCCTGTTATAGCCAAGATTCAGTGGTCCAAGGTCACCTAAGCATAAAAGCTGCCATGAGATGGGAACATGGGGGCCTGTCCTCTGTGGCTCAGGCATAGTAGAGTCGGTTTTGTATATAGAAAACACATCAGGATAGGATGGAGTAGGAAACTGAAGCTAGTATTTTCCAGATTTAGGGTTAAGAATGGGACAGTGACATAGATGAGCCAGTTTTCTCTCTTGTTTTTCTCCCCATGAGGATACAAAATGAGCAATGAGAAATTCTCACTTCTTGTTTTCCCTGTTACACTCACATTAGCTTTGAATCCCTTTTTCCTGCTTTCTCTAAACTGTGCTGAGAACGAATGGGAAACAACTCCAGGGACAGCTGAATCTAAGCTATGCCTTTGTATATACTATACAAAAAGAAATAAGGGTCTGAAGAACTCTGGCTTATTTTAGAGAGAATGGTGCGATAGAGAGAATCCAAACTGATATAAGAAATGCAGAACTGGCCGGGTGCGGTGGCTCAAGCCTGTAATCCCAGCACTTTGGGAGGCTGAGACGGGCGGATCACGAGATCAGGAGATGGAGACCATCCTGGCTAACACAGTGAAACCCCATCTCTACTAAAAAATACAAAAAACTAGCCGGGCGAGGTGGTGGGCGCCTGTAGTCCCAGCTACTCGGGAGGCTGAGGCAGGAGAATGGCGTAAACCTGGGAGGCGGAGCTTGCAGTGAGCTGAGATCCGGCCACTGCACTCCAGCCTGGGCAACACAGCGAGACGCCGTCTCAGAAAAAAAAAAAAAAAAAAAAGAATTGCAGAATGACTTTTATCTTGGTTAGCTTAATCTTAATAAGCCAAAATTTTAATTTAACCAGTGAGTGATTTATAGGACAACTTTTTCCAGTCTCATCACAGGTTAGAGTGACTCAGTAAGGTGGGAATGATCTCATAAAAGACTCTCTTTAAAGCCAGAAGGGTAACTAGTTTATTGCCCCTGGCTTAACCTCAAGGTGCATGTTCTGGGTTGTGGAATTTAGTTGTTGTTTTGAGAACCAGTATCAGGGGTGCAGAGGTCTTACGTGGATTTGGAGAGAAGTGAAGGACTAAAACCTTGGCTAAATTTAAGCATTCCATTTACTAGATTGAAGAGAAGAAAAATCTGTTAAAATATTAAAATCTTTCCAAATTCAGAAATAGACTATAACTGGGGCCGGGCGTGGTTGCTCACGCCTGTAATCCCAGCACTTAGGGAGGCTGAGGTGGGCAGATCACCTGAGGTCAGGAGTTCGAGACCAGCCTGATGGGCATGGAGAAACCCTGTCTCTACTAAAAATACAAAATTAGCCAGGCATGGTGGTGCATGCCTGTAATCCCAACTACTCGGGAGACTGAGGCAGGAGAATCGCTTGAACCTGGGAGGCGGAGGTTGCAGTGAGCCGAGATCGTGCCATTGCACTTCAGCCTGGGCAATAAGAGCCAAACTCCGTCTCAAAAAAAAAAAAAAAAAAAAAAAGAAACAGACTATAGCTTAAATAGTGTATGGTAATGTGTGGCATTGAATTTGAAAGAAACAGAGGGAATAAAACTTAATAACTCTGAGATAAATGGAATGCAGGAGTTTTAAAAAGTCTTGTTAAAAAATTTGATGAGAGAATTTTCTCTTGTGAAACTTTTAGATAAACCTCTAGAAAAAAACCAGGAGAAAATCTTTGTGACCTTGAGCTAGGCGGAGTTTTAAAAAATAGAACACAAAAACCACAAACTATGAACAAAAAATTTATGTTGGCTTTCATCAAAGTTAGAAACTTTTACTCTTTAAAAAGTGTATTTTCTGTTAAGAAAATGAAGAGGCAAACCACAGAAAATATTTGCAAAATGTTTATCTAATAAAGGACTTGTATTTATGTGAAAGGAAAATAAGTCTTGGGGCCCCAGAATCACTAAGCTAAAGGGAAAAGTGAAGCTGGGAACTGCTTAGGGCAAATCTGCCTCCCATTCTATTGAAAGTTGTCCCTCTGCTCACTGAGATAGATGCATATCTGATTGCCTCCTTTGGAAGGGCTAATCAGAAACTCAAAATAATGTAATCATTTTTCTCACCTGGAAGCCCCCCTCCCTACTTCAAGTTGTCCTGCCTTTCTGGACTGAGCCAATAAACATCTTGATTGATGTCTCATGTCTCCCTAAAATGTATAAAAGCAAGCTGTGCCCCGACCACCTTGGGCACATGTCGTCAGGACCTCATGAGGCCGTGTCCTGGGTGCGCGTCTTCAACCTTGGCAAAATAAACTTTCTAAATTAACTGAGACCTGTCTCAGATATTCGGGGTTCGCATTTAGAATGTATAAAGAACTCTTACAACTCAATAGTAAGAAGACAAACAGCTCGATTTTTAAAAAAGACAGATTTGAATAGATACTTCAAAGAAACTAATACAAATAACCAATAAACACATGAAAAAATACTCAATATTGTTAGTTCTTAGGGAAATGCAAATTAAAACCACAATGAACTATCACTTCACACCTGTTAGAATGTGTAAACTTAAAAGACGGTACCAAGTGTTGGTGGATGTAGAGCAACCCGCCTCTTGTGCATTGCTGGTGGAAATGCAAAGTGGTCCAGCCGCTTTGGTAAACAGTTTGGCAGTTTCTTGTAAGTTAAATATATACTTACCATATGACCCAGCAGTCCCATTCTTTTTTTTTTTTTTTTTTTTTTTTTTTTTTGAGACGGAGTCTCACGCTGTTGCCCAGGCTGGAGTGCAGTGGCGCGATCTCGGCTCACTGCAAGCTCCGCCTCCTGGGTTCCCGCCATTCTCCTGCCTCAGCCTCCTGAGTAGCTGGGACTACAGGCGCCCGCCACCGCGCCCGGCTAATTTTTTGTATTTTTAGTAGAGACGGGGTTTCACTGTGGTCTCGATCTCCTGACCTTGTGATCCGCCCGCCTCGGCCTCCCAAAGTGCTGGGATTACAGGCTTGAGCCACCGCGCCCGGCCAGCAGTCCCATTCTTATATGTTTACCCAAGAGAAATGAAAGCATGTGTCTACCGATTTGTAGCTTAATGTTCATAGCAGCTTTATCCATGATACCACCAAACTGGATATAACCCAAATGTCCTTCATCTGGTGAATAAACAATTTGCTGTATGTCCATTTAATGGAGTACTACTCTGCAGGAAAAAGGAGTGAACTACTGAAACATGTAACAGCATGTATGAATCTAAGAACCTATGCTAAGTGAAAAAATGGTACACACGAAGGACTACATTTTGCATGTGATGCAAATGTATAAGGCATTCTGTAAAAGGCAAAACTACAGTGATAGCGTATCGGTGGTTGTGCAGGGGCTTGTGGGAGGAAGACTGACTGCAAAGAGCATAAGGGAACTTTTGGGGATGATGAAGTGTTTTGTGTCATGACTACACTTTATATAATAACCTTACACCATTGTCAAAAGTAATTGTACATTTCAAATTGATGTTTATTTATACCTCAGTAAAACTGATTTTACTGGCGGTGCTAAAAACTTAGGAGATTTTTTGGCCAGTGATTTATACAGGATAGGCGGGGGTCCCTAATCCCTGGGCCACAGACCTTCAGCAGTCCATGGCCTGTTAGGAACAGGACTGCACGGCAGGAGGTGATGGCGGGTGAGCAAGCAAAGCTTTTTCTGTATTTACAGCCCCTCCCCATCACTTGCGTTACCACCTGAGCTCCACCTCCTGTCAGATCAGCAGCGGCATTAGATTCTCATAGGAGCATGAACCTTATTGTGAACTGTGGGTGTGAGGGATCTAGGTTGTGTGCTCCTTATGAGAATGTAATGTCTGATGATCTGAGGTGGAACAATTTCATCCTGATATCACCCTCCCACCTGCTGTCCATGCAAAAATTGTCTGCCACAAAACTGGTCCCTGGTACCAAAAAGGTTGCCGACTGCTGAGATTGACAGTGGATTCAGATTAGTTTAGATCTGAATTTGTTATAGGCATTAAAATGATTTTGAAATAATAATTAGTATTACCGAATTGAGTTGCAAAGAGTTTACTAATTATCAGCGTCAGGTCAAGTTTAGTTTAATATTCTCTTATTAATGAGATAGAAATAAGACATAAATGTATTGAAGAAGTTACTAGATCAGAAAATGAGTGTCACAGATAATTCAGGAAGAAAACTTGGGGGCTGATTTTGTGTCCCCCCTTTGGCAGAAATCTTTACTGGATCTGATATTGTTTATGACCAATTTCTAGAAATAATCACTTTCTTTTGCCTCTGATAAACTACTTTTACAATTTTTCTCCTCCTGTCCTCTTTTTCCTTCTCATTTGTTGGCTCCTTTTTTTTTTTTTTTTTTTTTTTCAAGGTTGATCCCCTCAGGGTTCTATGATTGGTTTTTTGTTTGTTTGTTGGTTGGTTGGTCTCTGCTTTTTATGGTGGTCTTTGCCATTTTCCGTGTCTTCAGGATATTGGCATCTCTCTAGCTTCATGTGCTTATTTCTATGTACCTTTTGAATATATTCACCTGGATATCCTGTAGACACTCCAAACTTAACATGTTTAATTCTCTACTCATTATCTTTTGATATGGTTTGGGTGTCCCCACCCAAATCTCACCTTGAATTTTAGCTCCCATAATTCCCATTGTTGTGGGAGGGACCTGGTGGGAGATAATTGAATCATGGGGTAGTTTCCCCCATACTGTTCTCACAGTAGTGAATAAGTCTCACAATATCTGATGATCTTATAAGGAGTTTCCCTTTTCATTTGGCTCTCATCCTCTCTTGCCTGCTGCCATGTAAGACATGACTTTTGCCTTCTGACATGATTGTGAGGCCTCCCAGCCATGTGGAACTATGAGTCCATTCAACCTTTTTTTCTTTATAAATTACCCAGTCTCTGGTATGTCTTTATCAGCAGTGTGAAAATGGACTAATACAGTAAATTGGTACTGGAAGTGAGGCGGTGCTGTAAAGATACCTGAAAATGTGGAAGCAGCTTTGGAACTGGGTAACAGGCAGAGGTTAGAATAGTTTGGAGGGCTCAGAGGAAGACAGGAAAATATGGGAAAGTTTGAAACTTCTGGAGACTTGTTGAATGACTTTGAACAAAATGGTGATAATGATATGGACAATGAAATCCAGGCTGAGGTGGTCTCAGATGGAGATGAGCAACTTGTTGGGGACTGGAGCAAAGGTCACTCTTGTTATGCTTTAGCAAAGAGACTGGAAGCATTTTGCTCCTGCCTAGAACTCTGGAACTTTGGACTTGAGAGAAATGATCTGAAATTGGAACTTACGTTTAAAAGGGAAGCAGAGTGTAAAGGTTTGGAAAATTTGCAGCCTGACAGTGGCGATAGAAAAGATAAACCCATTTTTTGAGGAGAAATTCAAGCTGGCTACAGAAATTTGCATAAGTAAAGAGGAACCAAGACAATGGGGAAAATGTCGCCAGGGCATGTCAGAGGTTTTCACAGCAGCCACTCCCATCACAGACCTGGAGGCCCAGGAGGAAAAAATGGTTTCGAAGGCTGGGCCCAGGTCCCCCCTGCTGTGTGCAGTATAGGGGACTTGGTGCCCTGTGCCCCAGTTGCTCCAGCTGTGGCTAAAAGGAGCCAAGGTACAGCTTGGGCCGTCGCTTCAGAAGGTGCAAGCCCTAAGCCTTGGCAGCTTACACATGATGTTGAGCCTGTGGGTGCACAGAAGTCAAGAATTGAGGTTTGAGAACCTCCACCTGGATTTCAGAGGATGTATGGAAACTCCTGAATGTTCGGGCAGAAGTCAGCTATGGGGCAGGACCCTCATGGAGAACCTCTGCGAGGGCAATGTGGGAGGGCAATGTGGGGTTGAAGCTCCCACACAGAGTCCCTGCGGCACTGTCTTGTGGAGCTGTAAGAAGAGGGCCACCGTCTTCCAGACCCCAGAGTGGTAGATTCACTGACAGCTTGCACCATGTGCCTGGAAAAGCCTCAGACACTCAATACTAGCCCGTGAAAGCGGCTGCAGAGGAGGCTGTACCCTGCAAAGCCACAGGGGTGGAGCTGCCCCAGACCATGGGAACCCACCTCTTGCATCAGCGTGACCTGGATGTGAGACATGGAGTCAAAGGAGATCATTTTGGAGCTTTGAGATTTGACTGCGCTGCTGTATTTTGGACTTGCATGGGCCCTGTAGCCCCTTTGTTTTGGCCAGTTTCTCCCATTTGGAACAGGTATATTTACCCATTGCCTGTAGTCCCATTGTATCTAGAAAGTAACTAACTTGATTTTGATTTTACAGGGTCATAGGTGGAAGGGACTTACCTTGTCTCAGATGAGACTTTGGATTGTGAACTTTGAGTTAATACTGAAATGAGTTGGAGGACTGTTGGGAAGGCATGATTGGTTTTGAAATGTGAGGACATGAGATTTGGGAGGGGCCGGGGTGGGATGATATGGTTTAGCTGTGTCCCCATCCAAATCTTATCTTGAATTATAGTTCCCATAATTCTCATGTGTTATGGGAGGGATCCAGTGGGAGATAATTGAATCACAGAGACAGTTTCCCCCATACTGTTCTTGTGGTAGTGAATAAGTCTCACAAGATCTGATGATTTTATAAGGGGTTTCTCTTTTTGCTTGGCTCTCATTCTCTCTTGCCTGCCACCATGTAAGACATGCCTTTCACCTTCCACCGTGATTGTGAGGCCTCCCCAGCCACATGGAGCTGTGGGTCCATTAAACCTCTTTTTCTTTATAAATTACCTAGTCTCTGGTATGTCTTTATCAGCAGCATGAAAATGGACTAATACATCTTTTCTTTCATGTTTGCTTTGCCTTCTTAATTCTCCTTCATTTATCCAGGCTCCCAACAATAGAAAATTTGCCTTTGTCCTTGGCTTCTTCCTCTCCTTTATCCGTTTGACCTCACAGGTCTTTGATCCTGTTGCTTCTGAGAGCATAAAGCAGGAGAGCAACCCATCCAGGGTTGGTTCCCAACTTGTACCCTAGGCCCTGGCCACCCTCAACCAATGTGACTAATGAGGGTCTACGTTGGACCCTGTCTGTATTGTGGCCAGTGTGTAGCTACTCCATTGAACCAGTAGTTCATTAATGGGCCTGTCCCCCTTTCACATTGTCCCCAGAGTTTCTTCATTTAAAATGTGTGATCCTTTTTCTCTCTTGGTTAAAAAACGTCTTTTGTTTTTTGTTGCTTAAAGTCAAAATGAAGTCATATTCCTTTTTTTTTTTTTTCTGAGAAGGACCCTCGCTCTGTTGCCCAGGCTGGAGTGCAATGGCATGATCTCGGCTCACTGCAACCTCTGCCTCCTGGTTTCAACCAATTCTCCTGCCTTAGCCTCCCTAGTAGCTGGGAATACAGGTGCCCGCCACCACGCCTGGCTAATTTTTTTTTTTAGTCGAGACAGGGTTTCGCCATGTTAGCCAGGATGGTCTTGATTTCCTGAGCTTGTGATCCGCCCGCCTCGGCCTCCCAAAGTGCTGGAATTACAGGTGTGAGCCACCACACCCGGCTAAAATTTCAAATTAAATATTTCTGAGCTTAATTCTTCCTATCCCAAGAATAATATATTTTTTCTGCCCTTCTGGAAGTTCTTTTTGATACATCAGTATTCCCAGTTAAGAGTAAAGAGAGAGTGTAAGCTCTGGAATCACATTGCTTGACTCCTTCACTTATAAACTGGATGGCTATAGGCAAGTTATTTTAGCTTCCTGTGCCTCTGTTTCCTAATCTGTAAAATATGGATAAAGTATGCTTTCCTCATATGGTTGATGTGAGGGTTAAATGAGATAATATAGATGAAGCACTTCAGTGCTTGGCACATAGTAAGTTCTCAATAAAGGTTGATTCTTGTTATCGTCATCTTTGAGAGAACACTGGAAAATCCATTATTTTGGATTGTTTCCATGGTTATTTCCACATGGAATCTCTCTGGAAAACCAGTGAGTCCTTCAGGTAGATTCAAGCCATCTTCTTCACTTACTGTGGGTTGGGCTGTTGTGGCCTGGCACAAACCACCCTCATAACCTGGCAACCCAGCAGCCTGGTCTGTGCATAGAGCCTTGTCCCCCAAGGCACTCCATGTCACCTGGGTGTAAAGTTTCAGTCTCAACCAATTCTCCTTGTCCTTATTCTCCAAGTCTTGTTCTCCAGGAGCAGCTGGATTCCTTCCTTTTCTCGGTGCATCTCCATTTTACATATGAGGCAACTGAAGAGAAGTTTAAGTACAGCAAGTCCTCACTTGATGTCGATAGGTTCTTGGAAACTTCTACTTCAAACAAAATGATGTATATTGAAACCAGTCTTACCATAGGCTAATTGATATAAACAAGAATTAAGTTCCTATGGCATATTTCTGGTCACAAAAATATCACCAAACTATTTTAAATAAAGAGCAGAACATAATATACATATTGAAATAAATGAGAGCAGTATGTATAAGAAAGATTGATAAAATCAAGTTAGATAATTGTAACATTTACCCAATTATTCCAGTCCATGGTTGAGGGTGGCCAGGGCTTAGGGTGCAAGTTGGGAACCAACGCTGGATGGGACGCCATTCTATTGCAGGGCTCTGGCTCTCTCTTGCTCGTGTTCTCTCTCTCTCTCACACACACACACACACACACACACACACACACACACACCCCCCTCACCCTCACTTAGACTGGGACACTGTAGACATGCCAGTTAACTTTGAAGTGCACATCTTTGGGATGTGGGAGGAAATCCAAGTATCCAGAGAAAACCCACACAGAGAATGTGTGAACTCCACACATTAGTGCCTGCCAGGAGTCAATTTTTTTACTCCTCAAAATTATAAGAAAACAGTGTTGAATGAAACTGATGTTGTTTGAGGACCTGCTGTAACTTGTCTAAGATCATTCAGTAGTAAGATTCATGCTCTTAACCACTACATGGTAGTCATCCTAGTTTAGCCCCAGGTGGTCTTTCTAAACACTTTGCTTTTCTTTGGAGACAGGGTCTTGCTCTTCACCTGGGCAGAAGTGTAGTGGAGCAATCAGGGCTCACTGCAGCCTCAGCCTCCTGGGCTCAAATGATCCTCCCACCTCAGTCTCCTGAGTAGCTGGGACCATAGGTGCATACCACTACACACAGCCTTTTTTTTTTTTTTTTTTTTTTTTTTAGAGATGGGATCTCACTATGTTACCCAGATTAGTCTTGAACTCCTGGGCGCAAGCCATCCTCCCACCTCAGCCTCCAAAGTGCTGGGATTACAGGTATGAACCACCATGCCCAGCCTGCTTACTCATCCTTAAGTAATCAGCTCTGTTGTCTCTGCTTTTCCACTTGCACATGCAGTTACCTCTCCTTCCTCTGCCCTCCATACTTTGCTTATTCCTCTTTTATGGCACTTGCAACATTGCATTGTCCTTCTCCCGTGGTGAACCAAGTTCATTGAGGTTAAGAAAGCACCCTGTCTTATTTATCCTTGTGACTTTAGCTTTTAGCACACAGCCCAACATATAGCAAATGCTCAAGAATTGTGAAATGAATGAAGAATGAACGATGCAGAGGAACCTATAGATGTTGGTAGTCTGTGAATTATAGAGTCAATTAGACTGTAACCCCATTTCATGCCTCCCAGATTTGGGCATCAGGGCATGCAAGAATGTTCTAGAAGCCAGACGATAAATGACATGTGTTCCTGCAGCAAATGATTTTAGGCAAAGAGAAAATATAGATATCCAGGATGGGGAAACATAGCAGAAAAATATCATTTAAAATGTAAGTATATGGGATGAGTGGTAATGCACAGTAGATCAGAAGTTGAGTGAGGGTTTTGGCTCAATTACCTCTAGTGGTAAAGGACATGTTAACTCCTTGGTGCTAGGAGCCGAGCCCCAAGCAGCCTTTCTGCTTCAAGTTCAGAATATCCATTAATATATTCAACATACCCATGTTTTATCTTTAGAAATTCATGCAAATATTGCATTCTATTTTATTATCTATGAGTTTGATTTAGCGTGAACTTTTTTTTCTCTCCCCAGTCACTCATCCTTTAGTGAAATAGATGCCGTGGGAACATGTGTCATTTATCCTCTGGCTTCTAGCACATTCTAGCATGCCCCGATGTCCACATCTGGGAGTTATAGAATGGGGTACAGTCTAATATGGTGGCACATTAGATTTCTGTGATTTGGGGGATTGCCTACTCAGGAGTATTATGTCATAGAACTGAGGAGAGTGAGTTCATCCTGTTCTGACTAATGAGGCTGTCCCTGGAAGGCCGCAGTCATTTGGAGGCACCTCATTACTGGATTGTTGGGGACCAGCTGGAGAGAGTTCACAGAAGACCCACAGGATGATTAAGAGACTAGAGGGGCTGACGGATGAAGAAAGTATAAATGAAAACCGTATAACTTGTCTAAACCACGATAGCAGAAATAGACAACTGTATAAATATCTCAAGAGTATAAACTTGATGGAGGAGGGTAATCTTTTATGGTGGGATTTAGGGTTGGGGAGTATAAACCAAGAGTGGAATTAAGCCATAGTAAATGTAAACTAATAATCCAAAGTGTCTGATATATTCTTGGAACCTGCTTAGTTAGACCACCCTAACCTATGCGCTTTTTGATAATTGGATGATTTGTTTTTTTAAGTTCATGTCCCCGGACTCATAGCTGGTGCTTCTCTGTGGAGAATGCTGGAGATTGCATCTTACAAAGCAAACATCTTTCTTTTGTCTTGTCATTTGGTGGACATCAGTAGGTGATATCAGAACTTCTGTGTGCTGCCACTAGCTCTGTATGCACCAAAATTTTGAAATGGAATTTTATATCATGTTTTTCATGGCTCGCTTTCTCTCTCTCTGTGTGTGTGTGATCACAGCTCGTGGCAGCCTCAAACTTCTGGGCTTAGGAGATCCTTCTGCCTTAGCTTCCGAGTAGCTAGGACAACAGGGGCATGTGTGAAAGTGTGGTCTAGGAGACCAGCAGCATCAGCATTACCTGTGAACCTGTTAGAGATACAGAATGTTGAGCCCCTTCTCATACTGACTGCTCTAGAGTCTAAACCATGTTTCTCAAACTTCAGCATGCATAGGACTCACCTGGGGATCTTGTGAAAGTAGACTCTGAAATAGCAGGGCTGAACACCATACTAGCCATGGGGAGGCAATGATATGACCTGGTCAGTGTTCCTTGGGGAGTCCACAATCTATTAGGAGGACTGCTATATAAACAAATAATTTCAATACAGACTAATAAATGCTATTACAGAAGTATCTTCAGCAGAGAAGTACCACAAAGGAGGAAGTGGTTGATTCTATCTGGTGTGGGTAGAGTCCTCAGAGAGGCCTTGGAGCAGGACCAGAGAAGGGGGAGTGCTTGAGTTGAGTTTTGAAGCTCAGTAGAGATGCTGAATCATTGGGGTGAGCATGGTAGCTCATGGTAGGGACAGTAAAGCTTACATTAGAACTAGGAGTTATTTGATTTAATAATCAAATAGCTGATTACAGGGTTGGAAACCTACTAAGATCATAGTGAATAGAAATAAAAGTTCAGGCCGGGTGTGGTGGCTCATGCCTGTAATCCTAGCACTTTGGGAAGCTGAGGTGGGCAAATCACCTGTGGTCAGGAGTTCAAGACCAGCCTGGCCAACATGGTGAAACCCTGTCTCTACCAAAAATACAAAACTAGCCGGACATAGTAGTGCGCACCTGTAGTCCCAGCTACTAGGGAGGCTGAGGCAGGAGAATAGCTTGAACCCAGGAGGTGGAGGTTGTAGTGAGGCGGTGAGCCAAGATCATGCCACTGCACTGCAGCCTGGGCAACAGAACGAGACTCTATCTCAAAAAAAAAAAACAAAAGTTCAGTACAATCTGTTATCTTTTTTTTTTTTTTTTTTGAGACGGAGTCTTGCTCTGTCGCCCAGGCTGGAGTGCAGTGACCGGATCTCAGCTCACTGCAAGCTCCGCCTCCCGGGTTTACGCCATTCTCCTGCCTCAGCCTCCCGAGTAGCTGGGACTACAGGCGCCCGCCACCTCGCCCGGCTAGTTTTTTTTTTGTATTTTTTAGTAGAGACAGGGTTTCACTGTGTTAGCCAGGATGGACAATCTGTTATCTTAATTTCTTTGTACCATTTTCTTATTTCAAAAAGGATAACTTGCCCATTCTCTTGCTTATTTAAAGAAAATCAGTCCCCCTCAAAAATGTGTTCTCCAGAAATAGAAACTTTTTACATGTCCTTGCAACATTAAGAATTTGAAAAACACTGAAAGGTACAATACAGGTAGAAAATAAAAATTATTTATAATTCCATATACCAAGAAATGATCACTATTAATATTTTTCTATTTTTCCTTTCAGTCTTCTTTATGTAATGTTATATTTCTAAATGTGGGCTTGTGCTACATAAACAGTTTTGTGCCTGCTTTTTTATTTAACATTTTGTTTGTGAGCATTTCCCTATGTTGTTTATTCCCTAAAAGTGTCATTTAAAAATTCCTCATATAGTATTCTACATAGGGATCTCTTACAGCTTATGTATATAGTCTGTTGTTTGTGGATCCTTTAAGCTGGTTCCAGTTGCCAGTTGACCCAGGTTTTGGCTCTTGTACTTGGCAAGTCTGTTGGCGTTATTTATTTATTTATTTATTTATTTTGAGACTGGGTCTGGCTCTGTTGCCCAGGCTGGAGTGCAGTGGCATGATCTCGGCTCACTACAACCTCTGCCTCCTGGGCTCAAGCCAACCCCGACCTCAGCCTGCAAGTAGCTGGGACCACAGGTGCCTGCCACCATGCCTGGCTAATTTTTGTATTTTTTGTAGAGATGGGGTTTTGTTATGTTGCCCAGGCTGGTCTTGAACTCTTGGGCTTATCCGCCTGCCTTGGCCTCCCAAAGTGCTGGGATTACAGGCGTGAACTACCGTGCCCGGCCATGTTGCCGTATTTTAAACTAGATACATATACTTATTTATTTTTAAAGATAAAAGTTTGCCAACTTAATTTCATTTGCTAGTCTTCACTCATTCTGTTCTTTTAGCATTTTGTGCTTTCTTCCTTAGTTTCCCATAGTAGAGAGGCAGTAAGGTAGTCATTAAAAGCATGGATCCTGGGTCCGGGTTGTCTGAGTTTGACTCAGCTCTACTACTCACTGTGTGTTTTCCTGGAAAAGGACTTTAACCTTTTTGTGTCCCAGTTTCCTCATCTGTAAAATAGGGATAATTGTATCTGTGTTAAAATAGGGATAATTGTATCTGTGAGTTTGTGTGTATGAAGTACTGAGAACAGTTCCTGCCATATGGTAAGACTGTCTCTACATTTACTAATTAGTAGTCTCTTCTCATTTGTCTTATGATGGCTGTTTGTGTATGCATTGCCATAAACCCCCTTTCTGCTACATTTTTGGTTCATGAATATCTTTGAGAGTTATAAACTGACTTCACTGCACTTTATTTAGTGACTTTATTTTGAAAGTTCACAGATTTTCCCCTGACTCGTAGTAGCAGGTTTTACTGTTTTAAATATAAAATCAACTTTATTTAAGCATGTCTTGGAAATGCATATGTGGGCACGAAGGGAGCAGACTGCATAGGCTGATAGATTGGGCTTTAAAGCTCTTTGGAGGTTTCTCCTTTCCAGCTGAATATTGTCTCAATTCCTTATCATGGCATATAAGGCCCTCCGTAACCCAGTTCTGTCTGTGCTTTCATCTCACTTGTCTTTGTGGTTGCTCCAGACCCTGTGCTGCAGCCCCATTATATTCAAACTGGGTATGTGGTTGTGCTGAAGGTTACTCTTTAAGTCTGTGGCCTAGTTTGCTTCTACTGAAGAATGGACTTACACCTGTAATCCCAGCACTTTGGGAGGCCAAGGCAGGAGGATCTCTTGAGCTCAGGAGTTAGAGACCAGCCTGAGCAACATGGCAAAACCCCGTCTCTACAAAAAATACAAATAAAAAATTAGCCAGGTGTGGTAGTGCATGCCTGTAGTCCCAGCTACTTGGGAGGCTGAGGCGGGAGGATCACTTGAGCCCAGGAGGTCAAGGCTGTAGTGAGCTGTAATCATGCCACTGCACTCCAACCTGGGTGACGGAGAAAGACCCTGTCAAAAAAACCAAAACCTTTGTCTAATTCTGAAGCTCAGTGCTCTTAACCTCTATGCTGAATCATGGAAAAGAATAAAGTCATAAGGATAGGGAAGTATTTGGGGACACTGAACTGAAAGAAGCTCTGGCACTTCTCAGCTGAAGAAATAGTTATAGACAGTGAGGTTGCCAGTTGACTTTTCTTGTGGAGTCAGAGGCCTCAAGGAAACTGTGTGGAGTTTTAATTGAGAATGCTTGGTCAGAGTTTACTAATTCTTGGTTATTTTTAGTGTCTCGATTTCCACTGCCTGTTGTACCTTCTCTTTGTTTTTTTTCTGGGGAATCTTTTTCGCAAATAAAAACCTGTTCCAACTAACCCTATTTTCTTTTTTGGACAGGATCCTGGGGCATCCTTTGGCAGCCGATTGTACCCTGCACTAGAGAGAAGTCCAGGAATGATATATTCTTGGGCTGTATTTCTCTACCCTGGAATTCATCCAGTTCATCCCAGAAACACTGACCTGGTTACTGTGACAAAGTCTGATGGATAGACCCTTTCTGTTGACCTTGCGGCGTTTTTCTTTCATGTGGAAGTTGGAAGACAAGGTGAAAGGGGCCAAAAGTGACCTGCCTTGGTGAATAGGAGTGCTCTACTTGGTTCTCAGAACATGGGCCCTCGTTTAAAGGTAAGGTAATAGACTGAGTTGAGCTTTAGTTATTGGGATGTAGAACATGGATCCAGTGAGCAGTTCCTAAGCCTTTTCAGCAAGGGATAGCTGTTGAAGTATACAATTGCAGTGAGAATTGACTTTGTCCCCAGCAGAGCATTTTTAAATATGAAGAAACCAGTTCTCCATTTTTGGGAAACGACTTTTTCACAACTGATATTCAATGTTAGGGCTAAAATTTAGTTGCTATTGTAATTAAAAATCTTTATGCTCCGAAAAAGCAGAGGATTTTAAAATATGTATGTTAATCAACTTTCTAACAGTCCCTTGAGACAGATATTTTCAAGTCTTTTTCCCCTTTTGTAGGTAATGTGAGCCAAAATGCTATAGTATTAAGCAACCAGACCAGGATCCTTCGTAAGCAAGTGATATTTCTGCACTAGAGAATTGGCATTGCATTCCACTTTTCTTTGTCATGCTTTATTTATATTTCAAAAGATTAAAAAAAGAGCCATAAGAGTTTATCTTTCTAATTTTAGCTTTGCTTTGAGATTCCTCACAGTAAGATTGGATAGTGTTTCTCATACTTTGTTTTACCTGTTTTCGTAAATCTTTTTTTCCCCAAATACTTCACTATCCTTATGACTTTATTCTTTTTCATGATTCACTGTAGAGGTTAAGAGCATTGAGCTTCAGAGTTAGACACAGGCTTTTGCTTTTTTTTTTTTTTTTTTTTTTTGGAGACTGGGTCTTTCTCTGTCTCCAGGCTGGAGTTCTGTAGCACAATCATGGCTCACTGCAGCCTTGACCTCCTGGTCTCAAGCAGTCCTCCCGCCTCAGCCTCCCAAGTAGCTGGGACTACAGGCGTGCACTATGACATCCTGACTAATTTTTTATTTGTATTTTTTGTAGAGACGGGGTTTTGCCATGTTGCTCAGGCTGGTTCCGAACTCTTGAGCTCAAGTGATCCTCCTGCCTTGGCTTCCCAAAGTGCTGGGATTACAGGTATGAGCCACCATGCCCTGTTAGGCTTTCCAGCCAGGCTTGAATCTCAACTCTGTCACTTATCCCAATGTGAGATATTCAGCAACTTTAAGCCCAGCTTAAAAAAAAAAAATCCATAAAACGAGAATGATAGTATTCATCTTACCAAGTTGTTGTGGTGACAGTTACTTAGGCTAACATATGTAAAGCACTGAAGGCAATGTTCGGCCTGTGATATGTGACTCGATAAGCAGATAGAAAGTTGTTAATTTACTACTGTCACATTTTTCTTCTAGCTTAAAGTATCACAGTATGCCATATTTATAAAGGTCAAGGACACTAAAGAGAGGAACTTGAAAACACACAAAATACTCATAACAATTGGATGAAATAGTACAGTAGAGCCTTATATACTTGTTTGTGCTGGAATTAGACTTGGGAAAGTTCCAAAATAATTTCATACAGAAAAATATGAATAGCAAAAAGTAAAGGGTGCCGTAGAAACTGCTGTAGAAAAATACCATGCATGGGAATCTGCAACCCCAGTGGTGGGCATTTGATACCTGCTCGTTGAACTGAATTAAATTGGCAACTTTTAGGTTGAGGAACTTATAAACGGCTCAAGTGAGTACACTGTTAATTAGAGAAATCCTTTCAAGCTCTGTCTACAAGGAAGATCCCATCTGGAAAATTCCTGATCCTTAGGCATTCTGGACAAAGAAAAGGACAGACATTTGATCTTATTCATATTTATTGAAGTTACTATATGCAATTATGTTGGTTTCTTTGGAGCATTTTTTTTGGAGACAGGGTCTCACTCTGTTGCCCAGGTTGGAGTGCAGTGGTGCCACCAGGGCTCACTGCAGCCTCAACCTCCTGGGCTCAAGAAATCCTCCTGCCTCAAGCCCCCTCCCTGCCTCCAGTAGCTGGATATAGGTGTGCACTAGTATGCCCAGCTAATTTGTTTTCAAATTTTAGTAGAGATGAGGTCCCACTGGTCTCAAACTCCTGAGCTCAAGTGATCTTCCCGCCTTAGCCTCCCAAAGTGCTGGGATTACAGACATGAGCCACCATGCCCAGCCTGGAGGATTTTTAAGACTACTCATAACCACTCTAAAATGAAAAAACGAGACTAAAAGAATAAAAGTGCTAGGCCGAGCATGATGGCTCACACCTGTAATCCCAGCACTTTGGGAGGCTAAGGTGGGCGGATCACCTGAGGTCAGGAGTTTGAGACCAGCCTGACCAACATGGAGAAACCCCATCTCTACTAAAAATACAAAATTAGCTGGGCGTGGTAGTGCATGCCTGTAATCCCAGGTACTTGGGAGGCTGAGGCAGGAGAATCGCTTGAACCTTGGAGGCAGAGGTTGCAGTGAGCCGAGATGGTGCCATTGCACTCCAGCCTGGGCAACAAGAGTGAAACTCCGTCCCAAAAAAAAAAAAAAAAAAAAGAATAAAAGTGCTATAAGATAAATAAAAACAATGTTCTATGGAAATTCACAAGAGGAAAGGAATTTCTAAATTTAGTATTAGGGAAGATTTTGGAGAAAGTGGATTTTTTCCTAGACCTTAGGATCAGGAGATGTTCCATGTGTAGGGAATAAAAGGGAAGAGGATATTCTAGGCAGAGGAGATGAGTTTTCAAAAGGAATGGAGAGGAGACATTTCAGAGCTGTATGTAAAAGTGTAAAGGATCTAATTTGGATAGATCATAGGATGAATAACGAGGTATTGTAGCAACTGAGGCCAAAGAGAATAGTGTGGGGTAGGGATAGCAGTAGATACAGGGCAGAGAGAGCCCCCGACAGGAGAACATGCTTCCAGAAAATGCTTCAGAACAGAGGTAAAATCTGGAATAAAAGTGATTTAAGTGACAAAAGTGGAGAAGGCTGGCTGGACGTGATGACTCACGCTTGTAATCCCAGCACTTTGGGAAGCCAAGGCAGGTAGATCACTTGAGGTCAGGAGTTCAAGACCAGCCTGGCTGACATGTTGAAACCCCGTCTCTACTAAAAAAAAAAAAAAATTACAAAAAATTAGCCGAGCATGGTGGCAAGCACCTGTAATCCCAGCTACTCGGGAGGCTGAGGCAGGAGAATTGCTTGAACCCGGGAGGTGGAGGTTGCGGAGAGCCGAGATTGTTACACTGCACTCCAGCCTGGGCAACAGAGCAAGACTCTGTCTCAAAAAAAAAAAAGAAAAAAATAGAAGGGCTTTCAAGAGAATTCAGGAAGAACCAGAAAGGGGGAAAATGTAGAACGAAGGCAAATTCAGAATGTGACCATGGGTGAAACTGGGAGGTGGGTAAATACTGTGGGGGTGGGGAGTGGTTTGAGAGCCGTTGTAGAGCAGTGGGACATTTGTAAAGTTAGTATCAGTGAGTGAGGAATTGATAGAGCTAACTCCCTGGTCATGAGGAGGTTTCAAGAAGAAAGTTGTTTGGGGAAAAAGTAGTAATTGGTGTGTTGAATTTTAAATGATGAAGAGAGGTGGGGCAGAAATGTAGAGTTGACTTATTGGAGAAGGTTTAGGTGATCTTGAAAATCAATAGTGATGATTTGATTGAGAAATAAGTGACAAGGGAAAAATGGCCGAGGACTCCACAAGGTAAAGCTCATTACTGCCAGCTTCATGATAACTGGACTGTGGCTCTCGTGTTCTACTTTGTTCCCCCTATACCACACATATTAAGTACTCAGTATTTGTTGGACGAATTATTTTAGGATGAGTTTTTAACCTTTTATTGTAAAATTTTTTAGTCTTATAATTAGAATAGTATAAAGAACTCCCATGCAGACTGTTTAGGGACAGTAATAGAAGCCATGCCTTTTGGAGTTCAGATGCATTTCTCTTTGAAGAAAGTGTGGGCCAGTAGAGAGGAGTTTCCTATCAGCTTTGAAGTAAAGGAGTAGTGATACTGGTGCTACTATTGATAATAATTGTAATAATCATTAAAACTTTGAGAACTCACTGTGTGCCAGGCACTACTATAGGCTGCTTGTATGTGTTAACTCATTTAATCCTCACAGCACCCTATGAGGTATATATAAGGAAACTGGCACCCCTTTACAAAGATTGAATGACTTGTCCAGGGTCACATTATGAATGGTGGGGCATAGATTTGAAGCCAGGTAACCTAACTCTAGAGTCTGTCCCCTTATCCTCTATCTTATACTATTTGTTATGCTGTTTGACTAGATCTTTGATTGCTGTGGGGAGTTGCATTGAAATCATATCATACTAAAGGGGATGATACCATATAAATTATTAAATGTCAACTCTTTTTACAGCAGTGAGATTCTGAAGCCTAGATAGGTCACACAGTTTGCCGTCCTGGGATTGTTCTCTAGGCTTCTAAATTACTGCATGTCAGCTGTCTTTCACAGAAAGGGTTGTTATAGTTGTCAGAGATAGTAGGGGGGAATTTTTCCAGCCCTCATGACTCAAGCCATACATTTAGCACTGCTTTTATTCCTCTAAGAAGACCAAATCTGTAACACCAGCCACATATATATACATCATTTCTTTGCTGAGTGCTGTAACTTCCCTGAGGACCAGAAGTTTCACATCTAGGGTCTGATTGAATGGCATCCTGCTGAGGAAGTATTTAAGGCAGTTAAACTGCCAGTTTTGGTCCCACCAAGTCATCTAGTGCATCCTGTAAGATGCAGACAGATGCTTTTTGAGAGATGGTAGCAGCTTTTTGAGATGATAGCTGTTGGGTCCCCAGCTAATTCACCATAGGGTCCCAAGAGATGAGATACTTGTTTGGGAAGGAGGTTCAGTAGTTATGATCCCAAATTTTGGCTCTTTATATTGTCTGTAATAGACCCGTTTGGGAGCACCTTAATCCATGTGACAATTCTAATGTTCCCGTGTGGATTTCTTTTCTAGTAGGACTTTAGATAATCACTCTAAGTAGGATTTCTATGAAACTTTTGACAGTCATTCCTCAAATTACCTATTCTCTGTGGGTTCCACTGGATATATTGTTATCAGAGGAACTAAGCGAACACAATCAGATGTAAAAACATACCCTGAAAAAAAAATTGTTTTGGTCCCTCCCAGATCTGAACCTAGAAATTTTTAGCTGTCTTGTCTCTACGTAATATTCTAGTGCTGATAAAAGGTGCTAGGTGAAGAAACATTGACAGCCTTAGTGTATACTGACTTGAAAAGAAAGAGTGAATTCAGTGCGTTGTAAAATAGAATATACAACCTGTGCTAAGGTCAGACTCAGTGATAAGATATGAACGTTAGCATACATTGCGTTTTTCCTTGGCAGTACTTTCATTGGTTCAAATGATCAAATGAGTAATTAAGATTGAAGTGTTATTCTGGAAACAAGTTTAACAACAGTGAAAGTCTTCCCTCAAACTCCTACCTTGACAGGCATGACTAAGGATGAGAAGTACAGTCTCCTTTTGTTCCTCTCCTTGGTCTTTCTGCTGAGCTCATCTTCCAGAGGGCCCATTAGTTTGCCTGATTGGTAACAGCATAAATGACTTCCCTTTCAGACCCACTGTTTATTATTGGGATGACCCAGAGTTCATTTTAATTACATAATGCCAACATGATGATAATGATACTTGCTTTAAAAAAAAAATTCTACATTTTATGTAGCTATTTCTACATAGCTGAATTACTTCCAGAAGGCAAACATAAGGGGAAAGTGACTCCATTCTCCTCTTTGCATGGGTTAATTAGCCCCACTTTGCATGAGGGAGGGAAACTGTCTTGGGAACTATGGATCTAAGAAGATGAAGGCCATGTTACTGCATTTTGAAATTAGCAATAAAGCAAGTGGCTGTTTGTGGTATTCCTAGAGTGGCCAGTAGATTGGAAGTCTCCAAGGGGAATGATGCAGTCTCTGTTTGTTTCTCTGAAATATATTATAGGGCACCTGTCAAGCTAGAAAGAGGACAGGAATAGTAAGGCTCTAGACTCGAGAGAGTTGTCTGGCTCACGCCATACACTCTGTCTTACTGTGAGATAGCTACAAGGCAGAGTTGGAGAAAAAAAACTAAACAAGTTTTCTTTTAACAGCTGCAGCTGTGATCCTCGGCTGTCTGTTGGCATTGAAGGGACCTGATGTTTTACGTTATTGGTACGTTATGGAAAGAACTCTCTCTATTGTATTTTTGTTAAGGTTGCTTGGGTTCTTTTTCCTTTTCTGCCTATTCCTTTCCCTTTGAAAATGGAGCTGGAAATATTTCTAGTCATGCCAGAATGTACCTTCACAGAGTTGGCATTGGAATTCATTTATTTGGGTTTATTGAGCAATTATAGTCAATGCCAGACACTGTTTACTGTGGAGTCTAAAGTTGAATAAGATGAAAATCTGCCTTCAAGGAGTACTCATTCATAACATAAAGAGAAATGGTCAAGGAGGAGGAAAGTTATACCAGATGAATGTGCAGGAGTTTAAAGGAGCCCAGAAAAGGGAACTGCTAACTCTGGTGGGGATTGGGGAACACTTTTGCCAAGCACACAAGGGAGGGGAGGGCTCCCAAATAATGCATTATTTTAAGAAAGAAATGGTGGAAACCAAAGGCACATCCTTTTTACTGCTTCTGTGGGGGGCCCAGCAAGTGCAGGAAAGTGGGGAGCAGGGCGGACATTATATGCAGCTCGTATAGAGCAAGAGTTTGCAAACTTTTTCTATAAAAGGCCAGAGAGTAAATATTTTTGGTTCCAAAGGCTCATTTCAATAACTCAACTCTGCCAGTGTGGGGCAAAAGTAGCCATAGACAACTTATAAATGATGGGTGTGGCTATATCCCAATGGAACTTTATTTACCGAAATAAGCAGTGGGTGGACTTTGGCCTGAGGACTGTAGTTGCTGACCCCTGGTGTAGAAGTTCCTTTCTTATCCACAGAGGTAGTACCCAGTGCAGTGTTTCTTTGGCAGCCTTACAGTCTCATCCTGACTTCCTTTAATTTTTGAGAAATGGTTGGCCTGTTCCTTAATGAAAAGCTGTAATGTGTAACTGGCAGGCGGTTTGTGTGTTCTCTCTTTTGCATAGGTGGAATCACAGTGTCTGTGGTTGCATTCTTCTTCACAATTAAGTTCCTCTTTGAGCTTGCCGCACGTGTAGTCAGCTTCCTCCAGAATGAGGACCGCGAGCGCCGAGGAGACCGGACTATTTATGACTACGTGCGAGGAAATTACCTGGATCCCCGGTCTTGCAAAGTCTCCTGGGATTGGAAGGACCCCTATGAGGTGGGCCACAGCATGGCCTTCCGAGTGCATGTAAGGGAATGTTTCTGTCTCCATACCCATTGGGGTTTCTGAGTAACTTGCTTTCCAGAGCCCAGTTCAACACTACCAGGTGCTGGCCTGGAATGTTAACATTTTCTCTTGTTTTTCAACCCCTTCCAGGAACTAGTGAATTGCTGCTATCGGAAGAGTCACAAATTTCTCTGTCATTTTGATTTAATAGGTCCTTAGCTTTGAAGAAGTATAAGCCTTAATGTTACCTTTTCAAAATAAAAATATTACAGAAAAGAATAAGTAATAGTACTTACTCTTTGGGTTAGCAAATCAGGCCTACCTTCAGTTTCTTTAAATACATTTGTCTTGGAACACAGCCATACCCATTCATCATGTATTGACTATGGCTGTTTTCACACCTGAGTAGTTATGACAGTTGAGTAGTTGTGTACAGCCCACAAAGCCAAAACATTTATTCTCTGGCACTTTACAGAAAAAATTTCCCAACTCTTGCATTGACTTCTTCACAGTAGCATTAAGCTTGGCTTGAGAGCCTGAACCCCTCCTACCTTTGTCTGGTAACGCTTTAGTTCACTCATTGCCAGTGCTGCCGGCTAACTTACCTTTAAATTTGGGTTAGCATTGATAATATAAAGGGATGATAAGACCAAGGAGGCAGCATTGGTGGTTCAGAAGTGGCAAGTTAAAATGCACATTTTCTTGATTTCATGGTAAATTCTACCCTTGTCCTCTGAACAGGTTAAGAATTTGCTCATGACTTAATGGTTTTCTTTGGAGTATTGATGGGATTTATTTCTCTCTGTGTTTTTGTGAGCAGGACTGTGAGGAACAGGGTAGGTATTGGGATTTACCAGTGTGATCTCTGCCAGCTACTTCCTCTCTCCCCACTCACTCTACACAGGAAATGTTTTTTTCCTCTGCTTGCTAACGGGTGTCCTTCTTTCCATGGCAGTTATTCTATAAGAACGGGCAGCCTTTCCCTGCACATCGGCCTGTGGGACTAAGAGTTCACATCTCTCATGTCGAGCTAGCAGTGGAAATTCCAGTGACCCAGGAAGTCCTTCAGGAGCCCAATTCCAATGTGGTAAAAGTGGCCTTCACTGTGCGCAAGGCTGGGCGTTATGAAATCACAGTGAAGCTTGGCGGATTAAATGTGGCATACAGTCCCTACTACAAAATTTTTCAACCTGGTAGGTTCTTTTTTCCTTTCTTTTTCCCTTTGTCTCCTTCCCTCTCTCTCACTCCTTCCATCCCATCTTTCCTTTTTAAAAATAATACCTTTATTGAGATTTAATTAACATGCCATAAAATTCATCCTTTTAAAGTATACAGTTTAATGGTTCTTTAAATGGAGCCATCTTCACAGTTGATTTTAGAGTATTTTCATAACCTCAGAAAGAAACCCCATACATATTAGTAGTCACTTTCTCCCCAAATCCCCCAGACCTAGGCAGCCACTCATCTACTGTCTCTGTCGATTTGCCTACTGTGTTTGGCTGCTTTTGTCTTGCTGTAAAGAAATACCTGAGACTGGGTAATTTATAAAGAAAAGAGGTTTATTTGGCTCATGGTTCTGCAAGCTGTACAAAAAGCGTAGCACCAGCATCTGCTTCTGGTGAGGCCTTGCGAAGTGTCTACTCATGGTGGAAGGCGAAGCGGGAGCAGGAGTGTCACATGGTGAGAGAGGGAGCAAGAGAGAGAGGGAGGAGGTGCTGGGCTTTTCTAAACAAACAGATTTTGCATGAACTCAGAACAAGAGCTTATTCATTACCATGAGGAGGAGACCAAGCCATTCATGAGGGATCCTCCCCTATGACCCCATCACCTCCCACCAGGCCCCACCTCCAACATTGGGAATCACATTTCAGCATGCAGTTTGGAGGGTACAAATATCTAAACCAGTTTCAGTCATGCTGTAGTGTGAATCTGTACTTCATTTCTTTTTATTGACAAATAATATTCCGTTGTGTGTATATGCTGCATTTTATTTATCTTTTCATCGGTTGGTGGTCGAGTTGTTTCTACTTTTGGGTACTGTAGGCAATGCTGCTGTGAACATTTGTGTTGTGTTTTTGTGTTGACATGTTTTTATTACTCTGGAGTAAAATTGCTGAGTCATTAGTTTGGTTAGTTCTTAAGGGCTAAGGGCTGTGGTATCCACAGAAATAATAGGACCTGGGGTCCCTAGGTAACTTTTGAAGTGAAACCTTACTGAGTGGGGCCTTAAGATTTGTGTATCTTTGCTTAACTAGTCCTCAGTTTTCTTTCTCTGATAGCAGAGTAAGGCTCTGGGCAAAATGGCTCCCAAGCCATCTCTTTCTGCGTGTATCCTCTCCTTTGCTTAAGTGCCTCACTCAGAGACTCCTTTTCACATGAATTATCATCACCCACCTCCTTGCCACGAGTGGAGAACAGCTCATATCCTTATATGTACCAGCCCTCTTTAAAAAATTAAACTTTTTATATTTTGATAATTGTATATTCATATGCATTTGTAAGAAATAACTCAGAGATCTGGTATACCATTTTCCCAGTTTCCTGCAATGGTAACATCTTCCAAAACTACTAGTACAATATAACAGCCAGGGTATTGACATTGATACAGCCAAGGTACAGAACATTTCCATCCTCAAAAGGATCCCTCATGTTGCCCTTTTACAGCCACACCCATCCCCTCCCAACCTGTTTGTTTGTGTCTTTTTTTTTTTTTGACGAAGTCTTGCTGTGTCACCAGGCTGGAGTGCAGTGGCGCAGTCTTGGCTCACTGCAACCTCTGATTCCCTGGTTCAACGGATTCTCCTGCCTCACCCTGAGTAGCTGGGATTACATGCACGTGCCACCACGCCCAGCTAATTTTTGTATTTTTAGTAGAGACAGGATTTCACCATGTTGGCCAGGATGGTCTCGATCTCCTGACCTCATGTACCGCTCGCCTTGGCCTCCCATAGTGCTGGAATTACAAGCATGAGCCACCGTGCCTGCCCCTCTGCCCCACCCGCTGCCAACCTGTTTCTTAACCTCTGGCAACTCATGAATCTATTCCCCATTTCTATAATTTTGTCATTTGAAGAATATTGTATAACTAAAATCATATAGTATATAACCTGTTGGAGTTGACTTTTCCTCACTCAGCATAATTTTCCGGAGATTCATCCAGGTTACTGAGTGTATCAGTAGTTGGTTCCTTTTTTTTTTTTTGAGATGGAGTCTCGCTGTGTCGCCCAGGCTAGAGTGCACTGGCCGGATCTCAGCTCACTGCAAGCTCCGCCTCCTGGGTTTTACGCCATTCTCCTGCCTCAGCCTCCTGAGTAGCTGGGACTACAGGCGCCCGCCACCTCGCCCGGCTAGTTTTTTGTATTTTTTAGTAGAGGCGGGGTTTTACCGTGTTAGCCAGGATGGTCTCATCTCCTGACCTCGTGATTTGCCTGTCTCAGCCTTCCAAAGTGCTGGGATTACAGGCTTGAGCCACTGCGCCCGGCCAGTTGGTTCCTTTTTACTGCTGAGTAGTACAGGTTGAGTATTCTTCATCCAAAATGCTTGGGACCAGAAGTGTGGTTTTGTGGTTTTTTTCTCTCCAAACATGGTATAGGAATGTTTTGTAGTTTTTGAGACAGGGCCTTGCTCTGTCACCCAGGCATGTTTTGTAGTTTTTGAGACAGGGCCTTGCTCTGTCACCCAGGCTGGAATGCAGTGGCAGGATCATGGCTCTCTGTAGCCTTGACCTGCTGGGCTCCTTCCACCTCAGCCTCCCAAGTAGCTGGGACTACGAGTGTGCACCACCGCGCTCGGTTAATTTTTTGATTTTTTGTTCTGTAGAGAGAGAGTCTCATTATGTTAACCAAGCTGGTTTCCTAACTCCTGGCCTCAAGCGATCCTCCTGCCTCGGCCTCCCACGGTGCTGGGATTACAGGCATGAGCCACTGTGCCTGCCTAGAAGTGTCTTGGATTTCAGATTTTTGGGGGTTTTGGAATATTGGCAGTATACTTATTTACCCCTTCAGCATCCCTAATCCAAAAATCTGAAACCCTAAATGCTTCAGTGAGCATTTCCTTTGAGTATCGTGTGGGTATGCAAAATGTTTTGGATTTTGGAGCATTTTGGATTTCTGGTTTTTGGATTAGGGATACTCTACCTATAGTCTGTGGTCTGAATGTACCCCTTTGTTTAACTATTCACCTGTTAAAGGATATCTGGGTTGTTTCCATTTGGGGGCTATTATGAATAAAGCTGCTATAAATATTCATCTACAGGTTTCATGTGAACGTAAGTTTTCATTTCTCTAGTATGCAGTAGCTGAGATGTATTGCAGTTGTATGCTTAGTTTCTTTTAAATTGCCACATTCTTTTCCAGAGTGGCTGTAGCATTTTACATTCCCACTAGCAATGTATGAATGATCCAGTTTTTTTCACATCCTTGCTAACATTTAATACTGTCATCATTTTTTATTTTAGCCATTGTGATAAGTGTGTAGTGGTATCTCATTGTGCTTTTAATTTGCATTTCTTAAATAGTTAATGCTGTTGAAAATCTTTTCGTGTGCCTGTCATCTGTGTATCCTCTTTGGTGAAACGTCTCTTCATGTCTTTTGTCCATTTTCTTTTCCTCTCCTCCCCTCCCCTCACCTCCCCTTCCCTTTCATTTCATTTCATTTCCTTCTTTTTTTTTTTTTAAGACAGCCTTGCTCTGTTGCCCAGGCTGGAGTGCAGTGGTGCTACCTTGGCTCACTGCAGCCTGCTCTTCCTGGGTTCAGGCAATTCTCCTTTGTCAACCTCCTGGGTAGCTGGGATTACAGGCACACACCACCACTCCCGGCTAAGTTTTGTATATTTTGTAGAGACAGGGTTTTGCCATGTTGGCCAGGTGGGTCTCGAACTCCTGAGCTCAAGCGATCCACCCCCTTGGCCCTGCAAAGTGCTGGGATTACAGGCGTGAGCCACCACACTGGTCCTTTTGCCCATTATCTAATGGGATTATTATTATTATTTATTTATTTTTCTTTTCTTTTTTTTTGAGATGGAGTCTCGTTCTGACACCCAAGCTGGAGTGCAATGGCACAATCTGAGCTCACTGCAACCTCTGCCTCCCAGGTTCAAGCAATTCTCCTGCCTCAGCCTCCCAAGTAGCTGGGATTACAGGCATCTGCTATCATGCCCGGCTAATTTTTTCTATTTTTAGTAGAGATGGGGTTTTGCCCTGTTGGCCAGGCTGGTCTCAAACTCCTGACCTCAGGTGATCCATCCGCCTTGGCCTCCCGCAGTGCTGGGATTACGGGCATGAGCCACTGTGCCTGGCCCATTTTGGTTTTTTACTGTTGACTTTTGAGAGTTCCGTATATATTCTATATGCTAGTCCTTTGTTAAATATATGGTCTGCAAATATTTTCTCCCCATTTGTAGCTTTTCTTTCTTTCTTTTTGGAGGCGGGGTATCACTCTGTAACCCATGCTGGAGTGCAGTAGCACAGTCACGGCTCACTGCAGCCTTGACCTCTCCGGGCTTAGGTGATCTCCCACCTCAGCGTCCCAAGTTGCTGGGACTATGGCACGTGCCACCACACCTGGGTCATTTTTGTATTTTTTTGTAGAGATGGGGCTTCGCCATGTTGCCCAGGCTGAGCTTTTCTTCTTATTCCCTTAACAGAGTCATTCACAGAGCACATGTTTTCAATTTTGATGAAATCCACTTTCTAAGGTAGGAGAATCACTTGAGCCCAGGAGTTCAAGACCAGCCTGGGCAACATAGTGAGACCTCATCTCTATAAACAATTTATAAATTAGCTGGGAGTGGTGGCGTGCACCTGTAGTCCCAGCTACTGGGGAGTAGGTTGGAGCAGGGAGATGGGAGGATAGCTTAAGCCCAGGAGATTGAGGCTGCAGTGAGCTGTGATCATGCCACTACACTCCAGCCTGGTCAACAAAGTGAGACCCTATCTCAAAAAAGAAAGAAAGAAATCCAGTGTATCCATTTTTTTTCTTTTATGGTCAAACTGTTAGCGTCTAAGAAATCTTTGGTCCCAGATCCTCTCTCTCTCTCTTTTTTTTTTTTCCCCCAAAAGTTTTTACAGTTTGAAATTTTGTATTTAGGGTCATGATCTATTTTTAGTTAATGTTAATATGTGAGACTTGGGTCAAGGTCCTTTTTTTATTTTTTATTTTTTTGCTTATGCATGTCTATTTACTCCAGCATCATTTGTTGAAAAGGTGATCTTTCTTCTATTTACATTGCTTTCGTACCTTTATCAAAAAGCAGTTGGACATATTTGTGGAGGCTTATTTCATTAATCTATGTACCTATCCCTCCGCCAGTACCACAGAATCGTGATTACTGTAGCTCTCTCTTCTTTTTTTTTTTTTTTTTGAGACAGGGTCTCACTCTGTCACCCAGGCTGAGTGCAGTGGTGCGATCATGATTCACTGCAGCCTTGGCTTCCTGGGTTCAAGCAATCCTCCCGCCTCAGCCTCCTGAGTAGCTGGAACTGCAGGCATGTACCACCACGCTTAGCTAATTTTTTATCTTTTTTGTAGAGATAGGGTCTCACTATGTTGCCCAGGGTGGTCTCGAACTCCTGGACGCAAGTGATCTCCCTGCTTTGGCCTTCCAAAGTGTTGGGATTACAGGTGTGAGCCAAGTCGCACAGCCTGATTACTGTAGCTCTTATAATAAGTCTTGAAATTGGTAAGCTGACTCCACTTTATTCTTCTTTTTCAAAATTGTTTTAGCTATTCTAGTTCCTTTGCCTTTCCATTTAAATTTTAGAATAATCTTAACTAAATCTATAAATAATCTTGCTAGAATTTTAATAAGAATTGTGTTAAAACTATGTATCAATTTGGGGAAAATTGACATCTGTACTGTGTTGGATCTTCCATAAACATGTCTCCATTTGTTTAGTTGTTTGTTGGTTTTTTTGTTTTGTTTTATTTCTTCCAAGGTTTTTTCATTTTGCTTAGGGTTTGCAGTGGTTAAGAATTTGTAAAAATGAGCCGCCAAATTCATTTGAATTTCTCTAGTTCTGTTTTTTCCTCTTTTCTTTTTTTTTTTTTTTTAAATAAGGAGACAGGGTTGCCTGGCACAGTGGCTCACGCCTGTAGTCCCAGCACTTTGGGAGGCTGAGGCAGGCAGATTACAAGGTCAGGAGTCTGAGACCAGCCTGGCCAATATGCCGAAACCCTGTCTCTACTAAAACATACAAAAATTAGCTGGGTGTGGTGGCAGGTGCCTGTAGTCCCAGCTATTCAGCCAAGGCAGGAGAATCGCTTGAACCTGATAGGCGGAGGTTGCAGTGAGCCGAGATCATGCCACTGCATTACAGCTTGGGCAACAGAGCATGACTCCGTCTCAAAAAAAAAAAAAAGAGACAGGGTCTTCCTTTGTCACACAGGGGCTAGAATGCAATGGTGTGGTCACAGCTCACTGTAGCCTTTACCTCCTGGGCTAAAGTGATCCTCTTGCCTTAGCCTCCTGAGTAGCTGGGACACAGGCATGAACCAGCTACTACATGAACGCCCGGCTAATTTTTATTTTTTGTAGAGACAGTCTCGCTATGTTGCTCAGGCTGGTCTTGAACTTCTTAAGGGATCCTTAAGGGATTCTCTGGCTTTGGCCTCCCAAAGTGCTGGGATTGCAGGTGTGAGCCACTGCACCTGGCCTCTCTTCCTCTTGGTAGTGTTACTTATCCCTAGGAATTGGGAGGAAACCTAGCTTTCTAGGACCCACTGAGTAGATCTTTGTGCCCTGAAGAGCACCTTTAAATGTTAGATTCCATTATCTTTGTTCCAGGAATGGTGGTTCCTTCTAAGACCAAAATTGTGTGCCACTTTTCTACTCTTGTATTGACCTGTGGGCAGCCGCACACTCTTCAAATAGTACCCCGAGATGAGTATGATAATCCCACCAACAATTCCATGTCCTTGAGAGATGAGCACAATTACACCTTGTCCATTCATGAGGTAAGCAGCCTCCCTTCTTTATCTGTGTGCTAGAGAGAGCTGGCTGCTTTCTCTGTCATTCTCACACCTTCTAATTCACTTCCATCTCTGTTTCCTTCTCCCTGACTTCTGTGCCGTCTGTATCTTCATCTGACAATACCTGTCTCATTAGTAATTTTGTGATTTAGATTAGATCGTAGATAGGAAAGCTCTTTGTAAAGAGTAAAGTGCCTTGTAAACGGGGAAGATACTGTATGTTAAGTGATGCTCTGTTGTCTTCCTATAGCTCGGCCCTCAAGAAGAAGAGAGTACTGGTGTCTCATTTGAGAAGTCAGTGACATCCAACAGGCAGACTTTCCAGGTGTTCTTGCGACTCACCCTGCATTCTCGAGGCTGCTTCCATGCCTGCATTTCATACCAAAATCAGCCAATCAATAATGGCGAATTTGACATTATTGTCCTAAGTGGTAAGTTGAAAGAAAAGTATGATTTAGTGCTGTTCTTCAGCCACTTCTTTGCCTGTCTGCACTCTTTTGTCTGACCTCACAAACATTTGATATTTGGGCCATATTTGGCTTGTCCTGTGGAGTGAAAGCCTAGTGATAGGTAATTTTTTTCTCCCCTGACTTCTACTCCCTATTATACTTCAGAGGATGAGAAGAACATCGTCGAACGCAATGTGTCCACTTCAGGTGTGAGCATTTACTTTGAGGCTTATCTTTATAATGCTACCAACTGTAGCAGCACTCCATGGCACCTGCCACCCATGCACATGACCTCTTCCCAGCGCCGGCCGTCCACTGCTGTTGACGAGGAAGATGAAGACTCGCCCTCTGAGTGCCACACCCCTGAGAAGGTGAAGAAGCCGAAGAAGGTGTACTGCTATGTGTCACCAAAGGTTGGAACTTCCATTCTTGACATAAAATCCCCCTGCTTGAACCTGTGTGTAATTGGTATTTGGTAGCAGAAAACACAAAGTAACAGTCTGAGAATCAGGGCAAGATTGTTAACTAGTTGTATAGAAAGCTATTTTCAACCGTTAAAAATTTCTTGCTAGCATAAAAATTACTGTTGGCTGCTTGTGCTGTGTCAAAACAATTTGATCTTTTATTCTGTGATTCATGAAACCACAGTAAATGGATGTCACTATCAGGCTACAGGATTGGAGTAAATACATTTTGGCAGAGGAAAGAAGGTGAATTTCCCAAGCCCCTGAGCTAAGAAGCACTTTGTGTTAGTTTCTCATTCAGTCCTCATAAAAATGAGACTCTGTGCAACATCCCATTACATCTCTTTAATCTCATAACCAAAACTGAGTTATAATTCTGTTCTACTTCAGAACACTTTGCTGTGTACCATTCTTCATTTAAAAATCTAGCCTTAATTTGGACTAGGGGTGATGGTAATGAAGGAAATGGGTAAGTGAATAAATGAAACAAGATTGGCTATGAATTGATAATTGTTGAAGCAGCTGATAGTTTCATTATACTGCTTTGTCTTCTTTAGTATGTGTTTGAAATTTTCTTTAAACTTTTTTTTTTGATCAAGAAAACAACTGACCTGCATATTCAGATAAAAGGGTTTTTTTAAGATTAAAAAATTATTGCATCATCTTTTCCTCTTTTGTATGAACTTTTTTGTGTGAGGACCTTCCCTTATACCACCAACATATTCCACTCCAGCCCACCCCATCTTCCTGTCTCCCTTCCCTGACAGATCCTTGGCACCATTCAAATAGGGATAAAGCAGTGTATGTGGGTTGCTGGTGTTTGCTGTCCAGTAACTTGGAGGAAGTCATTCTGAGCAGCATGGCGCTGAGCAGAAGGAGATTTTGATTGTTTCTAGGTGAAATACTCTGTTCTCATGAAGTGAGGACCTGATCCCAGATATTTAGAAAGACTTGAGTATTATAATTATGAAATATCTCTTTGTGAAACTGCATTGTCAGAGTGATTTTTTTTTTTTTGTTTATGTGTTTATTTTATATTTTGAGACAGGGTCTCACTTTGTCACCCATGCTAGAGTGCCATGGTCAAATCTCACTGCACCCTCTGCCTCCCGGGTTCAAGCGATTCTCGTGCCTCAGCCTCCCAAGTACTTGGGATTATAGGCATGAGCTACCGCACCCAGCTAATTTTTTTGTATTTTTAGTAGAGACCGAGTTTTGCCATGTTGGCCAGGCTGGTCTTGAACTCCTGGACTCAAGTGATCTGCCTCCCTCGGCCTCCCAAAGTGCTGGGATTTCAGGTGTGAGCCATTCACACTTGGTCATCAGAGTAATATTTTTAATTTGCCTTTTTAAATAGAGAGTTAATGTATTTATTTGACTTTAGTGCTCACTAAATTATTATTATTTTTGTCCATGGAGAGGAAAGGTTATGAGAAATGTAAATAGGGACTATGATATTTGAATAAGAATACCCAAATAGAGCTTTTTTATCTATCATTCACTTCATTTCCTGTCTCTTGGTCCTCCAGCAATTCTCAGTAAAGGAGTTCTACCTGAAGATCATCCCCTGGCGCCTTTATACCTTCCGAGTGTGTCCAGGAACAAAAGTAAGCTGAACCTTATGTCTGGCCACATCAAGCATGCTTCATCTCTGGACTGTCAACTTTTTATTTTTTCTCAGAAGCACTTTTAATGTTTCTGCAAGATCTCACAGTGTACACAGGATTCATTGCCAAATAAAGCATCATTATCTCCTCACTAAATGGCATGAAGAATATATAAAATCTGGAAGGACACATACCTACAGAAACAGTTATTAGCAGCAACTCAGAATACTTCAACAGTGATCCTTTGCCTTCAAGACTTAATAGAGAAGATGTTTGTAACTCTGGCCCAAGCTTGGTCTCCCAGTGTGCTGAAGCTAATTCCTTTAGAAGCAGCTCTCTCATATATTAAAATACATTGTTTGTTTGTTTTTAACTTTTCTGGGCTTCTAGAATCTAAACTTTTGCCCAAAGGCTAGAATATGCCATTTTATAAAAATAATTTTCATCTGATCAGTTTGGAGTAGTCATTTATTGCTATTTAATGTATCCTTACTATTGCTATTTAATATATCACCCTATTACCATTTATTGCTATTTAATATATCACCCTTCCTATATTTTATGTTGGAAGGTCTGTAGTTTTGCCAGTGGTCCTGACTAAAGGCAGTCTCTGTGACTAAAATAATTTAAAATGTTGAAATGTAAATCACTGAAGGGAAAAATAATGAAATGTATTCCTGGTAGGTCCTCATTTGAAGAAAACAAGCCTAACTTCTTATTATTGGTTGGTACAGAGGGTAGAGCTGTGGAGGATTTTTACTGGGCTTGAGGGTTTTACAGATTAATTTCTTTCTTTTTCTTTACCAGTTTTCATACCTTGGTCCTGACCCTGTCCATAAGCTCCTCACACTGGTGGTGGATGATGGCATTCAACCTCCTGTGGAGCTCAGCTGTAAGGAGAGGAACATTCTGGCTGCCACTTTTATCCGCTCCCTGCATAAGAACATAGGTGAGGTTACACAGGGGTTCTATAGGGAGGGTAGTGAGCCCAGCCACATCCATGAGGGTGGAGAGGCAGGACTGCACAGATGGCTTGTAATGAGGCTCTAATGATGGATCTTGCTGCTCCCCAGGAGGCTCTGAGACCTTTCAGGACAAGGTGAACTTTTTCCAGCGAGAGCTTCGGCAGGTCCACATGAAAAGACCACATTCCAAAGTCACCCTGAAGGTCAGCAGGCATGCCTTATTGGAATCGGTAGGTAAAATTTCATCTCTGTCAGCAGATGCCAAAGTTTTCCAATTGAACATCTATATTCTGCAGGTTACCTTTTTGTTTTGTTTTGTTTTGTTTTTGGAGACAGGGTCTCACTCTGTTGCCCAGGCTGGGTTGCAGTGGTGCGATCATGACTCACTGCAGCCTTGATCTCCCCAGGCTGTGATACTCCCAATTCAGCCTCCCAAGTAGCTGGGACTATAGGTGTGTGTCACCATGCCTGGCTAATTTTTGTATTTTTTTGTAGAGATGGGATTTTGCCATGTTGCTCAGGCTGGTCTCTAACTCCTGGACTCAAGTGATACACCTGCCTCAGCCTCCCAAAGTGTTGGGATTACAGGCATGAGCTACCATGCCTGATCTGGTTATCTTTTTCATGAAACTTAAATTTCTCTTTTTTAAGTATATCTGTAAAAGACAAATATACTAAATTCTGAAACCTACATTTTTCTCTTTACTTATGTCTGTTCTTCTACTTGATCCTACCAAATTTGGGGCAGATTTGTTGGAGGTATGTTATTGAGGGGAGAGGAGTTTACTTACTGGCCTTCAAATCTACTGAATGGGTTCCTGAATAGTCCCATGGAACTCCTATGTAGGGCAGGTGTAAATAGTGATTACAGAAGAAACTTCTTGTTATTGAATCCCTGGAATAGAAGAGCTCTTGTTGAATTAAAAGGAAATGATTTTTGTTGTCACTTTGGTCTGATGGAAAAGGAACACCTGATGTGTGTCTGTCTCCACTGCACAGACACTGGCATAGTTCTTACATTCCCCAGGAATGAGAAGGCTTGGTTCCTGTCCAGAAAGTGTTTGTGATGTTTGGCTCTGGTAGGTGTGACTGGAAACCCCTTTTCTCAGCCATATTCTCCGTGTGGCATGGCTCACTGTCTGAACCTAGCCTTGTGGATAAAGATGTCTAGAGGATAGACCATGCTTTGCTGAAAACCAGGATTCCTTGGTTGTTTTGCTTACAGCTTACTGACTTGAGTCATTTTTTACTTCTTTATGCAAGAATGTTTTCATTACTAAAACAAGGATTGTTTAAAACAAAAGAAAAAGAAAAAAACAACTTCAACTTTCCAACAAAGTGATGATGTAAAGACAAATCAGATTATTTTTAAAAACTTTAAATTTGAAGTTATGTGCATAAATGTCAGGTGGTATCATTAAAGCTTGTTTATGAGTAACATGTCTCCTTCAGGTAGTTGTAGTTAGTCCAACAGACAATGGCAGTGCTCTTGTGTTGTTGTCTCTAACATCCAGAGGATACCAGCCAGTGTTCTGACAATTCCCTTCCTTTCACTGCTTTTCAGTCTCTGAAAGCCACTCGGAATTTCTCCATCTCAGATTGGAGCAAGAACTTTGAGGTTGTTTTCCAGGATGAAGAAGGTCAGTTTTGAAATTTTATATTCATCTTTTTGAACCCTTCTCCCCACTCCCACCTTCTCTTACTCCCTCTCCATAAAAAAAAAAAAAAAAAAAAAACACCCTAGGGTTTTTTTTTGGTTTGTTCCCCCCCACCCCAGGGAAAGAGAACCATGAGTCAAGAGAAAAAGGGTAGTATTTACTGGGCAGGATAGCATGGAGGAGCTTGTGGAACACACACATACAGGGACTTGGAGGGAGGGTTCTAAGAGCCTGAACCTTGGTTACCTTGAGAGAAATGTCCATTTCCTGGGATCTCCAACCTCTGGCGTTTCCATACTAGGGGGCATTTCCTTAGTGATCAGAATACCATTAATCCTACAAAAAGAGGTGGGATTTCAAAAGGACCACAGTTTAGATGAGTTGCAATGGAGAAACACCAGGGTAGTACAATAGAGGGAATGTGGAGAATATAAAATTACTCAATAAACAAAAGTGGTAAGAGGAGGTAGGGCAGAGTCATTTTTTATTTTCATTATGCTTTTCAGCTCTGGACTGGGGAGGGCCTCGCCGGGAATGGTTTGAGCTCATCTGCAAAGCGCTGTTTGATACCACCAATCAGCTCTTCACCCGGTTCAGTGACAACAACCAAGCACTAGTGAGTCGGTGACGGGTGGGTGGAAGATGTGGATTGTGTTATCATGGGTAGACTAACCGGGATTTGAAATTATGAAACTGATCTGGGAACCTGAGAACCTGTGTCCTATTCTTTATTTTGCTGCTTAAAATATGAGCTAATCAGATTGTCTTCCTCCTCTTTGCCTTTATTATTTCATCTGTAAGATAAGCAAAAATGCAGACAGCTGAATATTTGACTAAAAAACATTATAGTACAATGTCTACTCTGCTAGTTATAATAATTAAGCCTCTTTCTCAAAACATATCTGAAGCAAATGATTCCTGTACTAGATCTTTGACTAGACAAAGGTGTCAGTAGAGAAGTACGCTTTGGCTGAAAGAAGTTCTGGTTTAGGGAAAAGGCATCACATCATCTGCTGATTAACCACAAACTTAATATAAGATTCTTAATTAAGTCCACCTTTGCCCTTTATCTTCCAGTCACTTGGAATTACTCAATGGTGGCTACCAAAAAACTAACATTTGGATGGGCTCTGATCCTCAGAGTGAAGTTCTTGTTCCTTTGGCATGGGGTTGGGGAAGAAGGGTCTTTCCAGAACTGGGCTTGAAGAAAAATGGCTTAGGGCCTTTCAGCCTCTTTCTTGAACAGGTGCATCCCAACCCTAATCGCCCCGCTCATCTGCGCCTGAAAATGTATGAGTTTGCCGGACGGCTCGTGGGCAAGTGTCTCTACGAGTCCTCTCTAGGAGGAGCCTACAAGCAGTTGGTTCGAGCTCGCTTCACCCGCTCTTTCCTGGCCCAAATCATAGGACTGCGTATGCATTACAAGGTAACGTCTTGGGTGTGCATTTTCTACTAAGGCCCCTGGCCATTAACCCTGAAATCTCTCCTCCTGGGGTTGTAAATAATAATTTTTAAGGTTGAGGGGATAAGTGGTTTTAAGCAGTTAAAACTTTCCTTTCAGGGCAAGAGTATTCATGTTCTGTTCTGTGTCTTTCCGCCTCCTCAGTACTTTGAAACAGATGACCCAGAATTCTACAAATCTAAAGTTTGTTTTATCCTCAACAATGACATGAGTGAGATGGAGCTGGTCTTTGCAGAAGAGAAATATAATAAATCAGGTCAATTGGATAAGGTGAGAAAGAGGACCAAAGCCTCTGGGTCCCATGTTCTCCAGTTTCCTATAGAGCAGGACTGTCTAAGATGACTTTCTGCAGTGGTGGAAATGTTCCATATTTGTGTTGTCTATTACATTTGAGTGAAGCAAAAGACACATATCTCCCATCTGTCCCACCGAGTCCTATTTCTAATTGAAAAATAACTGAATGATGATGAAGTGTCACTGTGCAAGCATATTTGGAAGAGATGGCAGTGTCTGTGTCAACATTCGCAGTAGTGATGTAGGTGATTTCTATTTTAACACAATGCCTGTATATTTTTAAACTTTTTGGCTGGGCGCAGTGGCTCATGGCCTGTAATTTCAACACTTTGGGAGGCTGAGGCAGGAGGATCGCTTGAGACCAGGAGTTCAAGACCAGCCTGGGCAACTTTGGCAAGACCCTGTCTTTACAAAAACTTTAAAAAATCTAGCTGGGTATGGTGGCATGTGCCTGTGGTCCTAGCTACCGGGGGAGTGTGGAAGGAAGTGGGCGCTGAAGGTGGAACATCGCTTGAGCCCAGGAGGTTAAGGCTACAGTGAGCTATGATTGCACCACTGCACTCCAGCCTGGGTGACACAGCAAAACCGTGTCTCAAAATAATAAAACCAAAACTTTTTATTAGAAAACGATGAGCCAGAGATATTTTTGATGCATGTGCTTCTATTTACATTGTGGTGTTAAACAGCATCAAATGATAATGATGAGGCTAAAGTTGCAGTAAATATAAAGTTAAAAGCAGAATAGGAATGATTGAAAAATTATGACCATTGTTACCACTATACTGATAATCAAATATCCTTCCTGAAAATTATGGGATTCCCAGCTGTCTGCCTTTGTACACATGGGATTAGACCTGACTTCCTGAGCTGGCATGATAAGGCAGCTAGAGTCAATAGGACACTGAATTAGGGTCCTCAGACCCAAGGTATTGCTCATTTTAATTGTGTTTAATATGAATACTAAATAATTTATTTCTTAGGCTCCTGGATAGAAATAAAAAAAAAAAGATCCGGGATTGTACATACCAACAGAAAAAACATTTTAAATTTTTAGATCCATTGAGAATCCCTGCTGTGGAGTAGCGTGCTATTGCTACCATGCTGTTGTCTTAAAAGCTGATCTTATAACTTCATTCACCTGTGGAGACAGCCTTGGTCACGCTACACAAATATTCCTGGATGATGGTTTTAAGCTGTGCTTCAGGGCTCTTTCAAGGTTCCCTTAGTAGTTTATTGGGGGTTACCAATTCTATTTGAGAGTCATACAGTTTGTTCAGTGTTTTCTTTGCAGATAGGAAAATTAGGGCCAAATAATTGCCCCTAAGGTCTGGAGGGGCAATTAACCAAAGGTCTATAGCAAGCTAGCATAAGGGCTGAGATTAGAATCCAGGATCTTCAAGTATCAAACTTGGCTCGTTCTGTTGACTCAGAGATAAAAGAATGTGTGGGAACAATTGTTCCCATCTGGGAATTTCTGAGACATAAAAAGACTCCTTTACTGCTTATCCGACTTTACTCTTAGTTGCTTAGAGAAAAGGTCAGTAGTGGTTTCATTTTGGATCATAGATTAAAACACTGCTAACAAGGAGCCATAATATCTTCTATTGCATCACTACTACTTGACTGAGTCAGAGAAGACCTTACCCAGACACCCATTTCTGAAGTAGAAGCTAGTATACAGCAATAGTGGTAGGAACCCTGAAGCTTAGGAACTAAATTAAACCAAGTGTGTTGGAAAGTTAAATGCACGGCAGAAACTTGTGACTGTTAGTGATGGAGGTCAGTAATTCTGTGTCTGTAAAACATACAGGCAGATGTCATCTTAAAAATTTCCATCCACAGCTTCTTGTCTGTCTTTTGCCGCCTGTTACAGGTTGTAGAACTCATGACAGGTGGAGCTCAAACTCCAGTCACCAATGCGAATAAAATCTTCTATTTAAATTTGCTGGCCCAATATCGGCTGGCCAGTCAAGTGAAAGAGGAGGTGGAACATTTCCTAAAAGGTGAGCTCCTGTATGTTCTTGGCTTTGAAGTTAAAACACCTGTATCCATAGTGTGGTTATGTATGACATTAACTTGTCTACTTTGTTTCAGGCCTGAATGAATTGGTCCCTGAGAACCTTTTGGCTATTTTTGATGAGAATGAGCTTGAGGTAAGTGCTTGCAATTCAGACTCCCATTCTTAACTTGGCATTTTTGTACCTTACAGGAACCAGCTTGGTGTACCTTCTCTTATGAGATGCAGCTGGAAAGCCATTTATGCAAGAGGTGGTTCCACTTTTGTCGCTCCTCCATTCATTGACCCTACTGCGGAAAGAGTAACGAATAAGACAAAGTTCCAGCCCTCAGGGGCTACATTCTAATGAAGTGAAGGAAACAAACCAAAAGATGTGATCATATTTCAAAAGCATTAGACTGCAACAGTATATAGTATATATTTTTATTTATATAGTAAATTCATTCCTATTTCAGATCCTGTAACAACTAAAATGATGGCTCTAAGATGGTAAATACTATTGTATAATTAGCAGAATTGAAGTCCGTATCAGGTGTGGGCAAAGAATAACATGAGTCTGTTGTGGCCTGTTGCTCACAGATGAGACCTCTGTACAAGATGGTGCGATGCAAGTTATTAGTTCTAAATTCCCATAGTTTATGTGAGGAGTGTCTTTCTACAAACTGTTTCTTTAGGGAGGAAGGTTTTCTTTTAAAATGGGGGGAAAAAGTAGTTTTAGGTGGTCTTGCCCGATTCTTTATTAACTGAAGTGGATTTGAGAACAAGAATCAAAATTGTAATTTTCATGTTTTATATCTTCAGATGTGAAATCCAAACAAAATGAACTCTCCACGGCTCAGCCTAAAGTTTCTGATAAACCTGTTACCTGGCACTGTTAGTTTTTGGGCTAAGGAGTAGCTACGGGCAAATTTTGTTTTATTTTGAAGCAAAGCATTTGTAACAATTTGTAGAAGTGAGTAGAAAGGAAGGACGTGGTATCTTACAGTTGTTCCACATCCTGCTCTTAGTTCCTCATCAGCTTAGCAAGTTCTCTTTGAAGGAGCCAAGGCTTCTCAGGCTTAGTTTGGGTTTTTCTTGTCTCTTGGTTAAGATGTATTCTTTATAGCTATTGGATGAGTACTTGCAGTCTGCTAAGTAACATGCTGGATCCTGAACCAAATTAGGACATCAACAAGATGTTTAGGGCTCTGATGTCATTAATGTTCTCATTTTTTGGCATACTTTTAAATTTATCTGATCAAGTAGAGGCAGAGCCGAAGGGAAGGTAGTAAAAGTTCAATCCACAAAAGAATGCATCCTAAGAAAAAGGAAAGGCCATCCAACAAATTCATAAATGGGACTGGGGATTTTGGGGAAACAGCTTGCCTTTTCTCCTTGTTATTCACAGGTTAAGTTTAGACCAGACTCTGAGGAAACACTTAGTTTTTGTTTGTGTGGTTTTGTTGTCCTTTGTTTCAATTAAAAATAATCCATAGCAGCAGTTCTTAATTAGGGTATTCATCAGAAATACCTCGCCTGTAATCCCAGCTACTCAAGGAGAGGAGTACTGCTGAGGCAGGAGAATCTCTTGAACATGCAAGGTGGAGAGGTAGAGGTTGCAGTGAGCCGAGACAGAGTGAGACTCTGTCTCAAAAAAAAAAGAAGAAAGAAATACCTGGGCAATTTTTTTGCTTCCTGCATAAGCTCATAACCTGTTCCAAGAGAGTCAGATTTAGAGGTCCAAGGTGGGGCCACCAACACTTGCACAAATATATATTTTAAAAGCCATGTGATTCTTTTTTTACCCACTGGTTAGCAACTATTGCCCTATTGTATGTAACTGATTTTCCTAAAGCAGCATTCTGGCATTATGATCTCACCTTCAGTCTTTTTCCTAGTAATGTTTTCTTTATTCTACATTTTGCCTGTTAACTTAGGTAATTTTGACCTTATATTGGGTCTTTGTCTCTCTGACTGTCATAGTAACACCTTACCATCTTTTTCCAGCTTCTAATGTGTGGGACTGGAGACATCAGTGTGTCTGACTTCAAAGCTCATGCAGTAGTTGTTGGTGGCTCATGGCATTTCAGAGAAAAGGTAAATGGACCAAACTTCTTCGGTTGGATTTGTGCCATGTTATAAGGAAAAAATTTCAGAAGGAAAAAGTAGAGGAAGCCGGGTGCAGTGGCTCATGCCTGTAATCCCAGCACTTTGGGAGGCTGAGGCAGGCGGATCACAAGGTCAGGAGTTTGAGACTAGCCAGCCAGCATGGTGAAAGCCCAACTCTACTAAAAATACAAAAAAAAAAAAAAAAAAAAATTAGCTGGGCATAGTGGCACATGCCTGTAGTCCCAGCTACTTGGGAGGCTGAGGCAGGAGAATCGCTTGAACCCAGGAGGTGGAGTGAGCTGAGATCACGCCACTGCATTGCAGCCTGGGCGACAGTGCGAGACTCTGTCTCAAAAGAAAAAGAAAAAAGAAAAAAAAGTAGAGGAGTCAAAGCAGTTGACATGTTTTCTGGGGAAAAGAAAATGATATATGGGGAAAGACAGGTGATTGTCCAGGCAGAAGGGAGCCCTGATCCCTAGGGGCTATCATGCTGACTGCCACAGGAGTAGTAAATTAGAGATGGCAAAGAAAGAGAACCAACAGTCAGTGACTACCCTCCTAATGGTGTGACAATGTAAATTCTTGAAGTGCTTGTCAAACTGTTCCTATCCTGTGTCCTCATAGAATGGTAACTGGGGCACAGCCCCACTTCAGTGTATCTTGTTCCTTCCACAGGGTTCTAACCCTAGGCTGTTTACCATGTGTGATCCCAGCCCTGTGCTCTCCCTGCCAGGTCATGAGGTGGTTTTGGACTGTGGTTTCCAGTCTGACCCAGGAGGAGCTGGCTCGGCTTCTTCAGTTCACAACAGGCTCCTCTCAGCTACCACCTGGAGGCTTTGCCGCCCTCTGTCCCTCATTTCAGATTATTGCCGCTCCGACCCATAGCACGCTGCCTACTGCACACACATGGTAGGTATCTGCCCGCCTGATGCATGTCCAGTGTTTGGTGGTATGAGTTAATCACTTCTCCCTTGCCCTTCCAGTTTTAACCAGCTGTGCCTCCCTACATATGACTCCTATGAAGAGGTGCACAGGATGCTGCAGCTGGCCATCAGCGAGGGTTGCGAGGGCTTTGGCATGCTCTGACCGCTCTCCTGTCATCCACTTGGCTCCCATGCTCTCTGGAGCTTCTGGGCACAAGTTACAGACATCATAACCACTGATCCTAACACACATAACCATCAGCCAGAAGATGCCGCATGCTCCCTTGTGTCTGGAGGATTGTGTCACCTACAAGCCTTGTCTTTACCTCACCTGCTCTCTGCCCATATCTACCACAGGCCACTTTGGCATGGTATGTAAGCTGAGCTCTTCATTCTGTCATGAGAAGAGGACCATGCTGCTGTCATTTATTTGGTCCTTTGAAGATCTCAGTAGCTGAGGGAGATGGCACACGGGGCTCAGCCCTGTTGGGAAACTAGTGTGGAGACCCTTAAATCTACACTGCTCCAAAACTCCCTCTGCTGATACTCCTTGGAGACACCCTCTTTGGCCCTCACTACTTGACCAGACTGGTACTTGAGTCCTTCTCATGGGTGGGGTGATTGCCTCTTCTCATCAGGAGCCAGGAGAGAGGGACAGATAGGAGGTGGCCCATAGGAGCAGTCCCTCTGCACAATGGTAGGCATAGGCCATGGCACTGGACTGCCTCTAATGAGGACTGATAAAAAGAATCTCTTTTTGTGGTGTCAGAACTGGAAAAAGCACTTTCCCTTCGGGCATTTCTGGAAACGATTATTAATCCACAAAGAAGAACTCTCTAAGCTTTTTCTTGAATTGTAGCCAGTGAGAAAAGCAGATAGACTGAAGAATATGAAGGATAGCTGAGCTGTAGCCTCCAGAGTGGGGCATGCCTAGGCGTGTGGCTGGCTTGGAGACTACTGATGCTTTTCCCTGAGTTGGTTATTGGCACTGAAGTATGGCCGGCTTGGGCCACTGACTTCCCTATTATGTAGTCTGCTAAAAGCTGGGGATTCTTTAGCGTTCTACTGAAGAAAATTTTGTAGCAAAAGATTAGAACAGTAAGAATAGTATGCCAGCAATCCCTGATTCTCTGTCTGCTTGGTGTTCTCTGGCAGCACTAAGACAAAGGACCAGGGATTAGGAGTTTACGTGCTTATCACAGGTCCTTGGGGTCAGGACACTAGGGACGAACATGGAGGTGATATGTTACACAGTAAACACCTGCCAACCCCTATACTCCCCTTTGCTCCATCAGTTACAAGGAAGGAGAACTAAGGAGGGAGGAAGCTTATTAGGTTCACTGTTGAATGATGATTGAAGAGTACCTGCTGCTGTCTCTTGGAAGATGACAACATCCTTTTTCATTACTATTTGAGAACAATTTCAAGATTCAAAATCTCATTGACTTCCCAAATTTGTGTTTTTAAGAAGGCTTTGCTGCAAGCTACCATTCCCAATGGGGCAGTCAACTCAGAATATTACAAGCCATCCTTATTGCCAAAACCAGCAAGTACACAGAGTCCTGAGACAAGGCAGGACTTTGGCAATGCCTTGGCCTCCTGGAAGCATGTCTGAGCCCTCCTGTTCCCAGGGATCATGAGGAACAAGCCCTCCTGAGCTGCTACAGTTCCTGCCTGACCTCACTCTTTCGCAGTCATCATTTGTCCTTTCTTGGCACATGGGTGCTGACCTCACTCATCCTTGGGGTCCGGGATCCAGCATCAGGGTCTCTGTACCCCAGGATCCTCCATGCCACATGGTCACTGCTCTCCTCAGGGACCAGGACAAGGTGCTGCTGCTTGCCCAAATGTTTTCCCATGGGATATGTACAGGAAGGTTTATCATCACCCTGGGAAACATGATGCTGCCCCCTTGGGCCCAGAAAGGGGTTTCCAGCTGGGGGCACGTGGACTGGTTCTGCTGTTTTTGGCAGTTGCTTTTCTGAATTCTCCCCTCCGGCAGCCTTCCAGAGACTGATCCTGGAGACTGAGTTGATTGTCTTGGCTAGATCTGTCATTTTAAGCTCTAGTCATAGCACTTTTTCAGAGCATCTTAGGCACCATTGCAACCCAACCAGGGCAGCTGCATCCCTGTGGTGGTCCTTAGGCACCAGTCTTTGTTAAACAAAACCCTTTGGTACTGTTGTGGTTTTCTATTCTTCCAGTTTACTCTCTCTGTCCTAACTTTATTCAAAAGTATCTTTGCTCTCTTGGGCCTTTTCTTTTACCTTTCTTTTTCTTTTGTTTTGTTTTGTTTTTTTCTAATCCTGCTTTCATACTAGCCAGTGTGGGGAAAAGGTACAATATGTCAAAGAGATGAGAGTGTGTTATTTGTTGGGCAATTTTCTATTAGTGTTTCTTATTTTGGACAGTTATTTTATTTATGTCCTTGTGACCCAGGTACTTGGGGGGCCAGCTACCCTTCTGGCCTTTAGCGTCTTTGAAGGAGACCAGACATGAGTGAATACCTAGGAGAGTGTCAGCATGTTTCTGGAAAATTGGCAGAGACCAAGCCCCGCTGCAGATTGCTCAGGCCAGGTGAAAGGGCCAGGCAGTTGCAGCTGATGATGTAAATATTTTGTACAGTAAATAAATAAATGTTTAAAAGAACTAAGAAGTGAGTGGCTGCTTTAAATGGAGATTCATGGCTTGACTGGAAGGTGGGGAAGGAAAAGATTTGGAAATGATTTTGCATTTCCCCAGTAATTCCTCCTGAAGTGGTTGGCTTGGGGTAGAGTGTACGCCTGAAGCCCAGGCCTGCCCCACTCTTGCCCTTTCACCCTTCCCTGATTGCTGTCCATGGTGCCAGGCAGGGCCACTGTCTCAGCCATGGGGAGATGAGGACAAGTGTTTATGCTCAGCTTCTGAAGAAGGAACCAGTTAATCAGTCTTTAAACATTAATTCATTGTTGTTTTACTACCTAGAAATTCAATATAGAAAATTTGGAAATAAGAAAAAGAACAAGGGAAATAGGCAAGTTGCTATCCAGAGGCAATCACTGTTAACACTTCGATAAATAGCCTTTTGATTTTCATATTTAAGCACACATTTGTCTCCCAACATCTCCCTAACCCACAAGGGGTTTACAAAGGTAAGCTTGGAAGAGAAGAAAAAAAAACAGACCTCTGATTTGGGACTAGAAGGAAAAGTATTAAGGACCCTGACTTTCTTGGGAAAATAATTATGATGTCTTCCCAATCTGGAAAATTAAAAAAAAAAAATTCCCTTCTGAATTTAAAAACAAAACAGATTCTTGCCTCCACCCCAAACATGCATTCTCCTCTTACCTCACCAAGCTCCTGAGTGATATGAGATGTCTTAAAGGGCCAGGCACAGTGGCTCACATGTATAATCCCAGGCTGCAAGGCAGGAGAGTCACTTGAGCCCAGGAGTTCGAGGCTGCAGTCAGCTATGCCTGTGTCACTGTGCTCTAACCTGGGTGACAGAGCGAGACACTGTCTCTCTCTTTTTTTTGAAAAGATGGGGTTTTGGCATGTTTCCCAGGCTGGTCTTGAACTCCTGGGCTCAAGTGATCCACCCACCTCCAAAGTGCTGGGATTAGCATAAGCCACCGTGCCTGGCTAAGACACTCTCTCTTAAAAGAAAAAAAATCTTAAAATTCAGTCCTTCTAACTGTGTATTTTAAGGTTATGTACAGTCCTGAATCTTATACACTTGCTGTTGTGGCTTTGAATAGGTCACTGTGAACATTGACCATTGAGTGATTTTAGCCCATCAAGTCATTCTTATGACTCCATAAATACTAGCTTCAGCTTCTTGTACACTGTTGCCTCTGAGCCATTGTAGATAGAGCTTTGAAACCTCTCTCCAGCTCCACTTCTCTCAGGACCACAGCAAGGTTCTCCAGCAAGTAGCTTGAACCCTAAGGGCTCCTTCCCTCTACTCTGGCTTCACATAGACCTTCGAGCATAGTAAACCAGTTCCAGATAATGTGAAATAGTAAAAGTATTACAGGGTACTAAAATTCCTTTTTTCTTTTATTTAGAGATGCAATATGTATAAAAAAGGTATTAACATGTGTAAGTTATGAGTAATTATAGGAAATGCACAAATAGCCACCATCCAGGTCAAGAAATAAAACATTGCAGCACTGCACAGCACACTGTCATACCATCCCACTAAAGGTAACTACTCTCCTGACTTATGATCATTATTTACCAGGCCCCTTTTCAAACAGCCTGTCCTCACGTTAATGGTGGGGAGGGGCGGCCAGGTGCAGTGGCTCAAGCCTGTAATACCAGCACTTTGGGAGGCTGAGGTAGGTGGATCACAAGGTCAGGAGATTGAGACCATCCTGGCTAACATGGTGAAACCCCGTCTCTACTAAAAATACAAAAAAATTAGTTGGTCATGGTGGCGGGCGCCTGTAGTCCCAGCTACTCGAGAGGCTGAGGCGGGAGAATGGCATGAACCTGGGAGGCGGAACTTGCCATGAGCCAAGATCGTGCCACTGCACTCCAGCCTGGGCAACAGAGCGAGACTCCATCTCAAAAAAAAAAGGGTAGGGGGAGGGGCAAAAACAGCCCACGTGTGTCATGATAAGAAGCTAACTAACGTCCATTTCTCCATGGTAATTTCTAGACCTCATAATTGGTTTGAAAAGTCTTCTGAGACCATCATTGCCCTGTGAGAATCTAGTCTGGATTCCTGATGCTGAATCTGATTAATTATTCCAAGACTATAAGGTCTCTTATTTCTGTAAAGATTTTGCCTCCAGATACTCCAAATTGGATACTCCTTTGCTTTTATACCCTCAGCAGGTTTTGTAGGCTGGGCAGCAGGAAATTGTTGAGTATCGTATATGTGTAGTAGTATTAAAAATGACTCAGCACTAACGTGTCTCAAAAATTGTGGAATAGGCCAGTATTTCTGACTCAGAATACTGACTCTGCACACCACCTAACAGAAAGCTATCCCAAAGTTATTGGTGAGCTTAGTTTTTTGTGTTTTTGTTTTTTAGCTTTTATTTGGAGTACTAGAGGATGGATTTAGAGATCTGCAGGTCATGTTGACCTTGGTTTGTATCCAATAGAGTGGTGCTGCCTAGAGTTCAGATATACCTTGTTATAAATATCCCTTTTTTCCCCTCCCAAATTAAATTCAATTTGCTTTAATTTTGCTTATATAAGGACATTTTTGTGATAGCCACAGCAGGGACCTGGTTCTCTGGAGTGAATTCAGGTGTGGTCTCTACAAGATGGGCAGTTAATTCTTGGAAGGAGATGTGGAGAACACAGTCTCTTTCCAGAAGTCAAGGAATGATACCTGTAGGTTTTTCAATATGGTATCGGAGGTGGCTTTAGCAAAGTTGTTCAGGCTATCGATATAGTCCTGGCTTGTCAATACTAGCCAGCAGTAGCAGCTTCTTAAACATGGGATAGTGACAATGTTGGTACCTCTAGGGACAGGGATCAGACACACCAGCACAGAATCATAGCATCCAGTCACCTTGCAAGAACAGAGTGGGACTCCCCATCTAGTTCCCCTTGTAGCCTTCCTTCAGGGAGATGATGAATAGTTTATCCAGATGAGGCCTGTGTTGCTATTTCCCTGGAATACCCAATAATAAGCAGGCCACCATGGCTTTTGTAGTCTGTGATGGCTGTGAATGCCTGAGACCAGGTTCATCTGGCAAACAAGGCAAATTTCCAAGTGAGGTTTTAGGAGTTCTCTCTTAGGTATGACTCTAGGAAGAAGTCAGCCTTGGACTACATAAGGAGGTAGGAGAGGAGGCTTCTTTGTAAACCTCATTATGTCCTCTACCAGGTGACCATCCTGTTGACAGGAATTTACTTGTAGCCTGTGTTTCTGACTCTAGGGGCCCTGGGCCTCCAGCACTCCTTGCAGGATAGGCATCTCATTTCACTGAGTGTTTTCTCAAAGAGGATACCCTGGACACATTTGCATCACGTGTGCAACATGGGACCCTCAAAGGATAGAAAACCATGAACTGATGGGCTTGATTTTTTTTTTTTTTTTTTTTTTGAGACAGAGTCTCACTTTGTCACCTAGGCTGGAGTGCAGTGGCGTGATCTCAGCTCACTGCAACCTTCACCTCCCAGGTTCATGCTATTCTCCTGCCTCAGCGTCCCGAGTAACAGGTGTGTGCCACCATGTCTGGCTAATTTTTGTATTTTTAGTAGAGACGGGGTCTCACCATGTTGACTAGGCTGGTCTTGAACTCCTGACCTCAGGTATTCCGCCTACGTCAGCCTCCCAAAGTGCTGGGATTATAAGCATGAGCCGCTGGGCTCAGCCAGATGTTCATATTTTTAACTCCCGTGGTTCAACTTTGGGCAAGACAACCTCCTTTCAGTATCAGTTGCCTGACCTGCAAAATGATGCTATTAACCAATTAAGAAAATTGACTAATAACATGGAGTTCTTGGGGAAAAAAATTTTTCCTATGTATAGCATATGTGTTACCATACTGACTATGACTTAGGGCCCTGGTAATTTCTGTAGCAGGAGGCTATATGGGTCTGGGGGCAGTTGAGAGTGCTAGAGTAGATGACTGGTGTGGAAATTCCCAGGGGGCAGTGACTCTGTTTTTCACCTTGCCATGTCCAGGCGGGCCAGAGAGAATGAGTACTGAAGACACCTAGCCCAAACATTCATGAAGAAGACCCCAAGTCAGAAGAGGCTTCTTCCTCCTTTGCATGATCCTGTAAGGATGGAAGAGGTATTTGAGGGAGCTGTATCTCAAGCCTATGTCATGTGGTAGGAACCTTGACTTCCTTTAATTCACCTGATTACTCAATCATGATAATAGCTACCATTTTTTTTTAGCTCTTCCCATATGCTAGGAGCTCTAGTATTTTTTGTCTCATTCACAACAACCCTGCAAGGTATGTCTTGTTTTCTCTATTTTACACAAGACACAGTTGAGGCACACAGAGGATAAGTAATTGCCAAGGTTTCTTAGCTGGCAAGTGATAGAGCTGTATTTGAACATGGGTCTGTTTTGTGTCAAAGCCCAAACTCCACACTTCTGGTTTGTCTCTAGCAGATTAGTTTAGACTAAGAAACAGCCCAGGCACTGGGCCACTGTGCTCGCTGACTCTGCCTCGTTCACTTGGTGATGCTGTGTGTGACAGATTAACACTTTATACCTTGGCTTACCTATCAGTCACTTGGGGATTTGGGATTCATGGGAAAAGGTCCTACTCATGCAGGATAGAGAGATTTTAAGAGATACAGCTATTAATAATGGCTTTAGAATCTTTTGCATGTAGAAAGTTCCTTAGACTACCAACTAATGAGCGAAGTGACTTCCAAGTTTAAGTGAATTCTATATAAAGAATACAAGACACCCTTGAGGACGTAACTGAGGAAAAAGGCCCTGAAATTTTAATATCCCTGCTTTGGTGGAAAATCAATAGGTATCAAATGAAAGAATGAGGTCAGATATGTTACACAATACCCTGATGTTTATCTCTGGTAATTAAGTCTGCAGAAAAAGACTTATTTGAATAAATCTTTTGTCTCTAAACTCTGCTTATATGAAATAGCACCATTTGGCAAAGGCCAAATTCTTGGTGGGTATCTCACTGAGGAAGCAAACATTTTCAAGAATGCCAGAGTTAAAGGGAGATTACACACACCCTAAACAAGACTGAAGATACTGTGAAATTATTCTCTTGAAACTAGAAGCATAGTATCTTCTCCAGGGTGAGGGGTTTCTGTACCTCTCTTGAGTGAAGTCGCTCTTTCTGCAGACCCCCACTTCACCTGCATTATGGATTTGCACATAAAGGAATTTTTCTGAATCTTCCCGTCTTCTACAGACCAACAATGTTCCCTCTCTCCTCAGAACTCCCACTTGAAGGAGTTGCCAAGACATTCCTCTGTTTGCCCATTAGCAGAGTCAGGGATATCAGAGTATTTGCAAGCCAGCTAGAGAGCCTTTGATGGCTTTTATGTTATGTTGAAAACAAAATGTTGTGTTATTGTGCAAGAGGAAGATTATGTGTGTGTCATCGTTTTGTGCTTGGTCTCCTACGTCCAATCCTGCTCTAAGTTGTCATTTCGTTTCCTAACCTTCTCCTCTCCCCAGTCGGGTATTTCTGTTCCATCCCTGAGTTTGTAGCCTCCCTTTTTTTTTCTTGAGTTCTGTGCAGCTCTGCATTTCAGCAGACATCTCCTATGCATCAGGCACTGTGCGGGGAGCTAGGGACACACAAGATAGAATGTGATCCTGGCCTCTGAGCAGCTTACAATCTTGGGAGACAGACATAAACAATCTATTTTCCTTAGAGTTTCCTTCTCATGAAGCTTGGGCACCCAAACCCATCACCACTGCCCCCACCCCCACCCAATAGTTTCTCCTGTTTGCTTGGTGGGGAGCATTTCTTTTTATATATTTGGAGACTTTCTCTAATACGGAGTTGCTGTTGCTACAAGTGAAATTAGTCTAGTTTCCCACAGAAAGAGAGGGAAGTTACTCTCCCTGTTGATTTTCAGAGAAGAAAGAACCCTTGTAAAGATAGATTCCAAACCAAGAGACCCAAGGAGCAAGCCCATTATTGTGCCATAAATAGGCCGTCACCTGGGCAGGTCCTGGGACAGGCTGAGAAAGGGGACTTGGTGATCTAAGGGCCCACTCTTCCTTTAATCTGCTCTCCCAGACAAAGCAGACCTGAAGTGTTGACTTTGGCAATGGGCGACTGGCCAGTAGCCTACAGCTCAGTGAATGAAATTAGAATCTTGAGTGGATGGGGAGTGGGAGGTATCTCCAACACTAATGGCAATCAAAGGGTTTGTGCTATGGTTATAATCAGTATGGCAGAGGAAAGTCAAGGGAATACCATTTCCAGTAAACTCAGAGGTGTGAAAAGGCAAATCAATTTTATGAACAGCCATGAAGTTGGTTGGTTGTGACCACTATGGGTGGAGACACTGAGCTTCAGTGGAATTTCCCTTAATATTAAACCAGGAAACTACAGTCCCTGGTTATCTCTCTGTCATATACAGCAGCTGACATCTATTCCTCCCTGGGGATTGGGCAGATCTTAAAGTTGATCGCCTAAGCTTCTGACTGGGATCACAGCTGGATAGGGGTTGGGTCAGGCCATTGCCTTTAGAAAACCAGTTCTTTAGGCTCTCTTTCCTATGGGATTTCTCTGAAACCTTGTTCATGATGATGCCAACTTGTGTCTCCTTGAAAAATCACAATGGAATTAATTAATCAATGGAATTAAACTTGGGTGTTCTATAGGTCTAGCATTTTATGTCACAGTCAGGGTAGACAAACATGCTGTTGGGTCCTGGCAGGCTTGTGTGCAGCTCTGGAGATGTTCCAAAGTGGGTGCAGTCGACAGCCACCCATCTGCATACTCCACAGTGCTCTGATTTAACAATTCTGACCCATTATCCCTCTAACCCTTGAAAACTCTGTCGTCTTGGCATCCAAGCCATGTCTTCCAGTAGACTCTCACACCCAGAATCAGCAAAACCTCTTTTGTCAGACCATATCTTGAGTTTAGGCTTCAAAAAAATGGCATTGTGGGTTAGCTTTGCGGGGCGGGGTAACTAAAACTCCAGTCCTGACTTTTGGGGGTATGCCTGGTCTTGGGGGCTTGGCATGGTGGGAAGAAGGGGCCAAGATAGTGGTTGGCACGAGGATATGGAGAACTTTGGAAGCAGAGCCAGAGACTCTGAGGATTGAGGCCCAGGGAAGTTTGGCATGAGTAACAGCTGGGTATTTAACCAGGAACAGTCACTCTATTTTTCTGAGCCTTGGCAGTAGGTCAGAGCAACAAGCAGCTCTAACAGGGTCTACATCCTTCCTATTGTCTCCACCCCAACCTTACTCATTGTCCCAAACATCTGCTTCCAATTCGGGCCCTTGCCTTCTTGTCTGATTCCTGTACAAACCACAGGTGGCACGGGTGAGGGGCAGGTCTGCAGGTGTGGCCTGGGGAAGAAGAGGAAGGCTCTGAAAGAAGCTGCTTACAGGTTTGGTTTCAGGTCCTGATGAAGGAGTAAGGATTTGACCTATTAAAAAATTTTATATTTGTGTGTGTGTGTGTGTGTGTGTGTGTATGTACAAAATGTAAACAGTAAGTTGTGTGTGTGTGTGTGTGTGTGTGTGTGTACAAAATGTAAACAGTAAGTTGTTTCACTTCCTGGGTAAAAGTAACAATCTGAGGGAGGGAATTGGGACCAGCTGGAGGAGAAGCCTCTGGGCCATCACATGGCCTGCTTTTCAAAGGCAGCACAGAGTCACTCCAGAGGGAGCAAGCCGAAGTGATCAGTGCCCACAAGGAGCAGCCGGAGGTGCTAATGAGGTATTAACACCGCTTCTCCAGCTAGCAGCTGTGGATCCTCTGAACAGACCAGTGAGTCAGAGCAGCAAAAGCAGCCTGGAACTGGAGGCGGCCAGGAGAGGAGCAGCAAGGCGGTTCCCACAGTTAGCCATAGCACCCTCAGCAGGCCCACTAGGTGGAATTGAGAAGCCTCTCCAGTGTTTGCCCTAAAATCTCAATCCATTTTAAGTGACAGAAAACATCCCAGAGGAAAATACTGGGGCCTAAGGGAGTAATCTCAGAACTCTTGTAATGATAATAATAATAATAATAGCAGCCAACATCTAATGCATGCTTACTCTGTGCCAGGCCCTGTTCTAAGCACTTGGTCTGTGTTAATTCATTTAATATTCACATCATTCTATAAGCTAAAGACAATCACTATTCCCATTTTACAGATAAGGAAACCAAAGCACGGAGAAGTAAGTCGCCCAGGATTACATGTCCAGTGGATGAATATAGGTGTCAAATTGGCTCTGACACGTTTTCTCACACAAGCTCAAAGGAAGTGGTGTTAGGGTCTGGACAGACAAGTCCAGAGAACACTGGTAAGAGAGTTGCTAGTGTTCTGTTCATCCTCCAACCCAGGGAGACATTGTGTGGGTCTGTGACTTCTGGGACTTTTTTTCCAGTCCTACCGCCTGGTGCCTCCTGAGGTTTCTGTTGCCCAATCAGGATACGGGGTCATTTTCCACCTCCCTCTCCAGGCACTCTCCATCCCTCAATCCAAATAAGCTGGGGGAGATGCCTCAGGGAGTTGGCCAGGCTCCAGGCCCCTGATGGGAAGTGAAAGAAGACACTTACTAAAGGGTAAGATCTGGCCAAGACCTGTGGGCTACCAGGAGTCCCATCAAACTTCAAAGCTGAGTGCTGAGACAGAGCCCATCATTTGACTGGTAACCCGGGAGCTGGTTGGACAGACCAGCTCACCATGGCGGGCCTCTGTCTTGCAGAGAAGCAACCATGTGGATAGTGACAGGCCACAGGCCTCTTCCAGCTGTTGCTTCCAGGGCTGAGCCAGAGGCCACTTTCTGTGGGCACAGCCCATTTTTACTAAGATGAAAGGTTCTAGGAGGCTAACCTGACTGGGCCAGAGGCCCAAGGACAGCAGCTGTGAAGCACCACCAGCTCTTGGTGAACGTGGTCTGAACCATCTCAGCTCGTGCTTGCCTTTGTTCCTTTACTTGTTCTGTGCACTCTGCAAGGAATGAGGTCCATCCCATCCTTCCTCCCTGCTACCTCCCCATCCTTCAAACCTGGCTCATGCCAGAGGATGTGAGGATTAAATAAGAGAACTCATGAAAAGTGCCAGTACTGTGTCTGACACACATTAAGTGTAAAAAAAGATTCGTAGTTAGCAATAGTAAACCACTATCCACAGTTGTCTTTGGTTATGTGGTGGATTTGAATTTGGAAGATCTGGGTCCAAATTTCTGACTTGCCACTGGCTAGGTGTATACTCTGCATAAACTGCTTAGTCGCTCTTAACTTTAACTGGGAAATAGTGATTCTAACAACGTACAAAAGCGTACCCCACAGAGGGCATGTAAAGCTCAAATGAGACAATGGATGTGAATACTGTTTTGTAAATCACAAAACATCCTCTCAATTCTGACATTGCCTCTCCCACGTCCACTGGTACTGACCTTGGCCTGACCTGGGTATAGCTAAATTCCTTTGCTCTTCCATTCAGCAAAGACAAACCAAGAATTTTTTCAGAAGAAACTTTGGTTTAAAAAAAGGGCTAAACTAAAGGAAAATGCAAAAGAAGAGGAGCGATTGGGCTTTCGAAATACTGATGTCTCCTGCTATTAAGTCCAACCTCAGGGGCCAAACTCACTGTCAGTTATGGTCACAGTTACCATTTGCTCTCCCTCCTCAGTCTTGCCAGGGTCTTCCTGACATGGATTCAGGGTTGAGGGGCACCAAAGAAATGAAGAGCCCAGAACAATTCTGAGCCACCCTCCTCCCTTACACACACACCCAGGATTTGGCTAAAACTTACAGACCTTAAAATATTGTGTGCCAAGTCTCACAGCAAGTCCAGCTACAAAAGGCCAGTTTCCTGAGAAGCTAATGAGGCTTACACTGGGGGTCCTTCACCTACATGAGTTCCTTCAAAGATCATATTTCTTTTTCAAAGTCATAGTATTTGCTAAGGTAAAATAATAATAACTATAGGTAGGTGTGATGGTATGCACCTATAGTCTCAGCACTTGGGAGGCTGAGGCAGGTGGATCAATTGAGCCCAGGAGTTTGAGGCAGTAGTGCACTATGATCACACCTGTGAATAGCTACCATACTCCAGCCAGGGCAACATAGCAAGACCCTGTCTCCTCCCAAAAAAATTTAACTGTAGTCGGTCTCCACCCTGATTTATTCTCTGTCACACCTCCCTTCGTGTCAGGCTGTGGTGAGGTGGCTGTGGCATTTGGGAGTATGACTGAAGGAATTTGAGTTGGGAATATATTCAGTTGGGCCTTCTGTAATATATTCATTTGGTTATGTTGGGAAAACACTCCGTTGGGTTGTCTGTAATATGTCTATGTCATGTAATAAATTTATTGCTGGCTGTCCTGATTATAAATGGCGTGCAGAAATAATTCCACCACACACTGTGCTGATTCACCTGACACGGTGGCAGGTACAGGATCAGCAGCTGTCACATCGGGACCAGAAGTATGAAGACAGGAGAGGAAAAACAAGAGTTGAAATATATAGAGCCAGGTGGGGCGTGGTGGCTCACGCCTGCAATCCCAGCACTTTGGGAGGCTGAGGTGGGCAGATCTCTGGAGCCCAGGAGTTCGAGACCAGACTGGGCAACATTGTGAAACCCTGTCTTTACTAAAAATACAAAAATTAGACAGGTGTGGTGGCAGGCACCTGTAATCCCAGCTACTTATGAGGCTGAGGTGGGAGGATCACCTGAGCTTGGGAGGTCAAGGCTGCTGTGAGCCATGCTTGTGCCACTACACTCCAGCCTGGGTGACAGAGTGAGGCCCTGTCTCAAAAAAAAAAAAAAAAAAGTATGGAGCCAGAAGCTAGTCTGTGAAAAAGTCTCTCAGTCCTCAGGTGCTCAAAGCCTACTGAGGTCTTCTGTTGCCTAAAGCTTACATAATTTTGGGATCCCTTAAAAAAAAAAAAAAAGAATACAAAATTAGGTATGAAGGAAAATTTTATTTGAAATAAGAAAAAAATCACAACAAATCCTAAAACTTAAAAAGCTGGCAAATACCACAAACATCATAAAGTCTAGACAAATAATCCAGACCTGCATCTTGGATGTTCCCTGTTGGCTGCCTGTGTGTCTGCCTCACCAGTCCACCATTTCATGGGAAGAGAGACGCTAAAGAATCAGTTTCAGAATGACCACTGGGGTTTCCAGGAATAGAGAAGGATAACAATAATGAAATATGAATTTTATGCCCTTATTTTGGCCTCCCCGTGCAGGTTCTTGGAGGGAGGACACAGTCCCGAAGGCAGCAGCTCAGACAGTTTCCTGAGTTGAGAGCCGAGAACTACATGCCAGGAGCCATCCAGGGTTCCCATGGTGCTGGCCTTTGCCGTGTTCAAATACAAGGAACACAGATTTCCTGAGTTAGAAGGCTATCTTGTTGTGACTAATTCCTTAGAAACTTGGGAGGACTTGCCTTGGCCCGAGGGCAGCTCTGCGGGAAGACAGGGTCACACAGCTTAGGGGACACCTCCTAATGTTTAGCATTTCCCAGTGTCTTAAGATGTTTTCCCCAAAAGCAGACCCAGCAAACAAGGATTTGTGTGAAAGTGGTGATTTGTTCCCAAATCTTCCCAGGAGTAGGGGAAGGGGGCTGGAAAGAGGAGGCCAAGCAAGGATATAATGTCAAGCAAAAGGCTATGAAGGGTAAGTGGCTCAGTCTGCAGGAGCTCTGGAGATGGAGGAGATATTTCTATCTCCACACTCAGAGTTACTGGTCACGGGCCGCCTGTAGGGGCTCAGGGATGAAACCTCCCAGGCACTGGCCTGCCCTCCATACAGGTGGCCAGAGCAGGTTCTAACGGCCTGAGGGCAGCCCGCTGACAAACAGAGACAGGTGTGGGCTGTTGGGAGTGAACCATGGTTCACGGGGATCGTGAGGACATGGGGGCAGAGTGCTGACTGCGTCTGCTATCCTCCTGCCCTGTCTGCTGCTAACTGTTTTGGTTGTATGGTCCTCATTAGTGGCTTGTTATGACTAGGAGTTATCCTGTATTAATTATCTCATTGAATCCTCAAAGTAGCGCTGTTAGCACCCCCATTTTATGGGTGAAGAAACTGAAGCCCAGAGGCAGATGCTTTGACCTGCCTGAGATCTCCCTCAGTTGCAAGCTGCTCTCTTCGGTCTTCTTGAACGTTATTCCAGGTCCCAGCACCCTGTTTGTTTCTTGCACGAGCAGAGGCTCCCTGTCTGGTTTGTTCGGCATTCATACCCACTGCCTAACACAGCATCAGGCACGTACAAAAAAGATGCGCAATGCATAAAGAAACCTAGAACCAAGATCTTAGCTTCCACACTAAATGCCAAGCCCTCTGGGACCATGCCTTACGGTATGGTGCCACAGTCATACCCCCTCAGTGCCACCCAGTGCTGGGGACCACAAGGTGCCTGTGGATCCTGGAATGAGTGCCTTCTGGGAAGAGAAAACAGTCCCTGAGCAGAGACTCGAGAGTGCCAGGGAGATGGGTCCCAGCTGCATTCCGACAGCAGCCTCCTTCACATCTGCAGGAGCATTTGTGAAATTGTCCTCTAAATGATTCCAGTCTCCTGGGAATGGCAACATTCTATTTTTGGATGGGTTTTGGTGTGTCCCTCAAGTCCCCCCCAAAAGTTGTGTAGCATTCACAGCCTGTGTACAAGTTTAGAATTAATTTGTGAGATTGCTAGTGGCCTCTGGAATGTGCCACAAATGGTCCTGAAATCCTGCCTGAGAGCTCAGAGAGCTGTGGATAGACCCAAAAAGGAAAATAAGACAACTGGATATAGAGCCCGTATCAATTGGATAAAGTATTTAGACTGTATACAAGCCAAAGAAAAAGCACATTTGCCTTTGGAGGCTGTCTGGGGCCCTGCAGGGGTTGAAAGGGAAGGGCTGCTCCTAGCTCTCTGGAGAGCAGTGGAGGATACAAAACATGCTCCGTTCTGTCCTGCCTAGCCTTCACCTGGGCCTGTGTCCTTGCGGGTAATTGTGACCATGGCACCCAGCTGTGCTGCCTCTTCCTGGTGCCTCTTTCCTGGTGCTGGAGAGGGCTGGGTCCAGGCCGGGAAGGAGAGAAAGTCACACTGAATGAAACCTAAAGCTGGGTAGAGGCTGGGGCAGAGCTGCTCTTGCAGGCTTGGGAGCTCCAGGCTGTTTGCCACCTGCCCTCCCCAACTCAGACTAAATATCCAGTCCTGCGGGTAAGTGAGAAATTCTTGGCCTCATCCTGCCCAGGCCTCTCTGGCTTGAAATCGCCTTCCTTCATGGAACTGGGGCTGCCGTCTGCCCTTGGACTGTTCTTCCTGTTCTTCACCCCAGGGGTTCAAGCTGATTGGCAGACTTATCCAAGCATGAAGGGTAGGGGCACTGGCCTTGGGCAGCAGCCAGGAAGAGGGAGGGAGGGAGAGACACAGACCAAGGACAGACATGGAGTCAGAGAACGCCTGAGAGCAAGAGCCAGTAAGACAGGCAGTGATATGAAGACAGAGGGAGAGGGAGGCAGGGAGAAGAGGCATATCCTCCAAGAATGCAAGAGAAGGAGTGCTTCATTGCCTAGAGGGAGGGGAAGAAGGAGAAGGCGACAGCTGAGCAGACTGGGCTCTTAGCTGGGGCTCCCACAGTGTCTGAGCTGCCTTGCCCATCCGCATTTTTCAGTGGAAGGCATGTGTTCTCCAAGGTGGGCCTTAGGCACTGGAGCAGGGGCTTTCAACATCCCCACATCTGCTTCCCATCTGCATCCCCACTCATGGCGGATTTACATCCCAAGACTTTCTCGCCAGAGCCACAATCCATTCAAAACAAACCGTGGTTTTTCATTTGTAGCTGCAAATCCATGGAGTCATCTGCAGCTTTCTTGGGTTGCCTGAGGCCCCACAAGGCTCCCGGCAGTGCCAGTGTGGAATCAGGATGGAGAGTCAATGGCAGAGGAAGGAGAAGAGAGTCTGGAGGGGAAGAAAGGAGGCCCCCTGGATCTGACCTCCAGAGAACTTGAGTCCTTGCTGAAGGGCTTTGGGAGGCATCCCAAGTCCACTGGATCTCCCAGGCCCTTCCCCCGAGGCTGCACCTGGCGTGCTGTCAGCATGGCCAATTTGTCCTTCCTGGATCTGGGAAGTGGGGTGCTGAGGCAGCACTTCCACAGCCGGCCACATCATTGCAATATGTGCAATGGCCTTGAAAATGGCATTTGTATGGTTTTTAAAAAATTTTTTATTTTTAGGCCGGGCGCGGTGGCTCAAGCCTGTAATCCCAGCACTTTGGGAGGCCGAGATGGGCGGATCACGAGGTCAGGAGATCGAGACCATCCTGGCGAACACGGTGAAACCCCGTCTCTACTAAAAAGTACAAAAAAACTAGCCGGGCAAGGTGGCGGGCGCCTGTAGTCCCAGCTACCCTGGAGACTGAGTCAGGAGAATGGCGTAAACCCGGGAGGCGGAGCTTGCAGTGAGCTGAGATCCAGCCACTGCACTCCAGCCTGGGCGACAGAGTGAGACTCCGTCTCAAAAAAAAAAAAAAAAAAAAAAAAAAAAAAAAAAAAAATTATTTTTATGGTTTTTTTTTAGATTGAGTCTCGCTCTGTCACCCAGGCTGGAGTGCAGCGGCATGATCTTGGCTCACTGCAACCTCCACCTCCTGGGTTCAAGTAATTCTTCTGCCTCAGCCGGGATTACAGGCACATGCCACCATAATCGGGTAATTTTTTATATTTTTGGTAGAGATGGGGTTCTACCACGTTGGCCAAGCTGGTCTCAAACTCCTGACCTCAAGTGAGCCACCCCCCTCACCTCCCAAAGTGCTAGGATTACAGGTGTAAGCCACTGCACCCGGCTATGTGTTTTTAAAAAAAGTTTTAAAAAGCTAGTAAATGGGTTTGATAAAACAACCCAGGCCCAAACTCCAGTTTTTTATGTAAACACAAGGCTGAGAGACTTGACGACATCTGTCTCCCTCCTGCCATTCTGCCGTGGTGGCTGCCCCATCCTCCCTTCCCTGGGCTCAGGATCTATCCCCTCCAGGGATTTTTTGACCCTTCTGCCACTCCATCCTAGGCCTATTACTACCTCTCCTCGTTAGTCTATTCATTTATTTATTCATTCACTTACTCTTTTCACCACCCATTCAATAATTCATTTATTCAACCACTCATTTCTTCATTCAGTGTTTATTGAGCACTGTGCTAGGCTTACGGCACATAAGAGGCAAATCTTCTAGTGAATGAAAGATAGCTTGAGGGGAGGGAACAGCACAAGCAATGTCGTGAGTCAGTGTATAATTAAGGGGCTTACACAGTACATTCCCTAGGATTTAGGAAAAGGGAAATGGAAATCTTCCCAAAGGAAGTGGGAGTTTGGTTTCTCCCCGTCTGCTCTGAGGACATGGCTCTCTAACAGAACACAGAGGTGGGAGAACTCGAACATCCTTGAGTCTGCCCTGAAGCCGCTCAGGCCTAGAGTTACAGGAAGGCATGAGAGGCAGGAGATTAGGTAATAAAAAGGGGACCTTCCGAGATGTGAACTTTGGTGGGACTCCTGAGGTTGGGGATAGCATTCTGCTGGCCATCTGAAACCACACATGAGCCCCTCAGGCCTCTGGAGACGAGGAGGCCAGACCACAAGAGGCAAAACTGAGAGCTGGGGATTCATCCAGACTTGCCTGGAAAGAAGAGGCTTGGGCAGAAGACTATGGGAGGGAAGCCAGGTGAGCAGAAGGGAGAGGCTCCAGCTCTGTGGAGGATGGGGCAGGAATCTCCTTGAGAGGAAGTAAGGAGGTGGCTGAGATGGGCAGTGGGGTGGTGGTGGTGTGTGTGTTAGGGCAAGGCAGGAAACAGAAGTGCTAGAGCGAGACCAGGGGCTCAGGACACAGGCACAGTGGGGGACTCAGGACAGGCTCCTGCTTCCTGCTCAGGTATCAGCTTTCTGAGGGATTGAAGTAAGCTCAGAACTCTCTCAGTAACAAGTAGTAGAAGGGAATTGACTGTCTCATGTAACTGAGAAGTCAAGCCTGGGATGAACTTCAGGCCCATTCTTGATTCAGGGGCTTGTACAACCCATCAGGACTTTCCCCTCCACTCCTGGCTCTGCCTTCAGGGGTGTTGGCTTTATTCTCAAGCCACATGCCCCAGTTCCCTGCAGCTCTTAGCTCACTGGTTTTTACCGTGAAGAGCCTCAGCTGCAAAATTCTTTCTGGTGCTGATTAGGTCATGTGTCCTTGCCTGACCAATCACTATGGCTAGGGCAATACAGTTATTTGATTGACCAACGCATGAATCACATGATACCAGGGTATGGTTCTACAGAGGAAAATGGATACTTATACCAAGAGAAGGTGAATGGTTTTGCTAGATGACAAAAATGCAGCTGTTCCCATCCCCTCTACTATCTTAAAAAGTAGTCTAGTCTGTGGCTGGGCGCGGTGGCTCACGCCTGTAATCCCAGCACTTTGGGAGGCCGAGGCGGGTGGATCATGAGGTCAGGAGATTGAGACCATCCTGGGTAACATGGTGAAACCCCATCTCTATTAAAAATACAAAAAATATTAGCTGGGCAAGGTGGCAGGCGCCTGTAGTCCCAGCTACTTGGGAGGCTGAGGCAGGAGAATGGTGTGAACCTGGGAGGCGTTGCTTGCAGTGAGCCGAGATGGTGCCATTGCACTTCAGCCTGGGCAACAGAGTGAGATTCCGTCTCAAAAAAAAAAAAAAAAATAGTGCAGTCTGTTATATGGTTAAATTATTTTTATTCCAGAAGAACGTATGCTCTGTGAGAGCAGTGATGTCACTTTTGTTCACTGCTGAGATCCCAGGACTCACAGCAGTGTGGACTATAACGTAGATGCTCAATAAGCAATTGCTGAATGAATTTAGCAGGATGAGCTAATTGCTGGAAATGTCAGACTCCTAACTAATGGTTATTAAATGTTTACATGTACCACGGGCTGCTCTAAGCAATCTATATATGTAAACTCAGTCGTTAACAAATCCATGGCAAGGACTGTCATCACCTGCATTTTACTGATGGGGAAACTGAGGCACAAGGTGGTTACACAGTAAGTAGCTATAAGGATTTAGACCAAGGCATCTGGCTCCAGCACACCCACTCTTAAGCACTATCTCATACTGCTTGGTAGATGTGCCAAGTCCATGAGTCGGACTTTTAGGGCAAGCCAATTTTCCAGCCTACAGTTTCCACGGATATGGTTTCCTTTGTCTTTAGGTTAAAAGTTTCTCCAGCTTTCCTTGAGGCTCACAGAACAGTGGAGGTGAGTGATTCTGTTGTTTTTTGTTTGTTTATTATTATTGTTTTTAAAATATGGAGTCTTGCTGTGTTGCCCAGGCTGGAGTACAATGGCATGATCTTGGCTCACTGCAACCTCCGCCTCCTGGGCTCAAGCGATTCTCCTGCCTCAGCCTCCTGTGTAGCTGGGACTACAGGTGCGCAACACCACGCCCGGCTATTTATTTATTTATTTGTATTTTTAGTAGAGATGGGGTTTCATCATGTTGGCAAGGCTGGTCTTGAACTCCTGACCTCAGGTGATCCGCCCACCTCGGCCTCTCAAAGTGCTGGGATTACAGGCATGAGCCACCATGCCCGGCTGGAGGTGAGTGATTCTATGGGGCATCTGAACATGCGTTCTTCCTCCCAGCTGAGAACTGAATTAAATATAGCTTCTTAGTTGGAGAATCACAGGAAGGCTGAGTTTATACATACCACCTACTTATTCATTCTCCCATTCATTTGTTCAAACCATATGGAACAAGATGAGTCGGAAACATCTTGTGGTACCAGAGAATAAGGAGGTACTCAGAAAAGGATGGGCATGTTGAAAGGACACAACAGCCAACTTGTAGGAGCTCCCAGTGGCTGGAACAGTTTAAGCAAGAACATAAAATAATGATAACATTGAATTAGAACCCCTACGGAAATAAGCAATTGAATTTAAAAAAATGGGGAAGAAGTAACAACTCTTCTTGGCAGAAGAATTTCAATTAATAAATATAGAAGAAAGGAGGGAAATACAGAATCACCACCAGGCAGACACAATAGTGATAATTGACGGCCAGGAACAAAAACCAAAAACAAACAAACAAAAGTTGTTGGTAAGATCCACCAGTGATGGCCACTAAAATCAGTGGGAGAATCAGGATATTTGCACAGTCCCAAATTATCTTCCCCAGTATACTTATTAACTAAAGAGGGAAGTATAGTAGTAATTTTAGAGTGGAGAAACAGTGGAGAAATCCAGCAGATATGAGCTTAACTAAGAGATCAAGATTAACATCACCAGGAATAAGATACATTGACATTACGTACCCCCTGAGATGATGCCTTGAGGTCACAGCATCACCTCTATTCTATGTATAACCTCAATCTAATCACAAGAAGACAGCAGACGTACCCAAGTTGAAAGATAGACTACAAAATAATTGAGGGGTACTCATTAAAAGAATCAAGGTCATGAAAGACAAGGATAGACTAGAGAGCTGCCATAGATTAGAGGAGATTAAGGAGAACCAACAACTAAATATCCTGAGCGATCTGAGAGCAGAAAAGGGACGTGGGAAAAATAGAGGAAATTAGAAAACGCCCTGTAGTTTGGTTAATGATACCTATGTTAATTTCCATGTTAATTTGGTAATTGTACTCTGGTTATGTAAGCTGTTAGTATTAGTGGTTCACATATATCACTGTACTATTTTTGCAACTTTCCTCTAAGTCTATAATTATTTCAAAATGAAATGTTAAAACATGTATTTATTGAGCACCTAATTACCACCAAGTATCTGGGATACAAAAGCTTAGTTGTACAAAGATCACCCTGACAAGGTTCACTCCTGCTTTCAAGTAGCAGTGTTTCTCAAATTTTAATGTGCATTCAAATCACTGGGGTTCTTGTTAATATACAGATTGTGATCTGATACGCCTGTGATGGGCCCTGAGATTCTGTGTTTCTGGCAAGGTCCTGGTTGACACTGATGCTCTGGGCCCACAGACCACACTTTAAGTAACAATGGCTTGAAGTACAGTAGGAGAGCCAAACATGCACACATGGGGCCCCGATAAAAGAAAGTGAGCTGTGTGGTGACAGCTGAGAACATACGTGACAGGAGCCCCAGGCTTCTCACATGGGATCCTGAGCAGAGAGGAATCCTTCAGGCTTTGCATGCCTTCTGGCCTCAGCCTGGTTCTCGGAAGTGTTGGCCAGTTCTTTCCACGCTACCTCTGGCTGCAGACTTGATGGGCCAGGCCAGGCTGGGGCTAAGTGTAAAGGGACAGGTGCGGAGTAACTGACGCACTCAGAAATTCCACCAGTGCTTGTGAGAGCCAGGCCTGGGCTTGGGGTGCACACATGTTCTCTCTCAGACCTCAGCTGGTCAACACCAGCCCAGCTTTCCCTGGAACAATCCCTCTGACCAGCTCTCAGGCAAGAAATGCTTGTGTGATGTATTGCTCCCCAGGGCTCTCTGGGATCCAAGAATGTACACAAACAGAGCCAGTCAACCCAGACAGTGCATTATTTCTACTGATAAACATATATGTTCTTACAAATATGCTCACAAAATTGCTGAACTATGCTCAGCACCCAACTAGTAGCTTCAGCTACATTCTGCCTAGTGATACCGTTTTGTTTGGATTCTCAGGCCTCCTAAGTGTGCCTGTGACATCCCTTCTGCAGCCGGTCTCAGCTTGGCAAGCTCTCATAACATCCTACCCTCATAGCATCTCAGTCCACGCAAAGTCATTCCAGACTTTAAGTCCAGGGAGGCCACACTGTGGGCCGCTGGGACCTGAACAGATACAATCTTCTCAGTTTAACTCTGCTTCATGGAGAGGTTTGTAATGCATATTCACACAGGGGACTGTGCAGGAAGATGTGTGTGTTCACAAACAGGTAGCAGGTGGCATCTGGGAGTCTGGTTGAGAGATTTGTAATCCACAGCCAAGCAAGTGAGCTCTGAAAGATGGGTTCTGGAGAAGGGTGCTGAGCTTTTTTTTTTTTTTTTTTTTTGAGGCAGAGTCTTGCTCTGTCGCCCAGGCTGGAGTGCAGTGGTGTAATCTCGGCTCACTGCAACCTCCACCTCCCAAATTCAAGCGATTCTCCCACCTCAGCCTCCCAAGCGACTGGTATTACAGGCATGCACCACCACACCCAGCTAAATTTTGTATTTTTAGTAAAGATGGGGTTTCACTATGTTGGCCAGGCTGGTCTCAAACTCAGGTGACTTCAGGTGATTCACCTGCCTCGGCCTCCCAAAGTGCTGGGATTACAGGTGTGAGCCACACCGTGCCCAGCCGGTTGTTGAACCTTTAAGGGCATTTGCCACGTGCCAGGCATGTCTCATTTGGCCCTCCCACACGTGTCTTTGGCAAGTGGTGGGTGGGAAGACTCTAACATGGCTGTCAGCTGGGAGCCTGCCTAGCCTGGAATTTAATTATTCCCCAACCCCCAACATTTTTGTGGCTTAAGTGAAGTTGAAGCTTCTAAGATTTCTGTGAACTCCTACAGACTTGTGGGTCCTTGAGCCCCTCTGCATCCCTACCTGCTGGGGCACCCCTGCCATGGTCACAGCAAACCAAACACAACTTCCTCTAAGCAAATCTTGTGGTCAGTATGGAGATGGCCGGGGATTGATCTAACCCTGGCCCTATCCCCAGGGCCTCCCAGGAGATCTATTGCTATCCTCCTTCTCTATTCTGATGCTAGAGACCCAGTGCAGACCCCCCAGGTTCCTGATAAGCTCTGAGTTCTTTCTTGGACTGACAAGTTGGCCAAATGACACTGCTTCAGAGGGGAAGCAATCCCTCATGTTCCAAAGATGAGAGCTCTCCTGATGTCCCATTTTTGGGTCCCATGAGACTTCAGGATCATCTTCCAGCCTAAAATTTATCTCCGTTTTGCTTCATTTATCTTGTCCTTCTTTCAGTGTCCAACAGAGCCCATTCCCTCCAGGAAGCTTTCCCTAACTCCCCCAGCACACAAGGCCATCTTCCTTCTTTGACCCCTATATCCTATTGTCAAACCCATCACGGGAGGCAGGAGAGGAAAGAGGTTACTGGTGCAAGTTCTGAACATAGCTGTCTGGGTTCAAATCCCACTCCTGCCATCTGGATGTTGAGTGACCGTAAGCAAATTATTTAGTACCTCCAGGCCTTAGTTTCATTGTCTTTAAAAGAGAGATAATAAGAATAATTCCTATCTCATGGGGTTGTTATAAAGATTAAAAGAGATAATGCATGTAAAGCTATATAGACTGAAACCTGGCATGTAGTAGCTGCTCAATAAATATTACTCATCAATAGCTATTGATATCAACCATTCAATTAGTACTTAATTTCATACTGCTTTACTCCAAGGTATCAGGGACGACTTGCTGATGTGAACACAGGAAGAGGTCTCTCAATGATAACTGCAGCAACAGCGCATCACATGCCAGGGCGCTGGGTTACGGGCTTCACTCACATTATCTCTGGGCTTTAAGAACCGTCAGTCAACCAATGAAATAGTATGGAAATTGTAGCATGTTATGAGGGCAATGAGGGTAGTTTGGTGTTTCTTCTGGTTTTTTTTTTTTTTTTTGAGACAAAGTCTCACTTTATTGCCCAGGCTGGAGTGCAGTGGTGTGATCTCAGCTCACTGCAACCTCTGCCTCCTGGGTTCAAGCAATTCTCTGCCTCAGCCTCCTGGGTAGCTGGGGTTACAGGTGCCTGTCACCAGACCTGGCTAAATTTTTTTTTGTATTTTTAGTAGAGACGGGGTTTCACCATCTTGGCCAGGCTAGTCTTGGACTCTTGACCTCGTGATCCACACGCATCGGCCTCCCAAAGTGCTGGGATTACAGGCATGAGCCACCGCGCTCGGCCATGAGGCGTGTACTTCATTTGAAATGAAGCGCAAGTGCAAATACAGGGTTTTAATTTATCGGGGTGTTTTGGGTTCTCTTTGTTTTATTTTGGCCTGTGTAAATGGGGACTAGGAGAACTGGAAGGTACAGATTTGCCAAGGTGTTTTCCAGACTTGTCCAGGAGGAAAAGTGTTCTGATTACTTCCTGAGCAAGATCTGAAAATCTATCAGATGGAAGATCAGCAGGGCCATCCTGAAAACCTTCCATTTAGGATCTAGGTTGTTTAGTCAAATCTCTCCATTAGACCTAAATGGGGCCTGGAAGCAAGAGGCCTGTCTGGTTGTCAGCTGGTTGTACTCACCATGCCTGTCTCCTTTATTTAAACTGTTAAAAGCAAAGCAAGCTTGACTCCTAGCTCTATTCCTTACAAGCTATGTGACCTGGACAAGTTGCTTAACCTCTCTGAACATCTGTTGGCTTATTTGTGAAACGAGGACAATAATGCTTGTCTAATACTTGAGTCCCCTTGAGAATTAAACAAAATAACATATATCAAAAGCATAGCACAGTATCTGATACTTGGCACACCAATAGCTATTATTATTTTCCTCATCTTGGGACATGAAAACGACCTCATAAGCTGCTCTCTTCCCAGAGTCTTTGCTTTTTATATTATTTTGTTCCATCCTCTTCTTAGTTTCCTAAATAAGCTTCTTTTGACAAATTCTGCCTTGGCTGAACTTTGGGAAAATGAGCATGTCCATCCCTAGAATGGTGAGTGGAGGCTGCCCTTTGAGCTCAGCCACCATGCTGGTAGCTGGAAATCTAGGGAAACTGAGGCGGAAAGTGACGCAAAACTGAGAACAGGGCCACTTGGGATGGTGAGAAACAGCTCAGATTTTGTTCTCTTCTCACATGGGGGTATTAACCTATATTCTTGACTCCCCAACAAATTATAAGCCGCTGAGGCACTCTGCCTCAGTTCCTCTGCCTATAAAATAGGAATAATAATGCTATCAACTTTGTAGGGTTGTTATGGGGATTAAATGAGATAATAAACATATATGCTTAGCACCAAAGCTTGGCAAATAGTGTGCCCAACAAATACTAGCTTTTACCATTTTAAGTGTCCACGATGCCTGACATTGCTGGGCACACAGTGAGGTTCCCTGAATCCTGAACACCACCCCTGGGAGATGGTGCTCTTCTGCGCTGACTCCCTGTAGTCCACCTGAGTTCCGCCCCACCTTGTTGATTCCATCGGGAGGTGACATTGAAAGCCGCAGATGCCGTCTGTTGGATATTCTGAATTGTTTCTGGCCCTTATCAGCAGTGTAAAGGGGGCCAGGTTACAGACAGCTTAATGAGGAAAACAGGAGCTTAGTGGCTGCCAGAGGGCAACAGCGCCAGAGCACCAACCCTTCCTCTGGAGGAGACACTGTCTGCCCAGGCTCTTGGCTGACGCGCGTCCTGAGATCTGACTTCCTCTCTCTGTTTTCTTTTCAATAGAGAATAACTTTCCCTACCTCAGGCCCTCACCACCCACTCCCTGGCCCAGCCTCTACCTTGGAAACAGGGTTGAAACATTTGGGACCTGCCCCATTAATCAAGCATCCCATTTGAATCATTCAACGGTCCCCAGTACTTCCCTACTTCCCTCTTCTCTCTCCCTTGTCCCATGAGGAGTATCCATGCAAACTCAGTAAGAACTGAGATCTTTACCTTCATTTTCTCATTCAATCATTTCTACAGTCCTATGACGTAGCTCTTATCCATCCCATTTATACAGAAGCAGGAGCAGAGTCTCAGAGGTTCAGATCTTTGCCAAAGGTCACACGGCTAGAATGGGGAGCAGCTAGACTTGAATTCAGGCCTTCTGGCACCTGCTGCCTTGTTCCTCTGTACCCGCCTTCCCTTGGGGGAGGATGGCAGGATGGCAGGTGCCCAGTGCTCACAGAGCAGTGTGCTGGATGAGGGGCAGAAGGGAGACGGGGGAAGAAGGGAGGCTGCTGTTGCACAGTTTGCCTTAGGACAGCCTTGACTGATGAAACCACCTTCCAGGCTCCAAGAGATTTCTCTCTCCATAGCTGCTCCTGATCTGGCCTAGAGACAATTGCCTCTGCCTTCTCCTTTATCTCTGAAGCCTTCCCCCCAGCCCTACCTACTTGGCCTTTGACTCCTTGCAGGGTTGCAAAGGGGCCTGCAATGCCTGCACTGCCTGTCTCCTGCTGGGGGGCTCTGGGTTCAGCTGCTGTCTCTAAGCTGGTGACTGCTTTTGGCTTCTGCTCCAGAAGCTGCAGACAGGCCAGCAGGGGGTCTCCAGAGAGGCCAGACCCTGGAGTTAGTTAAATGAGGACCAGCTGGGTTGAAGCAGGAACGTTTTAGCCTTCCTGAGGCAGACGGAGCCTCAGCCTCAGACCCCTGCCATGCAAGCCCTCCTCCCATCACCCACTCTCTATTCTACTTCTTGGGGCTGAAGTTGTTGATATATTTCAGACCCTGCCTCCCCAGACCCTTCCCCCTGCAGCCCTGCTTAGAGGGCCAGCTGACTGCTCTCCTGCCCGGCCTATCTGCCCTGGTAGTTGCCCTTCAAGCTGGGTAGTAGCTGTAGATATCAGGGGGTGCTGCTGTTCTCCAGGGCTTGGGAAAATATCCTACACTTGACCTTTCCCCCCGGCGGGAAGAGGAATGTTGAGGCCAGAGCTGAGTGGGATCTGCTGTCCTGGCAGGCAGCCTGCCTGCGCCTCTGGATGAATGATGGGGATGGGCTAAGAGGGTCAGAGACTCTCCCAGCACAGGCAGAAAAGATTGAGGGCCCCAGACTGGGCCATCCTCTCATTTTTGGGGTCCATTCCCCATGCCAGAGCCCTGGGCTGGCTCTCGAGGCTGTCCCATCCTTCCTGAAACACTGAGCTGTGCGCAGTGTCCTCAGAGGCTGTCACAGCATCCTACTGTCTCCAGGGAGGCCAAGTTAGCTGCCCAGAGTTAACAGAGAGGGTACTGGGAGGGGGCGATTGTTGATTCTCAGTCTTCAAATCTGAAAATGGCAATAGGGCTGGATTCGTGGTTTTCAAGCTGTGTTCGGACAAGCCCCAACGTTCCTCCAAGATGCCTCAGAGGCTATAAGGCAAAGGGAAGTATGTGTGTTGGGGTGTTTGGGGAGAGGTCAGGGATGGGCCTTTTTCCAGCCACAGCAGCTCCCCGGTTTCCTGTTCACATGTTGGATCTGACTCCTGAACCCCTGGTAGTCTGGTCACTGCATCCCGCACTTCTCTGCTTGCCTTGCCTGTGAGTTCCTCCAGCACAAGAGCCTTCCTACCTCCAGGATTCTTATGACATCTCCTCCTGACCATCCTCCTCCATACCTCCTTTCTGAGTTCTGTGCGCCCTTCAGTTCTCAGCTCCAACGTCATTCCTTTAGGGATACCTTCCCCAAATCCCCTCCCATGTCTGTATTAGGTCATCTAGTTGCATACATCCCTTTCTTAACTCTACTTCAATTGCAACTCACTGTTGATCTGCTTATCTAATTATTTTCCCAGTGTCTGTCTCCTCCACTGTACTGTATGCTCACGAGGGCTGGAATCAGGTCTGGATTGCATGCTGCTGTATCCCCTAGCACAGCACCTGGGGCAGAGTTGGCATTCAGTAAATATTTGCTAAGTGCTGAAACACTGCACGAAGGTTTTGCTGGGAAAAAACCCCAAAAAACAAAAAAACTCGAAAACCACTGGCCTAGAGGCTCTCTCAGTCCCCTTCCAATTCCATTTTTTTTTCTTTGAGACAGAGTCTTGCTCTGTTGCCCAGGCTGGAGTGCAGTGGTGCGTGGTACGATCTTGGCTCAGTGCAACCTCTGCCTCACGAGTTCATGCGATTCTCCTGCCTCAGCCTCCCGAGTAGCTGGGTTTACATGCATGTGCCACCATGGCCAGTTAATTTTTGTTTTTAGTAGAGGTGGGGTTTCACCATGTTGGCCAGGCTGGTCTTGAACTTCTGGCCTCAAGACATCCACCTGCCTTGACCTCCCAAAGTGTGGGGATTACAGGCGTGAGCCATGGCGCCCGGCCCCCTTCCAGTTCTGCATCCACATCCTTAAAACTTGGATGCAATGACCTTCACCACCAAAATATTTCTGGCCCTCCTCATTAAAACCTTACCTGGCCTTTTCTTAATTTCCAGGGTGTTTAGAAGGGAGTGATGTAAACAGTAATGGGAAGAAAAATAAAGGAACTCCAAGAAAGGCAGGGTAATAGCCCCCTCCACACAGTAGAGAAGCAGATGGGGGTGGGGAGGACAGCCATCTGCTGGAAGAAGAGGGCAGGGCCCAGCACTCAGACCTCCTCTGAGTCTCAGGGGTTTGTTTGTCTCAGGGCACACCTGCCCCACATCTATTGAGATGCCTGGCAGGGGAGGAGTGAGCTGCCACTTAGGCTCCAGTGACCATAGCTCTCAGGCCAGCTGTTTCCTTGCCTTTGAATTAGTGGCTGACCCTGTCTTGTCCCCTGCCTGTTCCAAGCAGCCTGGGAGACTTCCAAGCATGTCTTTTACAGGCCAGATGTGTGTCCACTGGCTGTGAATTCCTGTATGGAGAACAGGTGGGTGGTAATTATTCTAGCAGGAGCTGAGCGTGACTGGAAGCTAAGGAGACAATTCTATGGAGCTGTCAAGAACAGAAACAACGTTCTTTTCCTGAGCTTGCTTTTATAGTGGGAGAGGGAGATGTAATCCAGGGCTGCGGCAGGAGTCTTGGCCCCTGTGGCAGGTTCTGCAGTGTCCTGGAAATTCCCATCCCCCACCCATCCATCCCCCGCCTCTCAATTGACATCCCACGTGTAGAGAACATCTGCTCTGTGCATATGCCCAGCACTTCTTCCCTTCCTTGAGTAACAGAAACTCAGTTTTCCTTTGGGAAACTCAAACTCCCCAATTCCATGCATTCCTAGTAGGGCTGCCAGCCAAGGGACTCTCCCAACCCTCCATTCTCAAAGGGTGAGTGTAGACCCAAGGTCTGTCAGACTCTTTCCTGGGGGAATTTGAATCTGAGTTGGAGTCACTACCCATAATGGAAGGCAGTTGCCTTAGAATCATCCAAAGTCAGACAGCTCATGAGTTCCTGCCACCCAGACCCCCAAAGCTGCCCTGGTCCCAGCCTTCTCAGGCCTGAGTGTTGAGGGCCTCCTTCAGTACCATGTATCTTTCCAACAAATTCTCTTTCACCACTTGTGTTTGCCAGAGCCAGCGTCTGTAACTTGCAGCCAAAGCTGATGTGTATCCCATATGCTTGTATCCCAGCCTTCTTTTCCAGCCCTTTCTCTTTCTCATGTTCTACCTGAAAATCCATGTTTACTTTCCACACCCTGAAAACCTTGATGCCCCCTAACCTTTTTCCCCTGTCAGGACCTCTTAGGAAAGAGTCTATACCCATTCTTTTTTTTTTTTTTTTTTTTTTGAGAGGGAGTCTGGCTCTGTCGCCAGGCTGGAGTGCAGTGGCATGATCTTGGCTCACTGCAATCTCTGACTCCCGGGTTCAAGCAATTCTCCTGCCTCAGCCTCCCGAGTAGCTGGGATTACAGGCGCACACCACCACGCCCAGCTAATTTTTGTATTTTTAGTAGAGACGGGGTTTCACCATGTTGGCCAGGATGGTCTTGATCTCCTGACCTCATGATTCCCCTGCCTCGGCCTCCCAAAGTGCTGGGATTACAGGTGTGAGCCACCGCGCTGGGTCTATACTTTTCTTTATACTTCAGAGTAAGTGAAAACATTCTCTTTGCTCTTCTCTGGGGTAGATGCATTTCTAAGTGCTGACCAAGTGCCTTAGCATCTTGTTTCAGAAATCAGAAGTATTCATGAAGAGGTGGGAGAGAGACTTCAGGGGACAGAGTAGGCTTTCCCTAAAACGCCCTGCCATGAACCCTGACCCGTTCTCCCCTGCACTTATCCATCACTTGGATGCAGTGGGAATTGCCTTGTCCCAGACCTGGTCTGTTGGGCAGCTGTTTCTATCGGTTCTCTGGGAATTATCCCCTGAGACTCGTTACGTTTTGTTCCCACTGGAGTTACCTGTCTCAAGCTGTAAGATCATGATTCCGTGCAACTAAGCACCTCCAGTGTGTGTAAGGTTCTGAGTTAGGTGGCTGAGATACAGCCATTGATGTTTGCAGTCTTGTTGAGCAAACAGAGCCAAACCCACCACGCGGACTACATGACGCTGACTACATGAACGCTGTGGGAAAGCTGAGCCCATGGCCCTAGGATTGCAAAGCAGGGAGGGCTGGAGTCCACCTAGCCTGTCTGTCTCAGCTGGTGTATAAATTGGAGTTCTTTTTTTTTTTTTTCTGAGACAGAGTCTCACTCTGTCGCCCAGGCTGGAGTGCAGTGGCACAATCTTAGCTCACTGCAACCTCTGCCTCCCAGGTTCAAGTGATTCTCCTGCCTCAGCCTCCTGAGTAGCTGGGACTACAGGTCCCCGCCACCATGCCCAGCTAATTTTTTTTTTTTTGTATTTTTAATAAAGATGGGATTTCACCGTGTTGGCCAAGCTGGTCTCAAACTCCTGATCTCAGTTGATTGCCTGCCTTGGCCTCCCAAAGTGCTGAGATTACAGGTGGGAGCCACTGTGCCCGGCTAGAGTTCTTTTCTTACAAGCAACAAGGACTCTAATTTTTATTTTTTGTTATTTATTAATTTATTTTTTGAGGCAGGGTCTTGCTCTGTCACCCAGGCTGGAGTATGTGCTGAGATCATGGCTCATGGCAGATATCACCTCCCGCAATTCTCCAGCCTCAGTTTCCCAAGTAGCTGAGACCACAGGTGTGTGCTACCACGCCTGGCTAATTTTTTATTTTTTTTGTAGAGATGGGATCTCACCATCTTGCCAAGGCTGGTCTCAAACTCCTGGGCCCAGTGATCCCCCCACCTTGGCCTCCCAAAGTGCTGGGATTATAGGTGTGAGCCACTGTGCCTGGCGAGGACTCTCATTTGTACATTAAAAAAGAGTAAGGTTACCACAAAGATTTTAGGAGCAAACAGAATAGAAATAAGAACTGAACAAGTAGATAGGAAGAAAGCCAGGAATCTAGGCAGTGATGGGGCTCCCAGCCCCAGGAACTCCTTGGGCTGTGTCTTTTTGGGGAGCTGCAATTGGATGGTTTAGTTATAACTGTGTCTCTGTATCAGGGTCAAATCATGAGAGAGAATCTGATTGGGCCAGTTTGGGTTGTTTGCCCCATTGCAAATATTCAACTGGCTGTTCCATCAGACAACCTAGAAAAGGGAAGAGTAGTTCCCTAAAGGAAAATGGATGCTGGTAGGAGAATAAGAGATGAAGGATGCTGGGCAGACAGAGCCCGTGATAGTCACAGGCTGGAGGGTGCCACCCTGCCTTCTGGGTGCACTATTCCCTTGTGCTGTTCCCATAGCAACCATAGGTCGAGCAAAAGGCTGGAACCAATGAAAATCACTGGGTGCAGAGAGGGCTCAGTCCTCTTGTGTTATAGGTGGATAAACCGAGGCCCCAAGAGGGGAGGCCACTTGTCTGTGGTCACAGCCTTAGGTTTTCACCTGCAGCCCGTGTTGATGCTGAACCAGGAGTGCACAGAGTCAAACTGAATCCACAGGCTCTGCTTCTGGTAGGAATTTTCTGTACCAGAGACAGGGTGGGGGTGAGGGTCCATATGGAAGCCACTGGGAGGAGCCACCCTGCCTGTGAAAGGTTAATGCAGACGCTCTGTAAATATTTATCCACCCGCACTGGGCCCACTGGAGCTGGGAGGCAGAGTCAGCACCCCGCCACTTCTAATACCGTGCCCAGGATGCAGACAGAAAGGCCACTCTCGAGTCCCTGGATGCTGGACCCTGGAGAAGAAAAACTACCTGCTGGGGTGACCTGCCCCCTACACATACACAACACAGCCCCTGCTGTCTGTCTAGAGCTGTGTCTAGCTCCCGGCTCTAGTGAGGCTCTCTGAGTGATCCTTGGGGCTCCCAAAGTGACCCTTCTCCTGTGTCTCAGGACAGTCCACTGCAGAAGTCACCAGGCTCAGGCCTCCTTCCAGCCCCTGGCTCTTCCCTGCCAGGCCTAGCCAGATCTTCCCAGTCCCAGACAAGCCCTGCCTTAGTGTTTACAGTCTGCGAATACTTGTGGCCATTTCTGCTGCCCTGACGGAGCAGGGTGGACTCGCCCATTCTGCCTGCCCTTTTAAGTCAGTCAACTGTCCAGCCTTTGGCTCAGTCCAGCTGTTCTCCTCAGGGCCGGTGCCTGCAGCTGACAACCCCCCTGGGGACTCCTCCCTCCCCAGGGTTGGCAGGATGCCTCTGTAGCCCCTTGGCTTTCTCTCCCCCATGCCACAGTCCCTTGGCATCTTTCTAATCCCCTTTCCCCCAGGAGGTCTTGTTTTAGCCTCATCTGATCAGCCCTCACCTCCCTTCTCCTGGCTGTTCCAGCCTCTAGCTTGAGATCCCAGGGGATGGGGAGGGGACAGGCCCTGTTTCCACCATGCTCGGTCTTTTCCCATCCAGCTGGCATGGGGAGGATCTTCCCTTGCTGGCCTTCACACGCTGTGCCGTTTCCGTCTGCTTCCAGCTCATTAGTGCAGGTATGATGGGAGCCAGACTTGCCTCTTGCCCAACACTGACCTCACGGCTCCTGCTCAGCGACCCCTTCCTGCGCCCCGCCCCAGCTCCCGGTGCTTCCCACCCAGTCTGGAACACTTGGATACAGCACACAGTGTGCAGCCTCCTCCCTACACCTGGCCCCTCCACAGGTTCTCTCTCTCTCTCTCTCTCTCTCTCTCTCTCTCTCTCTCTCTCTCTCTCTCTCTGGAAGATTTTCCCTGGCCTGGTTCCCTTTCAGGTTCTGGAAATGGGGAGGCCTTTCTGCCTGGGCAACCTGTGGATCTAGCCAAACCTTCCTCAGCCAACCCCAAGCCAGGGTGAAAGTCCACTGGCAGGTTTTGTTGGGGTGAGCTGAAGAGGTAATGAACCCCCAGGGCTGGACAGGACCCCCTCAAATCATCTTAGCCCTTTCACTGTCTTCTGGGAAACATTACAACCATCCCAGATTGCTGAGCATTTAACCAGTTTTATAGGACAACTGACTTCCCAACTTCCCCTATGAACCTTTTTTTTTTTTTTTTTTTTTTTTTGAGACATGGTCTCACTCTGTCGCCCAGGCTGGAGTGCAGCGGTGCGATCTCAGTTCACTGCAATCTCCACCTCCCGTGCTCAAGCGATCCTCCCACCTCAGCCTTCCAAATAGCTGGGACTACAGGGCATGCGCCACCATGCTTGGCTAATTTTTTGTATTTTTGGTGGAGACAGGGTCTTGCTATGTTGCAAAGGCTGGTCTTAAACTCCTGAGATCAAGTAATCCACCTGCCTCAGCCTCCCAAAGTGCTGGGATTATAGGTGTGAGTCACCGTACCTGGCCACGAACCTTTTTTAATGTATAGAATCTCTTGCTGCCCTCACTCCCTGCACATACTCACCCACCCAGCCTGTGTTGCACCAACTTATTTTCCACTGCAGTTTTTGTCAACTCCCCTTTACTTGTGCTCAGTGAATGTGAAGAATACTGCTCACTGTCCTCTATACAGGACAAACAAGCAAACGAAGAAAATGCCTTGGTATAGGTGAAGATCTGACAGAGCCTGCCCTTGGCCTCCTTTTTCTCCAGGCTGAGGGGTTTCAAGGCCGTTCTTCTGGGGACATATAAACTGCCCATCCTGCTGCTCCTTCATGCCTTGCCCTCTTGCTTTGCCCTGAGTTATCGCCATCTCTGTTAAGGACTCCAGCAGCTGAGCCTGTACTTCTAGCCCAGGTAGGCATTGAAAAGCACATGTGGGTTGTGAAATCACCATAGTGAGTCACAACCAGCATTAAAAACCAAACAGGGCCGGGTGTGGTGGCTCACGCCTGTAATCCTAGTATTTTGGGAGGCCGAGGCAGGTGGATCACCTGAGGTCAGAAGTTCAAGACCAGCCTGGCCAACATGGTGAAACCCCGTCTCTACTAAAAATACAAAAATAAGCTGGGCGTGGTGGCGGGTGCCTGTAATCCCAGCTACTAAGGAGGCTGAAGCAGGAGAATTGCTTGAACCTGGGAGGCAGAAGTTGCAGCAAGCTGAGAAGGTGCCATTGCACTCTAGCCTGGGCAACAAGAGCGGAACTCTGTCTCCAAAAAAAAAAAAAAAAGTAATTAGCATGAGTTGTGGTTAAAAGGTTTGAAAGCCACTGCTCCCAGCTGACATGTGCTGCTGGTACCATTTGGTGTGGAAGTGGGGACACAGTCATCTGTGAGCCTGATGGGCCCCATTGTTTCCTTAGATTCGGGGCATGTAGAAGAAAAGACCAGAGAAGGCAAAACCTGGGACACTCTGTCTCCTGGAACCCAGGGGAGCAGTATGGGCTATGGGATGGTTGTTGGGGTAATGGAGGGTGGGGGTGGAAGGGCTGCAGGTCAGATGGTCCCCGGAGTTCCTTTTGGCTCTGAGGTTCTGCTGAGGCCCACTTCACACTACCTTTACCTTTCCCCTCCCACATGCTGGGAGAGTAACCCCAGGTCCTTTGGTTCCGACTCCTCCTGCCATGAAGTATAGTATTAGGAAGCAGTGTAGTTCTAATTCCTTGTCATGTGGGATGCCCCCTGTGACTGGGCATGCAGCAGTTCAGAGATCAAGATTGCCATCTATACAATGGGAAGCATGTACTGTTGCTGTCACCTCCTCCTTCTTCCCCAGGTGGATTCCTTGTCCAGAGACAAGAAAGAAAGATGTTTGACTTGACTGCATGAGGCAGCCTCAAAGCATGCACTTGGCTCTTCTTCCTTCAGCTGTTACCTAGCCCGGTTGGCATTTTCCTTGCAGTTTTGGGGCAGTTCCCTCGTATTGAATGAATGAACAGAATGAACAGACTGCAAACTCTGTGAAGGGGCCTGGCACATAGAAGATGCCCAAGAAATGTCGGCTGGGAGAATGGGTTGCCTCTTGTGTGTCCTTTTTGGTGACCAGGCAGCACCGTAGCTTGTCAGGCCCACTCTGGGAGTTGTCAAGAATTCCTTCCCCTTTGCCATGGGTTGAGAGTTCATGTCGGAACAAATCCAGTGGACATAGTCCTGACCATCAGCAGCTCAAGCAGTGCAGAAGCTCCACATGGCTTTCCAACTTTTTGTTTTTTAACAACAGGGTCTTGCTACGTTGACCAGTTCTCAAACTCCTGGGCTCAAGCAATCATTTCGCCTCAGCTTCCTGAGTAGCTGGGACTACAGGTGTGCACCACCATGCCTGGCTACATATTTGTGCTTTATATCCTCCTCCTCTTCCTATCTCAGGAACCCTCCACACAGTTACCATGAACTTCATCTTGTAGCCTTTCCTTCCCACGTCTTATCCCTGGGGAAATGTTGTGTGAGGGTGAGGTAGAGATACAAAGACAGTTGGTCCCACATATTTAAAAATGAGGACCAGTCCTCCCATGCCATCTCCCTGGCCCTTCAGTCTCTTTCTCCTGGTCTCCCAGGATTACTCAGTTCTCTCCACTGACTTTGGGAAAACCTGCTGTTGTGTGATCAGCAACCCCTGAGCTAGCTCATTACTCAAGGGAGCCATCAGAGGTTGAAGGACCCCTAGCCAACAGCAGCGAGGTCCCTGGGGCTTCAGGAGGCTGGGCCATTCTGCCTTCCCACAGGTCAAGCTCTCAATGCCCGAGATGAGGAGCCCAAGGCCAAGGGTGGAGAAGAGGTCTTGGGCAAAGAGAGGTCATGAAATCTTAGGAAAACCCTGGGCCTTTCACAGACTCATACTCCTTAAAGATCTTCCTTCCATGTAGAAATCCCTTCTACAATGCCTCATCCAGGCTCTCTTTGAATACTACCAGTGTTAGAGAGCTCATTCATTACTCAGCAGTGGGATCTGTCCTACTGTTGGAGAGCTCCAGGTGCTGCATTTACTAGAGCGGAAATCTGTATTTCCATGTTTTTTGCTGTTCCTAGTCCTGAATCTGAAACTCCATTGTGAACCCCACTGTGATAGGTAAAGTACTTTTTTTTTTTTGAGATAGATTCTTGCTCTGTTGCCCAGGCTGGAGTACAGTGACACGATCTCGGTTCGCTGCAACCTCCACTTCCCAGGTTCAAGTGATTCTTGTGCCTCAGCCTTCCAAGTAGCTGGGATTATAGGTGTACACAACCATGCCTGGCTAATTTTTGTAATTTTAGAAGAGACGGGGTTGTGCCATGTTGCCCAGGCTGGTCTCGAACTCCTGGAGTCAAGCATCAGCCTGCCTCCACCTCCCAAAGTGCTGGGATTATAGGGCTGAGCCACCGCGCCTGGCCTGATACAGTACTATTAAGTTTCCATTTTATGTGACACCTCGGTAGCTTTGACTAGAGTTGACCATGGTTTCCTTCTATAAAACGTCTCTTTCATTGGGTTCTATGGCACTTCCCCTTTCCACTTTGGATTTTTCTTCACTATCTCCTTTGCAGGATATTCTCCTTTCCCCAACCTTGAAGTATGAATTAACTCTTTTTTTTTTTTTTTTTTTGAGATGAAGTTTCACTCTTGTTGCCCAGGCTGGAGCGTAATGGCGTCATCTCAACTCACTGCAACCTCTGCCCCCCAGGCTCAAGCAATTCTCCTGCTTCAGCCTCCCGAGTAGCTGGGATTACAGGTGTGCACCACCAAACCTGGCTAATATTTATTTATTTATTTATTTATTTATTTAGTAGAGATGGGGTTTCACCATGGTGGCCAGGCTGGTCTGGAACTCTTGACCTCAGGTGATCCACCTGCCTCAGCCTCCCAAAGTGCTGAGATTACAGGCATGAGCCACCTTGCCTGGCCAAAACTCTTAACTCTTAAAAAAATATTATAGAGGCATATGTTGTGTATCATATAATCCGCCATTTTCAAGTGCATAATTCAATTTTTAGTAAATTTACCAAGTTGTACAACCATCACTGTAAATCAATATTAGAACATTTTGTCATCCCAATAAGATGTGATGCCCATTTACTGTTAACCCCCTCCCCGAACTCTCCCTAAAATACACTTTTTGTCTCTCTCTCTCTTTTTTGGAGACAGAGTCTCTCTATGTTGCTCAGGCTGGATTTGAACTCCTGGGCTCAAATGATCCTCCTGCCTCGGCTTCCTGAATAGCTGAGACTACAGGTGTGCACTACACCCAGATAATTTTTAAAATTTTTTTGTAGAAATAGAGTCTTTTTGTAGAGACAGAGTCTTGCTATGTTGCCCAGGCTGGTCTTGAACTCTGGGCCTCAAGTGATCCTCCCAGCTCAGTCTCCCAAAGTGCTGATATTACAGACATGAGCCACTGCGCCTGGCTCCTGAGCCCTGGATTCTATCCAAGATGGCACTAGACCTTTAAGGAGGTTGTATTAGTTTATTTGAACCAGTAGCTACCTAGGCTCTCCCTATTCACTGCTGAATAGTTTGCACCACTGTCTCCCCCAAATTTGGGCCATTTCACCTGAGCTGCTATCAAAGCAAGTATCTCTTTTTTTTTTTTTTTTCCCTTTTTTGAGATGGAGTCTCTCTCTGGCGCTCAGGCTGGAGTGCAGTGGCCTGATTTTGGCTCACTGGAACCTCCACCTCCCGGTTCAAGCAATTCTCCTGCCTCGCCTCCCAAGTAGCTGGGATTACAGGCACACGCCACTGTGCCTGGCTAATTTTTGTATTTTTAGTAGAGAGAGTTTCACCATGTTGGCCAGGCTGGTCTCAAACTCCTGACCTCACGTGAACCGCCTGCCTCAGCCTCCCACAGTGCTGGGATTATAGACTTGAGCCACCAAGCCCGGCCCAAAGTAAGTATCTCTTATCCTTAAGTTATTTATTAATTTCTCTGGACCAAGATGTAAGACTTTTTTACTTATCTCTATTAAATCTCTAGATAAGATCAGTTTATATTTTGCTTCTATTGTCCAGTTTTATAATTTATTCTTTCAGTTCTACATCATGTGAAATTTTGATAAAAATTATTTTTCTTTTCCTTTCTTTTTTTTTTTTTTTTTTTTTTGAGATGGAGTTTTGCTCTTTTTGCCCAGGCTGGAGTGCAATGGCACAATCTCGGCTCACCGAAACCTCTGCCTCCTGGGTTCAAGTGATTCTCCTGCCTCAGCCTCCCAAGTAGCTGGGATTACAAGCATACACCACCACGCCTGGCTAATTTTTTTTTTGTATTTGTAGTAGAGATGGGGTTTCTCCATGTTGGTCAGGCTGGTCTGGAACTCCCAACTTCAGGTGATCCGCTACCTCAGCCTCCCAAAGTGCTGGGATTACAGGCGTGAGCCACTGTGCCTGGCCTAAAAATTATTTTTCTGATCTCAAATTGTGAGAGGTTATATCCCTGTCTCATGCATGTTTATAGATCTCAATGACCTCCATTCATTCATCAATATGGGGAATGGTTGTTTAAACATCTCCACATATGTCTAATTTCATTACCGTGGGCACCATATTTTCTCAGCCTATCCACATTGAATATCATTTCTGTTTCATTTGAATATCATTAAAAATAGGACAACATTTCTCTGGTCAGGAACCCCTTGAAAAATGAACTGGGGCCAGGTGTGGTGGCTCACGCCTGTAATCCTAGCACTTTGGGAGGCCAAGGCGGGAGGATTGATTGAGACCTGGAGTTTGAGACCAGCCCTGGGTAACATGGCAAGACCCTGTCTTTACAAAAAAAATACAATAATTAGCCGAGCTTGGTGGCTGTGCCTGTAGTCCCAGCTGCTTGGGAGGCTGAGGTGGGAGCATTGCTTGAGCCCAGGAGACAGAGGTTGCAATGAACCGAGATCAGGCCACATCATTCTAGTAGAGCAAGACTGTCTCAAAAAGAAAAAGGAAACAGGGTTGAACGGGATGTTGCTTAGTTTGTGTGAGCCTGGCTCTGGTAATCACAGCTTTGCTTTCTCTTCCTCAATCTCTCCACCTTCTCCTGACTGAGACATGCCCAGCCTTCTAGCCCCAACTCAGACAGCATCTTCTCTAGCACCTTCCCTGACCAATCATCCTATGCTCCCAGCCTGGATTAGGTGCCCTGTCCTTGTATTCACATTGCACCCTGATCTTATCTCACTCACAGCACTTACCATGATGTGTACTATCTGCCTTTCCTAGTATACTGGAAGCTGCTTGAGGGTAGGGACCGTCCTTAGCCTTATTCTTCTTAGCAACCCTGATGCCTGACAAAGGGATACTCAAGAAATAATGGCTGAAATGTACCAGGCACTCCTCAACTATCTGTTTGATGTCAAGCACATAAGGCTTCTCTATCTATGGAGCAAAGCTATGAGGGAGGCTGAGGAGCAGGCGGGCTTGGAGATGTATATTGTGACACCTGGGATGATATAACTTCAACATGAGTTTGTGGGATCAGAGCAGAACCTGAGGCCCAGCAAGAATGAGTGACTGGGGACAAGATCCTGACTGAGGCTGAGTCCCCAGAGGAACCGGGGGGGTCCAAAGGGAGTAGGGAATTCAGACAGGGTTTAGAAAAGTAGAGGTAGCTGGAGCAAGGAAGAGATGCAGTCCGGCTGGTGGATCATGGCGGCAGGAGCCCAGGGGCCAGGCCAGACCTGCTGCACTGGCAGCTCCTCACTTTCTAGAAAAGAGGAACCACGGGGGGATGCAGTGCTGGGAAGCAGGATGGGCATTGTTTTAAGTGTGTCAAACACCTGTCTGGCATGTATCTGGCTTTATGTTTAGATGTTTATTTTGGCCCGGCGCGGTGGCTCAAGCCTGTAATCCCAGCACTTTGGGAGGCCGAGACGGGCGGATCACAAGGTCAGGAGATCGAGACCAGCCTGGCTAATATGGTGAAACCCCGTCTCTACTAAAAAAATACAAAAAACTAGCCGGGTGAGGTGGCGGGCGCCTGTAGTCCCAGCTACTCGGGAGGCTGAGGCAGGAGAATGGCGTAGACCCGGGAGGCGGAGCTTGCAGTGAGCTGAGATGCGGCCACTGCACTCCAGCCTGGGCGACAGAGCGAGACTCTGTCTCAAAAAAAAAAAAAAAAAAAGATGTTTATTTTGGGGTGACTTTAGGGGGAGTTGATGAGATTAAGATCATGCTGCTTCCTCCTCACCCAAGTGACTCCTCCCTGTTGACCAACAGACATCAGTTTCAGAATTCCAGGTAATTGTCTGCCCTCTCTGGGGCCAGCTGGTGGCTTGGATATGGTAAAAAGATTCTTTTTTTTTTTTTTTTTTTTAACTTTTTTTTTTTTTTTTTTTTCTGAGAGTGAGTTTTGCTCTTGTTTTGCCCAGGCTGGAGTGCAGTGGCATGATCTCGGCTCACTACAACCTCCGCCTCCTGGGTTCAAGTGATTCTCCTGCCTCAGCCTCCCGAGTAGCTGGGATTACAGGTGCGTGCCACCATGCTCAGCTAATTTTTTGTATTTTTAGTAGAGATGGTGTTTCGCCATGTTGGCCAGGCTGGTCTCAAACTTCTGATTCAGGTGATCCACCCGCCCTGGCCTCTCAAAGTGCTGGGATTACAGGCGTGAGCCACCATGCCTGGCCAGATTCTTTTTTCTGAGTGAAGGAGCTCATTAGAGCTAAGCTCCACATGCATTGACCCCAGCCTTCCCCTCCAACCTCCTCCCTTTCCATAACCTTATTTCTATGGAAACTTCAGCCATACAGCTTCTTGCAATCCTTCCAGTCACTCAGGCTTTGCATGTGTGCTGTCTTCGCCTTGGCATGCCCCGCCCTTCCCCATATGCTGAATTGCTTCTTAGACTTTAAGATTTAAGTCAGAGGCTGGGCACAATGACTCACATTTGTATTCCCAGCAGTTGGGATGCCGAGGTGGGTGGATCACTTGAGCTCAGGAGTTCGAGACAAGCCTGGGTAACATGGTGAAACCCCATCTCTACATAAAAGACAAAAAGTAGCCGGGCATGGTGGTGTGTGCCTGTGGTTCCAGCTACTTGGGAGGCTGAGGTGGGAGGATCACTTGCGCCCGGGAGGCAGAGGTTGCAGTGAGCAGAGATTGTGCACTCCAGCCTGGGTGAAAATAAGACCCTGTCTCCAAAAAAGAAAAAAAAAGATACAAGTCAGAGACCAGGCGTGGTGGCTCATGCCTGTAATCCTAGCACTTTGGGAGGCCGAGGACAGTGAATTACTTGAGCTCAAGAGTTCAGAATCAGCCCGGGCAACATGGCAAAACCCTGTCTCTACAAAAAGTACAAAATTTAGCTGAGTGTGCTGGTGCACGCCAGTAGTCCCAGCTACTTGGGAGGCTGAGATGGAAGGATCTCTTGAGCCTTGGAGTTTGAGGCTGCAGTGAACTATGATTGTGCCACTGCACTGCAGTCCGGATGACACAGCAAAACCCTGTCTCTAAAAAGATTTAAGTCAGAGTCAAAGTTTTCTGAGAAATGTTCCCCAACCAAGCCCCTCCTCGCACAATTAGCAGTTTTTCAGTGAGTCCAAAAGACTGTGTCAATTCCCCTATGGAAACACTTGACATCACGAAGGGAGTGAAGTTGTCCCTGTGCCTAGCACAGTGCCTGACACATATTAGGTGCTCAAAAAAATGTCTGTGGAATGGAAGGGCATCATGATCTCAGCCAAACAGGCTGAACTTGAGAAGCGGGTGCTTGGAAGCATCTCAGGCAGTGAAAGGAATTCCAGGCTCCACAAAATAATGTGGCTGAGGACACTGACACACATCCTGAGACGGAGGGTGCAGGTAGGAGGTCTCAGCAGCTAGGCAGGGGTGGACAGTGTGTGTGGTGTGTGAGTTGCGGGGGGCACTCTGTGGAGCAGTGGCTTCATCAGAAATGGGGACTGTTTCCCTTCAACCATCATGGACCCTTCCCTGTTTCTTCTTGTCAGCCAGAGGAGGGAAGCTGCTGACAGCTCATCTCCAATATGCCCTCCAGGACCCTCGAGCCACCCCTCTCCACCAGTGACTTTGGCACTTGCACTCACCATCAGAGATGTTCCCAAGCCCCGAGGCCCTGCCCTGACATGCATCGTGACTCTCAGCTTCCCTGGGCCAGACGGCCAGATAGCTCCTAGTTTCTTGCAGCAGCTGAAAGAGTTGAAAGGCCTGGGAGTCAAGAGGCCCTGGTTCAAGTGCGGGCCAATAACCAGTCATGTGACCTTGGGCCAGCATCTCTCCCTCTTTGGGCCTCAGTTTCCCCAGCTATAAGTTGAAGAAATGGGATGGCTGGTCTTGGGGAGTCCCCTCCGCATGCTCATTCTGTGGACCCTGCAGTTCCTTGGATCCACATGCTCTCCTTATCTGTCTTCCTCAAATCAAAATCTTAGGGTTGACAGGGAATTTGTAAAAATCTTCTTCATATAGATGAGGAATCTGAGGCCCAGGGAGGGGAAGGGGTGTGATCAGAAAGATGTACTAAGGGCAGATGCAGAATTCCAGCCAGAGTCTGTGCTCCCAGACATGATCTGACTTTGGTTTTAACGACTGCTTTGAATGGAAGAATTCTTTGCGTCAAAGCTGCCCATGTGCCTAGCATAGGTTCACATAGGGTATGGCTGGTGCCTCTTCAGCCTTCTGTGGGCAATCAGTTCAGGGTCCATACCTTTCCATCCTGTAGCAGGAGCCAACCTAGACCAAGTCCTGGTGGGGAGACCTGAGTTCTGGCCTTCTCTGTGTAACTGACTAGCTGTGTGACCCTGGGCAAGTCACTCCACCTCTCTGGCTTTATTGCTTTGTGGTTATATGAGCCCCATTGGGCTCTAAGCTCTAGGGAACATGGACTTGCCTGTTCTATTTTAATCCCGGGACTTGGCTTTCAAAGTAAAGCTTCTTAGTTGAAATTTCAGAGAGAATCTCATTTGTGCAGCAGCCAATGATGTCTGTATTTAATCAGCCTGCAGAAGTCTTAGGTCACTGACTGGCCAGTGAAAGGGCTGCCCGTGGGCCAGGTGCTCATCTTTGGTTCAGTCCATTGTGGCCTGGAGTGTTATGTCACTGATAAGTACAGTTGCTTTTTCTAGGCATTGTTTAGAAAGGTATCTATTGGATCTCTGTTTTCTTGGTGAGGAAACTGGCTCAATGAGTCACTTAGCCCAGGCCACAAAACTGGTAAATGATGGTGCTGAGGTTAGAACCACAAAGCCCCGTGTTCTTCCCACTACTCTAGGACCCATAGCTATGGACTAGTCATGCAGAGCACAGGGCAGTACATTGAGGGCTATGGGGATTTGGTGGAAGCAGCAAACTTTCCAGATGGAGGGAGGTGCCCAGGAAGTCTTCATGGAAGAGGCGACCTTTAAAATGGGAGTTTAAACAAACAGGCAGGGCTGGTGAAGAACATTCCAGATCAAGGAAATAATGTTAGCCAAGATGTTTGGGTGAGGGGATGGGTGAGAGGAAACTGGGCGGGATTCTGAGAGGGTGAGACTGTGTGGAGCGTCAGCATACATGGCTGGGAGGGTTATGAGACAAGCTTGTGTATCAAACCCAATAAGAAGTTTGGGATTGATTTGTGAAGTAGTGGAGATCCATTGAAGGTTGTTGAGCAGGTGAGTGACTTGATCAGAATTGGGCTGCCAGAAAGTGTATGGTTAGTTCCCTGTAAATCTGTTCCTCCTGGGAGGCACAGGCTGTTTCACCTTTGCTGCTGTCTTCAGTCAGAGATGGGGAGGAACGGAGCAGAGCTGAGGAGATACTGCTGGCACCACCACGGTTAGGTGGAGGACTAGAGTGGGAGTAAGAAGAGAGTGGGCAGGGCCAGGCCTTCACGGCGGGTCGTGGTGGGTGAAGAGGAGGAGGAGGAGCTGGAGACGACTTTCCTTCCTCCCTTGGCCATCAGCCTTCTCTGGCCTGAGGTCTGGTCTGGTGAGGCAGAGTACAGAGCATGCCTGCGCTGTCTGTGTGAGTTCCTGAGGAGTGAGATCTTTAATTTTTGTCTGCTGAGCCCCGATGGGCGAGAGGCCAGCCTGTGTTACAACCTCCTGGGGGCCCCTGGGCCAAGGCATTCAGTCCACAGTGGACGGAAACAAGGATTGAGTCATTCAGACTAGGACTAGCCGGGGCCCACTGGGATCTGCCGCACCTCGCCTGCCCTTCCAGCCTGGTGTCTGTGCCCTTTCCTGGGGATTTGCCAGGTCTGGGTCTGTTCCTGAGGGACTGGGGCCCTAGAGAGGGTATTGGGGGCACCAGGGCAAACCTCATGGAGCCCCCACTCTCCACGGATGATCCAGGGAAAATGGACTCAGGGGATGATGGCAGAAGGCATCGTCTTCCTCTCTTTGCCTTGACAATGGAGAGTGAGAGGGAGCTGGCTTGCAGGCCTCCCTGGGGAGAGCTTGTTTTAGGAAAGACCCTATTGGAGACCTTCCTCTCTGCCCCTGCAACCCTCATCCCTCAGGGTGTGAGGACTGTTACTATGACCCAGCTCAAAGCCAAGGTGGGCACAGGTTGGAAGACCCCAGCGACAGCCAAGGGAAGCTGCTTCTTGTCCTTTTTTGTCCTCCAATTCCTGCACAGCCATTCTAGAAGCCTAGATAGGCCTGCACAATCCCCCAGCCCACAGGATTTTCTTCCTGGGAATTTGGAAAGAATAATCCAGGTACATGAGCTCTGCCCATCTGGGTAACTCTCTCCACCTCCAGCAGAGCATATGAAGTCCCCTTGGTCTCACTGGGAGGAATTACAGGGAGGAGGTCTTCCAGCTGCTCATGCTGTTGTCCTGCTCAGGTCTTCAGAGACTCTGCTTGAGGAGAAGTTATGCTTCAGGCCCCCCCCGGGGATTTAGAAGATTCCTCCACCTTTCCACCCCCAGCCCGGGACTGAAGGAATTTATGCAGGTAAATAGGAAATGATGTCTCAGCTTACAGTGAAAGGCACGGAGCTTTCAGATCAGCTCACCCGTGCACCAGAGACTGGAAAGGAAGGGAAGCGAAGTGAACTAAATGATTTGGAAGAACTGCCCATTTCCCCTCATTGCAGGACACCCTCGCGTGACTGCAGTGGGCTGCAGGGAAAACTGCATGGACTTTGAAATTGTTCTGACTTTTTAGTTGAATCCTGGCTCAACTCCTAGCTGTGTGACCTTGAGCAAGCAACTTTACCCCTCTGGGCTTATGAAATGGGAATGGCAACACCTCTACCACACAGCGTAGACATTATATGTATGTCATTTTTCTTTCCCAAAGAGAAAAGCCACGAGTTGAGATGAGCTCTATTCAGCAATTGCAGACTACTTGATGGAGGTCGGGTGAGCGTGGCTGTGACTTCCTTCCTTCTCCTTTGTGGGTGCGAGTCAGATTCACCGCCCTGACTCAGAGGGGACCCCTAGCTGGTAAACAGGCCTGAGGAGAATGGGGGATGCTTAGTGGGGGCTGACCTGTGACCGCAGTCCCATGCAGCCATTATCACCCCCACCACACCACAAACAGCTGTGCATGCTTCCAGCTCTGAGAAAAATGCAGCTGTAGGTGGTCTCCCCTCCCCTGGAACCTGGCATTGGTTTAGCATCTGGGACCAGACAAACCAGGAGTGAATCCCAGCACACCCACCTACTTGCTTGTGACTGTGGATGAGTCATTCACCTCCCCGAGCCTTCATTTCCTCATCTGCTATGTGGAGAAATAATAGCACTTCTTCATCAATAGCGCTTCTCATTAAATGAGAAAGTGACTATAAGATGACTTCGCACAGTGCCTGGTACCTTTTGAGTGATCAAGAAATATCCAGGCTGGACGTGGTGGCTGTTGCCTGTAATTCCAGCACTTTAGGAGGCCGAGATGGGCAGATCACTTGAGTCCAGGAGTTCAAGACCAGCCTGGACAACATGGCGAAACCCCGTCTCTACAAAAAGTACAAATTAGCCAGGCATGGTGGCGTGCACCTGTAGTCCCAGCTACTTGGCGGGCTGAAGCCGGAGGATTGCTTGAACCCAGGAGGTGGAGCCGAGATTGTGCCACTGTACTCCAGCCTGCGTGACAGAGTGAGACCCTGTCTCAAACAAACAAACAAGCAAACAAACAAGCAAACAATGAAATATCAGTTGGTAAATGGAGTAGTAGTAATTGACACCTGCCCCTAGCCCCATGACAGGGTAAATAGGGCTGGCTAGCTAGTTTGTCCTGAAGAGGAAATGGCAAGACAAGAGCATCATTATCTCAACTTTCAGATAAGAAAGTAGAAGCCAAGTGAAGCTCAGTACTGTGCTCCATTCACAGAAGACAGAAATGTTCCCACATGGTTGTGGGAGGCCCTTTCCAGCACGCTGTGAAATACAGGCCAGCTCACCTTACCTTTGCAGGAGCATCCAGACCATGGCCACCACCACCAGCCAGCATGTCATGCCCACTCGGAGGAGACAGGCACCGGCAGACGAGGGCAGGGTGGTTGTGAATTCTGGAAGGGATGCCAGGTCATGGCATCTAAGGTGGAATAGTTCCGGCAGCCTTTGCGGGCCTTAACAACCTCACACAGGAGGGAGTCGGCGCCTCTCTGTACGGCCTCCACCTTCCAAACTGGAGGCCGAGGCTGCACAGTGCAGGGGTCCCAGCTGCCCAGTATCTGCAGCAGAACATCCAAGCCCATGAGCGGCTCCCATCTGGAAGGCTGGGGGCCCAATCAAACCTTCCTTCAGTGATTCTTCCCTCTGATTAACCAGGAAATGTGTTATTTGTTCTGAGCAGGGGAACGAGCTCTCCTAGGGAGAGGAATTCAGGGCTGGAGGTCCAGTTACTTCCAAGGAAGAAAAATCCCTGGAATTCTGTCAGGAGTCTGGGTCTCAGCAACGGGGGCCGAAATGCGGCCCTTATTTACCAAATTAGTTCAGGTTCTGATAGACCTCTGGCTGCCAACATTATTCCAGTGAGACATGGAAAAGCAGTGAGTTTTCCCTGGGAGTCCAGGAGACTGCTGTCCCTTGCATGGGGTATGTGTCTGGGCAAACCTTCTCCCTGCTGGAGTCTTTTTATCAACCCTTTACACTCCCTCTGCAGAGTTTTCCAGAGATGATTTTCCTCCCCAGACCCAAGAGATGGGTGAGTAGGCTTAGCAGCATTCTCATGAGGGAGAAAGCTTTGATCAGGGGGTGGGAAAGTGACACACGGCGAGTCGGGGCCGTGCTGAAAACAGCTTCCCTTCTTTCACTGGGCCAAGAGGATTGAGGGGGGCAGAAAGTTCTGATAACCCCACATCTCCAGGGAATTACACAGTGGGCTGGCAGGCAGGGAAGAGGGCATTTGGGGATATGCCCTAGAGCTCCTTTGGTGGTGATAGTGGTGGGGTGGTTGGAAAGGTCATGATTCAATTGTGAAGAGGGCTCCAGGCATACAAGCCCGGGGTGGAGGCAAGGCAGTGTAACCTTAAAAGCTTGGGCATGGGTGGAACATGATCCAGGTTTGAATCCTGCCTCTGCTGTTTATCAGCTGTGCCATCTTGGGCAAACCAGTAGCCATTGTCAGCCTCAGTTTCCTCCTTTGTATGTGTGGAAATCATAATGCCTCCTTTGGTGGGTTAAATCCACCAATTGATGTAACATGTTTAGCATGGTGTTTGGGCTACAGTAGGCTCTATCAGTTCTGGCAGGTTAAAAAAAAAAAAAAAAAGCCAAACTCAAGTGTTTGTGGGATTGGAGATTCTGAAGAGCTGCAACCAGTCCCAGCAATTAGAGGGTAAGGGAGATTTGGGCAGTAAGTAGGTGGCTGGACAGAGTGTGGCGCTGGGATGGGGTAGAAGATGCCAGTCTTTGGAGTAGATGAACCGGGTTGTGGTCCCTCCAGCGAACAGGGTGGGAATGTCCAAGGACCACTTGTACTTACTGAGGAGTGGAAGGGACGCCTGATGGTGAGAGAATGTGTCTGCATGAGGGTTTTGGCGGAGGCGAAGGGTGAGGGATGAATGGGCGGCAGACTTCCAGAAATGCAGACGGAGGAGATGGAGCAGTAATAATGACTTGGACACACAGGAGGAAAAAATAGCTCAGGGACGAAGATGACGCCAAGGTTTCTGGCTTTGGGAGGCTCACGGGGAACTGAGGTGGGTCTTGAGGGATCTACAGGGCAGCTCCTGAAGGAACTGGGTGGGTTCCGGGGAGAGGAAGGGAGCCCAGAACTACAGAGGTGGGTGGATATCTGGGCAAGGAGAGGCGAGTGTGGACCTGGGGCTTCCACAGCTGTGAAGGAGCAGCGTCCCAAGAACAGAACTCAGCATTCTGGGAACTAAGGGGCATTCCTGGTCAAATGCAAGGGGTAGGGTTCCAGGAGACCTTTAGAGCCAGCCCCAAAGGCAGTAAGTACATGAACCTGGATCAGAAGCTGCCACCCAGTACTCAGTTCCTCTCTCTTAAAATGGGTCTAATGATACCAGCCCTCCCCATTTGATGGGATTACTGTGTCCTTCAGTTAGCCATCCATTTCACACATGTTTCTTGGCTGTTCTAGGTTCTGTAGAAACAGTGGTGAGCAATGCAGACAAGATATCTATTGCTTTAGAGCTATCATTGTGGTTTGGGAAGTCAGACAAGAAATGATTTTATAGGTTGTTGAACAGGACTTTTCCTCTGCTCTTGGAATATCTGCTGAAGCCACAAAGAACAATGAGGGCTAAATATTCTTGCATTCTGAAGAGAAGTACTAGGCACCTTACTAAAGGCAGAACAGGTTCAACAACAATCAAACCACATCCCTCAATTCCAGTCTACAAATGAAAGGGATGAAGAAAGTCACTGAAGCATAACACTGTTGCATTTGTGGGCAGGGCTGAGATTTCACCTGAGGGCATTCCCCCACGCAAACCAAATGAAGGGAGATCCCAGAGAGAACCAGTCATCTGCAAGAAGAGGAGGCTGTGTCCCTATAACTGTCCCCCAACTGATGCTGACTATGTTGCTGGATGTTGCAGGCACCTTGGTGCATTAAACTACAGCAAGATAGTTCATGGGAGAACCCAACATATGTCTTTAGGAATTGAGGACGTACATAAATGAAGAGACTTGTGTGCATTTCCTGTCTGGAGAATTCTGATATTGGAGCCTGGCTGGAGTGGCCTGTGTGGCAAGGTAAGAAGGGGGCAGGGTGAGGAGCAGCCAACCAACCCACCATTGTTTTGCCTGGCATAGGTGGGACAGTCCTATGAGAGACAGAGGATGCAAGAGTCTGCGAGAGGTTGACCAGAGAGTGCTTTGCTATGGCAACTCAGGGTGGAGGTCCTGTAGAGAATCTCCCAAGAACCCACATATGTGCCCATGAAAAAGCCAGTGCTTGGCACCTGCCAACCAAGGGTACCTGTCACATAAGGCTTTGCTACTTTTCCTCTAACACCTCTCCCCAAACCTTGACAAAGAGGAGCCATAGCAGAAAAGGAAGGTCAGGAAAACAGACCACACCCCACTCTTGCCACTGCAGGATCTCTAGCAAAGGGACAGGGGAGAGGAGGACTATTAAATAGGATGTGATATTGATTAACTTGGATGAGGTTTTGATCTGGACAGGAGCAGACTTTTTGTGCCTGAAAATGGGTCTTAATTATAGAAATAGAACAGTTCTCATGTCTGGTAGGGATGACCTCTCAAGCCAAGGACTCTGCCTGAGATGTCATTAAGGGTGGGAAAGGGAAATTTACCATAATATGGTTGGAGGTAGTAGTGGAATAGTTTCCAGTTAGTCCTCTTTAGGTTCAGCCCATTAAAAAACTCAGTTACATGAGCAAACAAATCAATAACAAGATGATGTCAACTGTTTTATGAAGATGAAACAGGGTAGTGTGTTAGAGAGTGATGACTGGGCTGCTCTAGATGGGGGTCAGAGATGGCTACTCCAGGAGCCGATATTTAATCTGAGAGGAGCAGTGATGAGGAACTATCCTCTAACATCTTGGAGAGGAACCTTCCAGTAGAGGGAAGGGGGCATTCACTTGGCTTGTTCAAGGAGAGAGAGAGGGCCAAGGCAGTGGAGTGTGGTGGGTAAGGGAGAGCAAGAGGTCAGATGAGATCAGAGCGGGGGCAGCCAGTTAGGGCTTTGTAGGCCAATATCAGGGGTCGAGGCTTTATTCCAACAGTAGGTATTACCTGGGCCCGTCCTTTGTGTAGTGTGGGAGGTTGTGAACTGGTGCCTGCCTGCCAGCTCCTTCACTCTGCCTCTCTGGGAAATAGGCTGTACAAATGTGCCAGGGGCAGCCCTGTTGATCCAAGCCTTTAAGCTATAGGGAGGGGGCATGAGTGAGAATGGTGTGCTGATTACTGGGGACACGAAAACGGTGGCAATCAGCATTTCCACACCCCTGCCCACCTCACTGCCAACACAAGAAGATGTGAGTGCACATACTGGGTCAATCAGGGATCACCGAATTCCCCTCTGAGTAATTTCTGAGTGAGGGGCTGGGGTGGGATTCCAGGAATGGACTCAACCAGAGGCGGGAGGCCTGGATTCCACTCCCCTCTTTCACACACGCTGTCTCCTTGAGTGGCTTACTCAAGAGGCTCCTTGTCTTTGCCGGGCGAAGTGACTCACGCCTGTAATCCCAGCACTTTGGGAGGCGGAGGTGGGCGGATCACCTGAGGTTGGTCGGAAGTTCGAGACCCACCTGACCAAGATGGGGAAACCCCGTCTGTACTTAAAAAATAATAATAATACAAAATTAGTCGGGCTTGGTGGCGCATGCCTGTAATCCCAGCTACTTGGGAGGCTGAGGCAGGAGAATCGCTTGAATCCGGGAGGCAGAGGTTGTGGGGAGCCGCGATCGCACCATTGCACTCCAGCCTGGGCAACAAGAGCGAAACTCCATCTCAAAAAAAAAAGAAAGAAAGAAAAGAAAAAGAAAAAGCGGACCCCTCTTCTAGGGGCAGCCATCACCACGCCAGGCCTAGGCGTGACCCTCGTGCCACTGGAGGGGATTGAGATCCAGAGCGAAGGCGGCGGCGGCGGCGGCGCCAGGGCTCTGCAGCCACGGAGCGCCGGGGCCGCCAGCTCCGCCAGGGGGCGCGCCCGGGACCTCCCTGCGCCCCGAGGGCCGCGCCCCGCGCCACCCCAGCTCTGTCCGGCCCTGCGGAGGGCGCCCCCAGCGGCCAGGGCGCAAGCGGAGGGGCCGGCGGCCCTGTTCCATTACGCGGACCTCGGCGCCCCTCCCGGCCTTCTTCAGATCTGCGAGGCTGCAGCCTGGGTCACCCGATCCAAAGACGGTCCCTGAGGCGAGGCGCGGGAGAACGATTCGGGGCAGATCGGCAGTTCGAACTTGCCCAGGGCTGGAGAAAGGCGGCCCGGTGTCCCGGTCGTGGCAGGCGCCATCTGCCCGACCAGCGCCCGGGTCAGCCCCGCGCCGCCCCCTGCTCCGCACGGGTTAATCCCCTTCGCCGCCCGCTCGCCGCCCGCTCGCTTCCCGGTGCCAAAGTGGGTGTTGCTGGAATTCCTCGCTCCCTCTCCCGTAATGAGGGGGCTGAGCTGTCCCTCCGAGGAGGGGGCCTGGTGTGGATAAAAGAGACGAAAAAGCCGGGGGAGGTTTCCAAAAATAAAACCGTCCGGGTCCCCTTCAGACGGCTGCAGGCACGGGGAGGAGGCGCGAAGGTGCGGCAGCAGTGAGAGCCCAGCTGGAGTAGGAGCGCTGACTCGAGGCTTGGGGCGCGCAGCCCTCGCTCCGCGGAGAACCGGGCCCCCAGTCGGCCGCTTCAGGGCCCCCTAGACTCAGAGAAGCCGGCCGCCGGGCGGGGCCCGGAGAACAGCCCGCGGGCGTCCAGCGCGCCGACCACAAAGCTCTTCGCGGTGCCCGCGCGCTCCACTCTCCAGCCGCCCCCGCGCCATGAGGCCGCGGACCAAAGCCCGCAGCCCGGGGCGCGCCCCGTGGAACCCCTGGAGAGGCTTCTTGCCGCTCACCCTGGCTTTCTTCGTGGGCGCGGGTCATGCCCAAAGGGACCCCGTAGGGAGATACGAGCCGGCTGGCGGAGACGCGAATCGACTGCGGCGTCCTGGGGGCAGCTACCCGGCAGCGGCTGCAGCCAAAGTGTACAGTCTGTTCCGGGAGCAGGACGCGTCTGTCGCGGACTTGCCGCCGGTGGAGAGGGCCCAGCTGGGCTGGGGAATCCCCAGGAGGCCCACCGAGACGGAGGCCAGGAGGCCGTCCCGCGCGCAGCAGTCGCGGCGTGTCCAACCACCTGCGCAGACCCGGAGAAGCACTCCCCTGGGCCAGCAGCAGCCGGCACCCCGGGCCCGGGCCGCGCCGGCTCTCCCACGCCTGGGGATCCCACGGCGGTCCGGGGCTGCGCCCCCAACCCCGCCGCGAGGGCGGCTCACGGGGTGAGCACGGGAGAGGGAAGTTTGGAGGGTGCAGAGGGGAGCCAGGGCTCATTTGTGGAGGGGCGTGCAGGCGAGAGGAGAGGGCGCCGGACTCATGCCCTCGTCCCTCTGTCTTTAGTACTTCGGGAAACAGCCCCGAAGTTCCAAAGTCGGGACTGGAAGATTTGATCCGCTTTCCAAGAGTTTAAGGCAAAGATAGATCCTCATCCTAATCCTTTCTTAGCAACGCGCTCGGAGCCCCGACGTTAAATCCTTTCGCAAGGCGCCTCTCCACTCGCCCGCGCTCCTCCTGCCTGCAACTAACGAGCTCTTGTAGACGCTTGCAGCGCTGCTGGGATCCGAGAGGCAGCGGGGAGAGGGCAGTGGGGTGGGCGCTCCAGGCTCTTGAGGCCCAGGGGAGGTTGAGCCGGCTCAGGGCGCGGGTGGGCGGAGGTGTCGGGGGCCCCGTGGCGAGAAGGTAGATGCGTCTCCGGGAAGGGAGCTGGCAGCGAAGCTGGTGCGTCGGGACAAGTGTGTGGATTGGGGCGTGGGTCGGCCTGCGCAGGCTGAGAGCTGGATGCGGGCGTGGGCGTGAGCTCTGGGCACTTTGGGCGGGAAGCGTGTCCCGATGAGGCTGCGACACAGTGGGCGCGTGGAGAATTGGATCAGTGTGCTCTCGTGCCTCTAGGTGTAAGCACAATTTGCGCGCGTTGCAGGGCTGAGCTACCCCACAACACTGCAATTTACTTTTTTGCTCCCCCTGGGCACCACCCCCGGCCCACTGCGGGCGCCGTCGTAGAGTGAGAAGATGCCCCAGCAATCCCCATCCCCAATCGGATTATCATGGCTGCGGGCGCTCTCCACCTTGCTGGGGGTATGACAGGTGCCTCTGGAATGGAGGGCACTGAGCCCTGGACAGTGAGGGGCTGGGTGGGGCCACCATCGAGAAGTATGGGAAGGGCTTTGGCAGCCTCTCTTTGCCTGGGCCCGATTTGCCAGTTGGGTTTAGCCCTGGGGAACAGCATGAAAGATGCTTGTACCCCGAGACCTATTCCAAGGACCTTGCGCTTCACACCCTTGGCGCTGTTTTCCTTGGCTGGAGCGCTCTTCTCATATTTCAGCAGGATTCATGCTCTGTCTCTTTCAGATTTATGCTCAGAGTGGCCTTTGGCCACGCTTGCCCCATCCTCTTTCTCCCTTCACCCTGCTTTATGTTTTTTCATAGTACTTATTCTATCTGATATATTCTATTCCTATTTATGTGTTTATGGCCTGGCCTCCCAGCCCACACTAATGCAAGCTCTATGCAAACAGGGACTCCATTGTGTCCATTTCTGTGTCTCTTGTGCCCAGAATAGTGCCTGCACTAGTTGGTATTCTCTAGGTATCTGTTGAATGAGTGGATGAACTCCCTGCCGCCCGTGGAAGGCCCAGCTTCAAGCAGGCGGAGAGTAGATCCATGCATTGCCAAGTCGCTTACACATAGGATCATTCAACAAGTATTAGTGGAAAGCACCTGCTGTGTTTCAGCGTTTTCCTTTCCTGATCTGTGCAAGTGAATGCATGCTTCTAAGGATCCTGCATGTAGAGCATGGGAAAGGGGATGGAGGTCCAGAGTCCAAGGCATTGTTCCTGCTGAGAGAGCAACCCAATTACTTAATATCACATTGAAGAAATGAACAGATGCTTTCTAGTACTGGAAGGTTCCTGTTAAGTGCAAAGGAGTGGGGCAGCTGTAGCTGAAGAACTGAGTAGATGGGACCTGTGACCTGGGGTCCCTGGGACTCTGTGGGCAGCATGTGGGGAAGCAGAGGAGAGGTGGCAGGAGGGAGGCCTGAAGGTGAGGGTGGCATGCAGGTGTAGCACTGCCCAAGGACAAGGGCTTTTTACTGTTGGCACTGGCCCAGGGGTAGCACTGCAGCTCTGGTGTACGGGAACCCAGAGACATAGCTTGGGCTGGAGCAGGGAGGAGCTTGTACTGCAGGCATTCAGGTGCAGGTGAGGTGCGGGGGAAGGTGGGGAAGTGGAGCGTGGCGACTGGAGGGTGCACTATTAGAAGTCATGAAATGATGTGGTGATGAGCAAAGCAAATTGTCACCACAACAAGCCTGGTGCATGTGAACAGGCATGTGAAGACGTGGGCTGGGTGCCACCTGCTGTATACAGGTGCACACATCACATGACACACTGATCAGGCTCCTCCCCCAGATTGTCTTCTTCAGCTTTAATAGAGAGTGGGTTCCCTGACACTCCAGTCAGCCACTCCATGTCAGCTGGGGAGGACCTGAGTGGTAATCTTGTTTATTCTCTTCCTCCACCCTGGTCCATTCTGGTTAACGGCTTCTAGTCAGGCTGATCAGGCTGGCCATTCATTGCCTTGTGAGCTGCAGACAGCCAGGGACCAAGTGCCACCTGCTGGTGAATCTTGGAACTGCACAACTACTACTGGAGCTTCTTCATTTATTCAACAAATATTTTGGAAGGACATCTATAGCCAGGCCCTATACTGGATCCTGAGGATATAGCAGTGACCAAGACAGGCAGACTCTGTCCTCATGGAACTTTCAATGTAGTGAGGATTTATTGCACATAATAAAGATTTATTAAGTTTGTGCCAGGCTTGATGCTAGGTATCTAGGATACAGCAGTGACCAGAGTGGACACCATCCCTACACTAATGAAATTTACAGTCTACAGGGTTTCTTTTTCTTTTCTTTTCTTTTCTTTTTCTTTTTTTTTTTTTTGAGATAGAGTCTCTTGCTCTGTCACCCAGGCTGGAGTGCAATGGCATGATTTTGGTTCACTGCAACCTCCATGCCCGAGGCTCAAGCGATTCTCGTGCCTCACCTTCCCGAGTAACTGGGATTATGGGCACGTGCCACCTCACCTGGCTAATTTTTTTTGTATTTTTAGTAGAGATGGGGTTTCGCCATGTTGGCCAGGCTAGTCTCAAACTCCTGACCTTAAGCACTACATCCACCTTGGCCTCCCAAAGTGCTGGGATTACAGGTGTGAGCCACCACCCCGGCCTCTACAGGGTTTCTTGAACCAACCTCACAGTATACCACCTGTATAATATTTTTCTCTACCTTTCCCTCTTGTTCTGTTATTATTTTTCTTTAACTTTATATTCTGTTAAATGACAGGATTTTGTGTTTTATCTATTTTAAAGTATATTATGAAGTTTTACAAATGCACTAAAAGGTATTGAAAATAATATAACTTATAGTCTAGTTTTATCAAACCTTAATATTTTGGCATATTTTAATTCCAGTTTTTTAGTTGAAATTTCCTCTATAAATTTGCCTCCTTCCCTCCCCAGAGTTAACCACTACCCTGAATTTAATTAATTCCAATAGATGTTTCTACAATATTACTATAGATAAATGTATCCACAAAATATACAATGTTGTTTTGCATATTTTAAACTTAGATAAATGATACCATATTTCATTATTCTTCTGCAATTTGTTTTCCCCTCCTCATTAGATTTTTGAGACGTAACCATATTAATATAATTAGCCCAAGTTTATTCATTTTTACTGCTGTATATTATTCCTTTGTCTGAATATTACCACAGTTTATTCATCCTCCTGTTTTTGGACATTTAGTTGAATTACATTTTTTTGCTATTACAGACAGTGCTTGACTCATTTTTCTCCGTAAATAAATTCATAACTGAAAGGAAACTTTGTATCATTATCATCATAAGTTGAAAGCAGTACCACTTGTTATAAAGAGAAGGTAATTGTAGGAAAATTGAAATGAAAACAAAATGTTCTTAAGTTCTAGTCAGACATCATTCATTATCTTAGGAAGCTCAACTCTGTGGCAAGTTCTCTCTGTTGGAAAGGGGGACTAGCATGTGTTGAGGGGAGGACCTGGCCTTTTTCACTGACATAATTAGGTTAGAAGGATCACTGAAAAGAGAATCACTTTCTCACCATGTAACTCATTGTCGAATGTTGTGATCTGTAAACCTAAAATGCCTTTCCTACCCTCAGTGTGGCTCATCCCACTTTTTGTAAAACTCCAGATTAAATGAAGCAAAGAAGTATCAATCGTATACCACGTGTTGGGTACTGTGTTAGACTCTAGAGGCACTAGGAGAAATAAGAAAGAAACCTCGAGATACCCAAGACGGAAATACAACCAATGACCTGAAACAGGCAGTACTAAATGATCCTAGCAGATGCAGATGGAGAATGAGGGAAGGCTGGGTACATGATGTCAGAGGAGGTGGGTTTTTTTGTTTGTTTGTTTGTTTTGTGAGTTTTTTGAGACAGAGTCTTGCTCTGTGGCCAAACTGTAGTGCAGTGGCACAATCTCAGCTCACTGCAACCTCCTCCTCCTGGGTTCAAGCGATTCTTCTGCCTCAGCCTCCTGAGTAGCTGGGACTACAGGTGCGCGCCATCACACCCAGCTAATTTTTGGTAGAGACAGGGTTTCACCATGTTGGCCAGGATGGTCTCGATTTCCTGACCTCATGGTCCACCCGCCTCAGACTCCTAAAGTGCTGGGATTACAGGTGTGAGCCACCTTGCCTGGCCCAGGGGAGGTTTTATACAAAGAAGGTAGTATCTGATCTGGAAGTCTTGGAGTATGCAAAGGATTTCCATCAGTAGATCAGAGAGGGAAGGCATTCTAGGCAGAGAGAGCAGCCCAGGCAAAGGCGTGAAAGTGAAATCCGTCAGGCAACTGGGGAGCAACAAACCTTGCATCCTTGGAAGAGCAAAGCCTTGGCTGTGGATGGTTGTGGATACAAGGTGGGGGTGATGGGGGCAATTAGACTGCACAGGCAAGTAGGCACATGGGTGCCAGGTGACCTTGTAGAGGCTGGTGGAGAGCTGTGGGAGGTTTTTAACAAAGGGCTAGTGTGATCAGATTTGGCCCAGGTGGAATAGCAGCTCTCCCAGACTGCTAGCCAGATGTGTCCTCTACAGTGATGCTGGATACTGGACTAATGTGTGCTGAGTGGTGTCAAATGGAAGAATGAACTCAGATGATCTCTGAGAGGTACCTTCTAGGGAGCCAGAGCGATTGAATTGTATATCCCAGCTGTTCAGGCTCATTTGCTCTCTCTGCTAGCCAGAGCCCACTGAACTGACAATTCCCAGCTGGTCACCTCCCTGGGCCTGCACCCAAGACTTTAATATTGGCCTGTAGGGATCCTCAGAGTCTCTCCTTGGGGACCTGAATCTCTCCTGAGTGCCCTTCCAGCCCCAGCCTGGCTTCTCTGCCTGGCAGCCTTTGATTCTGGCCAATCCTCCCTGTGGCCGTATATCCCTTAGAGCCTACTCTGCAGGCAAAGCAGGGCTGGTCCCTGCACTCCCACAGTCAGCTGCAAAGCCATCCTGAGGGCAGCTGGGGTGACGGCTGGCTCAGCGGGCCTCCTTGGGCTGGGCTCCATGCCATGACCTCCCAGCCAGGCAGGCTCCTGCGTCCGTGCTGTCTGGGTTCCCACAGGCCCTAGTTCTTTTTTTTTTTTTTTTTTTTTTTGAGACAGAGTCTCACTCTGTCGCCCAGGCTGGAGTGCAGTGGCCGGATCTCAGCTCACTGCAAGCTCCGCCTCCCGGGTTCACGCCATTCTCCTGCCTCAACCTCCAGAGTAGCTGGGACTACAGGCACCCGCCACCTCGCCCGGCTAGTTTTTTGTATTTTTTTAGTAGAGACGGGGTTTCACCGTGTTAGCCAGGATGGTCTCGATCTCCTGACCTCGTGATCCGCCCGTCTCGGCCTCCCAAAGTGCTGGGATTACAGGCTTGAGCCACCGCGCCCGGCCAGGCCCTAGTTCTTAGAAAATTCCCAGAGCACAGTGTCTGTTTCCTCTCAGAGCCCTCCTAGCCCCACGAGAGGTCTTGTCACCACCACAAGGGGTAGTGACATACAAGTGGGTATGTAGCTTCCCCTTCCACTGGGGCACACCCCCAGAAACTCTGGGTCTGACAAGCAGCCCTTTCCCTGACCCCAGTGACATAGGCCCTGATGCAGCCAGGAAGCTGCTAAAGGTGGTCGCCCAGAGAGGCTTTGAGGTGGCCCGAGTGGCACAACTCTTGGCTGGTGGGACATTCTGGGAGCTCCCTGGGAGGGAGGCAGTGCCCCACAACTTTGGGCCAAAGGGCCGGGAATGGGCCTCTGCTTTTTCAAGCTGCAGGAATTTATTTTGAATTCTTCATAAGACTCCAAAAACCACATAAGCTTTGGGGTCCACTCAAATGTCAAACAAACTCCTAAGTGGGACCAGATGTCGCCATGCTGGCCGCAGAGATCACAGGAGCGGCCGCCCTGCTCTGTCCTTCTCCTGTCCAGCCTCTGTACTTCTCCCTCCCCTCTCACCCTCCAGTTCCAGCGCCCAGTGACAATTTCTGGTGATAAGGATGGAAGCCAGAGCCAGGCCCAGCCTGCCAAGGAGTCGCTCCCTAGAGGTCTTCAGGAGAAGCCCTTCTAGGGAGTCGCCCTGGTCTAGGCATGTGGGTCTTTAGCTGCAGAGTCAGGGCCGGGTGGAAACTGCTGGTGCTGCTGGAGTGCACCAAACACCTGGAAGCAAAGTTTGGGGAACTGAGTGAGTGCCCCAGCACTGTATATCAGTGTCTCATGTGGGTCCCTCAGAGCCAACATTAAGGAGTAGCTGAAGGGCTGGGCACAGTAGCTCACACCTATAATCCCAGCACTTTGGGAGGCTGAGGTGGGTGGATCACCTGAGGTCAGGAGTTTGAGACCACCCTGGCCGACATGGTGAAACTCTGTCTCTATTAAACGTAATTTTAAAATTAGCATGGTGGCAGGACCAAGGTTGCCATGAACCGAGATTGTGACATTGCACTCCAGCCTGGGCCATATAGAGAGACTCAAAAAAAAAAAAAAAAAAAAAGGAGTAGCTAAGGGAAGAACTCTATTTCCCTATAGAGTAATTCCTGTTTGCCTCTGAAATAAAAATTATGCAGAGGCAGCTTAACCCACATCCCCAGCCCCATCCTCCTGCCAGCTTCCCACCTCGTAAGCCCCTCTTAAGCAGGAATTCTAGAGCCCCCTTCCTTCAGTGTCCACTCAGGGCTCAGCCTTTCCATGCACCAGACTGCTGGGGGCTGAGACTCCTCAGTGTGCATTTGTTGGCAGGTGACACCTCATATGACCTTGAGACTGTTTTATGTGTGTCTTCCAGCTTCCCTTGGATCGTCAGCATTTGTAGGGCAGGGACCTTGGTGTTTTGTTTGTTTGTTTGTTTTGTGAGAGGCAATGTAGAGTTGGAGAATGGCTTAGAGTTGGGCCAACCCAGGTTTGAATCAGGCTCGGGCACTTACCTGCTGTGTGGAATTGGCAAGTCACTGAACCTCTCTGAACTGGCTTGTTTATTAGCTTTAGGATCACTGTCATTGTTGCCCCAGTGGACTGCCTTCTTTCTGTCAGATGTTAAACATTCTCACCTCATTTAACCATTGTAACAACCCAATTAAGCAGCTATTGTTATCTCCATTGTACAGATGGAGAGAGTGAGGTTTCCCAGGGACATGCAGAGAATGGCAGAGTCAGGATTCAATCTTAGATTTGCACGTAGAATGGGGACAGCCTTCCCAGCCTCTCCGTGTTCCCCCAGGCCTTTCCTGTAGAAGGTGGAACTGTGGGAAGGGCTGTGAATAGTCCCCAGCTCTGAGCATCCTTTTGTTGACTCTGTTTTGGTGACCCCACAGGAGGAACGTCTGCGGGGGACAGTGCTGCCCAGGATGGACAACAGCAAACAGCACCAACCACTGTATCAAACGTGAGTGCCTCCACCAGTAGCAGACACTCCGCTGTATCAGACGTGGAGTGCCATTCCCCATGCTACTCCCGGGGCAGGTCAAGCTTAGGGACTCCAGAACCTGGAGCAGAAGCGTCTTTCCTAGTCTGCGTCCTGGAGATGCAGCCCCTCTTTAAAGTGGAGGCAATATCCAGTGGAAGGGAGGAGGTTTAAAAATGCCTCCAGCTGGGACTGGGAGTGGTGGCTCATGCCTGTAATCCCAGTGTGGGAGGCCGAGGTGGGTGGATCACTTGAGGTTGAGAGTTGAAGACCAGCCTGGTCAAGATGGTGAAACCCTGTCTCTTCTGAAAATACAAAATTAGCCGTGCATGGTGTTGGGCGCCTGTAATCCCAACTACTTGGGAGGCTGATGCAGGAGAATCGCTTGAACCTGGGAGGCAGAGGTTGTGGTGAGCCAAGATCGTGCCACTGCACTCCAGTCTGGGTGACACAGTGAGTCTCCTTTCCAAAAAGAAAAAAAAAAAAATGCCTCTGGCTGGACATAGCTTCTCAAATGAAATCACTTATATTTTCAAAGCTTCCTGCATTCCCTCCTGCTGCCCTACTGTGTTGGCCCCACTCACACTGCTGGCAGGGTCTCAGGAGCCCGTCCGCACCTGTGTTCTGCAGAACATGCTTGGCCCAGAGCCTCTGCATCCCACATTTCCAAGGGCACCATTCATGGGATGAGAATCCACCTCTGCCCTGGCCCCTGGCCCGATGACCCTGGCTCTGATCAGTACTCTCAGGACGGTCAGATGACACTCTCTGACCCATGCCTGGAGCCGTCTCCCCTTGGACTACTCTGATGTCTGGCAGTCTGGCTCGAAGCAGAGAAAAGCCATCTTATTTTGTGGAAACGGAGGAGTGAGTTGGGAAGAGCCAGAGCCTCCATGCCCGAGCCTCTTCCACTGATGGTATCAAGGGCATTAACAACAACAGGAGCCAGTACCTTCACAGCACTCACTTGGTGCAGGGTGCACTTTAAACATCCTCTGTGGCGGGTGGATGAGGAACGCGAAGCACAGTTGGGTAACTTGTCCGAGGTCACATGGTCAGGAAGTGCAGAGCTAGGATTTGAATCCAGACAACCTGACTCCAGGGTCCTTCTTCTTAATACCTGTACCCTGCTGCCAGGTATCTCACCTTCATTTCTGGGCCTCACTTTCTGCATCTGTGAACTGGAGGTGATGGTACTATTGCTGTCACTGCTACTGCTACTGCTACTATTAGCTAACAACTGAGTACGTACTACTGCCCAACACTGCGCTAAGCTCTTCACATGCATTATCTTAGTTTGACCTGTCAGTCATCTTATGAAGTAGGTGTATGTTTATCATCGTGGCTTACAGATGAGGAAGCTGAGGCTCGGGTTGCTTGGGAAAGACGGCCAAGCTCCGCTGCTGCAAGTGCTGAGCTTGGGCTGGACCTTGGCAGACTGACTCCAGAACTCCGGGCTCCCATCTCCTGGGCTTCATTCCCTCCCAACACCAGAGGGGGCTGGGCATTCCAGAGTGTGGAATCCCCACAGACCATAGCAGATATGGGAGTTTGAGGGATCCCCTTGGATCTATCTCCTTCCTCCCACAGGCCCCTCTTGGGTCCACATCAGCTCCCCAGGAACTCTGCCTGACTGTCCTTCAGGTGGCTGCCCCTGCCTCTGCCGGTCCCAAGCCTGGCTGCAAAGCCTCAGTCTCAACAGCTCCCTTCCTTCAAGGACCAGCCCCAGGCCCTTCTCAGTAGGAGGGCTTCACAGTTAATAGTCCAGGTGTGTGACAAAACATATGATGTTCCCAGCACGATGGATGCCCTCGTCTGGGAACATCATATTTGGTTCTATGACGTAGGATAACGTGGTTATCCTGACACCCTACTTGACAGGATGCAGGATGCAATGGGGTTGCTCCCATTTCCACGAGGCTGGACATGCGGGTTTACCAAGCTCTTGGCTTCTGCCTCAGGCCTCATGGCCCTGACCCTCTCTGCCTGTCTGAAGATGCAGCTCAGGCAGAATCTTCGGTCCCTTCTAGGACCTCCAGATAACAGAACCAGAGCCAAAAACTCAAAAACGAACAACAAAGCAGATCTGCTTGAACACCCTTTCCTTTTCCAGGAACCTGGACGCGTGGGGGCTCTCAGAGGTCAGGCCCTCTGTGGCCAGGGGCACCGGTCGGGGAGAAACCCTTGTCCCTCACCATTTTATTTTTACTTTTAAATTTTTAAATTTATTTTTTGAAACAGAGTCTCACTCTGTTGCCCAGGCTGGAGTGGAGTGGCACAATCTCGGCTCACTGCAACCTCCGCCTCCCAGGTTCAAGTGATTCTCCTGCCTCAGCCTCCTAAGTAGCTCGTATTACAGGCACCTACCACCATGCCTGGCTAATTTTTGTGGGTTTTGTTTTTTGTTTTGTTTTGTTTGTAAAGACAAGGTTTTACCACGTTGGCTCTGCTGGTCTCAGATTCCTGGCCTCAAGTGATCCTCCCACCTCAGCCTCCCAAAGTGCTGGGCTTACAGGTGTGAGCCACCACGCCCAGCCCCTCATAATTTTAAAGAAGAAGAAAGTGAGCCTCAGAGAGGTGGTGACTTGCTCAAGGCCACACAGCTCATTGGAAAAGAACCTGAGACTCAAAATCAGCTCTGAGCAACTCCTCTGGGTAGGGAAGCCAGGGATGTGGGTGGCCGGGTGGCTTTATGCTAAGCAGAAGCGCTGGGGCTGGGGTCTGGCACTGTTATTTTTTAAACAGCATCCCAGGTGATTCTAGGTGTGGCTAAAAATCACTGAGGAGAGTTGGGGGTCAGTCATAGGGAGATCTGCCTTGGGGGCGCTCCTCAAACTTGAATGTTCCCCCAGTCCTCTGGGAATCACATCAAAGAGAAGATTCTGGTTCAGCAGATCTGGGTGGGGGGCAGACATTCTGTGTTTCTAACCAGCTCCCAGGAACGCTGATGCTGCTGGCCCAGGGACCATACTTTGAGTAGCAGGGCCTTTTAGGACTCAGGAGGCCTGGGCAGGAGAGATTGGGACTTGGAGGTGGGGAAGAGGGTTGGTATGTTCGAGAGAGCGTAGCCTTTGCTGGGAGGCAGCATTGGCTGATGGAGAGTGTTGCTGAGGTTTGAGCTGAAGCTGCAGCGGGTGGCTTCATAGGGGGTGGGCTTCTCCCCAGCTGCCTGAGGGGTCTGGGCATAGGTCTCACTTGGGCCCTCCAACCCTGGAAGTTCTCGGTTTCCTAACTTGCTAGTGATGTTCCAGCGTTATTCTCTGCCAAACTGGAGTTTCAACCCTAGAAACTCAAGGTTGAGTGAGTTTGCATACTGTTACAGTACCAGCGCATGTGTGTGGGGGTATCCTCGTGCCCCAGCGGGTGCTGCGCCAGGATGCTGAGGCAGGATGCTGCCAGTACCTTCTCCCCTGGTATTTCTCTCCCTGTCCCTCTCACCCTGCTGCCCCCTGGTCACCCACCCTGACCCAGGCACAGAGGCCAGCAGCTCTCCTGGAGGGGGTTGCCAGTGGGTAACAGCTTCTCCTGCTTGAAGTTGGCTCACCCGCAGCAGGGCTGTGTGCTTATTAACTGGTCCCTGTGCTGTTTGCTTGTTGCTATTTGGCTGCTAATAAGCCTAATGAGAACCACGCAGGCGGGCGGTGGGATGTTGGCACTGGATGGCTTCGTCCAGAGCTCCGCAGAAGGGGGGGCTCTTGGCTCCACACCCCGTCAGCTGACTCTCCCCCACCCCTGTGGCTCTGCACCTCCCTCTCCTCTCCCAACAGCTGCCCTCCTGGCTGGGGCAGAGACTGCCAATGTCAGGGAATGTTCATGATTCTGTCCTAGCAGTTTCACACATGAAGGGATGCTTTCCTGGGCCGGTGAGAGATGGGGGCCGACATCCGCCACTGCCAAGGGTAAAGTCTAGTGCCAGAACCACGGGGAGACTCAGTCTCTCCCGGATATCTGCGGGCCCAACCCACTGCCCATGCGCAGGGAGTGCTGGCTCCTGCTCAGTTGCCCTCTCTTCCCTCTAGCAGAATCCATCCCAGGTCACTGTCACACACCAGTCCGTCTCCCAGGCCTGCCCTCCTTCCGCCCTGTTCTGCAGGTGCCCATTGCTGGAAGCCCAGCCCATCCTTCCACCTTGGCGGGGGCTAGAGCTGGGCTGCCGAATCCTCCTCCAGTCTTGGTATCTGCCTTTCCTTCTGTGGCTTTGCCAGCTCTCTCTCTTGGGATTTATGTGTTTATGTATTTGTGGAGGCAGCTGACTGCGGCCTGCCGGGCCCTGCCCAGCAGAGGGGAAGAACTGGAGGGTGTGGAGTGACAGTGTCCTGTTTATAGTTGCAGCTTTTGGAAGACTGTCCATTCTTCCCAGACTGGCTCCTGCCCAACCCCACCCCAACTGGGGAAGGGGATTTGAATACTCCCTAGACTTCTCATTTTATCTCAGCCTGGATGCACAGGGGCTGGGGCTGCTTTGGGGAGGACAGAAGAGAATCCCTGCAGCTGTCGAGGAGGAGGCAGGCAAGTTACTCTCTCACGCCTGCCCCCAGCAGCAAGGCTCGATATTAAGAGCATGTACTTTGGATTCTGGCACCAGATCCCTGGAGACATGTTTGAGTCCCAGCTCTGTGTCCTGGGGCAAGTGACTGGCCCTTTTCTAGCCACAGGGCCTCATCCATAAAATGGGTATAACAATCTATATAGAATTGGTTTTGGGGATGAATGATATGAACTTGATAGCTCTTACTGTGTGCCAGGTACTATTCTAAGTACTTCATATTGTTAATTTTTAATCCTCACAACAACCCTATAAGCTACATTGGATTTTTATCCCCATTTACAAATGAGGTTGGCTTTCTGTCCGAGTTATGCTACTGAGACTCAGCAGAGCCCAGACATGAATCCAGGTAGCCTGGCTCCAGAGCGCAAGGGCTTAGCTCTGTGCTTTCTGATAAATGAGTAAATGTGTGTAGACAGCCTGGCGCAAGCTAAGTTTAGCTGGTATTTTAATGCTAGATCAGGAGACCATGCTGGACTGCCTGGATTTAAATGTCAGCTCTCGGCTCCACCACGTGGCTGAGGGGCTATGGGCAGCCTGCTTAAAGTCTTTGTGTCTTGGTTTCCTCTTCCGTAAACCAGGATCAACACTGGGCCCTGTCTCCCAGAGTTGTAAGGAACAAATGAGGTCACTTAGGTCAGATGTTTAGTTCAAGGCCCGGCATGTGTGATGCACTCTATACATGTTTGGCCTTGATTTTGAAGGCAGGGACTGTGTCTCACCACCCCCAGCAGGCAGCATGCTGGGTACAAGGTGAAGGGTCCATAAGTGTATACTGAATAATACATGGCCTCCCCCGGCCCTGTGCTGAGACAGCCCTTTCTGCTGCCCAAGTTCTATCGACCTTTCCAGAAACTCCCCACAGTGTTCAGGGGATCCTGGGGATGGACGCTGGAGTGGGTCTGAGGATTTTTCTGCATGTATCACATGGGCAATGGAATGGCATTTCCCCAAGTCCCCATCTCAGTCCTACAAGAACCCTGTCTCTCCTGATCTGAGCTCCTCCTTGGCTTCCCTGAGAGAGCCTGTTTGCCCCGTTCATGCCAACCACATCCCAAAGTGGAAGACTGTGGCAAGGTGGCTAAGAGCCCCAGCTTCAGAGTCAGACTCCCTGAGTTCAAACCCTTGCTCCATAACTTACTAGCACGGTGATCTTGGGCAAGTTGTTGATGGTTCTGCCTCAGTTTCCCCATATGTCAGATGGGGACAAGAGTAGTACCTAGTGTAGTTATAAGAATGAGATGTTTACGTGAGGTAATAATACGTGTAAAGCGGTGAGCCCAGCACTTTGCTATGGGAAATGCTTAACAAGCCTTAGGAAAAGGGGTCAGGGCAAGGGAGGGATTTTCATCTTCACTAACTGGTTAGCACCTTCCAGAAGCCAGGAAAGTCTCATCTCCAGATGAACCATCCAGTGGGGACTCCGAAGTTGGCAGGGAGTGGTGGAGAGGAAGGTGGGAGATGGCGAAGGGGAATAATTATATGACCTCAGTGGAACGCAGCTGATATGTAGGGTGCAGTCTCATCAAGAGACCCTGTGCATTTCTTACGCCTGCATGGGGGTACCCTTCTTGGGGAGATCTTCCTGGGGAGCAGGTTACCCTGAGGCTCTTTGTCCAACGAGGTGATTAGGAGATGTCCTTGACTGGAAGCTTCCTGAAGCCAGGTGCTGTGTCCTGCTGACACTAGTGGAGTGCCTGGCCCTCTCTCCACACCTGTGTCCTTTGTACGTGCTTGGGGCCTGTTTATCAAAGAGCCGAGTGGGCAAATGATGGCATGGGTGACTGAGCTTCCTCCCTCCATCCCCAGCTGCCTCTTCTCAGTCTCCTTTGCTGGCTTCTCCCTCTCTACCTGACGTCTTAATGGTGGGCTTACCCAGGACTTTCCCCAGACCTTCCAAGTCCCTCACCCCAAAGAGGGGGGCCATAGGAGCCAAGCGGAGCATGAACCGCCCCTGGGTATTGAGTGCCGGCAGGCACTGTGCCTGACAATTGACATGCAATACTTACAGTAATGCCCGGGGCTCACTCTGCCTGGATGTGCCAAACGCTGTCATCTTCCTTCAAACCCTCATGGTGTTCTCTGTCCTGGTCCCCTCCTGTGTCCCTGGCTGCTGCTTCTCCTCTGCTCACTACTAAACTGTGGGTTTCCCAGGACTTAGTCTGGGGTCTTCTTCTTTTCTTTGTCTTTGCATTGCTCCCGGAACGATCTGCTGCCTCCTTGGGGATGTAAACATCGTCTCTGGGCCAATGACGCCCAGATTCACATGAATCCTCTGCCAGGCCTCTCGTCTGACCAGTCTTCCGCGTCTGCTGCCTGCTCAACATCTGCGCTTGATGCCTCCCAGACATCCTCATCCCAACTTGTCTAAAATGAACTCGTGACTTCCCTTCCTCTGAGCTAACTCCCCCGTGCAGGTCTTACCCACTCTGTTAACTGGCACCGCCATTGACCTGACTGCTCGAGCGAGACACCCAGGGGCTACTGGGACACCTTCCTCTCACTCAGGCTTTGACATCAACCCATTATCAAGCCCTGTTTGTTTTACTTCCTCAGTCCCTCATGGACCTGCCTGCTTCCCTGCTGCCTCTCTGGGCCAGGGCCCTGTCACAGCTCTCCTGGGTGACACTGCAGCCTGCTGCCCGCACTCCCTGCCGTCCTCAGCACATCCCACCTGAACCTTCCTGCCGCGGTGTCTCTGCACTCACCCAGCTCCCCGAGTGCAGCCCGGGCCACTGGTCTCCAGGCCGGTGGATGCGCTGCTGCCTCTGTTTCTGCTCCCCCTCATCTCTCTGTGCGGCTGGCCCTTGTCATCTACCCAGTCTCTGTTTGGAGGTATCCTCCTCAGAAGGGCTGCCCTGGCCACTCTGGCTTGAGTGGCCCCCACTGGCCTTGTTCTTCTGGATCTTGGGCCCTCGACTGTCTCTTCCATCCCTCACATACCAAGTTCTGCTCCACTTGTTTGTTTTTATTTTTATTTATTTATTTATTTTTGAAACAGAGTCCGGCTCTGTTACCCAGGCTGGAGTGCAATGGCGCCATCTTGGCTCACTGTAACCTCCGCCTCCCAGCTTCAAGCAGTTCTCCCTCAGCCTCTCAAGTAGCTGGGATTACAGGTGTGTGCTATCATGCCTAACTAATTTTTTTATTTTTGTAGAGATGTTTCGACCAATGTTTGTATTTTTGTAGAGAGGTGTCATCATGTTGGCCAGACTGGTCTTGAACTCCTGACCTCAGGTGATCCACCCGCATCGGCCTCCCAAAGTGCCGGGATTATAGGCATGAGCCATCACGTCCGTCGTGCTCCACTTCTTTGTTTAGCTATTGAGTGACAGTCCCTCTGACTAAATTGGAAGCCCCCAAAGGACAGTCTCTCTTGTTTGCCATCCTGGCAAGTCATGCATTTGAATGCCTTACTATTTTCCAGAGAACAACACTGAGGCCCACAGAGGCGAGGAAACTGGCCCCAGGTGAGGTCCCACAGTCAGAACTCAAACACGGGTCTCTGACTGCAGGGCCACACTGTCCTTCATGCCCCTGCCCTGGCCTCTCTGAGTTGTCAGTATTTGGAGTGGTGTGCTCATCCTTCCCGACCATCCCGGGCCTGGGTGTGGGGCTGGTGCTGCCGTGGGAGGGTGGCTGGATCCACTCCAGCCTAGAACTGTCTCCCCTGGAAGCCGCTTCTCTAGAAAAGACTCATCCCCAGGGACCCCTCCCAGCCTGTCTCACCTCTGGGGCCCCTCTGGCACTGAGGCTTCCTCCCAGAAAAGCCTTGGGACTGTGGGGATGGTTAGGCAACTCTTCTCTGCTTTGGGGCAGCAGCTGGAGAGGAGCCTAGGCCTCTCAGCCCTGAACTGGGCCCAGAGTCTTCCTCCTCATGCCTGCTGGAGCCAGTGGGATTGGGGCTGCTCTCTGCCCCAGCCCCTGGCCCCGCGGCTCCCCGGCCCCCACCTGGCCCAGCCTTGCAGCATTTGTTAATGCAATTAACAGGGCGGTCCATGCTGAAGGGCTGGGGGCCAAGGTCTGACTCACACCTCCCCTTCCTCCCCTCCAGCCGCCAAACGGTAGAGGCCCTCTTGGCCTGCCAGACAGCGTCTGCAGAGAGCAAGTGAGGGGCCAAGAACGGCATCTTTCTCTCATTAGGAGCTTTTATGTGAACACAACTGCTATTTTGGAGCTGGGCACTTGGCCGGCCCCGGAGCCCCAGTGCGGTTTCCAGCCGTCCTGAGCCGTGGCCCCGGCACAGCTGTATGGGAGCTGGGGAGCCCCTGAGGCCCTGACTTCTCCCACAGCCTGGGGGCTTGGGCCCTCAGTCAGGGCCTGGGAGACACAGCCCCTGGGCAGAGCTTGAGAGTGGAGAGAGCGATTCTGAGGTGGATTCCGAGGGTGGATTCCGAGGGTGCGTGTCAGCCAGACAGGGATTCCCTGGGCTAGGGGATCTCTGACATCAGGGTCCCTCCCCTGGAAACCAAAAGTCAAGGTTGTAGAGAAACAGCTCAGGGCCACAGGTGGACCCCCCAGTAAGCAGATTCCAGGAGCAAACTGAGGTCTCCAGGTGGGGGTCCAAGTCGGGTGCCCAGGGAGGTCTGAGGTAAATCCTATGGATGAGGTGCAAACTGTTCCGTCTGCGAAGGCCTCTAGCTGTGAAAGGGGGCAGGGCGCCGACCTGAGGAGGGGATCGGGTGGCTCAGCGGATAGGGTCTTAGCATCCCACTGGCACAGATTTTAGGGAAAATGGAGGTTTAACCTGGGAAGCAGCTGAGCTTCAGGAGTGGGAGAGCTGGGCCCAGAGTCTGGAGTTGAAGTTGCTCCCCCAGACCAGAGTGGGTGGCACTGGAAGCCACTGAAGAGGGAGAGGCTGGAGGGGCCCACCCTGAAGTCTCTGCCTCCTCTATCTAACGGTAATAGATGAGAAGGTGTCTCTGGGGCCCAGGAAAGAGAGCTGATGACAAACGCCTTGCCTGGGGGTAGGGTGGGGGTGGGGAGGGGCCTGGCTATATTTGACACCTGGAAAGCAGTCCCCACCCAGCCCCACAGCCCTTGGTTGTTCATCTCTGTAACCAGGGCCTGATCCCTGGAGACATGTTTGAGTCCCAGCTCTGTGTCCTGGGGCAAGTGACTGGACCTTTTCTAGCCACAGGGCCTCATCCATAAAATGGGTATAACAATCTATATAGAGTTGGTTTTGGGGATGAGTGATATGAACTCGGTAGCTCTTACTGTGTGCCAGGTACGATTCTAAGCACTTCATATTGTTAATTTTTAATCCTCACAACAACCCTATAAACTAGATTAGATTTTTATCCTGAGGGCCTGAGTTGACATTGCCCCTTCCTGGGGAAAGGGTCATAGCTGAGACGCTCAGAGGCCCTCTTGCTTCTGGGGGAGTGATTTGTTTTGCTGTTGTTTTAAGCTTTGCTGTGCTGGCCAGTGGAACTTCCTGTGATGATGGAAATGTTCTGTATCTTGCTGTCCATTGTGGTAGCCGTGAGCCACATGTGGGTGTCAAGCACTTGAAATATGGCTTGTGAGACTGAAAGAACTGAATTTTAAATTTTATTTAATCTGTATCCATTTAAATTTAAATAACCACATACAGTTCCTGGCTACAGTGTGAGACTCTCTTGAACAGCACAGCTTTAGAGAGAACAAAGTACGCCCACATCCAGGTGCTCAGCTGAGACTCACAACAGCTCTTTGAAGCAGTAATTATCAGCCCCATATCGTGGACGAGGCCACTGACACACTGGTGGAGACATCTCAGCGAGATGACATGTGTCCAGGGTCATGCAGCTGAGATGTAGCAGAGCTGGGGTCAAACCAAACCAATCCTCCTGCCCCCCACCCCGTGTTCTTGCTACTACCCAGTAGCTAATCAACAGGGGCTCCGAGCAAATGGTGGGAGCAGCCTGCATGGGGTGGTCGGGAGGGCTGTTTCTAGAATCTCTCCCAGGCCTGCCCATTCTGAGTTTGGTCCCTTCCCAAAAGTAGGGGTTTTGTGTGGAAAATCTGAGCAAACCTTTGTTGACTGTTCTGGGGTAGAGTGAGGGGAGAAGGGGCTCAACTAGGAACATGGGGGGATTAGGGGAACAATGCCTTTTATTTCTTGCTTTTAAAGCAATTTCAGGAGTTTTCTTTTATTCCCCTCGCCTTTTGGCGTCCTGCTGCCTCCACAGAGCTGAACACCCAAAGCTGGGACTTTCCACCCCTCTAATGCTCAGTGAAGAGCGGGTGAGGGGGTACGGAAAAGAAAGGATCCCGGAGGAACCCAAATTATGAATGGCTAAAGACCGACATTGGCAAGCGAGCGTGAGGAGGCTACGTGACAGTGTAGTCTTCCGGTTGTCCGAGGGTACTGTCCCAGGGGCTGGGGGGTATTCCGTCTTCTGCAGATCAACTCCCGGAGGCTAAATGTGGACATCACGGTATCATGCTCGATAAACGGACCAATAATCAAGTGGAGATTCATTAGAGCCACATAACCCATACTGGGTTGATTTCTGAAGTATAAGGCATGATCTTTACTCATTTAAATTTTCACTTATTTATATATATTTTTAGAGACAGGGTCTTGCTCTGTTGCCCAGGCTGGAGTGCACTGGTGCCATCATGGCTCACTGCAGCCTCAAACTCCTGAGCCCAAATGATTCCTCCCACCTTAGCCTCACAAGTAGCTAAGACTAGAGGTGGGCACCATCATACCCAGCTAAGTTTTAAGATTTTTTCTGTAGAGTTGGGATCCCACTATGTTGCCCAGGCTGGGCAACTCTTGGACTGAGGCAGTCCTCCAGCCTCAGCCTCCTAAAGTGCTGGGATTACAGGCATGAGCCATTGCACCCACCTCTAGGATCTCTACTGTTGAGGAAAAATTGGAGGCATGAAACTCGCTGGCCCACCATGGATGGAGGTTTTCTCTCTTAAAATTCCCACAGCACTGCATGGAACTGCCTCTCCTGGGACCTCAGCATTTCCTTTTTTTGTTTTAAGCAATAGCCTCTGCCACTGGAGGTTCTGAGATGGCTGATTTCCTTTTGGATATTTAAGTTTTGAAATCGTGCTCATTTGGAATAGGAATGTTTCACTTCAGCCTCCTTTAAACAAAAGGACACATGACCACGATTGCCCCTCCCTCCCAAAGGGTCACTGGACTTCATGCACCAGTAATGTTTCCAAAAATATCTTAAGTACCAACCTACAGTGGCCAGCTTTTCATTTTTCCAAGTGAAGCCATTAGGAAAAAAACAAGAAACAAAGCTAATTACCACTTGCCATCACCTTTAATTAAAAAGAACATTTTAACTCCAAAAATATAGAAAAGACATCATCGCAAAAGACACTCTTTAGATGGGAAAAATACAGCCTATGAAAAAGAAACAACCCAGGAAAGGGTTTCTTTTCCTGACTTTATGGCAGACCAGTAAAAACTGTCAGAACAGTCCCATTCATAGACAGGCACTGGAAGCCACCATCATGGACCATTTAGGGGTGACTTTCAGGGGAGTGGAGAGAGAGGACAGGAGTCTACATACTCCAGTTCCGTAACGCAAACACTCAGCTCAAAACACAATGCTTACATTTCCGTGAGGAAGCCCGGTCGGCATCTTGCTGAGACTTGTGAAAACAAGAGGGGATGCGAGTGAAGCCGGCGAGAGCTGGTTCTAAACCTCCAAAAACCTGAAACTTGTTGGAGGCTCTGCCTCAGCAGATTGGGCCTCTGCACAGCATCCTACATGGTTGATTCAAAAGGGTTACCTTCCTGAGGGGGTTTTTCCCACCAACACGTCTGGCTGGTTTGGAAGCCTTTTAGAACTTGATTTACTAGGCTATTGTATATTAAATGCCATTTCCGCAGTTCCCCCCTAACCACTCATTTCCCATGAGTTGTTTGTTCATTGTACCAACCAAAGTTTGCCAGCCCTAACCCTCACTGAGGACCTAATTCCCTGCTTGGAAAATGGATTCTAGGAGTGTGGGAACCCCCACTAGCCAGGGCTTCCCCCTATGCAGGGCTCAGTCTTGTTCACCTTTCTGCCTTCGGCACCCAGTCTGATCAAAATCAGGTGCTCACTAAATGTTTTCGGAATGCATTATTAGCAAGTGAGGCAGAACCAGAGCTAAGTGAGTCGTGGCGAGCCACAGGGGCTTGGCTCACAGGGTTTGGGGTCTTGGATTTCTAGACAGTGAAAGGTATTTTATATATATATATATGTGTGTGTGTGTGTGTGTGTGTGTGTATATATATTTCAATAGCTTTTGGAGAACAAATGGTTTTTGGTTACATGGATAAATTGTTTAGTGGTGAAGTCTAAGATTTTAGTGCACCCATCACCTGAGTAGTGTACATTTTACCCAATATGTAGTTTTTAATTCCACACCCCTTCCCACTCTTTCCCTTCTGAGTCTCCAAAGTCCATTATATCACTCTGTATGCCTTTTCATACCCATAGCTTAGCTCCCACTTGTAAATGATGACATGTATTTGGTTTTCCATTCCTGAGCTACTTCACTTAGAATAATGGCCTCCAGCTCCATCCAAGTTGCCGCAAAAAGTCATTATTTCATTCTTTTCAATGGCTGAGTAATATTCCATGGTGAATATATATCACATTTTCTTTTATTTATGTATTTATTTATTTATTTATTTTGAGGTGGAGTCTCACTCTGTCGCCCAGGCTGGAGTGCAGTAGCACAATCTTGGCTCACTCCTGGGTTCAGGTGATTCTCTGCCTCAGTCTCCTGAGTAGCTGGGATTACAGGCGCCCACCACCACACCTGGTTAATTTTTTGCATTTTCAGTAGAGACAGGGTTTCACCACATTTTCTTTATTCACTCATTGGTTGATGGGCACTTTAGTTGGTACCATATCTTTGCAATCGTGAATTGTGCTGCAATAAACATACACCCGCAGGTGTCTTTTTGATAGTATGACTTCTTCACCTTTACTCAGTAGTGGGATTGCTGGATTGAATAGTTGACCTATTTGGTTCTTTGAGAAATCTCCATACTGTTTTCCATAGGGGCGGCACTAATTTACATTCCCACCAGCAGTGTATAAGTGTTCCCTTTTCCCCATGTCTGTGCCAACATCAATTGTTTTGTGACTTTTTAGTAAAGAGCATTCTGGCTGGGATAAGATGGTATCTCACTGTGGTTTTAATTTGCATTTCCCTGATGATGAGTAATGTTGAACATTTTTTCGTATATTTGTTGGCCATTTGTATGAAGGATCTTATTGTTAATGTGAAGGATGGGCTGTTCTCAGGGCTCAGGAGGGGAAGGGTGGAAGCTAGACTGTTTTCCAAAGGCCATCCTCCGGGCAAGGACCACACACTCAGAGGTGGAAGCTGCATGACCTTCCTCTCACCCATGCCAGCCTTTGGGTCTCTGTGGCAGAGAGGTGTGGGTCTATGTGGGAAATCACTCAGGCCTTCCCATTCTATTCCCTCCCTAAAAAATCCCCAAGGCCGAGACCTGCCCTGGGCACATCTGCTTCCTCCACGTTCACTAGCACTGACATGGCTGCTGGGCTGGCCCCAGCTGACCATGTTTCCTGTGGTGGTGGTGGTGACAGGGGCCTGGCAGGTGGTCAGGTGAGGACAAAGTGTGCTTGGGCAGATAGAGCGGTGGCCAGGCCAAAATCCTGCCATGGTGGCAGTTTGTGTTTGGGGAAGTGCTCTGGGTTGCAATTCTGACATGGTTCTACCTAGAGGCCTGGAGCCTGCCAGGAAGAGGTGCCTGGGCACGAGGAAAAATGCTCTGGCCTCCCAGGCCAACTTGTGGTTGGAATGCTATTAAAACCTGGTATTTCCCACACTCTCTGCTGATAGACTGGTCTTGAGTGCCCTTGGTGCACAATGTCCAATTTTTCATCCTTTGTGTCTCTGGTCAGCATCACCTCCTCCAAGAAGCCTTCCCTGACTTTCCCTACTGCCTGCCTCAGCCTGGGTTAGAGGGTCCAGCTGGCGTAGCACTTGTCCTATAACCTATGTGTTCTACTTTCCATGTCAGACAGTGTACTAGAGACAGTATCACAAGCTTCACACCCAGTGAGTGCTCTACGAATGCTCACTGGATAAACCCATGAGCTGACATACATCCTCCATCATTATTTTAAAATTCTGTGTGGGCTTTGGAAGGGTGTGGGGTCCTGGGGTCTCCACTGTCAGGGCCAATTGGGATGTGCAGTTTCTCAGGGCAGAATTCCCAAGGGTGCATTTGGTGGCTGACTTGAAGCCAACAGATCCCCTTTGTTTCCTTATCAGCTCTGGGCCAAGGCTCAGAGATAGTAGAGAGGAAGAGGAAGAACCATGCCCACCCTTCAGGGAGTCAGTGGGGTGGAAAGAGCCTGGGCTTCTCAGTCACACAGAACTGGATTTGAATCCTGGCTCCACTATTAACTAGCTGGGTGACCTCAGGCAAGTCTCTTAACCTCTCTGAGCTTCAGCAGCATTATCTGTAAAATAGGAATCATAGTCACACCTGCTGCATAGGATTGTTGAGAAGCTTCAGTGAGAGCGTGTATGCAGAGCACGGTGCCAGGGCTATTGTCAGCACTCATCAGAGAGTAGCCACCATAATAAAAATAATAATAATAGTGTTATTGTTAGGCATATGTTAGGAGCTAAAGATACAACGAGGTGTAAGAGATAGTCACTACACTTCAAGGAGCTGACTGTATGAGTCAGGAAATTGAGACATGTGCATAAAAAAAGCTAATGGCAGTGGCCTCGCACGGTGGCTCATGCCTGTAATCCCAGCACTTTGGGAGGCCAAGGCAGGCAGATCACCTGAGGTTGAGAGTTTGAGACCAGCCTGACCAACATGGAGAAACCCCGTCTCTACTAAAAATACAAAATTAGCGGGGTGTGGTGGCGCATGCCTGTAATCCCAGCTACTCGGGAGACTGAGGCAGGAGAATCATCCTGAACCCGGGAGGCGGAGGTTGCAGTGAGCTGAGATGGCGCCATTGCACGCCAGCGTGGGCAACAAGAGTGAAACTCCGTCTCAAAAACAAAAACCAGAAAACAAAAACCAAACAACAAAAACAATAACAACAACAAAAACTAATGGCACTATGCGGGACATGCCCAGTGAATGGCGAACACAAGTATTTTTCCTGTTAATCAAAGGAGGCAGCAGCTGCTGAGAGGTGGGTGTCCAGCATGGGGAAGTCGGTCTTGGGGGAACAGTAGGAGCCAGGTAAATGGAGAGCAAGTGGGAAACAAGAGAGGACATAGCACATGCAAAGACAGAGAGAAGACAGAGCAGAGGCCACCTGGGGCCACAGCCAGCAGGCCAGCTCGACTGGAGCAGGTTGGCTTAGAGGAATGTTAGAGTGGATGAGACCAGGACGGTCTTCAGTGCTCGTCTATGGACTTGAATCCTGAAGACACCAGGGAACCATTGAAGGTCTCTGTGACATGGGCCAGGTGGAAGTTTGGAGATGTTTATCCTGGCCAGCCCTCGGTTTGGATTCTGGTGCTCTTCTCAGAAAGGAGAGTTCAGCTCACAAAACCCAGGCATCTGGTCTGGGTAGCCATGCCTGCTAGTTTCACAGTTGCACTTAGGATTCCTGAGATGACAAGGTCTGTGTATCTGCCTCCTCTTCCTCACTGACTTTGCCTACGCCCCCTCCGCCAGCAGACCCTGGTCTCCCTGGGTCTCTGGCGACTCCTCGAGTACGCCACGTTCCTTCCAGCCTCCAGAGCCCGGTCTTTGCCTCGCCCTCTGCCTGGGAGACTGCCCGGGTCTTTGGGGGTTCACTTCCTTTGCACGCTCCCATCTCTCTCTTCAGAGAGGTGCCCTGGCCGCCCCATCTGAGTCTCCTGGTTGGGCCTGAACCCCTGCATCACCTGGGTTAATTGTCTTCACAGCCCTTGAAACTGCCTGAGGCCACATCATGCTATTGTTTTCTTGCTTCCTGTTAGTGTCCTTTACCACAAGCCCCAGGCAGACAAGAACTTTGTCCCAGTGCCTGGCACTCACTAGGGCTCAGCAGCTATTTATTGAATGAATGAATGAATGAATGAATGAATGAATGAATGAGGCGTTGGGTTTCGAGGGTGCAGTGTGAGCCAGACCATGCTTCCCGGGCTCACACATGTTCCCCAGTGGAAGTCCTGGTGGGGGAGGGGCAGGACTCCGTATCCCAGTGTGTGCCTCTGCATGGGATGTTCCCTTGGCCAGTAATCACTGGATGTGACTCTGGAATTTGCAAGGGGATGAAGGATAGTGAAGAGAGGAGTCAGCCTGGGGAGCTGGTGGCTAATGCTGCACAGGGCTAACCGGGAGAAAGGCCTGGTTTCAGCTCCACCTTGCCCCTGGCTGGACCCACAGCCCAGGAGGCAGAATCCAGAGACAGCCTGAGCCCTGAACGGAGGCCCCACAGAGGAGGGGACTTACCTGGCCGGCAGTGGCTGTGATGCCGGCAGCTGTGTTCTGGCCACCGTGCTTTCTCTGGCGCAGTCGGGAGTTCTGCCTTGCTAAGGAGATGGAGAACAACGGGAAGGAGAGGAGAGACTGTCAAGCTGAATATGCCTTTGAAGGACGCATAGGGTCCTCTAACCTCCTTAGTTCACCCCTCCCGTGATTTAGGAGCAAACAGAGGCTCAGTGAATTCAAGACCACACAGCTCATGAGTGACAGGAAAATCCCAGCAACTCAAACCGCTTGAATTTCAGGCCAGTGTTGGGCCCTTTCCCACCAAAGAGGTTCATTCATTCATTTGCTCCATATTTACTGAGAATCTACTCTGTGGCAGTCCCTATTCTAAGTTCCAGGGCCACTGTCTGTCCTCAGGGGACTTCCAGTCTGGTGGGAGTGAACATTTCAGTATAGACACAGTGTCAGGCAGTGCACTTCCTCTTCAGGGTGCTCTGTGGGACGTGGTGGTGTGAGCCACTCTGCAGCTGGCCACACAGTCTTGGTTGTCCAAAGATCAGAGGTGAACGCGTCCTGGGGGTCTGTGGATGGAGGTGGGAGAAGCATGGGTCAGGGAGCCCTCTGAGGCCAGGAGAGTGGCTTCCTGCTTGAGTGATGGGGTTGGCAGCACTCAGGAGGGTACTTCTGACAGGAGGGAGTGGGCAGCTGTGGTCTCAGCGCCCCATGGCCACTGCTGTCACCTCTCTCCCTGTGTCCTCAGCCGTGTGCCAGCCGCCGTGCCAGAACCGGGGCTCCTGCAGCCGCCCTCAGCTCTGCGTCTGCCGCTCCGGTTTCCGTGGAGCCCGCTGCGAGGAGGTCATTCCCGATGAGGAGTTTGACCCCCAGAACTCCAGGGTGGCACCTCGACGCTGGGCCGAGCGTTCACCCAACCTGCGCAGGAGCAGTGCGGCCGGAGACGGCACCTTGGCCAGAGCACAACCGCCAGCACCACAGTTGCCGTCCGCCCCACAATCGCCGCCCGTACCACAGTCGCCGCCAGCTGGGTAAGTCCCCTTCTCCATGGGGCTCGGGATCTGGGGCTCAGTCTCTTTCTGGAGGGGCTTCTTCCTTCGGACCATTTGGTGAAGGCTGGTGGAGAAGACCACAGTCTTCCCTTCCCTCCTCCCCACCCTCCTTGGCTTTCCCTGGCATGGCCAGATATATGAGCAGGAGAGTAGGTGTTGGGGCTGACTTGGGCTTTGCCAGACTGAGGTGGAAAGAGGAGGGAAGTGAAGTCTTTGCCCTCGGGTGCCTGAAATAAAGCTGAGGAGGGCATGTACCTGGGACCACGGCCTCCTGGTTCACAGTCTGGCTTTGCCATTTCCCAGGTGGGCAACCCCAGGTAAGTCACTTACCTCTCTGTGCCTCAGATTCTGTATCAGTAAGGTGGGACAATGATAATACCTGTGTTATGAATTGTCATAAAGATTAAATTAGTCAACATGAGGGAAGTGCTTAGAACAGTGACTGGCACACATGGAAGTTCTTTATACACGTTCTCCCACACCCCATCCCAACCTCCTCCTCCTCTGCCTGTGGTCCCTGTGTCCCTTCAGTTTCCTCAGCACCCAGCTTCAGCCTCTCTCCTTAGAGGGGAGAAGAAGAAGCATGTGGGAGAAGGGAGTAGAAAGGAAAGTGAACAAGGAGAGTGTTCATGGGCAGGATTCCCTGGCCTGCTTGCCAGCCAATCTGGCTAGACTTTTTCTAGCTCAGGACAGGAAATCTGAACTTTATAAACGAGTCCATTTCTAGGGGACTGTGTTTTCCTTTTAGTTTTTCAGGTTAGTTTTTCCATTCGCTTCCTACTTAAGAAGTTCTTTCTGAAATGTTGCAACCCTGCCTTGCTGAACTAAAGGGAAAGAGGATTTGCCCTTTCAGAGCCCAGGAGAACCAGGCAGAGGAGGCTGACCTTGAGGTTAGGTTCCGGCAGGAAAGGTCTGGAGAGAGTGGCTGAGTTGCAGGAGGAGCAAAGAAAGGAGGTTAAGGGTGTCCAGGGACTCTGAGAGCAGGTGAGGTCAGGCAGACCAGGCTCTTGGTGAGCTGGGTTCCGGGGCCCTGGGCACCCAAGTAGATGTTTTCCAAGGGCAGCTAGGAGGAGGAAGAAAGAAAGGATGGACTCAGGTCAAGGGCCTAGGGAACTCCAAGGTCAAGAGCAAAAGAGCCAAACCCTGCAGCCAAGGCCCAAAGGTCCTGCGGCAGAAACAAGGAGCAGAGCTAAGGGGCCCCAGGTGGATAACAATGAGGGCCTGGGATTGGCAGTGAGCAGGTGGGCAGTGCGGGTACCTTGTTCTGATCGGTCCCGGCTGAGGGTCCCAGGTGGTAAGCCTGGTGTAAGGCACCTGGAGGAATACTAGAGGTGCCAACTCAAGGGCCAGCCAGGGCCAGGGTGGGCACGAAGTCCTTCCAGCGGAGCTTTGCCCATCTCTGTTGGCTTGTGGGATTCATTTATTTACGATGCACTGATCCCATGAGGGTGTGTGCTGGGAGCGGGGTTGCTGGGCAGGGTGTGTCCTGGGAGCGGGGATTGCTGGGCAGGGTGTGTGCTGGGAGCAGGGGTTGCTGGGCACGTCACTCTGTCTCTCACACTCTTGAGTCGGAGTCATTTGAAGTCCCCCGTCACATCTTGCTGCCCGTCTGACTCCTCCCCATTCTTCAAGGTGAATCACATTCACTAGGCTCTCTGGCCCCCGCAGCACTTACTCTCTGGCACACATCCTGTGCATCTGTGCCCTGCACCTGCAGCCGCTTGTCGACCCAGTGGCCTGTGCTTTGGATTTCTCTACAGCTCCCCCAACAGTGCCTGGCCCATCAAAACTGCTCAGTCCATATTTGCTCTGACACTGGGTCCAAACTACAGAGTTAGCCTAACAAAAGGGCCCACTTGGCACTGGACCCTCAGCCCGTACCTGCAGCCAAGGGCATCACCCCATGTGTTGCTCAGAGGGCAGGAGGAGGTGAGGCCCCTGCCAGTTCCCACGGTGGGTGCTCCATCTTTCCCTAGCGCAGCACTTTTCACCCTGCCTTTAGATGGTCTGTCCATTTGCTCACTGGACCGGGAGCTACCTGGGAACTCACAGGGACTGTGTCCTGCTCATTCACCAATGTGTCCCTGGTACCTAACACCATGCCTGGTACACTTCTGTGCTCAATCAGTGTAAGTTAAATGGATAAATGAATGAGGCTAGGTGATGGGGAGAGGGGAGGCTGCGAGGCCAGGAGGATGGGCAATGTGAGCCTTCCATCCCCCAGTGAAGGTTTCCTGTGTGTGACAGGCAGTGGAGGGCAGAGGTCCTGGGTGACGTCTCTGGCCCACAGCAGGGCTGTCCTCTTTGATTTTCACAGGCTCCCTGGCCAGGGGCTACTGTGATGTTCTTAATGAGCTGCAGCCTCCAAGCCAGCCTAGTCTCTCTGTGCCCTGGGGCCTCAATGCCATGAAATCTGGGAGCGCCCTGCTATTGGCCCAGCTGCTGGCCCAGCTGTGTTTTGCTTTAGGAGGCCAAATCCTGCTTGCCTGGTGGTGTCAGACATTTCCTGTGACCTTGGCCAGGTTTCCCAAGCAGTCGCTGGCCTCTCTCCTGATAGCAACTTGGACAGGCCCTGTGTGTCCAGATAGAGGTGGTGACATGATGCAGGGGGCATTCTAGGAGTTGGGGAGGCAAATGTCTGGGGAGGAGAACACTGCAGGAATTGGTGATGGCCAGAGGCCCCCTTTAGGAGGCAGGCAGAGACCGAGCGACTTGTGTCCCGGAGGAAGACCAGAGGGAGAAGCCAGGAGTGTCTCAGGCAGCAGGCAGGGTGCCCTACAGAGGGCCAGACGTGGACTGATGCTGTCCAGCTGTTGTCTGGGCTGGCTGGAGGGGTCTGGAGACTCCCTTGAGCCTCATGTCCTGGCTTCTTTCCCAAGGCTGGGCAGAGTGCCTGCCTTACCTGGAGAGCAAAAGCCAGGCGCTGGGAAGGGCCTTGAGAGATGGGGAGAGGGCTGGTTACCAGAATCTACAACCAGCAGGCTTTGGAAAGCAGTGGTTTAGACCAGCGCTTCTCAAAATGAAACCAGTAGGTGAGTCACCTGGGAACTTGTCAACATGCAGGTTCTGATTCGGCAGGTCTGGGATAAGCAACTCTAATGTGGTCCCACGGGATGCTGATGCTACTGGACCATATTTTGAGTAATGAGGGTTAGAGCCCAGGCTTTGGTGTGTTCTAATTCTGGATTTACCACTCACCAGCTGTGTGTCAATAGGCACTCACCCTAACCTCTCTGAGCCAATAGTGTCCACCTGATAGGATGACAGGAAAGATTAAATGAGACCATGTGAGTAGAACACTTAGCGTGGTACCTGATATGAGTTAGTATTCAATACATGATTCCTGTCAGTGGGCAGGATCTCTTTGCTGTGAGGACTTGGTTGGATGGGAGGAGATGGCAAAGAGCAGAGGAAACTGGAGTGTGTGTGTGTGTGTGTGCGTGTGTGTGTGTGTATGCAATGTACACAGAACAGGTGTAGACCTGTTATGGGAAGAAATCAGAGTCCAGACTCAGCCTCAGGGGTCAGCAGGTCCAGTAATGGCTTTGGCTGGCTTGGGATACAGTCATTCCACCAGGACCATTGTCACCAGCCCTAGGGGAGAGGAGGTTAAGGGGAGGTGTCAAGAATGGGAGGGACCTCCGCTGGGTTTGCTCCTTGTGCAGACCTGAGGACCTAGAGGCTGAGCCCTGGAGACATCCTACACAGGCTCGAGGAGAATCACTTGAACCTCGGAGATGGAGGTTGCAGTGAGCTGAGATCGCACCATTGCACTCCAGCCAGGGTGACAAGAGTGAAACTCTGTCTCAAAAAAAAAAAAAAAAAAGCCTAAGCAGGCTTGGTCACAATATGGGCAACAAGGGGCCTGAAGGGCAGTGCTGAGCCCTGAGTAGGGTGGCTGGGGTGTGTCTGGGGAGCTGTGACCCCGTGATGGTGGCTCCCAGCAGGCTGCTCCTGCCTGGTCGCTCCCTCTCCTCTGGATCGCCTTCTCTCTGCACACCCCACCTCTTTATCCACTGTGTTCATTTTCTATGGCTGCCGTGACACACAATCACAAAATTAGCAGGTTCAAACGACACACATTTGTTTCTCTACAGCTGTAGAGGTCACACATCTGAAACGGGTCTCACCAGGCTGAAATCGAGGTGTCAACAGGCTCCTGGGGCTCTAAGGGGGCTCAGTTTTCTTGCTCATTCAGGTTATCTGCAGAATTCAGTCCCTTGCAGTTGTAGGACTGAGGCCCCATTTCCTTGCTGGCTGTCACTTGAGGGCCGTATCAGGAGCTGCCCTCATTCCTTGGCTTGAGGCCACCTTCCTCCATCTTCAAAGCCAGCAGCAGCAGGTGGACTCTGTGTTTGGGTCTCCCCTCTGCCTGCCTCTTTGGCTGTCTCTCTCCATGATTCACTCCCTTGCCTCCCTCTACTTTTAGGGGCCCATGTCATGACCCTGGGCCCACCAGGTAATCCAGTACCATCTCTCTATTTTAAGATCAACTGATTGGCAACCTTAATTCCATCGGAAACCCTAATTTCCTTTTGCCATTTAACATAACATATTCAAAGGTATAACCCCAGGGACGGAGATCATGGGGGCCAACCACACCCACTCACTACAGCACATTCCAGCTGGGACCCTTGTCCAAAGTGGAAAAGCTCCCTCTTATCAAGGGCTTGCCACAAGGGTGGCCCTACATGATCTGGCCCCACAGTCTTTCTGACATCCCCACTGTCCACCCTCACCACTCACAGCCCGTGTTCATCCTGCTTCTGCTCTGCCAGCTGACTGTATCTTCCTCAAACATGCTGGAGATGCTCCCACCTCAGGGCCTTGGCCCTTGCTATCCCCCTCCCTGGAGCCCTGGAATTTTTTTTTTTTTTTTTGAGACAGGGTATCATGCTGTCACCCAGGCTGGAGTGTAATGTCACAGCTCACTGCAACCTCGACCTCCTGGGCTCAAGCGATCCTCCCATCTCAGCCTCCCAAATAGCTGAGGCTACAGGTGTGCACCGCCACACCCGGCTAATTTTTGTATTTTTTTATAGATGTGGTTTCACCATGTTGCCCAGGCTGGCCTCTAACTCCTGGGTTCAAGCGATCCTCCTGGCTTGGCCTAAGTGCTGGGATTACAGGCATGAGCCACTGCACCTGGCCCCTGTGTTAGTTTTCTAAGGCTTCCATAACAAACTGAGTGGTTTAAAACAGCAGAAATTTATGCTCTTACAGCTCAGGAGCTGGAAATCCAAAAATCAAGGTGGCAGGATTGGTTCCCTCTGAGACTCTGAGGGAGAAGGTTCTATGCCTCTCTGCTAGCATATCTGGTGCAATCCTTGGCCTTCCTTGGCTTGTAGCTGCATGACCTTGACCCCGCCTCAGTCATCACATGGCCTTCTTCCTTGTGTGTGTCTGTGTGTCTCTGTGTTGTCTTCTTCTCATAAGGGTGCAGTCATTGGATTTAGGGTCCTCCCTAATCCAGTGTGACCTCATCTAAACCTAACTAATTACATCTACAAAGACTCTATTTCCAAATAAGGTCACATTCATAGGTCCGGGGTTAGGACTCATGTCTTTCCGCGAGGACACAATTCAACCCGCATCAAAACACTCTTCCCCCTACACTCCTGCGGCTGCTTCTCCCCTTTCCTTTGTGGTGGAGCCTTCTCTGTCCACCACATCTAAAACCACGCCCTCCACACCCTCCCCACCTCCCACCTGGCTATTTTTCTCGGCAACACTAACGTCTTTGGTATTTTACCTATTTATTTTAATTATTCTTCTTCTTACCCCAAGAAAGTGTCAGATGTGGGAGGACAGGGATTTTTCTCTCTTTTCTTGGTTGATCTCTCTCCAGCACCTGGAGCATGACTCAGCCCATTGTAGCATTGAGTAAATACATGCCCAGAGTAGGGTTGAGTCAATTAGCTGTCTATACCCATTTGGTTTTACGTCTACAATTGACTGTCTACACCTATTTTGCTTTACGTCTACAATTGGCTATCTACACCCATTTTACTTAACGTCTACAATTGGCTGTCTACACTCATTTTGTTTTACATCTCACAACTCCCTGCAACAGGTGGCCAGTGTTGCCATTCTGTTGGTGAGGAGAGGCTCATAGAGGGGAGGGAGGCTGTCCCTACCCTTTCCCAGCCTGGTATCTCCAGCACCTGTCCTCTGCCTGCACTAATCTCTGAGTTTTTGTCTGTCGGGAGACAGGGAAGGGCCAGAGCACCAGGGCAGTTCTTGTTGGAGGTCCAACCTCAGGTGGTGAGTGCCAGGACTGCTGGGCACGTGTGGCAGCATGTGCCTGCATGTGGGTTGGTCACCCAGGCAGAGGCTCCCTACCTCAGAGCAGAACCCCGCCTTGCCTCGGCCTCCACGACTCCACAGGGTCCCTGTTGGCACTTTTTGGCATGATCTTTAACCTATTACTGCTGAGAGTGAGCCCGCAGGTTTACCGTGGCAGTGCTGCCCGCCTCCACCCAAGACCTTGACTAACTTTCCTGTTGGGAGCACAGGGACTCTGCTTCCAAGTGGGTGGTCTCTCTAAGTCTGAGGGAATGGAGGGAACTATCAAAAGATTGCTGCCCCAGAGCCACTTCCGGGGAGACCCAGGCATCCGTTCCTGGGGGCAAAGGTGCGGGGAAGGTAGCACCCCCTGGTTGACAGAATGGCAAGGGGTTTTCCCTGGGACGAGGCAGAATCAGAAACTAGGTGCTGGGGCCGGGTGCAGTGGCTCACGCCTGTAATCCCAGCACTTTGGGAGGCAGAGGTGGGTGGATCACCTGAGATCAGGAGTTCGAGACCAGCCTGGCCAACATGGTGAAACCCCGTCTCTACTAAAAAAACAAAAAATTAGCCAGGCGTGGTGGCGGGTGCCTGTAATCCCAGCTACTTGGGAGGCTGAGGCAGGAGAATTGTTTGAACCTGGGAGGCGGAGGTTGCAGTGAGCTGAGATCACGACGTTGCACTCCAGCCTGGCAACAAGAACGAAACTCTGTCTCAAAACACACACACACACACACACACACACACACACACACACACACAACCTAGGTGCTGGGAACAGGGCGGCTGGGAACAGACACCCAGCATGGGGACCTCAGTGTGGCAGCTTGTAAATTGTGTCCCCTTCCCCCAGTGGCAGCAGCAAAGGGCTGGGGGTCAGGGAGGACACAGGACAAGGCTCCCTACAGGGCTGCTGTGGATGGACCTCCTGATGACCCATCTCATGAACTAGGGTCTCATGAACTTAGAGGCGAGTTCAGGCTTGGCTGGCAGGAAGGAGGCCGTGTGGCACTGTGATGGGGGAGTGCAGAGTGGTTCCTGGCTGGGGCAGCGCTGGGTGCCCTGAGGATTAGAGTCTGGTGGCTGGAGGAGGGGACATGAGGAGGGTGCCTGGTGGCCCAGTGTGTGTGTCAGAGGAGCCCGGGGCAAGGGGGTTAAATTTGATGTTAGGCAGAATGTAAATCCTGATGCCCTCACAAACTTTGCAAGCTCCTTTACTTCCCTGAAACTCAATTCCTTTGACCTTGATGTGGGAAAATGAATGCCCATCTCCTAGGATGGTTGGGAGAATTTACTGAAATAATGTAGCATGATTCGCGGGGTATCTGCCACACAATCAGTCCAATAAACCTGAAATCTCTTGGCCTACCTGCCTACTCCATGTGCTTATGAAAAATCAGTGTGGAACACCTCATTTGCCAGGATGAGTTTTTCTGCACCCCACTGTCTGGGCTTATAGCTGGGGAAACTGAGGGAGGATGCAGGTTGGCCACTAGGTTGTGGGCCGGCCTGAAGGCCTGCCCTGGCCTTCTGAGCCTGCCTCCTGCTCCAGCCCCTCCCACTGCTGCCACCCTCCCCTCTGGGCTTGTGTGTGCTGCTGCGGGCCTTCTGCTTGTTCCTTTGGGCTACGCGGCCCCGTTTGTCTTTTTTCCTTCTCATTCAAGACCCTTGGACCCAAGGTGGTTCTCTGATTCAGCTGGGACATGCCAGGAGACCAACGGGTGCTCGGAGACCTTGGGAAAATCCTCTGCCCTTCCTGGGCTTGTTCCCGCATTTGTAAATCAGAGGGCTAGCGTGGATCTCCTCTAAGCTCCAGAGCTAATGGTCGGCCGGGTATGGTGGCTCATGCCTGGAATCCCAGCACTTTGGGAGGCTGAGGCAGGCGGATCACTGGAGGTCAGGAGTGCAAGACCAGCCTGACCAACATGGAAACCCCGTTTCTACTAAAGATACAGAAATTAGCTGGGCTTGGTGGTGCGCATCTGTAATCCCAGCTACTTGGGAGGCTGAGGCAGGAGAATGACTTGAACCTAGGAGGTAGAGGTTGCAGTGAGCTGAGATCACGCCACCGTACTCCAGCATGGGCAACAGAGTGAGACTCTGTTTCAAGAAAAAAAAAAAAAAAAAAAACTAATGGTCTAGGATTCCAGCCAGCCTGGCCATTTTCCATCCCTGATGGTGAAATGTGCTCATTCTCCCCTTTGCCTGTTTCCAAGGTTGTGACAAGAACATGTGAGCCTTTCACCAGGGCAGACCTTTGCTGTCCCTGACACCTTGGCAAGCTTGCAGAGGGCTGAGCAGCCTGCGTCTTCTGTGCTGTGTCACCCACTTCCTCATGGCCACTGAGTGCTGTTCTCTGCGGGGTTAACTCAACCCTACAAATTTTTGGTGGCCTCTGAGGGTTGAGCCCTTCTCTCTCTTTCTTTTTTTTTTTTTTTTTTTTTAGCCTTTTCTCTTTCTTTTCCCTGACCTGTTTGTATAACTCTGATTCCCAAAATTGCTCCTTGGGTTTTTCTGGAATTCCCCCAACACTTAGGACCTTGAAAACTATTTTGAATAGACTCGGAATCAGTAAACCCAGTTTTGGTCTCTTAGTTACTAACTGGCCTTGTGACCTTGAGCAAGCCACTTAGCATCACTAGGCATTAATGTCCCTATATCTGTAAAGCGAGAGGGTTAATTCTCCCCTCACTGGGATGTTGAGAAAATTAACTAAGGCGTGCGGGAAAGATTGCTTTGTGGGTTCTAACGTGCCTCGCAAATGCTTGTTATTACTTCTTAGCTGTCCTGACACTGGGCTGGGCCTTCGCTCATGCCCGGTTACATGTACAGAAGCCACTTTTAGGAAGAAGCTCCTCAATGAGGCCCTTGAGGAAATATTTTAAAGGAAATCTTTTAATTTTAAGCTTAGGGAAGGACATCCCCTGTTGTGTCCAGCTTAACACAACAACAGGGAATGTCCTTCCATCCTATCATACTCTCTGTGACAGGTACCCCAAGAGTTGTACAGTGTACAGCCTGTGCAGCTGCGTGTGGTGACCCCAGACCTGGCTTCTTCCCAAGAGGGAGATGTCTCCCATTTTTCCAACATTTAATATTTTCAGCCCTCAACTTGAGAGTCCTTTCATCTGGCTCACTTTTTATTTCCACAGTACTTTCTATTTTCCACTTTCTAACATAGCATAAAATTTACTTATTTAGTACATTTGTATATAATCCATTTTTCCCAGTTATTCTGTTCCTCAAGAGCAGAGATCTTTGTTTTGTTCACTGACACATCTCAAGCTCCTAGAATGGTGCCCAGCATATAGCAGGCCCTCACTAACTAAATATCCACTGAATGGACATCCCTGTCCTAATGCGTCTTCTATTGCTTCCTAGAGCAAAGAGATGGTCTCAGGGCCATTTCCTTCTGATCTGATGCTCAGGCCATCCCCTAGCATGTCACCAACATGGAGGGGCTCTCCTAGCCCTCCCAACGGGTGGTGCTTCCTCACCCTGTGCCCCTTGGCCCTGGGAGTCTGAAGCCAGGCAAACTGAGGGCAATGCCTCTCCCCCAAGGGCAGCGAGAGTGGGCTTGACAGACCCTCAGGAGTGCTGAGAGTCTGGACAGGGGGTTGTGGGCAGCTGTAAAAGAGTCTTCTCCTGGTTTCTTCCATCTCTTGGGCCTTAGAAGAGCCCCCAGGACTCCCCTTCCCTGGGACTGTGGGTTTGGAAGAAGGAGGGCTCAGAGGGGCTAGGAAGAAAGGAATGCTCACTGTAGGCCTCCAGCCAGATCCAATGGAAGAGATTTTATTTTCCCAAGTCTGAGGGTGTGGAAGCCCTGCTTGTGCTTTTTGAGGAGAATGGGAAGAGACCTTTGTCTCAGCCAAGAACTTCCTTCACCACCCACGCCCTGTCTCCCTGCTGTTGCAGAGGGTAAGTTCTAGAAATGTGGATGGGCCACACTAAGGTTTGTGGAGGGTCCCTTGGTACTCAACCTCTGCCAGCCCCAGTGCATCCCTGCCCAGCAGAGACTACTTGGAGTGGCCAGATGGGTCTGAAGCACTGTGTTCCAGCCAGGCAGAGGAGGGAGGCCTGCTGTTCTGCATTGGACCTTTCAGCTGTTGGACACAACACCAAGGGTTGTCCTTCACATTACAGTCTCTGTGACAGGTAACCCAAGAGTTGTGCAGTGCACAGCCTGTGCAGCTATATGTGGTGATACTAGACCTGGCTTCTTTCTGGGAAGGAGAGAGATGTCTCCTATTTCCCTTACAAAGCGTGTTGCTTCAAGGCAGTCCTTTCCAGCTGGGTTTGGCTGTTGAGGTCCCTTCTAGGTTCCCCTGAAAGGGAGATGGATCTCTGGGGCTTTGTAGTGTTAACATGCATCTCTTCAACCCACACAAATACCTGAGACCCATGGAGGTCAGGCCCTGAGCAGGCCATGGCTGGTCACATTTCTATTTCATGATAAAAAGACTCTGGTTCTGGGCGGATGTAGCCCAGGGCACATGGTCTTGCTATGCTTTGATCCAGAGCCTAGAAGTCCCAGGAGAGGTTGTGAGGAAGGTGGGGGCCAGTGTGCCTTCCTTATTCTGAGTGGTAAAGCCAGTAACCTCTTCCTTTTCTCATGCTGGGCATAGAGCAGACATCTCTGGGTTGGTGAGGATGCCCAGCTCAGGCCTCTGAGTGCTCAGGGGAGGAGGCCCCTCCCGCTCCCTTCATGGGGCACTGGGCAGATTCAAGGGAAATGGTGTCTGCTTTCTACACACTTCCTCCTACCTTCTCCCTTCTCCCATTTGAGCCTGAAGGCAGACATCTGGCCCAAGAAATCTCAAACTCTCTGATGACAACCTAATGACTCCCTTTTTCAGTATTCTCCCAGAGCTGAGGAATATATGGACTGCATCCTGGGTTTGGTTTCAGGAGAGGACTTCTCCCAGCCCAGCCCCAGGTCCAGCCCTTAACAAATCTCTGAGATATGAGCTATTCACCTTCTGTCCTCCCAGAGCCTGCAGCTCGGTGATGGGAAAAGCTGCCTCTTCCAGTTCATCATCATCATCTTCATCATCACCATCTTCATCATCAGTAGGATTTAGTGCACCCTGTTATGTTTCAGGCATTGTGCTAGATTCTTACCCTTTTCTTTTCCTCCTTGCTGTCCCCACTTTAGAGTCACCAGCTCAGTGACATGCAGGACATGGATGTTGCGCAAATGTCTTTTGGTCAATTGTGTTGTGTCCAAATAGTGGAGTATAAATGGCATAGCACAGGGACCAGCACCCAGGAGCAGAGGGGCGCAGAGGGTCCCCAGAGCTCATCATGGCGTTAGTGGTGTGCTTAGAATTATGGTTACCATGGTGGAAGTTTGGGTTAAGATTGACTAGCACTAAGGTTGTGGTTAGGGTGACATTCTATTTAACAGTACGGTGGTGGTTAGGGTAAGATTAGAGGAATAACTTTAGTAGTGCAGCATTAGGGTGTGGTTTTAATCTTAGGGTTGTGGTCAGGGTTGGGTTAGGGTTATGCTAGAGTAACATTTAGGACTGTGGGTGTTTTCGATTGTATGTATGGTTATTGTTCTAACCCACCATTGATGGAGCCTTATTGAATAAGCTGGCAGTTTGCAGGCACCACCTAATTTAATACTGGGGACAGCTCGGCACAGTGGCTAAGAGCATGGGCCATGAGTCAGACAGACCCCGGTTCCACTTGACTCGGTTACTCCCCAGCCGTGCTATCAAGTGTGTTCTTTCACTTCCCGGAGTCTCAGTGTGAAAGGCTGATGATACCAACACTGGCTACGCAAGGCTGTGGTCAGAATAACACAAGGGAAAGTGGATAAAGTGCCGGGTCAGTAGGTAAGAACTCAGTACTCGATAGCAAATACTTTGTCTTGTCTGGGTCAGTTAGAGTTCCAGCGGGAAAGAGATGGCACACTCGATGTATTTACAAAAACATCGGCAGGGTCGAGAGAAAACAAGGAAGAGTGGTGGAGTATCCCAGGGTAGCTACGTAGGCAAGCCCTTACCCTCCAGGCCTAAAGGGGCAAGGGACCAGCAGTCATAAGAACCCAGGGTAGCTCAGGCTATAGGAGAGGGCCGTGGACAGGGCTGTGGCCTTTGGTGTAGGAATGTAGCCACTGCTCACCTGCAGTACCTGTCACGAGGGAGTTGGGAGGATCTGCACCTCCACTCACCCTTCTCCTGCCCTCTGACCTCCTGCCAGAGTTCCCCACTGACTGAATTGGACCAGAAGGCAGAGGGCAAAGGAACCTCCCAGGACCCAGAGTGGGATAGAGAGGGATCCAGGGGCGAGTGGAAGATCTTCAGCACATTTGCCAGTCCTTGCCATGACCCTGTGAGGAGGGTATTCCCATGACTCCCACTTTGCAATGAGGACACCGAGGGTAAGGGCGATTCCAGCCTAGCTCTGCTCGACTTTAGAACTTGTGATTATAGTCGCTGTGTGAACCAGTCTCCAGGGCATGTGAGCATAGGCAAGTGTGTTAACATCCAGCTTGGCTTGGAAACTGCAGAGTACTGGGTTAGGCAAGGTATCCAGTGTCTTTTCAGAAAACTACAGAAGTCGGTGAGAGCCTGGAGCAGCATTCAGCCTCATTAAAATGCTAATGTATGCAGTTTCCAACCCCGACTTAAAAAAGTAGCGAGAATAAACATTTCAAGCTTGTAGCTATGCTCATAGCATCTAGCTGTCTTAAATCCTGTAGGATTTTTGTTTGAAAGGAAGAGGCTGGGAGCAATGAAGCAAGAAAAGAGAGGAAAGACTGGCAAAGCTGTTTTTCAGATGGTCCAGGGAAGGTTCGCCCCATCCAGCTGCTTTTTACAGAACTGGCTGCTCGCTCAGGGAGGGTCACCTTCTGGGTGTGTGTGTGTGTATATGTGTGTGTGTGGCGGGGCGTGGGTGGAAGCTGTGGAGAGAACATGCCTCAAAAGTCATAATGGAGATATTTTCAGGCTCCGTGAATTCTCCTTTTGAGCTCAAGATTTTCAAATATGTATCAGGTTTCACCTCTTGTCCAGGATATAAAGGAAGTTTCTGATTTATGGGTCCAGTAGTTTTTCCAGTTACTCCATCTTTAAATCTGCCATCAGTTAATTAATTTGCCACTGTCAGAAAAGGCACTGTGAGCTTCCCAGGTGAAAATAACTTTAGCAAAGTATGATCACAGTTCAAAAAAGGGAGGGACTCTGAAACATACACTTGTTTCCACTTGTGAAATTAACTGAATCAGTGTCTCCGCACTCCTCCTTCTCCCCCTGTCATGGCGCATGCACACTCACACACTCTCATGCACACTCACACAAACACACACTCTCACACTCTTACACACACACACCCCACCTCTGCAGAAGAGCTGAAGGGGAAGATTTAAACCTGGCAGGATAATTTCCCAGAAAAGGATTAGAAGGGGAAAATGGATTCACTGCAAAGTCATCTGATGACTGTGTTGTACAAGGCTGCTTGGGACCCAGAGGGGTGTGTCCGTCTGTCTGTGTCTATCTGTCTGCAGATGACACAGGGAAGATTGCTAAATGATTCCCAATAATGAAATGTGAAAACACATAGTTCCTTTGCTAGCCACATAGCTGTGGTTTTGTGTCTGTGATTCATGGTGGAAGTGAGTAGCTGCGACGGGCATTCTGTGGGTTTTTTTTTTCTCCTTATTTCTCCTAAAAAAATATTTGTGAAAGGTCTAAAAGGAAGTGGAGTACTTTTTGAAGAGAAAAAAAAATCCCCATTCCTTGCAAAACAAAGATTACAGATGAAAACTTCTGGAGCTACCACATTTCTGCTTCCAGATGTCGCCTACGCTGCATTTTCCTCCTGGAGCCTCAGCCCTGCCCACGATGTGACATGTCCACCCTCGAGTGCCCGCAGCAGAGGCCGCGTCAGGGAGTCTGCATCTGCAGGGGGCTGGCGGTATCCTCCCAAGACCCCAGCCAGGCCACGCCCTTCCAGGGGAGAACATTAATTCCACATTTCTTTCCTTTTTAATGTTTTTGGGGCAAGGTCAGAGGCTCCGCAAAATGCAGTAGCGCATGAGGGCAGAATTGTGAGATAATTTATGTCTTAAATAAACCTGGGTTTGAATCTCAGCTCCACCACTTAGCTGTGCAGCCTAGAGCGAGTGATTTAATCTTGTGAGCCTCAGTGTTCTCATCTGTAGGCTGGGGATTATCATCACCACCTTATGGAATTGTCAGAAGGATTGACTAATCCACATAAGTGCATCTGGCACCTTTTTGGTCCTCTGTAAATGACACCACTCTTTTGGCAGGGAGGGGGATGGAGTCTCGCTCTGTCATCCAGGTTGGAGTGCCGTGGCATGACCTCGGCTCACTGCAACCTCTGCCTCCCAGGTTCAAACAATTCTCCCGCCTCAGCCTCCCAAGTAACTGGAATTACAAGTGCGTACCACGATGCCCAGCTAATTTTTGTATTTTTAGTAGAGACGAGGTTTCGCCATGTTGGCCAGGCTGGTATTGAACTCCTGACCTCAAGTGGTCCGCCCACCTCGGCCTCCCAAAGTGCTGGGATTACAGGCCTGAGCCACTGTGCCCAGTCGACACCTACTCTTACTTGTCCCCTGCCTCGGGGGTTATCTGAGCCTTTCGGAAACGCAGCAGTGGTCATCAGAAACTTTGAGAGTTTGCCCAGAGCACTTGAAGGTGTTTCCAGACCTGGCGAGGTTTCTGGTCACAGCCAAGGGTGAGCAGCAGGGTGGGGAAGGGAATCTCATCCCCCAGAGGCAGACGGAGCTCAGCCTGCATACTCTGGCCCAGCGCTTCCCTGCTGGGGATGACCCCGGGCAGGTTACCAGGCTCCCTGTGCTTCAGTTTTCTCTTCTGTAAAATGGGGACACTGGTTCCTGCATCGTAGGGTTGCTGTACTAATCAAGTAAATAAAAAAATAAAATGCCTTAGCAGAGGTCTGGCACATCATAGGTTGACAGGTTTGGGCTGCTAGATTGCTGAAGGAAAGCTTCCCAGGTTGGGGCCCTAGTTCCCATAGAAATCTTCTTTTGTTTATGGCCCCGGGGTAAATTTCCAGCCCCATGAGAGCGGAAAGGGCAGGCTGGGACTTCGGCCAGCTCCTGAAAGTGTATATTTGACCCAGGTCCCCAGCTGCCTTAGTCTACAATGGGCTTGTGGGGGCAGGCCCACGAGTGGGGTAAACACATCTGGAGTCAGGCCTGTGTTTGCTGTTTAATAAGCCAGACCTGCTAAGCTTGTGCATGTGCATGTGTGGGGGTGCATCATGGAGGGTGGAAGGGTCCCAAAGGCCATGAGCTGGGAACTCAAGGGTTTGGGAGGTGAGCATCTCATAGCCAAGTTAGTGGTGGCGAGATGTCTGTATACCAGGTTTGCTGTGGCTTTGGGAAAGGGTCCTAGCTCAAGCCTCTCAGTCTAGATGCCTCTCCTCCCCTTCCTCCAGCCCCTCCTCCAGTCTCCTGTAGCACTTGCCAGGTCCTTAGGCCCTGCCTTGCATTTTCATTCCCTTTTCACGGCGGCAGCTCTCCAGCCACTTCTGGTTTTCATACACTTCTTTGTAGATCATGCAGTATCACCATGGCAGCTTGTGGAGGGAGTTTGGCTGCAGTGATGGGAGGGGTGAGATGAGCTTTAGAACCTGGCAGTCCTGAGCTTTAGGATTGTGGGTTTTGCCATTCATGAGATACATGAGATTGGGCCAGCTACCTTCCTCCTCCATGCCGCAAATTTCTCATACGTAATAATAGGGCAGAGACACCTATGTCTTAGGTTCTCATTAGGGGACCTTTATAAGGTCATGTGTGTTTGGTGCCTAGTGCTCAGACCGTGTTTAGTAAGTATAGCAATTATTTAATCAAGGCAGATTGTGTGGGGAGGACTCTGACCCCCAGCAGATACCCAAAGGAGGAGACACCAGTGGACAAATCTCATTACAGTCTGATCTCTGCCCCTCAGCACAGCTGGCTTCTGTCGTTGGACCTGGGAGGAGTAACCCCCTTTTGGCATGAGCAGATGCCCTGTTCTAATAGCCAGGGGAGACCCAGGCCTTGATCTGGACTCCAGCAGTATGTCTGTACAAAACTTTAGTCTTTTGGTTCAACATTCCCGGTGTCTGCCCACCCAAGGAACCTGTGCTAAGAGGGGGTCTCCTGCAATTAGATCCCATAACACATTCCAAGTAGTAAGTCAGGAATAAATAACCTTCTCCTGTGTGAATCTCATACTCCCTATTAATTGTTCTTCCATTCATTCTATGTGTCCTGGATGGATTTTTCAGGCCAGTTGGAAGAAAGGATGCTCAAGAGAGGGATATTCTCTGAGTCAAGCAACTGACAAGGATTTTGTTAGGACTCAGCTGGCCTTCCTTCCTTCCTTCTCTCCTTCTCTCCTTCTCTCTTTCCCTCTATCTCTATCTTCATTCCAGGCACAAGGAGTACTAGATGACTTGGACCCATGCCTTGCCTCTAAGAGCTCACATCCAGCGGTTTGACATGCTCAAGCAGCTAAAGCACACCCAGCCCCTGGGAAGGCTTTTGCTAGTGCTCTAGGAGACAGGGAGGGGAGCATCCCTGGGCAGTGTAGGTAATAGGGATAGGTAGGGGGCCTCCAGGGGGAGTTTTTGATGACCATTTTTAACCTTGTTACTTTCTGGTGAAAACATTTTTTTCAAGGCTTCCTTTTCATGCGTGAGGTTCATAGGATGAGGCCCAGACTGTTGGACTTCTATACTCAGTCCCGAAGTACAGTACTCAAGCAGCGATATGGTGCAGAGGTTTGTGATATAGGCTCCGGAACTAGAATATCTGCAGAATGCCTGTGTTTGATTCCTAGTCACTGACTATGTGACCTTAGGTAAGTTACCTAGCTTCTTTATGCTTCATCCGGAAAAAGGGGATAATAATAATACCTACTTCCTAATTGTAATGGTGGTTAACTGAATTAATAGATATAAAAGTGCTTAGCACAGTGCCTGGCATGTGATTAGCACTATGTAACTTTGGCTATTATTCTTCTCACCCTTGACTCTTCCTATTTCTCTTTAATCAGACAGGCCTGGTTATCCCCAAACACCATGCCAGCACATTCCTGAATATGTCCCTTTATGCTTGTGGCTCTCTCTGCGCTCCCCACCCCTTCCTCTGGCTCATGTCTCCCGCCCTCTGGAAAGCCTTCCCCAGTATGCCAGCCCCACGGCCGTGCTAGAACATGCTGGCTGGACAGCTTACCTGGCCATAAGACTCGTGGCTCCTGCCCATCTCCTCCTTCTCTGCTCTTGGATTGTTATGAAATGATCACGTGTAGGGGCTTGGCCCGGGGCTACTGCATATAGTGTGCCTGCTGTGTCCTGCACAAGGGTGCCAGCCAGGAGATGGACCCTGGTGCCAAAATCTAGCCTGTGTTCTGCTCACCCAGCACTGGGACCATGCTACATCAGCCTGAAGGAAGTAGGGCAACTTCTGTAAACTGGCTGCCCAGAGAGGCCTCTTGTGATTTGTACGAAGGCACCAGGTATGCTAGGCCTCTCCCTACCCCCTGCCTCCCAGTCTGGGTGATAAGCTCTTGGTGGGCAGGATGCCCTTTGCATAGTGCCTGATGGGACTGTGCACCTTGGCAGTGGTTGAACGACGAATTCATGAAATCCAGGTTCACCGTGTGCTGACAAGCCTTCCCGAGGGAACTCGGAGCCAGAGGCCTCAGACTGCCTGCTGGCCCTGGCTGGCTGAGGAATGGGGCCCAGCTAGGGCTGGGGAGATGGTTCCAGTGAGGCAGGAGGACTGGGAGAAGCCATGGAGAAGTCTGAAGTTGAGTGTGACAAATATTTTCAGGGCAGCAGCTGTGTGCCCAGAGCTGTGACTCCATGGAAGATATGAAGAGGGTAAGGCCCAGTCCCTTCCCTCCTGGGGGTCTGTGTCCCCCGCCGAGCTGCAACCCTTTGGGTGGCCCAGCTGGGCCCAGAAGGAGGCAGGGAAGCACTTAGAGGGGCTCTTTTTCCTGGTGGGAAGAAGAGGGCTATTGCCCCAGCAGCTGGACGCATGGGCAAGCTAGAGACAAAATGAGGGGCATTTCCTGGAGCTCTGAGAACCCCTCGGGGCCACCCACACCCCACCTCTGCCCCTGAGGTGGCCCGGGTGTGAGCCCATTGCCCAGGCAGCCTGCTCTGGCTCTCTTGCCCGGCTCCCTTACCCTGCCAGGAGGGAACAAAGGCCACACAGGATCTCGAGGGGCCAGGGCCTGGCAGCCTAAAGGCTGGCTGCTCCATGGACAAGGGTTCACAGTGGGACCAACACATGAGGGGCTGGAGGGTGGAGGGCGGGGTGTGGCTCCAGGAGTCTCTGGACCCTTTAGAAACTGAGGTGGCACCTACTTCAGGGCTGCCCTTGATGGGGGGACAGGCCGCAGGCAAGGGCTGGGTGCCCCTCCCTGACATTCCCCCGGACACACAGAGCTCACACCTCCCTCCATCTCCCTGCCTGAAACAGGAATGCTGTGTTCCCTTGAGCTGGCTGGGAAGCAGGGCAAGGTGCAGTCTGGGCAGGAGAGACTGCCCCAGGGCTCTACCTCCTCTCCATCCACAGCCTGGCAGGGGCATCCCCTAGAGTCTATGTGCTGGGGGATCCAGTCCTTTCAGACCTAGGTGTGGCTGTAGGAAGAGCTAGAGGCCCAGAGCCTCAGAGCAGTGGGGATGTGACTCATGGCAGCCAGGTGGGGTGAGTGGGGTGCCTGAAGCTGACTGGTGAGGGCAAAGAGGTTGGGTGGGTGGGCCCAGCAGACACAGCAGCAGGAGTGATCTTGAGACACCTCGGGGATACCGGGGAAAGGGCTGGCTCTCGACCCTTTAGAATAGGCACCAGGGAATGTTGACGATGCTCTATCAGCGTGCCAGGCAACAGGAAGGTACAGATTCCCATCTAGGCACTGGGCCTGTTGAACGTGCTGTCCCTACTTGTCTCTCTAGCTTAGGTCCCTGGGGGTTCGGCAGCCAAGGGCTTGCCTGGCCAGCCAGGAGGAGAAAGGAGCAGAGCTCTGCAAGGTCTTTCCCCTGCCTTGCCAGCACCCGAATCCTCAGGGGAGACCGAGCCACCAGGGAAACACAGGACATGTTAAGCTGCAGTGAGCTGTACCTGCAGCCGCAGGAAGGAGCAGCCTCTGTGCTTTGGCTGGCAGCAGAGAGAGTTCTGGGAACGCCTTCCTCTCTTGGAGATTTCTCCTCCATCCTTCCTCCTCCTCTGGCTGCTCCAGATGCCTTCAGAGCCTCTCCCTCCATCTGCCCCTAAAGCGTTGGTGTTCCCTAGGTTCCCTCTGCCCTTCTTTGTTCTCTCTTTCCTCTTACATTTCTCAAACTGTTTAGGTGTCAGAACACCTGGAAGTCATAAGGAATACCACGAAATATCAATACACTTAATTCCATGATTAGAGCTGGGAACGGTTTTATTAGCAGAAACTATGACGATCGTCTATGTATGGGGGAAAAAAAAAAAAACCTGCTATAGGCACACACATGTGTCCGTGAAAAGAGCAAACTGTGGGATGAAGTATGATAAGCTGTTGCCACATTTTTCCGTTAATATTAATTTACGGCTTGTTCGTTTGTTTAATCGTTTGCTAGCAGACAAGTGGTAGCAGGTGCCAGAGGTTGGAGAAGAATTTATGGGAGCAAGACTTAGAACTGAGACCATTCTGTTCACTAATACATTTTTCCCTTTTAAATTGGAAAACGTTGGCAGAGCTAACACCCCAGTCAGGCAGTGGCACTCTGAAGCATGGTTTGTTCTGCCTGCTTTCCTCGAATATCATCCTTCCCTCTTAACTCTACAGCCACCACCTCTACTCTTACAACCTCCTCCCAGCCCCAACTGTGTCTACAGCCCCAGAACTCTCTCCCAAGTTCTGCCTCCTGGGTGTTTCCATCTCGAGATCCATCTCGAGGTACGAAGCACTCATTATATCCAAAACAGAGGCCATCATTCACTTCTTGGATTTCTCATGTTGAGATCTTGGCTCTTGGAACTCTCTCCACCCATTTGTCCAAGCCATAGGTGGGAATTATCTGTCTCTATATCTGAAATAGCCCTTGCATCCATGCCTTCTTCTTGGTTCTTTCCTCGGCCACTGATAGTCTAGACCACAGCCAAAGCCTTCCAGCTGGCCTCCAGCCCTCCTCTCTTTAGTCCATTCTCTACCGGGTGGTCTTTCACCACAATAATCATCATTTAAAAATGCCCATCTCAACATGTCCTAGGCCTGCTTGAAGACCATGAGTGACTTGAGGCTAACATGTGGCTTCTCCTGTGCCCCCTCACTTTTGCTAGGGTGCTAAAGACTTCACCCAAGGTTGGAGTCTTTGCCATCCCTGGGATCAGTGCATGGCCTGTAACAGGCACTCAGTACTTGCCCTTTGAATGAGTGAAAAAGTGTAGCTGTTCTTTGGACCAGGTCATTTCCCTGCTTCAAAATCTCAGGGCACTCCCCTTCACCCACTCAGTGCAGCCCAGACACCTCCCCCAATATTTCAAGACCTCCACCATAAGGGCACAGACCTATTCTTTAATCCCTCAAAGCCTCAATGTCCTCATTTGTAAAATGGCGATAAAGAAACGATTAATGGTGGGTGGATTTAGGGTGAAGTTACTTGGTTTGGTAACCTGGCCTCAGCACTTAGGAGTTCAGCCACTTTCTGCAAGGCATGGAACCCCCATAGCTTCTGTTTTCTTGACGATAAAATGGGGATAATGAGTATCTAACTCTTGGGTTATGGAGAGGCCTATGTGAGAGGGTGCACGTGATGGGCATTATTGCCACGTTCTGTGCCAATTATTGGCAGAGAAAGTGTCATTAAATTATAGCACCAGTTGGCCGGGCCTGGTGGCTTACACCTGTAATCCCAGCACTTTGGGAGGCCGAGGTGGGCGGATCACGAGGTCAGGAGTTCGAGACCAGCCTGGCCAATATGGTGAAACCCTTCTCTACTAAAAATACCAAAAAAAAAAAAAAATTAACTGGGCATGGTGTTGAGTGCCTGTAGTCCCAGCTACTCAGGAGGCTGAGGCAGAAGAATTGCTTGAACCTGGGAGGCAGAGGTTGCAGTGAGCTGAGACTGCATCACTGCACTCCAGCCTGGGCAACAGAGCGAGACAACTCCAGATGGGTAACTCCAGCCTGGGCAACCGTCTCAAAAAAAAAAAAAAAAAAATATATATATATATATATATATATATATAGCACCAGTTTATTCCCTACCCACCCACTTCCCACTCCCTGCTCTCCACCCTGCCACATACATAGGTAACCACTGTTATTAATATTCCAGGATATCCTTCCAATGTTGCTTTATGAATATGCAAATAACTGCAACATATATCCTTATTTTCTGTATGTTACACAGAAGTTCACATGCCCTACACCAGGAGCCAGTACACTTCCATAAATGGCCAGACAGTAAATATTTTAGATTTTCTATGACATATGGTTTCTGCAACTACTCAGCAGTGCCATTGGAGAGCAAAACCAGTCACAGACAAGGAGGGCAGCTGTGTTCCAGTAAAACTTTACAGATGCTTAAATTTGAATTTCATATCGTTTTCTCATGTCTTGAGGTATTATTCTTCTTTTGATTTTTTTCAGCCATTTAAACATGTGAAAACCATTGTTAGGTCATAGTCTGTACAAAAACAGTCAGTGGTGGGATTGGGCTGTTGTGTTTTAACTTTTCAGTATACCTTGGAAAGCTTAACTTATTGATGTAAAGGAGTTGCCGCTGTGTTTCCAGGGCCTATTACCCCATTCTGCGGGCAGATCCTTGTTTGTTTAACCAGTCCCCTACTGAAGGACACTTAAGTTGTTTTGATTCTGTACAAACTATTTTGCTATTACAAAATGGTGCTTCTATAAATAGTCTTGTTCATATATCATTTTGGGCATTTACAAGTGTCTTAGGTCGGGTCCCCTAGAGGTGGGATTCGGGTGTGTGTGATTTTGTCGGGTGGGGGAGGGGGGGAGATGAGAAAGGAGAGAAGAAAGCAGTGTGGGAAAGGGGAGAGAGCCAAGTAAAGATGTGGTCCCAGGTAAATCAAGCTTTGGCCTGATTGAGGATAGAGCTTACAAAGTTGTTTCTCCTTGAGGCCTGGTGGCCCAGGCTTTTGAACTTCCCTTTCAGGCAGTCATTGGCTGTGTGGTCCTGGTGGTGGGAGGAGCTTCTCAGGTGGTTCCCATCAGCCAAGAGCATGACTCAGAAGAAATCACAGGTGTAAGCCTTTAGCCACTACACTTGCAGATACAGGAGCCAGAAAGGGGACCTGGGCAGGGCAGCAACACCTACCACAGAAAGTTTATCTGCCGGATAGTCTTGGAGGTGGAGTGGCAGGGTCAAAGCGCGGATGCAATGGGATGTGGATAGACATTGCCAAATTGCTTTCCAGAAGGGTCCTATCAGTTTACATTCCTGCCAGCAGCATCTGAGAGTGTCTGTTTCTGCATAGTCTCACAAATGAGTATGTTATTAAACTTTTGGGTTTTTTTTTTCTAATTTGGTGGATTAAAAAATGCTACCTCAGCATAGTTTTCATTTGCACATCCCTTACAAAGAGAAAGGTTAAGCATATTTTTCTGGGTTCAAGAAATGTTTGTATTCTTTTTTTTCTGTGACCTGTTCATATTCTTTGCTGATTTTTCTTTTAAGACTGTTGGTCTCTGTCATTTCTGTTTCTAGTTTCTAGGTACGGAGATTCGTCTTTTCTCTATGATACGAGTTGCACATATTTTTCCCACCATGTCATTTGTCGTTTTACTGTAAGGTGGTTTTGGCCAAGCAGGGGTTTTTGATCATAGAATTGTTTGGACAAGTAAATGATATATTAGCTAAAACACTTAGCATGATACCTGCCACCTGATAGGCATTGAATGGAAATGATTTCCCGTCCCCGCTCTCCCCTGTAATCTGTGCTTTATCCAAATGGTGCTCCTTATTCTTCAAACATGGCTTGTGCTTCCCACCTCCATGCATTTCTTATGTTATTTTTCTTTCTTTCTTTTTTTTTTTTTGAAATGGAGTCCCACTCTTGTCGCCCAGGCTGGAGTGCAGTGGTGCGATCTCGGTTCACTGCAACCTCCACCTCCCAGGTTCAAGTAATTCTCCTGCCTCAGCCTCCCAAATAGCTGGGATTACAGGTGCCCCGCCATCGTGCCCAGCTAATTTTTGTATTTTTAGTAGAGACAGCGTTTCAGCATGTTGGCCAGGCTGGTCTCAAACTCCTGACCTCAGGTGATCCACCCGCCTCGGCCTCCCAAAGTGCTGAGATTACAGGCGTGAGCCACCGCGACTGGCTCTTTGTTGTTTTTCTAATCTGGAATGTCTGCCTCCTCATTTTGGGGCTGTTAAAATCCTACCTATCCCTGAAGTTCCCTGGATCCTTCTCCTAGATCTGGTCTGTATTCTGTCTGAACTCCTGTACCTCTGCTCGCTAACACAGTCCATCGTGGCTCCTAGTTATGTGGACACGTTTACCATGCTTTTCCTGAGCCTCAGTTTCCTTATCTATAAAATGATGTTGTGGGAAGGATATTTATTTTTATTACAAAACAAATACATATTTATTCCATGTGATGCATATTTATTGTAAAAATTTCAAAAATATAGAAATTATAAAGTTTAAAATGGGAGGTGCACACAGACACTCTCATTCCTTTTTTTTTTTTCAGAGTTGGAAATTAACATTTACTTTGTGTCTATTTTGTGCCAGACTTTACACATCGAAGATTTACATTATTTCAGGTTATGATCACAACAGGAACAGCAGTTTTATTCCTCCATCATTTGATAAATAATAATTCAGACTTGAAAGGTATCTTTCTCATTGATTCCCAAATAATAAATGGTAAAGCCAGGATTAAATTTAGATCTATTTGATTCCAAAGTTCATGGTTTTTTGCAAACTTTAGGAAAAACTGATTATATGTGTTTTTTAATGCATAAAAAGTAAAGAAAGCTGTCGTTGTCGGGTATCAACCCCAGAATTTGCAAGCAAATTTTTCCTTTTTTTTTAAAATTATACTTTATGTTCTAGGATACATGTGCACAACGTGCAGGTTTGTTACATAAGTATACATGTGCCATGTTGGTGTGCTACACCCATTAACTCGTCATTTACATTAGGTATATCTCCTAATGCTATCCCTCCCCCATCCCCCCAACACTCTCATTCTTAAAGAGTAGCCACTATTTACAGATCTTCTGGTCCTTTCCTATGCTTACATAAACATCTGTAGGGGAAGAGAGAGAGAAAAGTGTCTTAAAACACAAAACTAGAAGCATACTATCTGTATATTCTGCAACTTAGTTTTTTTATTCACTAAAATAACATAGATAAGATGATGTATATAAAATGCCTGGCTTCATGTTCATAATGATAATTACAACTATTCTATGTATCTTTTTTTTTTTTTTTTTTTTTTTTTTTTGAGAGGGGGTCTTGCTCTGTCGCCCAGGCTGGAGTACAATGGCAAGATCTCGGCTCACTGCAACCTCCGCCTCCCAGGTTCAAGTGATTCTTCTGCCTTTCCCTCCCGAGTAGCTGAGACTACAGGTGCCCACCAACACGCCTGGCTAATTTTTGTATTTTTAGTAGAGATGGGGTTTCACCATGTTGGCCAGACTGATCTCGAACTCCTGACCTCAAGTGATCCGCCTGTCTCAGCATCCTAAAGTACTGGGATTACAGGCATATTCTCTGCATCTTTAACAACACTCTTAAACTTTCTTTTAGCAGCAAGACCCTTTCCAAACAATAATACAGTCATCCCTCAGTATCCACAGGGGATTTGTTCCAGGACCCCCGTGAATACCAAAATTCATGGATGTTAAAGTCCCTGATATAAAATGACATAATGTTTGCATATAACCTACACACATGCTCCCATGTACTTTAAATCATCTCTAGATTACTTGTAATACCTAATACAGTGCAAATGCTAAGTAAATAGTTGTCATATCATTTTTATTTGTATTATTTTTCATTGTTGATTGCTATTTTTGGGGTTTTTATCCCCCAAATATTTTCCATTCACAGTTGGTTGAATCTGCAGATGCAGAACCCATGGATATGAAGGGCCAACTATTTTTGGAAGCCCAGTTTATGAAGTAAATAGAGGAGAGCTGCCAGGCTAGGGTGAGGGTGAATGGGGTGGAGGGCACAGAGCTCCTCGCCCACTTGTCTTCCCATCGCTATTTGGAAACCTTAGTGTGTCGGGCAGGGTGTGGGCATACCTTGCACATTTAAATAAGTGGCATCATTATGGGCACAAACTGCCCAGGCAACTTTCATGTGGGCCTGAAAACCACTCACTGGGATGATAATTTTTCCTCATCTTGGTTGAAAAGCCCAGAGTCCACAGGTGAGAGCAGACTGTGGTGGAACTGGTGGCTGTCTCTTGGCTCTGTGCTGGCCTGTGATGGGGATTTCATGGTCCACAAACAAATGAAGAAAATAAAGTCATTTGGTGAGATTTCCATGAAGTTAGGCTTATTCAAACATTTCTCTTTTGGCTCTGAAATGTCTTTTCTTTCATGAAATTATGGTGGTAATGATTGACAGTTTTGTGTGTGTGTGTCTGAAAGTCTTAGCAACCTAAATAAAAAGTTAGCAACTTTATGTTGTTCCCCCAAATTTGTTCCAAAATTTTATGGATTCATGAAATCCTGAAGTCTAGAGATGACTATTTTGGTCCATTGTGGAGGCTTGGCCAGGATTTCCCTGGAACAATCCCAGAAAGATAGCAAGTTCCATTCTTGTGCTGGTGAGTTTGGAAACCTCTGTCCTTTGATGAAATTGCAGCGGTTCTTCCAAGGCTGTTAGTAGATGGAGCCTCTCCTGGGGGCTGTGGTCACCTTCTCATTGAGACTCTTGCGATGTTCTGTTATCAAATCTCTACTGTCCTTAACTGGGGGAATACTGCTTCTTTGGACCAGCCTGGGGCAAACATGGCACCACACCATTCTCTTGATGTCCTACAACCTGAGACTAGGAAGGAACTTGCGAACAGGATTTGGCTAAAGGCTTGCAATTTGCTTAAAGGAAATGAGTGCAAAGATAATATAAGGCTAGACAGTGGGGTTTACCAACTCCGCAGCTCACAGTCTCCACTCCATCCTAGCTGCCTGTGCCCTTCTACGTGGCGATGGCAGTGACAACCAGCTGGAGACCACCAGGGAGCCAGAGCTGAGCCAAGAACCTGCAGCCCTCCACACAGTGACAGCCTCTCTCACTTCTCACCTCTGAGGATTAGGCTGGGACTTATAAAGGGAGATATCAACCTCCTTATATGGATGCTTTAGGAATAAGAGGCAGGACCTATAAAAAAAAAAAAAAAAAAAAGACTGGGAGCATCCTCCTTTACTCCACTATGAGCCTCACAGAATGCAGGACTTTTTGATTTCTGTCATTTAACCCCCAATCCCCATTAACAGCAGTAGGTGACAATGAATTGGGCTCACAGGACTCCGGTTGTTAAAAATGTGTTGACACCAGGTTAGACACTTGGCCCTGTTTATCTATAAGGACACTTGGACAGCAATCACATTTTTTTCTGGAGTCTATTTCCCTTAAAGAAGAATTTTAAGTGGTGCAGTCACATTTTCTTATTTGCTTGGGGAGATGTGTTTAGTCCAAACTGTAGCTAACTCCTTTTTTCTTCCTTGTTCCTGCAATTTAAAAATTCTGGCATATGTTCCTACTTTGACCATTCACTTGTATTTGTGAAATAATTGCACAGTCTCACTTCTCTTCATCTTCACACCAACGCTATGAGGTGAGTATTGCTATTCTGTTTCAGTGATGAGGATTCTGAGGCTCAGGGGAGCTAAGTGACTTGCTCAAGGCCGTGCTGCTAGTAAGAGGCAGAACTGACATCTGTCTGGCCCAGTCCCACCCCCTCTCCTCTGTACAGCCAGGTCCTGTCTGTGATTAGGGAATGCATGGTTTGTTTATTTGGTTTTCTTCTCTGCAAAACTACCCCACTGGCCCTTACGGGATTTGAACCCTGGGATCTTGGTGCCATGAGCTATGAGCACCAATTAGAGAAAAAAACTGACAGCAGCAATAACATAACAATGATAACAAACCACCAAGAAAGAACACTTGGAGTGTCCATCCTGACCAGACTGGAGAGCTCTTTGTCAGGGTCAAGTTCAGAAAAGTGGCAGTGGTCTGGGTAGAACATGAGCTACTCTTTTCACCTCTCTGGGATGCTCTGTGGCACTGCCACTAACCTGAGCATGGCACCAGCCTGGTACCCAGGACAAGGCTCCCAGTGAGCCAGCAGCTCAGCCACCTCTCTCTCCCCGGCGCTTTCTTGGAAGCCCTTGGAGGGAGTTTGCTTTCTTTTTTGTTTTTTTTTTTTTGAGATTGAGTCTCACTCTATCGCCCAGGCTGGAGTACAGTGGGGTGATCTTGGCTCACTGCAACCTCCACCTCCCGGGTTCAAGCGATTCTCGTGCCTCAGCCTCCCCAGTAGCTGGGACTACAGGCATGTGCCACCAAGCCCGGCTAATCTTTATATTTTTTGATGGGGTTTCTCTCTGTTGGTCAGGCCGGTCTCAAACTCCTGACCTCAGGTAATCCACCTGTCTCAGCCTCCCAAAGTGCTGGGATTATAGGTGTGAACCACTGCGCCAGGCCAGTCCTAGTTTGCCTTCTGCCAGGAAAGCATAAGGAGTTTGCTCATGGCCTGGGCACCGAGGGCTGACAGAACTGGGGTGGAGATGGGGGAGGGAGAGAATCCCAGGGCCTTATCCCACTTGTGCAAGGAAACCAGTGGGGAGGCTTGGCATGGGACCTACTGGGGGAAGGGATGCCCCCCGAGGCCTGAGCAGAGGCTTCCAGGCTGAGCTCCCCCTGGAGTCTGGGCTGGTTGTCGGGTGGCACAGGACACAGGCTGTGGATCAGGCCCTGGGTTGGCATCCTGGTGTCCCGATTTAGCTCTTGTATAACCTTGGGCAAGGACTGAGCCTCTCTCAGCTTTGAAGTCTGCAATATACTTACACCCACCACAGTCCAGACACTGTCGTATACACAGTGGTTCATAGACATTGTGACAATGACAGAGTATTTACAACAGAGGCTGCCTTTTAGAACAGCCTGCCCAATAATAAACATCAAGAGAATGTGTCCAAATGTATGAGACAATTCAAGCAGTTAAGATGTCAAAGGATGTGAGCGGAGGATTTTCACAAGTGGTAAATAAATACCTGAAATATTTCAACCTCAAAAATAATTTTTTAAAAGAGGGGGGAGGTGAAAAGAACGTTGAAGTACCACTTTGTGCGTATTCAAAGCTAGCAAAGTATTAAAAATTAATAATATGCTGTGCTGGCAAGGTTGTGCTCTAAGTGGTTCATTTATATATTTGGATGCAACCCTTTCAGAAAGCAATACACCATTGTGTGCCTACAGACATAAATGTTTGTAACCTTCGATACAGTCATTCTAGCCCCAGGAATTCATCCTAAAGTTTTCGTTTTGTTTTGCTTTTTTGAGACAGAGTCTCACTCTGTTGCCCAGGCTGAAGTGCGGTGGCACGATCTTGGCTCACTGCATCCTCCACTTCCTAGGTTCAAACGATTCTTAGCCTCAGCCTCCCAAGTACCTGGGACTGCAGGCATGCACTACCACACCCAGCTAATTTTTGTATTTTTAGTAGAGATGGTGTTTCACCGTGTTGACCAGGCTGATCTCGAACTCCTGGCCTCAAGTGATCCACCTGCCTCGACCTCCCGAAGTGCTGGGATTACAGGCGTGAGCCACCATGCCCAGCCTCATCCTAAAGTTTTAATCCTTCAAAATGTTTCCTATAACATTTTTTCAAACATACAAAATAGAACAGTACAACAAATCCCCCTGTACTAAAGGAATATTTTAACAGAAGACAAAGTCATATAGGTAAGGATGTACATATTTAAAACTTAAAAACAGGCCAGGTGCAGTGGCTCATGCCTGTAATCCCAACACTTTGGGAGGCCAAGGTGGGTGGATCACCTGAGGCCAGGAGTTCGAGATGAGCCTGGCCAACATGGCAAAACCTTGTCTCTACTAAAAATACAAAAAATTAACCGGGAGTGGTGGCGGGCTCCTGTAATCCCAGCTACTGGCGAGGCTGAGGCAGGAGAATTGCTTGAACCCAGGAGGCAGAGGCTGCAGTGAGCTGAGATTGCGCCATTGCACTCTAGCCTGGGCAACGAGAGCAAAACTCGGTCTCAAAAACAAAAACAAACAAACAAACAAACAACTTCTTAAAAAATCTAAATATGCAACAGGTAAATATCTGAATAAGTTGTGATTCATCTTTAGCTGGACTATCATGTAGCGATGAATGTGACAAATATGACAAATTGAATTGTGTAAACTGTGATCTAATGTTAAGTGAAAAACGGAATTTAAAATTGTATCTCTAGGTTATGACAATAGTGTAAAATCATATATGTGAGCGAAGGTTGAAAGAAAATATGCAAAAGTATTTGCTGGGTCAGGATGGGAGATGATGAATTCGTGTTTTTCTCTTTGAATATTGTTGTTATATTATTCTTACAATAAAAATAAATGAGAGGGAGATTCTAGGCTCTGCTCTGAATCAATCTGTGAAGGTGTGTTTGTTGGGCACCTCTTCTACAGGTAATTCATATTAAGGGTTATATTAAGAAGTGGTAGGGAGTATGTACAGGACTTGGTTTCAGGGCAGGGGCTGGTCCGTAGTGGGTTCTCAAAGACCCCCGGAATGTCAGAGCTCCATGAGGACATCTAACACCCCCATTTTGCAGTTAAGGGTCCTGGGGCCCAGAGGGGCTGAGTGATTTGCCTGGAATAACCCACCAAAAGCCTGGTGATTCCACATAGGGGTTGGTATTTCTACAAAACTAGCCGGCAGGCCTTTGGATCAGTCCTTCTGCCTCGGGGCACGTTCATGTCCGGGAGTCAGCCATACATGGGTGAGAAGGCAGCCAGAGAGCATTGTTCTTGTGCAAAGGCAGGGAGTGGGTGGCTGGATGAGGAGTGGCACAGACACACTGTTCCCAGGGTGCAAACCCCCATGCCGCGGTTGTCTCCACAGGACCCTGAGTGACCTCAGCCAGACCCACCCTTCCCAGCAGCACGTGGGGTTGTCCCGCACCGTCCGACTTCACCCGACTGCCACGGTCAGTAGCCAGCTCTCTTCCAACGCCCTGCCCCCAGGACCAGGCCTTGAGCAGAGAGATGGCACCCAGCAGGTGGTACCTCTGGAGCACCCCTCATCCCCCTGGGGTAAGGATGCCCTGTCTTGGGTCCTAGAAGAGCAGGGCCTCTAGAACTCTCTTCTCCCACCTCAGCTTTCCCCCTCTGCTCTCACAGAGGGGCTGAGTTGTCACCTTGTCCTCATTCTTTCAGCCAACCAACAAACGCTTCTTGATCTCCTGCTTTGTGCCGAGCTCCAGGGGTCCCAAACCAGTGGACCTGGACTTCACCCCTGTTGCAACCCTTAGACCTAGACTGCTCTATTTCTGCCCAATCTATCATCCCCTCCTGCCTTTGCTTCCCTCGTGTCCCACTGTGATCCTCAACTCCCTGGTCCCAGTCCTTCCACCTCATCCCTCCTGCAAACCCCAACCCTCCTGGATCAACCCAACCAGTTGTTTCCTCAGCACCTACAGCTGCGCCTCTGCTTCCCACAGGAGGAAACAGAATCTCTGTGGATTCACGCCATGGCACACTCTTATTGTTGCCTGACGACCCCTCCCTGTGTGCCTGGACATTTTCTCCCTCCATTTCTCAGAGCAGCTACTCCAGGCCTCCCCTCCCCTCCCCTCCTTTCCCAGGGCCCCATCTGTCAGCCCACGGACATGCCCCCACCTCCCAGAGAGCTCCTCAACTTCCTGCCCGTCACACACACCACTCCCGTGTCTACATCTGTGCCTGAGCTCACCTCCTTCCTTTATTTCCATTTTAAAAATCGAAGTGGAATTCACATAACATAAAATTAACCATTTTAAAGGCTACACTTCAGTGGCTTTTAGTATATTTATAATTGTGTGCAACCATCACCACTATTTCATTCCACAACATTTTTATTACTCCAAATAGAAACCTTGTACCCATTAAGCAGCAGTCACTCTTTATCTCCCCTCCTGTCCCTGGCAACCACTCACCTACTTCCCGTCTCTATAGATTTGCATACCCTCGACATTTCACATGAATGGAGTAATACAATGTGCTATGTTTTGTGTCTGGCTTCTTTCACTTAGCATTACATTTTCTTTTCTTTTCTTTTTCTTTTTTAAGAGACAGAGTCTTGCTCTGTTGCCCAGTCTCGAGTGTGGTGACATGATCACAACTCACTATAAGCTGGAACTCCTGAGCTCAAGTGATCCTCCCACCTCAGCCTCCAGAGTAGCTGGGACTACAGGCACGCACCGCCATGCCCGGCTAATTTTTAAATGTTTTGTAGAGATGGGGTCTTGCCATGTTGCCCAGGCTGGTCTCGAACTCCTGGCCTCAAGTGATCCTCCTGCCTTGGCTTCCCAAAGTACTGGGATTGCAGGCGCGAGTTCCCGTGCCTGGCTTAGCATAACGTTTCTGAGGTTTATCCATGTGGCAGCGTGTATCAGTGCTTCATTCCTTTTCATGGTTGATGATTCCTTTCATGCCATCTTGAGAGGGAGGTGTCCCTCTTATCTAAGGCACACTGTGGCACCCTTTCTCATTTCCTCTGGAATGCTGACATCACTTGTCCCCCGACTTCTGTATCTTCACCCTGTCCCTCCCTCTCAGCCCTTTCCCCTCAGCATGTACAATTGCTTACAGCTCTCTCATTCACACACACACACACACACACACACACACACACACACACACACATTTGTTTCTCCGCTTCCTTCCTATCTCTTCCCTTCACAGTCAAGCTTCTCAAACCCATGATCAACACATATTTTTTCAACTTCCTCCCCTCCCATTTCTCCCTCAACCTTCTGCCTCTGGCTTCTGTCCCCAGGCTGCCCATACTGAATTAATACCCCAATTCCATTGCCACCGCTCTTGGTAAATGAAGCAACCTCAGCTTGCACTGCTGCCATGACTTCCCCAGTGCTCGCCCCGCCTCTGGAGCCCCCTGCGCATCACAGCCAGCATGGTGTCTTGCTTAAAAGTCTTCTGCGGCTTCCCCCACCACCCACCAAATAAAGTGCCTGATCCTTGTTCTGGTAATCAGGTCCCCTCCAAAACCTGACTCTAATCCTTTCAGGCTTCATCTTCTTCTCTTCTCTTAGAAAACTCTCCTTTCTGGCAAGCCTGAGCCGCATTCTGTTCCCTGCCCTTGGGTTCAAAGCCCAGCTGCATCACTTGCTAGCTGCATCACCTGGGCACCCAAACTTCTCTGGGCCTCAGTTTTCTTAGCTGTAAAATGGACATAGTAGGTTGGATGTATGAAAAATACCAACACTCAGCCATTAGGAACCTACAAAAATGGCAATTTCTAATAGTTCAACCTAACATACTACCCACTCAAGAGGGTTGATGTGCGTGAAGTGTGAGCTTGGTGGCTGGCACATCTGCGAGCTTCTCAAAGGTATCACCCTGCCCCTACGATGGGACCCTGCATCCAGTAGGTACTCAGCAAATGCCCCTGAGATGAATGCAGCCCTAGTCCCATGGGGCTTTCTAACCAGACTCTGGAGGTCACAGCTGTGCCTCTCAGCCCTGCCCCCTGGACCCAAGCCCTCTCTCTGCAGGGCTGAACCTCACGGAGAAAATCAAGAAGATCAAGATCGTCTTCACTCCCACCATCTGCAAGCAGACCTGTGCCCGTGGACACTGTGCCAACAGCTGTGAGAGGGGCGACACCACCACCCTGTACAGCCAGGGCGGCCATGGGCACGATCCCAAGTCTGGCTTCCGCATCTGTGAGTCCCTTTCCCGTTCAGATGGTTCCCAGCTGGCCCCGGAGGGTGAATAGCCAGAGAGCCAGGTCTGCCTTGGACGGGAGCCCGCTGCTCCCAAACTGTGGCTCCACAAGTGTCCCAAATCACATGGGGAGCTGAGTCCTCACTTGGCAGCCTAGCTGTGTGACTCTAGGAGTCACATAACCTCTCTGAGTCCAAGTTTCCTCAACAGAGAAGAGACAGTTCATGATAATGCCACCTCCCAGGTTATTGTGGGGTACAGGGAAAGGCCTAAACGGGCTTTTTAGGAAGGCAGGGACTGGTTATTATCCACCCTTCTTCACTCTACATGAATGCAGTGGAAAGTCCCTACATTTCAGGGGGCTCCAGGCTACAGGAGCCATCTAGGGTCAGGGTTCTGCCGCCTGTTTCTCTGTGGTGGTCACCAGCCACAGAACAGGTGCTACTGTTCTTCCACCGCTGCTTACCTTGACGGTTGATGTTGCAGATTTCTGCCAGATCCCCTGCCTGAACGGAGGCCGCTGCATCGGCAGGGACGAGTGCTGGTGCCCCGCCAACTCCACCGGGAAGTTCTGCCACCTGCCTATCCCGCAGCCGGACAGGGAGCCTCCAGGGAGGGGGTCCCACTCCAGAGCCCTGCTGGAAGCCCCCCTGAGGCACTCCACTTTCACACTGCCACTCTCCAACCAGCTGGGTGAGTGCCAGCACAGCTGGGCGAGCGGGACCCTGGGAGGAGTACCAGTTGGGTGGAGGCTGTCACCATTGCTGTGACAGGGACAGGGAAGCTGCCTATAGTCCTTCCTTTTTTTTTTTGAGACGGAGTCTCGCTCTGTCGCCCAGGCTGGAGTGCAGTGGCCAGATCTCAGCTCACTGCAAGCTCCGCCTCCCGGGTTCACGCCATTCTCCTGCCTCAGCCTCCCGAGTAGCTGGGACTACAGGCGCCTGCCACCTCGCCCAGCTAGTTTTTTGTATTTTTTAGTAGAGACAGGGTTTCACCGTGTTAGCCAGGATGGTCTCGATCTCCTGACCTCATGATCTGCCCGTCTCGGCCTCCCAAAGTGCTGGGATTACAGGCTTGAGCCACTGCGCCCGGCCTAGTCCTTCCTTTACCATCAAACCTCCCTCTTTCTCCTGGCCCTCAGTGCTGAGTTTCATTCCCTCAACTTCTCGGCCCCCTCCCATCGGAATTCATCCACTTGTTTTTGCCCTTTCCCTGTGTTGGGTACCTTGGGGAAGACAAAACAGTATAAGGGCAGGGTGCTGCCCTCAAGGAACCCATGGACCTGGGTAATAGAGGGAGAATGGTTGGGAAATAGAATATCAGCATAAAACATTTCATTTTCCCTGCCTTCCATTATTAGGTACCAAAAAAATGCAGAATGCTTTAGGGGATCAGGGGATGGAGAGGCGCCTAAGCCCAGAGTGCTCTGGCACAGCTGCATGGAGGGGATGGACTGCAGTTAGGCCTGAAACAATGGGTAGCATCTGGTTAAGCAGAGGGACTGGCATGAGCAAAGGCACGGAGGTGGGGCCATGCAGGAGCCAGGGGGCTGGAGCTCCAGGGTTGGCCAGGGTCATGGGGGAGGTGGAATCAGGAAGGTAGCTTAGAACATGATAATGAGGCTCCTTCAGTGACAGAGTTTGCACTTCATCCCGTCCCAAGGGATCATTCTGGGATTCTAACTTGGGAGCAAGGAAATGGAAGGAGAGTTTTAGGGTGACACATAGCCAGTGGCCTGCCTGGCCCAGGGGTGGTGGATACCCTTCAGAGGGTTGAAAATGAGGGTGGGGCCCTGCTTCCCTGGCTCTGACCCCAGCCCCTGTGCCCAGCCTCCGTGAACCCCTCCTTGGTGAAGGTGCACATTCACCACCCGCCCGAGGCCTCAGTGCAGATCCACCAGGTGGCCCGGGTGCGGGGCGGGGTGGAGGAGGCCCTAGAGGAGAACAGCGTGGAGACCAGACCCCCGCCCTGGCTGCCTGCCAGCCCTGGCCACAGCCTCTGGGACAGCAACAACATCCCGGCTCGGTCTGGAGAGCCCCCTCGGCCACTGCCCCCAGCAGCACCCAGGCCTCGAGGACTGCTGGGCCGGTGTTACCTGAACACTGTGAACGGACAGGTGAGAACACAGCTCTAGCCTCAGCCCTGGATGCTTCCAGGACAGCAATTATCCCCAATCTGCCCTTCTCCTCCTCTCTGTCCTCTTTGTTCTTATGGAATGTGAGTGTCTGCAGAGTCTCCCATTTCCCAGATGGGAAAACCCAAGGCATGAAATTGCCCATGTATGGAGAGGCTGGGCCTCCTTCCTGGACTCTAGTTGGTGCTTGTCAATACCAGGCACACAGAAGAGGACCCAAGGAAGTTCCCCTCTGGAGGAGCTGTCACCAGCATCCTCAGGTGAAGGCAGCCTCGAGTTGCTGATCCTATGACCCCCGGCGCATGGACCACTAGGGCTGTTAGCATCTGGCCAGGAGTTTTGTATCTAGTTGAGGCTACAGTTGGGGTCACAGAGATGTGGAATTAACAAATGGAGGTTAACCCAAAAACCCTGGTGGTACAAAGATGAGAGATACCCTATTGCCCCCTGGGGCCATCCTCAGCTCATAATGGGAAATCAGGGAAGCTTTTCTGACGCCAGGCACCCAAGAATAGGGGTTAGACCAGGCCCAGTATGGTTTTTCTTGGGGTTGCCAGGAAACCGCTTAGTTTCCAGAAACTAAGGTATTTCCAGAAACCCCATTTGAGGTTAGGGAACTGGAGGAAGTGGGACAGCCAAGGGGTAAACACCCTGAATTTCCAGATAGTCCCTGGCCTCTCAGCTTGGGGTATTCCTGAACCTGGGGCAGTGCTCACAAGGAAGGCCCACACTGTGGGCGACCCTGCGGCTCCCTGGAGGTAGGCAGAGGAAGCTCTTCCTTTAGGACCCTTTGTCTGTGGCTAGGGCCATGGAGGGTGGTGGTTTGCAGCCCCGCACAGGGCGGATCTTGTGTCTGCGGTGTCCCATCCACACACAAGGTTAGGGGCTCGGAGAGTGCACAGCAGGTTTCTCTGCTGCCTTCTGGGATATGGGCTGACTTGTTTCTCCCCTTCTTTGGCTGGGGGCCTCCTCTGGCCGAATGTGGGGAGTGAGCTCTGTGTCCTAGGCTTTCCCGGGACATCACTGTGCACAGCCTGGGAGGGAAGAGGGGTGGTCACAGGTGTCCATGGCCTCTCTTCCAGTGTGCCAACCCTCTGCTGGAGCTGACCACCCAAGAGGACTGCTGTGGCAGCGTGGGAGCCTTCTGGGGGGTGACTTTGTGTGCCCCATGCCCACCCAGACCCGGTGAGTGCTGGAGTCCAAGGTTAAGAGTGGCGGGGGAAGCCCTCCCCGTGCCTGCCCTCTCCTGCCAGGGTTTCCCCTCCAGGGTGTCAGAGGCCAGGCAGGTAGAACAGGCTGGTAAACTGCAGACTTCCCAGACCTGCTTTGAAGGTGTTTCTGGCCAGCACTGAGGCTCCTGGCAGCCCTCTGCTGGTGCAGTCTGGCCTGCCTGCTCCATTTGGTTGCCTGCAAGGGCCTGCCCCCTCTTGCAGAGATTCTTGATCAGATTTTAGGGATTTTATTCAGTGCTCCCCTGTACACCCCTGTCTAGATGCCAGGGGTCCAGGGGTCTTGATTTGATTCAGTGTTTTCTTTATTCTCTCACTGGTGGGGCTCCCAGGCCTCCTCTTTTATCTCCTTACCTCCTGTTCCAGCCTCCCTGACTTTTAATTAGGGTTGAATGTCTGTCCTAGATGTCCTCATCCTTGGGGTATGGGAACCCTAATTCCTTGCCTTCTTTTGGAGGATAGGAAAAACCTAACATGTGTTCATTCATTCATTCAGCAAATACTCACTGGGTGTCTTGTATGTGCCAAGAACCGTGATTTCAGGAGTGAGCAAGATGCCTGTTCACGATGCTCTCCCCAGTCTTAGTTGCACAGTTGGGAGGTGGGTGACCAGATGCCTGTCCCTGAGTGTGGCTTCTGCCCACTTGGTCTGTCTTCTCCCTTCAGGCCTCCTTCCTGGGCCTGGGCGTGAGCCTGGTGTGTATTTCCTTTGCCTGTCAGCAGTCAGCTTGGTCAATCAGCTTTGTCAGGAGTCTGGACAGGAGCCCAAAGGTGGGAGGGGCAGGGCCGTTCCTCACATCAGACTCAGCTGTGGAGCAGTGACTATATTTTCCAAACTTAAAATAAGTGTAGACGGTTTTACAATGTGATAGAATTTTTGGCAAAGTAGCAAAAGGTAGTATTCAGCTCCCAGGCTTAAACGTCTAACACATACTAGGTACCAGTCCCAGCTCCTCCTGATCACCTCTCTCTGCGTCAGTCTCCTGATCTGTAAAATGGAGAGAGTAATAGTGCCAGCCTCATGGGCTGCTGTAGAGATTAAATGAAATGATGCACCTGCTTAGTATTAGGTCAATAAACCTGGCTGTTATTGTCGTTATCATTATTGTTGTTAGAAAGTATCCCTCAAGAAAGCGAGAAAGGAATGGACCCACTACCCTACTAGGAAATGTACCTCAAACTGCCCAGGTCTCCCCTGTAGGCCAGAGATTTTTTTGCCACTTTTCTTCTTTCCTTGTTTTCTTTTCTCTTTCCCATCAGGCGTTGAACCCTTGAAACTTCGATATCCCACATTCTAATCAGTTGACAAATATTTACATTGACCAAACCACTATTTGAAAAGGCCATAGTGTGCAGGCCCTGGACAGAGAGTAGAGAAGGTGGTAAAAACCGCGCCTTCCTCTCCAAGCTCACAATTTAGCAGGGAGTCATAGGTGGCTGGTGGGCATCAGAAATGAAGAGGTTTGAGCAGTGTCTGGTCAAGTGCCGAGGCAGTGGAACCCAGGCCCCTCATAGGTCCAGTAGCACCTTTGTGCAAATTAGAAAAACCTGCCCTTCCATTTGTTCAGGATCATCTTCATAAATATGCCAATCTAGAATGCCAATGATTCCCTTAGAGATGGTGTTTTTGTGCAGCACACAACCTGCACATCTGTAAACTACGGGATGGGGGCCCTACGGGCTAAAGCCAGTGGATCAAGGAAAGCTCAGAGGAGATGACTTCCAGGATGAGATCTGAAGAATAACTAGGGTAGAACAGTTAAAGAGTGGGGAAGAGTTTAATAACCCAAGGAAATTGCATATGCGAGTAAGACCAAGAGAGTTAGCAACATTTTCTGGAGCACAGTGTGTCTCTTGCTGAGCCCTGCTCAGCCCTGGCTCTCCTGTAGAAAGGCAGGCATGTCAGAAGGGTTAGGTGGGGCCAGGGCTCCCATGTCCCTGCTCTGGGCAGGTTCTGGTTCCCAAGAGCTGGCTCATTCAGACAAGTGGGTGGGAGTCTCTCCCCATTTACCCCATCAGCCCTCTGAGGGGCGTGCAGTACCTGCTGCGCTGACCAAGGTGCTGACCTACCCTGGGACCTCCTGACCCAGTAGGGCTGTCCTAGGAGGGAGCTGGCTTTTCTAGGTGGTGGAAACAGTGAGATTTCATCCAAGTGGCAATTCGGGGGCAGACTTAGAAGTTTCCCTTCCTTGTCTCAGGGCTCATGAGCTGTCACACTGTTGCCTCTAGAGTCTGAGAAATAATGAAGGGGAAGAGTGGGCTCAGCTGCCAGCAGCATGGGTATAAAGGAGTGGAGTGGTGCAGCTGAGAAACAGGCTTCCAGAAGGGCCTTCCCCAGAATCCCGCTTCACTGCTGGGATTCTCCTCCCAGCTGAGGTTTGTGCCCTTCACGGAACCTTCCTCTGGGCAAGTCTTCAGGCCTTAAGGTGCGCTTGATTTGGGTACCAAGCATAATCCTGAGCTCTTGAGATGCAGCCCTCTGGGTGGGGTGTCAGCAGTCAGGACCCCACAGGGTCCTTGGGTCAGTACCTCCTCTCTAATTCACTAAGCCAATCTGACAGTGATGTTAGTAGCCACATATCAGGTGACATTAGTGAAAATGAAAATAGAGCCACTCTGGATTCTTCACTTATATGTCACATCTGCCGCTTGTAAGATTGGAGCAGAGAGTGGGAGCACAGGGCCTGCCTGTCCCAAGCTCTGGAGCCCATCAGGGATGCAGAGAGTCAGGCTGTGAGGTCCATGCCAGGGCTGGCTGCTGCCAATGGAGGATTCTAGGCCTGTTCCCCTCAACCAGGGCTGACAGGCACAGTGACCACATCCCCAGATCTTGAAAGCACTTCTGAGAGTGGGGGAGCCCTCCACTGGAAGGGTGGGGAGCAGGAGAAAAAAGCCAGAGTCTGTACTGAAGTGGCTACCTGCTTGCCCACTTGCTCCACTCCTGGTTCCACCTGTGTGCCAGCCTTGAGAGCTCAGCCCACCTGATGCCCAAGAACCCTGCTCCAAATACAGCCGGTGAGCTCGGTTCAGGCAGGGCTGGAGCCCAGTGGCGGTGGGCATGGGAGCAGAGCTCTGTGGATCAGGTGCATGCAGAACGCCAATTGTACCCCTCCCCCAACACACCCAACGCTCAGCCCTTGCCCTCGCTCCGCCCCATCCCAGACGGTGGCCTCCCCCACTGTGTCCAGCACATCTCAGCATGCTGGGCACCAGGGTACAGACCCTGGAATGTCAAGCATCCCAGCACACTGAGCAAGAAATAACAAAGACCAGGGCAACATAAACATCAAAAACACATGAAAGTGCAGCTGGGCATTGTATAGAGAAGGGGCAAGATGTTGGGGAGCCTTGTTTGTGTTGACAGAGTGCCAGGCACCTCACTTCATGCCTGAGCCTGGGGCTGGGGTGGGCACATTTCTTTAAGTGGGGATGACAAGCTTCTGTACAAGAAGCAGAGGAAGAAAAGGCAAGCTGTCAGGGCAGGTTTGGGGAAGGTTGGCAAGACAGACAAGACTTCTGGATCCCAGATCATCCCTGGCCCTGGTGGCTTTGCCTCTCTGAGCCCCTATTTCTCCTCTGATAAAATAGGGTTATGCTTCTTTGGGGGAAGCCTTTGTCATCCCCAGTGAGGTGTTCTAGCAAATCAGGTGGCAGTGGGAGTGATAGGGCGAGCAGCCTGGGAGTGGCTTCCCTTCAGTCACATTTTGGCTTTGAGGCTCTGTGCTGGACTGTTGAAGAAGGTCCCACCAGAATGCCACTATTCCTGACATGGAAAAGGACTGCCTTGAAGTCTTAATTACATGGCATAGGTGAATCCCTTTTTTTCCGGAATGCCACAGAACTTGCGTGGAGAGCTGGCCCGGGAGTCAGTCTAGACCAGCCCACAGTTCGCCTCTGCTCCCTTCACTCTGAGTGGTAGAGGTAATGTGTACTCAGCTGAACTCCCAGGACCTAGCCTGAGCCGGGTCTTCCTGACCCCTTGAGATTTATCAAAGGATCCCAACTCATAGGCCTCTTCAATCCTCCTGTCAGAGTCTGGAGAACACACGGCTCTCAAAAGCCACTTTGATTGAGGCCACATTTTTGAGTTTTCATCTGAGAAAGACAGACATCTGGGCTGACTGGAAAGTTGGCCACTGCCCCATCTGGCTTGGCACTGGCTGTGTCAACCCCAAGGCCCCTTTGCTGGGACAGGCAGGGCTGGCACATGGCTCGGGGCCTGCAGTGGTGGGATCCAGCTGTTTGCCATGAGATCGTCTTGCCATTTGCCTGGGGTGGGTTGAGTTCACCTCTGAACCCAGGGCCCCCTGTATCTCCAGGGAGAACAGATTTTCTTGCTCTGCCCTTTCAAGGAACTCTGCACCTTTCTCTCTTAGACCAAGGCTAGCTGCCGGTTCCTGAACTTTCACATTATGCCGAGCCCTTTACCTGTTTTGTCTCACTGAATTTGTACAGCCACCTGCAAGCCCAGGATTTTTAACCCCATGTGATGGATGAGGAAAATAGAGCTCCGAGAAGGCTGAGGAACTTGTCCGAGGTCACACGTCTAGGGCAGGTAGAGCCAGGATTCCAACCACAGTATGTCTGACTCTCAGCTGAGCAAGATCTCCCTAATCATTCTGGGGAGACCTGAGCCTCCCTGAAGCAAACAAAGATCAGGATGCTAGACTGGAATGCTGCAGCCAAGAGGATGCGCATCAAGATCGGGTTTTGTGAGTTCCTTGTGCTATATCCGTCAAGAAGATTCAGGTTGGATAGACAGGCAGGTTATCAACATGTAGCCCCAGCCTGCGTCAAGAGAAATAATTGCCCTAGGGAGAAGGGTGTAGGCTTTCCCCACGCGGTTCTAGAGAGAACTATCCGATGTGTGGTGTTTCTGGTAACCAGAGCTCGACTTGAAACTGATCGCAAGGGACAACTTATTAAAAACTGCAGGTGCCCAGCAATAAACTAAAAGTAGTGGGCTCCAGATCACCGGGAGAATGCCTACCAAGAACAGGTTTTTCAGAGGAGATGACAAAGAAAATTGATTTTTGAGGAAATGGGGGTTTTTAGAAATGTTTGAAAATGTATTTGAAACCCCCAACAGAAAGAAGGCTTTGCTTTGGTCCTGACCCTTGCCCCTGACGAGAGTTATAGGTATAGCTCTGTGATGCCAGCCCCTGGGGAGGGTGGGTATGTGAGGGTGCTGGGAGCATCAGGGGCAGAGAGCCTTAGGGCAGGCCACAGCAGCAGCACCATTATTATCACCCTCGTCGTCATTCGCAACCATTTATTCAGAGCGCTTGTAAGTGCCAGGCACGGTGCTAAGTGCTTTCTTATTTTCTTGCATCCTAACAATATTTCTAGATGTTGGGTGCTATTATCCCAATTTTACAGAAGAGAAAATTGAGCCTGACACCCCAGGCCTATCTGACTCC